>NC_090929.1:976617795-977242795 GCF_040938575.1 Ambystoma mexicanum | reverse complement strand
GAAGCACCTCAAAACCTTTGCTTCTGCTTTCTCTCTCCCTCTCCCCTGCTACAACTGGTCCACTGTCTGCGATCTCGGTCCTGGGCCCTTCCACTCTCCACCTGCACTCCCTGTCAACCCCTGCACTGGGGGACTGTCTCAGTATCCTACAGCCCCCCTTGACGTATAAAACCCAGTTGCACTGTCCTAGCTATGAAATAATTTCCAGACCTAATATATAAAATGAATAATTTTAATAAAGATCTGATGGTGAGACTAATTTCCTTTTTTTATGTTTTTCAAATAGATACATCGTCCATTATTGTCTGTGTCACGAGTACCAGACACCGGCGGATGGGTTTTTTAACCGCCAGTTGCTTCTCCACGTGAACAACGTTAGCACCCTGACCATTTTGTGGGACGATCGCCAAGTACAAGTATGCCCTTACGCGGTACTAACGGCTAGATGCAACATACAGACCGTTGTGGTGCCCTAGTGCCTCGTTGTTGGAATAGCCATGCGATTATCAGTGCGACCGAAGAGCTTATTTTATCGTAAACCAACACCATGTCTACTGCACACGAACATCGCTTGCCTCAAGACGAAATATTTTGGATCGAGAGCAAATAAAAATTCATTTATCTAAGACCCTGTGTACAGCAAAGGAACATCGTGTGCCTCGAAACGAACTTTTCGTAACGTGAACAAATAAAAATGCAAATCGCTGAATATTCTCAAAACATTTGATGTCAAATAAATTTACTTTACCAAATTTACAATCTTGCGGTTTAATTTAAAAGTACAGTTTCATATTCCCAATTGTGGCGCGCTGTGTTGTTTGAGCTCATCTGTGTTGATTTCCTGGTTCTGTGTGGAGTCGCGTATAAGACGCCTGGGCGCGTTTGCCTACGCAGCTCAGTCACGTCACGGATAGAGGCGGGGAATATGAATGTTTTGATCAAGTCTGTTTCAGGGGCGGGGGATTTGATTTAGTGCCGCAAAAGCAGGTGAGCCAGGGCGATGCGGCAAGTGATAGGATTATCATAAAATGGCGGCTGATTTCGAGTGCGTTAATGGACGAAAAGTCGGGTAAGGTCCATAGGAAAGTTTTCCACGATCTACCGAGTTATGCTTAAAAACACATGGCCGAACCGTAGGGACAATAAAAAAAAAGTCCCGGAACTCTCCTTTAACTAGATCCTGCAGTATCTAACATAGATCGGAGAAATGGAAAATAAATGATAGCTGCTGTTATGCATTAGTTGAATACCCAATACATATAGGCCACAACATTTAGTTAGCTTTTCTTGAAGCGAAAACTCCCCATCACTCCACAGCATAGAACATTAGCCAGACCCTCCCAGAAAGGTACACACTCATTCCATGTTGCAACAATTCACACAGCCAAAGGACAATAGGGCGCACAATGATTGGTTAAAGCAAAGAGGGCAAATGATTCTGAGGGTTTAGTTTGCGCTAGTGAAGTCCCACAAGAGCAACAAGAAAAGATACCAGACCCCAGAGTTTAACGAGAAGACACTGTACACTGGTCAAAACATATCAGGTTTGCCGAGTTCCACCAGCCCAATTCCAGACATTCACAACTATCTATGTTCCTAGGCAGAACAGTCCAACATAACTTGATAAAGGTCACAAGCTGCATGATCATGGAGATCGACTATTCACAGCACCACACTGCTCCCTAAAGGGTAAAGTGCATTTACAAAAATTCTCCCTGTTAGAAAAGAAGTCATGCATAACACCATTGCCCTTACCAAATAACTACTTGAGATCCAGTGATTAGTACAGCAACTCACACCTAAGTCACACTGTATGAATTTAATAGTAAACTAAGGCAATTTTATGACAATGTACATTGCACAAACACTTACATTCATAGAAAATATACATTTTTGCCCATAGGTAAAGATCATAGCTTGAAAGCAGCAAAGTCCCAGCGCATAGAGCCAAAGGCAGGTGAGATGAACTCATGAGAACAGGAAGGGTGCAAGTAATATTTCCAATAATGGAGTTGCAACATCGACTGATGGTAAGTAGTTCACACTGATGAGAGCAGTATGACGGTGTGAACTGCTGAGGTAAATAAGAAGAGAACTAAAAGCTTATATTTTATGTGTCACTCCACATAAACTCCTCCTGGAGCTACCAGTAGTAAACTAGTTTTAACTAATAAATGTGTGTAATGGTTCTGTTTAATCGTAGCACATGAGAAGAGACATTATTTCACTGCACATGAGCTAACCAGCAAGCATGTCAATTTTATCACGTTGTCAGAACAGACCAATACATTTAGAACATGTATATAACCACATATATTGATGATCACAGCAGCCAATGAACAGAGAAGACATTTGCCACATTTGTTGTCTTTTCCTTTCTGTAATTGCTATATAACCAGCCAATTTTCACCAATTTAATGTGAATGTCTGCTAGATATTTCCCTGCCTTGGCAATTATAATAAATGTGTTTTTCTCATATCTCATGCATCACATTTTTTGGATCTTTGGATTAATTTGTATTGATACAAAAGGGATTTGCCTTACATGTTAGTAGCCCAAAAACAGAGAATCCAGGTTCTCCTGGAAAACTGTGGACTCCTCTGCTGCGCTTTGGGGACAGAGCAGGTCCACCTGGAGGGAACAGAAGAGTGTGCAACATCCACGAGGAGGTAGCAGGCACCAGTGTTAAACCAGAAGCCCTGCATGGCAGCTCCAGGCTTGTGGCCCACCCCCTTGAATGCAGGCCATAGAGGGGAGAAGCAGTCCAGGAGGCTTCGGATGACCACTGCGAGCCGGTGCTCCTGATATAAGAACTATGGGGGAACAGGAGTATAAAAGCAGAAGTAGAGTGAATGCTGGTGTGAGTCACTTGATTTGGTTCCGCAAGTTTTCTTTTTCCTTTGTAGAAGAAAGTAAAGAGGGCTCCTGTAGTGAGGAGATGCGACGGCACGATAAAGATTGGTAAGTGAAGTGTACACATCCCTCAGTAAAGGAGGGAGGGGTAGTGCTGCTTTTGAAATATGCGTGGGAGGTCCTGCATTAGCGAGCGAGGTCTGTACCCTGCATGTAGTAAGGGGCACAAGGCAGACAACAGTAGAACATTGTAGAACTGTGATTTTTTTATTCTCATCTGAATTGTATATATTTATGCACAGTGACGAAAGATCAGAGGCGCATGTTGGTAAGATTTTGAGTGGTGAAAAGATTGTGGTGCATAATGTCACATGTCACGCAGTGATTACCATAATCAAACATTGCGCGCGGAATAGAACGTGTATACATTTTAATCTAAATAAAAGAAAAGTGCTCAACAATTATTTTATCACACCTAATGCATTCTGTTCTTAACCACAATGACTCCTAAAATATTTAAAAATGACACAATTTCACACACCATGATTCCTTAAACATTTTATAATGACATACTTTCACACACAGTTTCTTATTTGTGTAACCTGCAAAAAACAATTGTTTTTACCATATATTAAAGGGACCTGCCTTCCACAGACACATTGTCAAAACTGGACTATCATTGATGGCGGGCAGAGTTAGTGCACAGTATCACTTCGTATTTCCTGTTACACGTTTTCTGCACTCAATAGAGCCTATTCATCCTTTTCATCTACAAATGTGTTTCCTTCATTCACATGTATCCCCTTCTGGGTGGACCCTTCTCAGTATTAAGTACTGATAACACATATATTATTATCAGTCATTCAGCATAAGAGGACAGTGTAATTCCCACAAATCTCACAAACTCTGACTTGGAAACTGAATGTATACTCCTCTCTTTCTGTTTGTCCATTCACCTAATTACATGGCCTGTTACCTTTTTCCAAACATGATGCTATAAATTACATTGTTTTCATTTTTACATTAGTGTAACTTACAAATCAACATATGCTGTGGGTTTATACTCCTTCGTTTCTGCTTGTCTACTTATCAAATTACACAGCCTCGTGCCTTTTTTCAAACATGGTGCAACAGATTACGTTATTCCCAATTACAAGTCATGTTGCCTTTTTTTAAACATGATGCAATAAATTACACTGTTTTAATTATTCCTACATTGATCTAACTTATAAAGCAACGTGAACTGTGTTTAATTCATCTTTAAAATACCCCCATTTCATGGTCTAAGTAAAGACCCATTCCAATTATCCAAAATTCACAAATCCTCCTTGCTTCAATCTGTCGTAATGTTTTTTCTCAATCTCCTCCACGAGAGTTAGATTCTACAAGTTTAAGTCTAACAAACCCTTTGCTGGTTTGTCTTTAAGCTAATGTTTCTCCTGCCAGTACATTGAAAGTGGTAGTCTTGGATCATTGTTCCTGAGGGCAAAGAGGTGTTCCTGGATTCCAACTCATAACTTGCGAATGGTACTTCAAATTTATTCAAGTCCACTCAGGCAAATGAAACCATAAACTACATATTTTGATCGACAGTTAATACAATCCCTGATCTCAATGGGTTGCTTTACATTGATTTGAATTTCCTTCATTTCACTTCCATATTGGCACTGCCTAAATGTGCCACATCTGAAAAAGCCTGACAAGTTTCTATCCAACCATGTTTTCTGTATTTTCACCGGATTCAAATATGATGGACTGACTGTGGATCTTTAAGTGTGTGCTCTAGTGTACCCAAATGTAGGACCTCTCCCAATATTCTCTAGAAGGTGAGTGTCCAAATTCAATATATGCCAGTGCTTCTGGAATATCTTGAACAGACTATGACTGTCCCTTGAATATCTAGTGATCATCCTTACCACATTTCTATCATCAGTTTTTTCTTTCGTCTTCGGTTTCAGTAATTCACTTCTGGGTGTTTTTCTTCCCCTCTCTTCTCCTTGTGTCAAATTTTCTTCTTTATAGTCTCTCTGTAGAAATACTTCTCTTGGTATTTCACATTCCTTTACATACTCTGGCACACCACTACAATTTCTTTGGCCTTGCTACTCTCCAGTTGAGATGTTCTTAATGGTACTTGCTTCATGACAACTAGTCTCTGCTAAAATTGAGTTTACCTCAGTGGGTTTTCTAAATGTCCTAAACAGGAATTTAGCATCTTTTACAAATAGATGGACATCTAGGAAGTTTATTTCTGTGGTGTGTGAGGCACATGTACATTGCACTCCAAAATAATTGGTATTTAAGTACAGTACACATTCTTTCAGTACATTGTCATTCACATGCCAGATCATAAACCTATCATCTATGTAACGTACCCACATTTTTATACGTGATGAAAACATGCTTTTACCATGAACATATTGATTCTTATAATAGCTCATACATAGATCGGCTAAAGCTGGTGCAAAATTCACCTCCATTACAACTCCTCTAGTTTGTTTACCTACAGTGTTTAAAATAAGAAGGCATTAGTCAAAGGAAATTGGAGCATCTCTTTTAAAATCACTAAGTGAATCAGACAGGAAGCAGATTTTTTAGCATTTATATGATCTATGGTTTCAAGAGCGAGGTCATGCTGAATTGAAGTATATAATACTTTGACATCTAGTGTCACAAACCGGAAATCTTCTGATCATAAAATGGCTCCTATATACTTTGAGAATTTCTCTGTCATCCACCCTATCCCACTTACAATGGGCCTCCCCTTTGGTATTTTGTCAAGTGTTTTGTGCACATTCAGCAGAAAATACATTGTTTGTAACTTCAGACATTTCACTGTTAGGAATTGTGTCTCGTCTTTTGTCAGCAATCCAGTCCTTACCCATTTAGTGACAAGGTCTCTTACTTGTGTGTTAATTAATTTAGTTGGACTATCCTCCGTTTGCTCATAACACTCTGGTACATTAAGATGGGCCTCTCCCATTTTAAGACTATCCTCTCTGTATAGTGCTACAACATTACCCCCGTCATCCTCAGGTTTAATGACAATGGGCCTCATCACGAGTTGGGCGGTAATGCAGCGCTAATAGCGCTGGCGCTATCTGCCCTACCGCCAAACCCACCGGCGCTATTAGTGCCAGATTACGGGTTTGGCGGAACTGGAAATCCCCATTCCCCATTGAGCCCATTCGGGAATGCCCCATTCCCCATTGGGCTTAATGGGGACATTTCGCGCTCTTACGGCCGGCTAATTTCCTGCCGGCGGTATGAGTGCGAAATTTCAGCGGATTTCCCCCCAGCTAAGTGCTGGGGGGAAATCAGCCGAAGCCATGATCTGGTGGACCCTTAAATACAGTGGTAATAGTGCTACCGCCGCATTTAAGGGTTACCGCCAGACTAGTGATGAGGCCCAATGTCTTTGTCCTTGCTCAATGAGTGTTTTCCTTTCTGCAAAATTAAAAGTATCATATGTTCTCTTGTTATGAGGGTTATTTATAATGTTGTGTATATCCTGTACCAGTGCCTATGACAGAGATCAATCACATTTTCCATACGAAAGACAGGTATGAACTTATATTTGTCTTTTATTTCTGTCTCAGTCCAATTCTTCAATCCTATCCTCATCTTCCCATGATATTAGTAGTTTCGTATTGCCCATTGCTCTGAGCTCACAATCTGGAAATACTTCCATCTGATTGGCTCTTTGGAATTGTTTGCTATGGAAATATTTTTTCAGTTTTAATTTCCTTGTAAATTTAAAGAGATCAATTGCTTTATCTATCCAATTATTCTTAATAGTTAGGGCAAAGGACATGACTTTATTCAACACTGCTTCTTCTGACTCAGGTAGCTCTTTATTAGAAAGGTCAAACACTACATTTGTCAGTGTCTTGGTCTCTGCTGTGGCTGAGACCGCAATCTGGTTACCCTTTGTTGGAACCTGAGTGTGTCCTCACTTCATTTTCCCCAACATCCTCTGCCCAGGTTGCCAGGGAGGGGCCTTTGCTTTTGGATCCCGACCCTGGGGGTAGAGATGCGTGAGAGGATCACCTGGGTATGGGAGACTTTGGGAGTGGTGGAGGATTTCCTTGGGTGAGACACAGTATTGCCCGATATCCAGTCCATGATGAACCCTCAGTCTCTGCCACAATAATTAGGATATTGCTACTCTTTTCCCTCTTGCTGAGATAACCACAGAAAACATTATCAATATAAAAACACTAGGAAGAGGGAGAAGAAGAGGAGGTCCACAGGTGAGACATGGTATACCCCTTTTCCTTGTGAGAATCAACTTCACCCTTCTCCTGCCTTAATAGACTGATGTAAACCATATTCCCTCATTTCCCTTCATTCAGGCCATTATAGTACTGGGACGAGGAAGATGCAACTAGGAGTGCTGCAGACTAACATGTAATTTCCCAAATCTAATACTGAGACGAAGAAGAGCCATGCATACTCTTTTAAGGGTCAGGCATGTCAAAAGTGCTCCTCTAATTATGGTCAGGCAATTGGGCCTAAGGACCCACACCTGCAACCTGTCAAATGGTTGCAGGTGTCCAAAAGGTGAGGCCAACAAGGCGGAAGGGGAGACCAGCAGGAGAGAAGACAGGCCGAGCGTTGTGGGCCTGCTGTGAGAATCCTGTACCGAAGGAGGCAGCTGAGCTGGGTCCTGTTGGACATCCAGGATGCTGGTTAAGAACCCCAAGGAGCTGTGGAGCTGAGGCCCAGGCGGGTCGCTAGAGGACCACAGAGATGGGAGCCTCATTGGTCGGGTGTCAGCAGCAGGAGCTGTGGGCACGGAAAAGATCCAAACTCTGCAAGTTCCTGGCAGCATCTGCGGCAAGCAAGCAGCGCTGCCAGCAACTGCAGAGAGAAGGCAAAATGCGAGCAGGGCTCGCACTCCGAAGAAAACGTATGAGCAGAGCAGAAGCAGAGACCGCAGCTGGCCGGAGGAGACACCAAGGGCAGTTGATTGGAAAAGAGAGGACACTCGAACCGGGGCGCTCCTGCGGGATGTTAGAAAGCAAAATTTAATGCTGAATGAATGAAAGAGTATATGCGAGATGCAATTAACCCAAGCAACAGGTTATGAGGAGTAATATGAACAAGATGAACTATAAACCGCAGAATAAAAAATCCAAGTATTGACTACTGAGCTAAATTAAAGCTTGTGACAATGCTAAGAACAGATGAAACATTTGTGTGAATTACCCATACAGTGAATTGAAAGCAAAGAGAGAATTGTATGAACTGCAGTGAAAAGCAAGTATGGAATATTGCTGAAGAGCATGAAAGCAATGTGGTGAAAAGAACACGAGCACCACAAGGTGAACTGTATAAGAAAATACATTGTGGCAAAGTCAAGAGACTGGCAAAGAGGAAACCACATTTTGTCAAAGCCAAAAGGCTGGCAAGGAGAAAGCCAAATGAATGTGAACCAGCACACTGGTACAGATACAAAAGAGTGTGTGTGGGCAAGAAAGCTTAGGGTTACTGGTTGCGTGACCTATAATGGGTGGACCATGCAGTCCGACAACTGTGCCTAGGCCGGGGATACCATATCTATGAAAGCTACAGAAATATACAGAGAAGCAAAGCAAGTGTAGTCCCTAGTTTTTTTGTATTACCGAAATTGACATTTTACAATTTACCTTTTGCACAATTGACCTAATTATAGTGGTCCTAATTGACCTTCTGAACAGTTGACCTTTATATTATTTTAGTTATTTTATATATGTATTGGGTTGGTTTGGGATTATAAATAATATAAGCAGATTGGATGGGGGGTTGCGGTGGTTTTTGGATTGGGTGGCGGGTTGAGGGGGGTTTCCCCCCCGCATATAAGTCCTAATTGACCTTCTGAATTAGGTCAATTCTCCCGAGGTCAATTCTCCCGAGGTCAATTGTGAAAATGTCAATTACTATACATCTGTTTTTTTATTTAAGTGCCAATAACAAAAAATATACATGTTCCTTTTTATTTTCATTCTCTTTGTTACATGTTTCATCCTTATGTTTTTTCCTTCCCTGTTCCACCCCCTCTCTAACAATCCTCCAAAACGGCCCTTTCAAAGGCCACCCTCTAAGTTATTAAAATAGATTAAACTAACCACAGACTGCAAAAATACATTACGACATCTTTTGTAATCTATTTTATGCAGTTTCAGTGACTAGAAATCCTATTCCAAAATGTTCCCTTGTAGCCAGAGCTGCAAGGCGGTCGAACAGGGTGCCGTAACCGCAGATACGATTCTCCCAGTCATTGCTGGCATTAGACGCATCTTCATATACCTGCGCCTCCTTGGCTATTGTGGTAGCCACGGATATTAGATTTATATTTTATTTATAAAAATACAAATCAATGTATATACATGTATTCATTGTATAGTACTTATAAATTGTATTTTCAGATATACACAGTTTAAGAAATGGTGCAATAAAGATTCCGAAAAATGAAAATAATAAAGAGGGGGAGTATAGTTAGTGGTAGGGATAGAGACACTCGGAATAGGTTGACTGGGTGCAGAGAAGGTGAGATACAATGGTGTCCTTCTATCTGCCAAAAAAAGAAAAACTAATTAGTTCAAGAATACACTTCATGAAATACAACGAAATACATTTCGTCCAATGCAACTATTGCAAAACGACGCCTGAGTCGTAGGCCTTCAAATGTTCCTTCTCAAATCTTTGGAACATTGGTGTTAATAAACCATCTGGTGCGGGTCCACTGGGATTATGTGGATGATGACTAACGTAAATCACATCAGCACCACAAAATAAAAGTGCATGGGCATCATGAATTACGCCGCAGGGAAACAGCACCTCTTCCAGCAACTCCATCCGCCAGTGGGATGCCTCCAACAAACATTCACCCCTCAACTTCTGCAACTGCTTCATTTCCACCTCTTGCTATACTACCGCTATGAAGGTAATGAATGAACAGGAATATATAAACTGGGTGAGAATAAACAGGAGAGATTATACTGGGTGGTGGAAATACAGAGGATAGGGTAGGTTAAGTAAACTTGGAGAACAACAAAGGATGGGGTTGGCTGAATAACCTGGGATACAAAATAGTCAAACAGGTAGAAACACTACCCATGACCCATCAGAACACAGGAGATTCCATAGATGAGAATATCCACCACACCCTAAGGACAGTATAGTGCACAGTAGTACAGAGGAAATAGGTACAGTGCATAGATAAACATATAATGGGGGGTTGTATGCATGTCTGACCCAACTGACAGCAGTTCCTTGCTAACCTTCCTGTCTGCCTGTCCTCAGAGCCTGACATGGTCCTAGGTCCCTCCATTGACCAGTCTTCTTGCACTGCTTCCTGACCTACTGTGCACTTAGAGGCTGTAACTGTAACTCCTACTGCCCCTCTGCCTTCCATGCACTTACCCAGAGCCGTGCTTCCCTGGCTGCACTTACTCAAAGCCTTGGTGTCCTGACTACACTTCCCCTTCCCTCTCCCCTGCATGTCCCCTTCTCTCTTTCCTCTTGCAATTTTGTTGTCGCACTTGCATGATCCGAATGACACAAGGCCTAGTAGGGTCGTTGTCCTGTCTGCCATTTGTGGTGTCTACAAACACTTGTGTACAAGCACGTTATAAATACCAAATCATTCATATCATATCAGTGATGATGATGTTATGAGAACCATTCAGTTATTGGGGGAAAAATATAGTAGATTTAAAATGACGTCCCTGCTCAACATGTGTACAGTGTGAATTCAGCAATCAGAAGAATAAAATTGCTCAAAATTTTAAAGTATTTTATACATTCCAAAATCAAAAGCACAAAAGCACAATTGACTATATAGTAAGCAAACTGCTAAAATGGCTCTACACATTTTGACTCTAACCTATCACAGACAAGTACAACAGCAACAACAACCAATAACAAACAATGAAACACAGAAATCCTTTTATTTATTTTTTTTTGCCCAGCATCTTTGATATTTGCGGCTATCCGACACAGCTACAAGTCTCGGCTTGTAGCCGCAGCTACATGTACATTTTTTACTATCACAGAAACAAATCTTGCTAACCTTTAAATGTTCAAAGAAGACAAGAGTAAACCTAAGTACATAAAATAAGAAACACAAGTGAAATTGTGTGCTCTAACATCCACATAACGATATGATTATTGCACAAAAAATGTATGGTTCGATACAAGCAGCTTTTTCTATAGCTGTGTCTAGCAGAGTAGCCAGTGAACCAATGACAGTTGTTAATGTGCCTATGCCTGTGCGCTGCATACACTCAGCTATAGAAAAAATCAATGGTGGCCTGTATTTATAGCTGCAGCTATTCAGAAACATTGTGAAAACAGTGAAGTCATCAATGACATTAGTGATGTCATCTTTGATGTCCTGGGTGTTAGTCTTAGCAGTGCACGGTGGTGGCGCGAGTTATCGTTGCTTAGCTTACCATAACTGGCGAATTTCAAGGGTTTTTCGGGTTTACCTGGAACCATAACGTCCCTTTAACAAAGTTTTTTCACTGAATTTCATAGGTTTTTAGTAGCGCAACTTAACCATAACGTCCCATTAACAAAGTTTTTTCACTGAATTTCATAGGTTTTTAGTAGCACAACTTAACCATAACGTCCCTTTAACAAAGTTTTTTCATTGAATTTCATAGGTTTTTATTAGTGCAACTTAACCATAACGTCCCTGTAACACATTTTTTTTTACTGAATTGTATAGGTTTTTATTAGTGCAACGTCACCATAACATCCTTTTCAATAGATGAAGACCACCAGCATCTTAGGTTCTCAAAGTGGGAACCCCGGGTGGTAAAAAAAAAAAAAAAGATTTTCCTTCCTACGGCGTCCCAAGATGGCCACCATGGAAAGGGAAGGCAGGGTGTATAAGAGAACACAACAGGGCATGAGCGGGGGGTGGAGGGGGAACAGGGGAGACACATGGGCATGAGCGGGGGGTGAGAGGGAACAGGGCACAAACGGGGCATGAGCAGGGGGTGGGGGGAACACAAGGGAGACACGGGGCATGAGCGGGAGTGAAGGGGGGTAACACAAGGGAGACACGGGGAATGAGCTGGGGGTGGGGGTAACACAAGGGAGACACGGGGCATGAGCGGGGGGTAACAGGGGAGACAGGTCATGAGCGGGGGGTGGGGGAACAGGGCACATGGGGCATGAGCGGGGGGTGGGGGGAACAGGGGAGACACACAGGGAAATAGCGGGGGTTGGGGGAGGGGAGAGACACACGGGGCATGAGCGGGGGGTGGGGGGAAAGGAGGGAGACACGGGGCTCGAGCGGGGGGTGGGTGGAAGGGGAGTGACACATGGGGCATGAGCGGGGGGTGGGGGGGAAGGGGAGAGACACAGGGGCATGAGCGGGTGGTGGGGGGAAGGGGAGAGACACACAGGGCATGAGCGGGGGGTGGGGGGGAAGGGGAGAGACACACGGGGCATGAGCGGGGGGTGGGGGTGAAGGAGTGAGACACACGGGGCATGAGCGGGGGGTGGGGGGAAGAGGAGAGAGACACGGGACATGAGCGGGGGTGGGGGGAAGGGGGGAGAGACACGGGGCATGAGCGGGGAGTGGGATAGGGAGAAACACGGGGCATTAGCAGGGAGTGGGGGAAGGGGAGAGGCACACGGGGCATGAGCGGGGGGAAAGGAGGGAGACATGGGGCATGAGCAGGGGGTGGGGGGAAGGGGAGAGACACGCGGGGCATGAGCGAGGGGTGGGGGGAAGGGGAGAGAGACACGAGCTTGAGCAGAGGGTGGGGGGAAGGAGAGATACACACGGGG
The DNA here is from genome assembly GCF_040938575.1 of Ambystoma mexicanum. Taxonomy (NCBI): domain Eukaryota; kingdom Metazoa; phylum Chordata; class Amphibia; order Caudata; family Ambystomatidae; genus Ambystoma; species Ambystoma mexicanum. The sequence goes on along the minus strand of NC_090929.1, from coordinate 977,230,152 downwards.
CATGAGCAGGGGGTGGGGGGAAAGGGGAGAGAGACACGGGGCATGAGCAGGGGGGTGGGAGGAACAGTAGGGAGACACGGGGCATGAGCGAGGGGTGGGGGAAGGGCAGAGACACACGGGGCATGAGCGGAGGGTGGAGGGGGAAGGGGAGAGAGACACGTGGCATGATCGGGGGTTGGGGGAAGGGGAGAGAGACACAGGGCATGAGCGGGGGGTGGGGAGGAAGGGGAGAGACACACGGGGCATGAGCAGGGGGTGGGAGGTAAGGGGAGAGAGACACGGGGCATGAGCGGGGGGTGGGGGCGAAGGGAAGAGACACACGGGGCATGAGCGGGGGGTGGTGGGGAAGGGGAGAGACACACGAGGCATGAGCGGGGGTGGGGGTGAAGGGGTGAGACACACGGGGCATGAGCGGGGGGTGGGGAGAAGAGGAGAGAGACACGGGACATGAGCAGGGGGTGGTGGGAAGGGGAGAGAGACACGGGGCATGAGCGGGGAGTGGGATAGGGAGAAACACGGGGCATTAGTGGGGAGTGGGGGAAGGGGAGAGGCACACGGGGCATGAGCGGGGGAGTGGGGGGAAAGGAGGGAGACATGGGGCATGAGCGGGGGGTGGGGGAAGGGAAGAGACACGCGGGGCATGAGCGAGGGGTGGGGGGAAGGGGAGAGAGACACGAGCTTGAGCAGAGGGTGGGGGGAAGGAGAGAGACACACGGGGCATGAGCAGGGGGTGGGGGGAAAGGGGAGAGAGACACGAGGCATGAGCAGGGGGGTGGGGGGAACAGTAGGGAGACACGGGGCATGAGCGAGGGGTGGGGGAAGGGGAGAGACACATGGGGCATGAGCGGGGGGTGGGGGGAAGGGGAGAGAGACAAGGGGCATGAGCGGGGGGAGGGGGGAACAGTAGGTAGACACGGGCATGAGCGGGGGTGGGGGGAAGGGGAGAGAGACATGGGGCATGAGCAGGGGGTGGGGGAAGGGGAGAGAGACACGGGGCATGAGGGGAGGGTGGGGGGAAGGGGAGAGAGACACACAGGGCATGAGCGGGGGGTGGCGGGGAAGGGGAGAGACACATGGGGCATGAGCGGGGGGTGGTGGGGAAGGGGAGAGACACATGAGGCATGAGCGGGGGGTGGGGGGAAGGGGAGAGAGACACGGAGCTTGAGCAGACGGTGGGGGGAAGGATAGAGACACACGGGGCATGAGAGAGGGTGGGGGGAAGGGGAGAGAGACACGGGGCATGAGCAGGGGGTGGGGGGAACAGTAGGGAGACACGGGGCATGAGCGGGGGGTGGGGGGGAAGGGGAGAGACACACAGGGCATGAGCGGGCGGTGGGGGGGAAGGGGAGAGAGACAAGGGGCATGAGCGGGGGGGTGGGGGGAACAGTAGGTAGACACGGGGCATGAGCGGGAGTGGGGGGAAGAGGAGAGAGACAAGGGACATGAGCGGGTGGTGGGGGGAAGGGGAGAGAGACACGGGGCATGAGCAGGGAGTGGGATAGGGAGAAACACAGGGCATTAGCGGGAAGTGGGGGGAAAGGAGGGAGACACGCGGCATGAACAGGGGGTGGGGGGAAGGGGAGAGAGACACGGAGCTTGAGCAGAGGGTGGGGGGAAGGAGAGAGACACACGGGGCATGAGCAGGGGGTGGGGGGGAGGGGAGAGAGACACGGTACATGAGCAGGGGGGTGTGGGGAACAGTAGGTAGACACGGGGCATGAGTGGGGGTGGGGGGAAGGGGAGAGAGACACGGGGCATGAGCAGGGGCGTGGGGGAAGGGGAGAGACACACAGGGCATGAGCGGCGGGTGGGGGGGAAGGGGAGAGAGACATGGGGCATGAGCGGGGGGGTGGGGGGAACAGTAGGGAGACACAGGGCATGAGTGGATGGTGGGGGAAGGGGAGAGAGACACGGGGCATGAGCGGGGGGGTTGGGGGAACAGTAGGGAGACACGGGGCATGAACGAGGGGTGGGGGGAAGGAGAGAGAGACACGGGCATGAGCGGGGGGTGAGGGGGAAGGGGAGAGAAACACGGGGCTTGAGTGGGGGTGGGGGGAAGGGGAGAGAGTCACAGGGCATGAGCGGGGGTGGGGGGAAGGTGAGAGAGACACGGGGCATGAGTGGGGGTAGGGGGATGGGGAGAGAGACACAGGGCATGAGCGGGAGGTGGGGGGAAGGGGAGAGAGACACCGGGCATGAGCAGGGGGTGGGGGGAGGGGGAGAGACACACGGGGCATGAGCGGGGGGTGGGGGGAAGGGGAGAGAGACACGGGCATGAGCGGGGGGTGGGGGGGAAGGAGAGAGACACACGGGGCATGACCGGGTGGTAGGGGGGAAGGGGAAACACATGGGGCATGAGCGGAGGGTGGGGGGAGGGGAGAGACACATGGGGCATGAGCGGGGTGTGGGGGGAGAGACACACGGGGCATGAGCGGGGGGTGTGGGGGGAGAGACACACGGGGCATGCGTGGGGGGAAAGGAGGGAGACATGGGGCATGAGCGGGGGTGGGGGGGAAGGGGAGAGACACGGGGCATGAGCGGGGGGTGGGGGGTAACACAAGGGAGACACGGGGCATGGGCGGGGGTTGGGGGGTAACAGGGGAGACAGGGCATGGGTGGGGTGTAACACAAGGGAGACATGGGGCATGAGCGAGGGGTGAGGGGGTAACAAGGGAGACACGGGGCATGAGCGAGGGGTGGGGGGATAACCCTAGGGAGACACGGGGCATGAGCTTGGGGTGGGGGTAACACAAGGGAGACACGGGGCATGAGCAGGGGGTGGGGGTAACAGGGGAGACAGGTCATGAGCGGGGGGTGGGGGGAAACAAGGGAGACATGGGGCATGAGCGGGGGTGGGGGTAACAGGAGAGACAGGTCATGAGCGGGGGTGGGGGGAACAGGGGAGAGACGGGGCATGAGCGGGGGTGGGGGGAACAGTATGGAGACACGGGACATGAGCAGTGGATGGGGGAAGGGGAGAGACACACGGGGCATGAGCGGGGGTGAGGGAACAGTAGGGAGACACGGGGCATGAGTGGGGGGTGAGGGGGAAGGGGAGAGGCACACTGGGCATGAGCGGGGGGTGGGGGGAGGGGAGAGACACACGGGGCATGAGCGGGGGGTGGGGGGAAGGGGAGAGACACACGGGGCATGAGCGGGGGGTGGAAGGGAAGGGGAAAGACACACGGGGCATGAGCAGGGGTGGGGGGGAGGGGAGAGACACACTGGGCATGAGCGGGGGTGGGGGGAAAGGAGGGATGCACAGGGCATGAGTGGGGGGGAAAGGAGGGAGACACACGGGGCATGAGTGGGGGGTAGGGGGAAGGGGAGAGAGACAAGGGGCATGAGCGGGGGCTGGGGGAGAGGGGATAGACACACGGGGCATGAGCGGGGGGTGGAGGGGAAGGGGAGAGACACGGGACATGAGCGGGGGAACGGGAAAGAGAAACGGAGCATGAGCGGGGGGTGGGAGGAACACACGGAGAATCAGCGAGGGGGGGGAACATGGGAGACGCGGGCCATGAGCGGGGGGTTAGAAGAACAAGAGAGAGACACGAGGGCATGTGCCTCACCGCCTTTTCGTGGCCGACGCAGCCCACATCTACACTGTGCAGGCAGCAGATCCCCCTCCGATAAACAAAGATGGCGGGCGTCTCTGAAAATAGGCACACTGCACGCTTCCTGGCAGCCAATAGAAAAGCATGTCAGATGTCCGCAGACATCACGCAAGCTGCTTGCCCAATCACCGTCCTGTCCGCGGAGCAAACAGGGAAGTGTGTCCGCGAAGCGAACACAGATATCACTAATTTTTTCTCACCTACTTTTTGGTCATTTAAAAAAAAACTACTGGACGGATTTTCAATACGCTTTCGGGACAAGCCGCTGCTCCTGGTCCAAATTTGGTGAAAATCCGTCCAGCGGTTTGGGCTGTAGGCGCGAGCAAAAATGTTTTCCCATTCAGTCTATGGGGAAAAAAAAGTTTTGGGACCCCCCTATAACTTTGCCCCCCCTGGACGAATCCTCATCAAACTTTGCAAAAAAAATTCAGAGTGTGCCATATACTTTTTTGCAAAGTTTGGTGAGGATTAGTCCAGGGGGAGCGAAGTTATAAGCCACCCAAAAAGTGCTCTTCCTATGGAAACACCAACTTAACCATAACTACATGGCCATGTAATATATGTAATATATATGTTCGCGGACATGCAATGTGTTCGCTGATTGGACGGCTTGGAGCGTGAAACGCGTCAGATTTTCGGTAGCGCCCGCCATCTTGGATTCGCGGTCGTCCGCGGACAGCGCGGTGAAACTTTGTTCAAAATTTGTATTTAGTAGAGTGTGTTGGTGTGTAGGAGTGTTTGGGGAGGGTGGGAGTGTAAGAGATAAGATGAAAGTTGTGTTTTTTATGTGTTAGACGTTCTTTTTGTGTTCGATTTGTTTGTGGACATCACGGGTGTTCTGAAATGTTCTAAATAAACTGAATGGGGGTGTTCTGAGGACTCAATATGTGTCCGTTTTGTTCGCAAGCAAACTGAAACTGTTCTAAGAACACTCGCAGTGTCCTGAAATGTTCGCAAATAAACAAAATGGGGGTGTCCTGAGGACGCTGTCCGTATTGTTCGTTGTCAAGTTGAATATGTTCTAAGAACACTCGCGGTGTCCTGAAATGTTCACAAATACACAAAATGGGGGTGTTCTGAAGACGTTGTCGAACACTCGCTGTGTCCTGAAATGTTCGCAAATATGAATGGGGGTTGTGGCTGACAAGTTGAATGTGTTCTAAGAACACTCGCGGTGTCCTGAAATGTTCGCAAATAAACAAAATGGGGGTGTCCTGAGGACGCTGTCCATATTGTTCTCTGTCAAGTTGAATGTGTTCTAAGAACACTCGCGGTGTCCTGAAATGTTCGCAAATAAACAAGATGGTGGTGTTCTGAAGACGCTTATAAGAACACTCGCGGTGTCTGGGGAATGTTCGTAGGGGGTGTCCTGAAGACGCTGTCCGTATTGTTCTCTGTCAAGTTGAATGTGTTCTAAGAACACTTGCGGTGTCCTGAAATGTTCGCAAATAAACAAAATGGGGGTGTTCAGAAGACGTTTCTAAGAACACTCCCGGTGTCCTGGAATGTTCGTAGGGGGTGTCCTGAAGGCATAGTCCGTATTGTTCGCTGACAAGTTGAATGTGTTCTAAGAACACTCGCAATGTCCTGAAATGTTTGCAAATAAACAAAATGGGGGTGTCCTGAGGACGCTGTCCGTATTGTTCTCTGTCAAGTTGAATGTGTTCTAAGAACTCTCGCGTTGTTCTGAAATGTTTGTAGGGGGTGTCCTGAAGATGCTGTTCGTATTTTTCTCTGTCAAGTTGAATGTGTTCTTAGAACACTCATGGTGTCCTGAAATGTTCGCAAATAAACGAAATGGGGGTGTTCTGAGGACAATGTCCGTATTGTTCGTTGTCAATTTGAATGTGTTCTAAGAACACTCGTGGTGTCCTGAAATGTTCGCAAATAAACAAGATGGTGGTGTTCTGAAGACGCTTCTAAGAACACTCGCGGTGTCCGGGGAATGTTCGTAGGGGGTGTCCTGAGGATGCTGTCCATATTGTTCTCTGTCAAGTTGAATGTGTTCTAAGAACACTTGCGGTGTCCTGAAATGTTCGCAAATAAACAAAATGGGGGTGTTCTGAAGACGTTTCTAAGAACACTTGCGGTGTCCTGGAATGTTCGTAGGGGGTGTCCTGAAGGCGTAGTCCGTATTGTTCGCTGACAAGTTGAATGTGTTCTAAGAACACTCGCGTTGTTCTGAAATGTTCATAGGGGGTGTCCTGAAAACGCTGTCCGTATTGTTCGCTGGCAAGTTGAAAGTGTTCTAAGAACACTCATAATTTCCGCGGACATTAAAAGTTTCCATAGACCATAGTTGAAATGTTTGACACTATGGATGTGATATGCTGCGGTGGTTGTTGCCAGGGCATAGAGTCTTGGGTGCATGGCCATTTGGCCATGCACCCAAGACTCTATGCCCTGGCAACAACCACCGCAGCATATCACATTCTTATTTGCTTATAACTTTGGGTGAAAAACAAATGTATAAGGAACAAAGGTATTAGATACTATGGATGTGATATGCTGCTATGGTTCTCCTTATTATTGTCTACTTACTGTTTGGTCTAGTAACCGGAGTACATGTATTTCTTGTTAATTTCTGTGATGAAAACAAATAGCATGTTAGTATTAGTATTTTGTAATGACTTATTACATTGTATAATCAATATACTTTATTTTGTTTTTGGACCCTCATATTTAGTAGATTACAAATCAGAGTACTGTGCAATTTGCTCAATTTCTGTATTTGTTGCTAAAATCATTGGGTCTGTGGGAGAAAAAAAAATACATGTTGGATTAAAAAAACCTTTTTCTGTTATGCTACAGTTTATTTGTTTGTTTGTTTTCAGTGTTCACTTGTTGTTTCTGGCTAATGCTTTATACTTTGGCTTGTTGTATTTTTTTGGAGCAGTAACATATTATTTATTTGTTTTGATATTATAAAATTTTGGAGCAGTTAGATACCAATTGGCATATTCTAACTGTCTATTCTTTTATATATTTTAGTGGTTTTGATTTATCTATTTGGATATTGTTAAATTTTGGGACAGTTAGATACCAATTGGCGTATTCTAACTGTGTATTATTTGGTCTAATTTAGTTGTATTCATTTATCTGATTAGTTGTAGAATCTTTGAGCAGTTAGATAGCTTTTGGAGTATTCTAACAGTTTATATTTTTTTAACACAAGTTTACTTAGGGTTTAAATGCAGTTTAGTTATCAAATTTTGGTTTTAAGAACATCAAATAAGCTTTTGTAAGATTTCCTGGTAATCTCTGCTTTAGAGTAATGGTACTATCATTGCATTCAAACCATCCACATTTCTGTTTTATATATGCAGTGTAGTGCCCTGAATTGGTTGTGGCTCCTGCGTGGTAGATTATACCTATTGTTGTGAAGGTTTTCTTACCAAGTGATATTTGACCATGTGTGAATCCAGTCAGCTTGCAGTTGTTTTTGGTACCATCTGCATTGTAACGTAGAAGCATTAGTATTATGTATTTACTATGTGTTTGTATTACTAACGTGGAGAGATTATCTGAATTGCAGGTAGAGCATAATCTACCATGGTATGCATTTTGTACAAGTCGCTGAAATGGAATGGATTCAAAATTTGGTATTGATATATATATATGAAGCGTTCATTAGGGATTTCTTCTTGTGTCACATTGTTGCAGAGAGTGCATGTATGTTTCCACATGTATGAAATCTGAAAGATTTAATTCATAGGTATGTTTTTGTTTTCCAGTACTTGCAGTAAGTAAATTTGAAATTCTTGTGGATCTTCCTGTGAGTTTATAGTGAATTTCACCATTCCAGCACAGTAGTCCAATTGTTGTCTTATTCCATAAACACTATACGTGTTGTCAGGATTGTTTGCTGCATTTCTGTGAAGTACTAACATTTGCAAACACAATGGGTCTGTACTGTGTAAGTAAATGTTGTCAACAATTTGTGGTAATTGAAATAGAATATTCATTGCTACATTTGCGTAGCAACTTACACCAACTATATTTGAGAATTTAAATGGTCCAGGCAGTTCTGTATCTAACTGCTTTTTTTGGAGTTTGTCTTCCTTCTTTAAAGAAGTACCTGGTTTACTTTCCCTAATTGATTCTTTTTTGCTTGTGGTACTTGATGAAGTATTAGTTTCATTTACTCTCTTTGGAGGATTTGCAGTGACATCCTGTTGCATTTCTGTTTGATTATTTTTCCTTTAATAATGTATTACTTAAGGTGGAACAGAATATGTGTTTAGGTGGGGGGTGTATAGTGAGCGAAGTCTATTGTATTCTAAAATGCAAGGAATATCAGCGTTTATTTTACTTGCATCAAAGTTGATTAGAAATAGACCGTCAAGTGTACGTAAGCGTGATAGTGCTACATAGCTCATGCCTTCTTTAAAGACTGTGTTACCAATATTTATCATTGCTTTGTCTAGGGTAAGACCTTGTGATTTATGAATCGTGACTGCGTATGCAAGAGTTAGAGAAAATTGTTCTCTGCGTACATACATATCTTTGAAGAGAAGGAATCTAGCTGTTGAGCGTCCTATCCTTTTTACTTCTGAAAGTTTGTCAAAGAGTATATTGACAAACTGAATTTTGTTGTCACGTGGGTATGTTTGAAAGCCAACAACTGTACCCAGTGCTCCATTAACTAGTCCTTGGTCCACGTCAAGGTTACGTTTAAGCATTACTCTGCAATTTAAGGATAATTTTCATATCTTTTCTAAGCCTTCTGTGTTTGAGATTGATTTAGTCTTGTTGTGGCTTGGTCACACATGGTAGTGTCATACCTTGTACATCTAATTTGTCTGTGGCGCTAATTTCCATGATTGGTTGCATTTCTTTACTTAGCATGATTTCATTGAATTTGAAACAGCTTGCAAGAGTTGGCATTAAGGCCATACAATTCACATTTTTGTGGGCTAATTGTTCCATAACATCTGTAGCACATGCATTATCGCCATAAAGTGCATTAATGTGCCGGGTTTTCAATATTGCTTCTGCTACTTTAGAAAGTATACCAACTCTGATACTTTTTAAAATGTTGGCTTAAGTGAGATCTGCAGATTGCCGCATGTTTTCTGTTAATTCTCTGTATTGGAAATGTTGCCAAAGGTTGACATTTCCAATGCTACCAACAGTTTTACGGCAGAGTTTGTGTCCTAATGTTTTAAAAATAGGCTCACCTTTTACTGGTGTTAATTGAAGCAGATCTCCAAAAACAATAATGTGTTTTCCTGCAAAGAGCTCTTCATAGTCTGTTTTGAGTACTTCTTGTAATCTGAGGTGAATCAAAGCTAACATCAGGTTGGAGACCATGCTCACTTCATCTATTAGTAGCATTTTCATTTGTTTCAATACTCTGTGTAATTCCATTGCAGCTTCTGCAGAAAGTTTGTAATAGTCTTATTTGTTCTGGTGTTCTACTGGTAATAGTAGTAATCGGTGTAATGTAACACCACCTATGTTGTAGGCAGCTAAACCTGTGGGGGCAGTGACAACAGCTGACAGTTTGTTGTTTGTCAATTGTTGAAGGAACTTACTAATGATTTTGATTAGGAATGTTTTGCCAGAACCAGCTTCACCACTGACGTACAGTAGTATAAGTTTATAATTATGGCAGGGACATTCTTTATTTTCATGTTTTACACCATGTGCAATTTGTTTTGTTACTTCTTGAAAAATGCTACTTTGCTTATTGTTTAGTTTTGATTGTAGTATAGTTAAGTCTTCTTTATCTTCATACTGACACATGGTGTTTTCTACTTCTATCATAGCTAATTCTGCCTCATTTATTATTAGTGGTTCTCCCAGTGGTTCTTGGCTTCCTGTTACAGAAGGTTGACTACTGTCAGGAGTGTCCTTATCTAGTTGGGCTTGGAGTTCTTCTTCGTGTTGCTGTTCATTGTGCAACATTGTTTTGTACTGTGTAAAGTTTACATCAGTTATAGTGCTTTCATTTGCTTTGAAAGCATCCTCATATGAGTCATGGTTATCTAGTAATTGTTCTTCTTTTCTCCATGGTTTGAAGAGTTGTAGCAGGGACATGTAATATACTTCTTTATGTTGAGGAGTCTTTAATGACAATTTGATATGATTAATTAAATTTGGTTTAGTGAGTTTAACTAAGCTCCCTTCACAGTTTGTCACTCTATATTTACCTTTTTTTTCATCAGGTTTCATATTATTTTTGTATGTGTAGTTTTGGGCTATGTGGTATAGACACATGTTTTCCAAAGTATTACTTCTGTTTGGGTAGTATGTGTCCAATAAATCGTTTTTTAAAATGTCTTGGCTGTTGGGATCATGTTTGGCTATTGTTTCTATATCTTCATATGATTTTAGAACTCTTTTTCTAGATTTAGCTGGACCAAGACTTAGCCATACTACATTTTCAGATTTACCATACAATGCACTACCAGTTAAACAATAAGCTGCTTCATATGATCCACATTCTCTATGGGTGAGCATTTTTATGCCCAAGCTGTATAATTTCTGAGACACTGTTTTATCTGATGACAGGTCATTCCAGAGGTCTTGGAGCTCTGTCTTTTCTGCTTGAGTTAAGTATGCTGTGACATATCGTGCAACTGCAGTAGAATTGTCTGCAATGTACTGCACATCTATGTTTGCATTCCATAAGTGGGCAATGATTGCATTATAATCATTGATATATTTTTCTTCTTCTTTTCTTTTTTTGTAATATGTATTTTTAGGTGACTTACCTTTAACACTATGTCTAACTGAAGACATGAGGTTATTCACTTGACCTGTATTTGTAACTGGTCTAGGGAAACCAAATCGGCATTTGGTGTAGTATTTCCCTTTGTTTTTGTATTTGCAGCGACAATATTTTCCACATTTGTGTCTTTGAAATTGTAAAATTTGTGCATGAAGATCACTATTTGTGGCTTCTGATGGAATTTCACAAGTGACATATTTTTCAACAAACTGTAAAACAGTGGCATCACTGTCTTGACCAAATTTAGTAGCATCTTTAATCCATAAAATCATGTGGATATGTGGTGCTCCTCTGGCTTGGTATTCTTTTCTCCAAAAGAAGTGTTGCACTTCTCCAAGGGGAGGAACAGTTTTATTACAAATAAAATGTAGCATAGCAATGAAGTGATGGTGAAAATATCTTGAAACATTAACACAGGATCCAAAGAACAAAGTTCTCTAGGTGTTAGTATATCTATGTTTGTTTTGTTTTTATTTGATATGCGTAGGAAATCATGTAAATCTTCCCATGCATATTCTGCACCACTTAATGTAACAAACCAAGTGGGTGGGCCAAGGTTTCTGATCATACAACGTACATCTCCATGACGTTGAAACCAGTACTCTTTAGTACCACGCATATTTGCTAATAGATTTGTAATATGTGATTGTAAAACCTCATCCTTTTGTTGCACTTTTTCTAATAATTGTGTAGCTGTCATATTTTGAAAGCGTGATCCTGATTTTAATATGTGTGCAACTCCGTAACATAAAGTTGCTAGTTCACTTTCAAAGAGTAGGTGGAATATGTATTCCACATTTTGTCTAAATCTGGGATCTTCAGAATACATCCGTAATGAGCGGTATTCTGAAGCAGATATTTGAATAGGTCTATCATCATACCTTCCTCCTTTGCCAGTAGGAAAGAGTAGAGGAAAAGCACATGCTTCTATACTTTTTTCCCATATGCTGATTGGCGATCCTTTTGTTTGACACATTTGGTAAGTTTCCAGTACATCTACTACGGTGTCATTACAGTGCAAAGGATGAATTGTATAATGGTCTAAAGTATTTGATATTGTAGCAGGATCTAGTAGCTCAAATTGACAAGCTTCTTGTGTTTCTTGAATTATTTCAGTTGTATCTTTCAAGTTTTCTTCAATATTAATTTCTTTATAATATTCATTATTCTCTTTAAGATATTGGAAGGCTTGTCTAACTTTATATAAATCTACCAGCTGTTGCCATATTTTTTTGTCTTTTGTAGGTACTCCATTTACTAAGATAATTAAAGATTGCTGCATTGGACGTTGCACTCCTAGAGTATGCACATTTTCTTTTAGATCTAATGGTAAATAAACTACTTTTTCACGAATGCCTTTTACCAATTCAGAGGGAGGTAATTTTGCTGTTTTTGGTTGAAGGCGTATTATTGCTTGAAATTGGTGTACTGTTTGAATTATGATGCTCTCATATAAATTAAGTTGTTGTAGGGGTTTTGGTACTGGGTATAATTCCAAATTATTTGTGATAGCACGTGAAGGAGTTTGGTTGTTGTCAAGTTTTGTAGTGCAGTAACTGCAAAGTATTAAGGGCTCAGTTATTTCATATTTGTTTTCTGCTACAAGGTAGAGAACTAATTCAAACCATTTACATTGTCTTCTACTTTGTATGATAGGTCTACAGTTTTTGTGTTACTTTTATAAAAAGTTCTACGGCAACATACACATACATGGTTTGGTACTTCAGCTGATGTACTTTTAAATTTTAGTATTTCTTTTTTGTATGTGTTTAGCAAAAGGTTGCCATGTGTAGAATTGTTGCTTAATTGGTTTAAAGCTATTTCATTCTGTAAATGGCTTTCACGTCCAAAATATTTTTTCTGGATATAGTGAATTTCTTCAAGTAGGTCTTTTGCTGTACCATGTAGAAGGATGTTATTTAACTTTGCTAGTGCTAAAGCAGGACTTTTAGCATAGTACAGTTTATAGACTAGATTTCTTATAGTTGAATGATGTGTTGATATCCTTTTGATATCATGGAAAGTGGTTTTACAAGTAGGTCCTGTAATGCAGGCCAATGAATGTCCTTGTAGTCCTGTGTACTTGCGCACTGGACAGGTATCCATATTTTGCAGTAATTTAATTTTGATTTTGTCTTTGCTTTTTACATATTTATTGAGGAATTGGCGTAAAGATTTGAAACATTGTTTGGGAATGTTACACATTGACGTGCATGGCCATTTGTACACTAGACTTTCTGATTCAGTTGAATGGAGGAGTAATTCTAAGTTTTCAGGGCATATTTCTGTAAGGATTACTTCTTGTTCCATTATGGTATTATTCACTTTTTCATAACCTCGACCATTGCTATGTATGGCAATTGTATTTGTTTGCTTTTGTTTGTACGCTTCTTCATTAAAATATGGTTCTGTGTTCGTAGTGTGATTCCATTCACCTCCGCAGATACTTAAGAAGTTCTTTCTGTTGACATTTCGCTTATTGAGAAGTCTTTTTTGTAATTTAGTTATTAGTTTTGTTAGTGGTTTCATTTTGTTTAACAGTAAAATAAATAACTTTCTTTTGAGAAGAATTGCACTGTCCATCAACGCTTCTAAGATTAATTTCCTACGATAGGTTTTAAGCATTGAACCTGATTTCTCTCCTGTTTTTATAAGATTTTGAAGGACTTTGTGACGGTACATTTTGGCTAAAATACTTTTCTTGGTATGCTTACTTTGCACTATATTAAAATTTGAAGAAGTAGTTTTATCTGTAGTTATAGCTGATTTTCTCTTAATTGTTTTTTGGTTTGTTTTACATTTTGATAGAGGAGGCAACGTTTTTGTACTTGAAACTTCTTGTGTTTCACTAAATGACTGTATTAGCTGTTTTGTTTCAAATTTTTTTACAAATTCTGCTAGAGATGGATGCTTATGTTGGACACTTTTATTTTCATTTTCTCTACTTTTGCGTTGCTTTCTACAGACTTGACTTTTGGTAGACACTCTTTAGGGTCTGTTGAAAAAAATAAAGAAGATATGTGTTGGGGTGTTCTGGAATGTATGTGTGCTGTGTGCATGAGTGTTTGAGTAAGATGATAAAGATGTATGTAATGGTGTGTGATTGTGCATTGGGAACTACAACTAGTAGGGATAGGTATTCTTGAATTTATGTGTTACTAAACTGGGGTTCAGATGACAAAAAAAAAGTAAGCCAGTGGTGTGGAAAGTACAAATAGTAAATCTAATGTATACAATTAAAACAGTTGTTTGTTCTATAATATGAAAATTGTAGCGGTTCAGTTGGGTAATTTGTGTGTCCAAAAATAGGAATTTGTGGGCCATTCTGGCTGTAAATCGCTGTTTAAGACATGGAGATTTTTGAACAAAATGGTACACAATCTCTATTTTTAGGCACTGAAATAGCTTGTATTAACGTTATAGTATGTTTGATTAATAATACAAATATTATGGTGATATTCTACTTCCTTTTTTTCTTAAATTAACAGGTAACTTCTTACAGGCCCATTCATGGAATTAATGTGCGCCCAAAACTTCTGGCGCAGAGGTGCCAAAACGTGCGATTCGCAGTAAAAATGCGAAAATCGCAGTGCAACTGCAAAAATCGCAGGGAAACCAGCACACATCGATTCATGGAAGTCCGTGCGTGAGAAAAATATTGGATGTGCGCTGAAAAAGTGCGCGCCGCACACCGACGCACAGGTCATCCAACCGCGTGCGCCACGGCCGCTGCAAAATCGCACATAGCGCGGCGCACATAACAAAAGTAGGCGGAACACGGGGTGTAACACTCGGAATGGGGAACAGCGGGTGAAAATATGGGCGTCACGGGCGAAGTACAGGAGGCAAGTGCGCGGAACGGCCACATGCTCGCCTACAACTCGTATTCATGGAATGGAATAGGGCAAACCAGCACACGGTCAAAGACGCGCACAGGGCCAAACAAGTACGCCACAAGAAAGCAGGTGGTAGTGTCCCTGCGCCTGAAATAAATGTGCGCCAAAATGTGCGCTAACAAAAAGCACCCATATGCAGCTATGAAGAATGATCCATACTGTGGCCCTCTAGGACAAATGAGGTGGAAAGGGGTACCGACAAACACGGACACCCGCTGTGTGAAAAATAGCGTGTGCATGTATTACAGGGTGCGAGGGAAGTTCCACACGCGATTGGCCTGGGCACGTGTATTCCAAGGTACGCGGGAAGTTTCGCACGCAAATTTGCAGGGTACGTGTGTTTCGGTGTGCGCGTGAAGTTCCACACGCAATTTCAGCAGAGTACATGTACTGCGGGTGCGCGGGAAATTCCACACGCGAATCCAGCAGCCTACGTGTATTTCGGGGGTCCCAGGGAGTCCCACACGTGAATTGGCTGTGTGGGACCTCCCAGCTGTTCCCTCTACACGCTCCATGGCCCCTGAAGGCCGCCCACACCACAGGGGACTACCCTGCACCCCTGCACATGTCCCGCAGGCAGCCCATCCACCATAGCCATGCCCCCCAGCCAACCCACATGTCACCTTGCAATACTGCCCACCAACGCATGTCTCCCAGCACCCCCACCCCCCAGCATCCAGGGGCACCCTCCACCAGGCCCCCACTCCTGTCTCCCTGTACCCCCACCCCCCAGCACAGTGGAGCACCCCCCAACAGGCCCCCACTCATGTCCAACTCATGTCCCCCTGCACCCCCACCCCCCTGCATCCAGGGGTACCCTCCACTAGGCCCCCACTCCTGTCTCCCTGCACCCCCACCCCCCTACATCCAGGGGCACCCTCCACCAGACCCCCACTCCTGTCTCCCTGCACCCCCACCCCCCATCACTGTGGGGCACCCTCCACCAGGCCCCCACTCATGTCCAACTCATGTCCCCCTGCACCCCCACCCCCCTGCATCTAGGGGCACCCTCCACCAGGCCCCCACTCCTGTCTCCCTGCACCCCCAACCTCCAGCACTGTAGGGCACCCTCCACCAGGCCCCCACTCCTGTCTCCCTGCACCCCCACCCCCCTGCATCCAGGGGCACCCTCCACCAGGCCCCCACTCATGTCCCCCTGCACCCCCACTCCCCTGCATCCAGGGGCACCCTCCACCAGACCCCCACTCATAACCAACTCATGTCCCCCTGCACCCCCACCCCCCAGCACTGTAGGACACCGTCCACCAGGCCCCCACTCCTGTCTCCCTGCACCCCCACCCCCAAGACTGTGGGGCACCCTCCACCAGGCCCCCACTCATGTCGAACCACCCCCCCACCCCCTAGCAGTGCAATGTGCCTGGGTACCTGTATTTCAGGGGTGCGCCGGTAGTCTTACACGTGATTTCATCAGGGTACGTGGGTCCCCGTGAACTTCCACACGCGATATCAGCAGGGTACGTGTATTACGGGGTTCGCGGGAAGTTCCCCACGCGATTGTCCTGGGTACGTGTATTTCGGGGTGCGCGTGAAGTTCCACACGCGACTGGGCCTGTGAGAGTGGGGTACGTGTATTCCAGGGGTGGGCGGGAATATTTACTCGCGACTGGGCCTGGGAGAGCGTGTTACGTGTATTCCTGGGGTGGGCGGGAAGATTTACACGGTCGCCTACAACGCGCCAAAAAAAAAGGTCCAATCCGGAAACACATACGCCAGCATGAAGCAGGCGCACGTCCCACGCAGCATAAAAGAGTGCGCAAACAACAAACAAGCTCAGACGCCAGGATGAATATACCGTTCCTAGCAGCAGTGGTCGTGGGATACCGCAGGAGGAGGAGAAGGATAGTCAGGGCCAGAATCTTCACACCCAGAACCAGTCTATTTGGTATGCCTGATGACCAGGTGTATGGGAGGTACAGGTTTCCACCACACATAATACTCGACCTGGTCAGTGAGTGGGAGGATGACCTCACATCACCCACCCTGTGCTCCCAAGCACTCAGCCCCCCGGAGAAGGTCCTCAATGTACTGCACTTCTTGGCTACCGGATCATTTCAGCGGACAAGTGCCATAGTGGGGGGGGGGTGTCACAGGCCACACAGTCACAGTGCCTACACCAGGTGTTGGCCATCATCACTGCACGCCCATCAGTCCGCAGGTACATATACCTGCCCAGAACACCTGCAGAAAGGCAGGCTGTCAGCCAGGATTTCTACAGGGTGGCACAATTCCCCAAAGTGCTAGGTGCCATTGATTGCACCCATGTGGCTCTACGTCCCCTCAGGGCATCTGAGCACATCTATAGAAACCTCAAGCACTGGCATTCCATCAACGTCCAGGTAGTATGTGATGCCAAGGGAATCATCACCTCAGTATATGCCAACTATCCAGGGTCCACCCATGACAGCTTCATTCACAGGATGTCAACCCTAAACCGGGACATGGAAGCTGGGCGGCATGGCGATGCATGGCTGCTTGGTGAGTATAAATGCCACAGCACACGCATGCATGACAGATACAGAGTAATGTCACTACCCCACTAATGATCCCCATCACCACCTCCCCAGGGGACAGTGCCTACCCTCTGAGCACCCACATGATGACGCCAATTCAGAACCCCATCACGCCTCCCGAGGTAAGATACAACACAGCCCATATTGCAACCCGGAGCACAGTGGAGCGCACATTCGGAGTGCTCAAGTCACGCTTTCGCTCCCTTGACCGTTCTGGCGGGCAGCTGTTATACGCTCCCCCAGTAGTGTGCAGGATCATAGTGGCAGCATGTGTCCTGCACAATGTTGCAACACGCCGGGGCCTGGCTGTGGACATGGTGGTGCCCCCACATCCCCAACCACATGCACGCCCGCTGCGCATGGGAGGGGAAAGGGCACGAGATGAGGCAGCCCGTACGCAGCTGGTGGCTAATTACTTCACATAGAAATCACACCCCTGTGGAGTGCACACAGCCCTGGCACATACCATCTGACAATCAATGATAACTCAATCTGACAATTATGATGAATTAAGGGACAGTCAACTGTCAGAACCATAGCAGCCTGAGATTGTTCATCTGGAAGTGTCACAATGTGTGCATCCCACCCTACACAAACACCACCAATGCAGTGTCATCAAAAGACACACTTCTATGCAGCAAAAATTAATACCCACTTGCAAAATACAACATGAGAACAGTGTCATGTCACCCAACCCCTCCAGGCACCGCCACACAACACACCATGGCATGTCATGCTATGTGAGAGCAAACAAATTAATCCCCACAACATGACACAAGTGTCACAAACTACAGTGTCCCTAATGGAAACTGGCAACACATGAAATGCTCACAGTAATGCAGGACCAACAACACACATTACCAAATATTTACCAATAATACTAATCACCTACACAACCTCCAACCTACCATTAACATGACAGTACGGACTTAAAAAATTGGTAGCCTCACTACCTGATAATGCCAGCACTTCGAACACTTCCAACTGTACAGTGTTAGCGCCACGCAAAAGTGTAGGTGCACTGCTTACAACATGGACTCCATTTCCAAAGTAGACCGCCTTGTGAAGACATGAGAAATGGACCTGCAAATTAGGAGGATGAGATGGATGCAGAGGCACATATCAATACACCATGCAGTGTACAATACAACAACAATATGCACTAGGAATGTATACACAGTATTGACTACAGACTGCCCACACATCAAATGGGAGTCCAACGTCACCGTGTAAGTCAATGTCACTTGGGCACACCCTTTGCAAGCCCATGGAAACGGGAAGCAGGAGGGGTGTGTGTCACACAAACCCAAGCATCTGACCCAAATTCAGGACAAGCCTGCATGTGCCCAGCCACAATACAGTGTATGCCCACGGGAGCCACACAAGGCAACACACTGTCCAAAAAATCAAAAATCAAAAATGGCCATGAATGGGAAGGGGGGGGTGGGGGAGGCCACCCAGGAGGTCCGAGGACAGGGTGCACACTAAAACCCACCTCTGTGGATCTTGCAAGATAAAAAACACCTCCATGGGCTCATGGCCTGCACGGGTACCCGATTGTGAGAGATTCGCTGCTGTCGCTCCCCTCACCCTCTGCAGCTGCATCAGGAGATGGTGGCACTATGGGAGGCAGCCCACGCAAAGCCCTAGTCTGGTCCTCCATGGCAGCAAGCATGCGGGTGTGGAAGGTCTGGTTCTGGAGGATAATCGTGCGGAGGTCCCCATGCAACAACTCCCGGGATGCCCGGACCTCCTCCCTAGTTGCCTGCATCTCAGCTGAGAGCGTACGTGTAAGCCGCTCCAGCTGCTGTTCTGTCCTTGTGTTAGTTGAAGTCTCAAGCTCAACAAGAGTTACCCTGAGCTGATGGAGTTCCACCCTCAGGGCTTCTCTGTGGCCCTGGGACTCAATAGAAATGGCTTCCCGCAGAGTCTCCAGTGCCGCCCGCCTGTCCCTGTTGGATGCCAACATGTCCTCCCTGTGTGACTGGCTAATGGAGTCTGTTGCCTGCTGTAGTTGTCAATCAGCCTTTCTTGGGGGACAATGGAAGTGGCCACCCTATCCATGGCCTGAGCCATCATCTCAGATGATGCTGCCTGTTGGTTTGCCATACTGTATATGGATTGCTCCCATGCGGTATTGCCAGGTGGCGTACGCCCACCGCGTCGGCGGGCACCACACCTGTCTGGGGCAAGGTGAACTGCGCCTTGCTGTGCCGGCACTGCCTGAGGCTGCAGGACTGCATTCCTCCTCTGATCTTCTGGCCCAGGAACAGGATCAGATGTTGCGGAGTGTGACCCTGCATCCGTAACCACCAAAGGCGGACCTACCAACACTGACATCCCCATTGAGGGTTCTACCCCTGGTGCAGGTGGGTTGGACAGTACAGAATCCCTCCCAGAAACACTTACCTGCGACGGCACATAGGTCTCATCATCCGAATCGACACCTGAATAGAGCTCGGGGGAGGTGCACCCAGAGACACCCCTTGAGATGATGGTCTGGAGCAAGTGTGGGTTCTCACCCACCACCACACCACGTCCCTCACTGGTGCCCGGTCAGGCCTGAGACCCCTCCTGAGTCTGCACCATCTCCACAACCCCAGCAGTATCAAGTGCGTCATCCCCTGCAAAGACATGAAAGAAAAGAAATGGGAACAGGCATTAGCACCATGGCACACAATTAGGGCTGAGAAGCAACAGAAACAGTACTTCATTGACACATGTCCCACATGACTATAACCCTCCCATGCATGCACGGTCACTGCGTATGAAGGGGAGGCAAATGGCACACATTGATGACACCAAATGGAAGACCAACGCATTTGCTGCATGCTGGCTAGCAGTGCCATCACACATTGGCCTGTGATTGGCATGTCCAATACACATACATGACACATACCATCACACAGATGGCATGTGCCATAGCCATGTCACACATGTGACAATAGGACTGAGAAATGCCTAGTGAAAGTGGTGGAATGCAGACAATCAGCCTGAATGAACACAGAATAATACGCAACTATGTTGTGGCAAGATGACACTTCAAGGGCAACTGGCGTGAGGTTGGGCTGAATGTCTACTGTTGCCAGAAGGGATACTGCAATACCCAAATCCTGGTGCGCAGAATGTATTGGATGAAGCACATGGGTGACCCAAACCACTCAGGCACACACACCCTCACCTGGCACTCAATCAGAAGCCCTCACACACACACCATGCACATGGATGATACACACATGCATGTGCACTTACCGGACAATGCCTCGCAATCTGGCAGGTCTCCCATGCCTTGGATCTGTTCCTCCGTGACGTAGGTCCCAGCAACATACTCATGTGGATTGAGTTCTATGTCCTCTGCTGGAGACCCACCTCCAGTCACTAGAGTTGCGGCATGACTTGAGGCCAGCTTTTTCTTTGCCCTGCGTTTCAGGTCATTCCAGAGCTTGTAGCAATCATTAGCTGTGCGCCTCATGAATCCAAGGGCACTTATGAGGTCCGCGATGGTCTGCCAGTGTGCCTGACGTTGTGCAGGTGTGGTCTTGCATCCTGCAGTAATCACTATTTCGCTGTCATGTGCGGGCACATACTCAACAAGTGCATCAAGTTCGGCCTGATTGAAGCTGGGCTTCCTTGATGGGCCGGACTGTGTAGCCGTGTCTGGGGCATCAGCCTGTACTGGACGAGCACTCTTCCTCTTCCGCTTGGAAGGTGGTGGGGATCCTGAGTGTCTCACGCCGCTCTGGACACTAGGGGCAGGAGCCCCGGTGGACTGTGGACTAGGAGTGTGGGAATGAACACTCACCATGGGACTTGGTGCAGGCATTAGCTGAAGTGTGATGTAGTCAGGGGGAACGTCAGCAGGATGGACTGGGACCGACACTGTCCTGGCTGGGAGAGTCAGAGCTGGGGTGGATGGAGCCGCAGCTGCCCCTGCAGCCTCCCCACCCTGCCTACTCGGGGCAGCAGATGACATAGCTGCCCCTGATCCACGTGGCCTTGTGACACCAACGTACACCGCCACACGTGGCCTAGACCTGCTGACCTGGAAGTCAGCCATGGAGTCACCCTGTGCCAGGTCTGGTGCCACAATGGGCTGGTCCAACAAGGGCTGAGCAGGGATGGTGTCAGCCACGTTACCCTCAACCGGGGGGGGGGCATGGGTGTCCCTGACTGGTCACCCACACATGGGGGACTAGGGGCCCCCTGCAAGTCCCGGCCACGTCCCCTACCGTATCCACCACGGCCACCTCTTGTGGCTCGGCCACCTTTGCCACCCTTACAACGTGCTCGCCTCCCAACCATGGCACTGATGTTGTTGTGCATATGGGAGTTGCAGTAAACTATTGTCCTGGGCAATTGGGGGTCAAAGGGGTAGGGTACTAGATGGAATTCGTACCCTAGTGCTCTAGCAAGGCTGTATGTGACCCCTGGGGGAAGATGACAGGTCACGCAACGCACAGGCACCCCAAAAAAGGGAGATAATGTGCATGCAACCCCTCCTAGACCACTTGTGTGGAAAAATAAACCTGTACTACGCTGTGGCACCCAGAAACACAAAAATGAACGTATGCGTGTCACACGCAGCCTAGACTGACCTCTGAAGGGGTAGGCAACACACGGGGCAAGCACAGATGTTAAATACGTGCGCCACTCACCGTCTGCCAGGAAAAATTGCGTGAAAAATACATGCGTGTGCGCGTTGGCAACACCCCCGCCAAAAGAAGAATTGTACGCTGTCTGAGGAGACAGGACAACAGGAGAAGTGAACGCTGTTTGAGGAAACAGGCCCAGGAAAAAGACAAAAAGAGAAAAAGCTGTCAGAGGTAACAGGGAGTACGAACTTGGAACGCCGTGAAGTAAATCGCGTGTGAACCGACAAGAAGTACAGATTTCACCCACTCGCTCTCCACGAAAAGCACGTACAAGGAAATGGCGTTCTACACGTACCTTTTAAACATGCCAACACGTCCAGTGTCACTTCCGCGTGTACGCGCTAAGGCCCCATCCTCCAATTACATGAGCTGACACTCTGACGTGCAGTCATTGGACGTGTAACATGCACCCGTGTGCAGGGAAGCGCCCGCTCACATGTCACAGATGCGCATACGCGCTGGTGGCCTTTGGGCCAATGAATTCGAGTACGTGTGCTGACGCGCTTACGCACTAAGGCCCTTTCCTCGAATTACACGCAGACGTGCTTGATTTTCACGTGCCAAATCACTCCGTATCAAGCTTGCCACGCGTAAGCACATGGAAGACCATGCTCCTGCCCAGAAGGCCGAATTACTGCCCCCCAGAGCCCCGAGCACGCTCCCACCTGCCACCTGCTGCTGCCTGATTGCCTACTGCCCACGTGCCCTGCCATTTGCTGCCTGCACATCAGCCAGGGGTGCTGTTGCTGTGACCACCCCTGCTCGAACCGAAGACTCCCGACTGGGATTCCATCGCTCCACAGACCAGCCCCAGGACCCAGTTGCCCACCCACTCCTGCCTCTGGTGTTGTCATGTCGGGCAGTGCAACATCTGGCACCACTGGCAACCCCGGCCAGAGAGGCAGAGGGGCAGCAGCTTCACTGCCACCGAAGTTGGTGTCCTGGTGGAACAAGTCCTGGGGCAGTATGATGCCCTCTTCGGAAGTTTGCGCGCCGACAAGGAAGGACGGACTCGGATCTGGACGGACATTGTGACTGCCATCAACGCGGAGGGGGTGGCAGTCCGACTATTCCATCATGTCAAGAAGCACTGGGAGGAATTCAGGTCCAGGACCCTCAACAAGGCCCGGCGCCTCTTGAAGGCAGCGGATGCTAAGGGGCGCCGGGGCCACTTGTCGGACGATCAGATGAGGGTCCTGGAACGCATATCCCCAGCACTCCACGTCCAGGTCCTTGAGAGCCAGACCCGTCTGGAGTCGAGCGGTAAGTGTACATGCATCATCATTGTAAGCTGTGCGTGTGGTGATGTGCCAGTAGTGTGCAGGTTGTACATGTGTTTTTATGGGGCCAAGTATGGGGTGGGGTGTACAGGGCCGTGAGGCTAACACATGCGATGGCTCTCATATGTGAGACATGGATGGTGCTTGTGTGTGTAGGCTTGCATGCCAAATGCAGTTGTATGGGCACACATGTTTGGATGAATGTGTATGTAAGCAGGCATGTTCGTGATGTCACACATGGATGTTGGTTTCAGCGGCATGTATCAGCAGTGTGTACATGTGTATGTGTGTGTATTTGACAAGGGTGCAACAGTGATGCAGCATAGATGCATGTGACAGCGGGATGTGGAAGCCTGATTGGCAGATGTGACATGGATGCCATTCTGAACATTGCGACAGTTGGCAAAGGTGTACACATGCATGCAAGTGTGGTGGTGTGTGTGCATGTGTAGTGCACTCCCTGTGTTGCATGTGATGTCTGGGTCACCTTTGCCTGCTCATGCAGTTGTATGTGTATGGATGGTGCTGGCTGTTGCGATATGGCTGTGGTATGGCTCATGTGTGCGAGTTGAAATGACATGTGTGTTGGCGATTGTGATGCCATGTCTGAGGTTTGCCAATGCCACTCATGTACAACTGTCATGTGTGTATGTGTCCATTGTACAGTGCCCTGATGCCTGTGTTTTATTTCTCCCTGTCTGCAGCGTCAACTGATGAAGAGGGCAGAGAAGGTGCTGTGGAGCACAGAGACGGGGATCGCACCGCCAGCCGGAGACACAAGGGCCAGCTCCCCTCCCAGGTTGTCATCTCGTCGGGGAGTGAGGAGTCCGGTGCCGCGTCCCAGGCCGCAGCTGCCGGGGGAGGTCCAAGAGGCGGAGGTCGGAGTTGGACTCCTCGGCAGCAGAAGGGGCAGCTGGGACCCCACAGGGCCCAACGGGGGAAGATGGCACAGAGTCATCCAGGTTGGTGGGGGGTTTGGTGGAAGAGGAGGCCATGCAAGCGACAGAGACGGGGTCTGGAGGTGGGGATTCCACTGGTGCTAGTGGTGCAGTGCAGGACCAGGGACAGGAGGCAGCACAGGCCGCCGCGGAGGTGCCTGTGTGCAATCCTGTCCCTGATCCTGTCACTGCATCATCTTGCACCAGCAGGGATGCCTACGTCCAGACACGTTTTCAGGCAGGGGATGAGCTTACGACAACTTGCCTTCCTCTGCCTGCGGACGTGGCTATCCAGGTACGGGTTGAGCCTGTCCTGACTGGTGTGGCGTTGTGTCAACGGGCCATGCGAGGTGATCTGCAGTCTTTTCATAAGGAGACTGCACGTCATCTCGAATGGCTCGTTGACCGCGTCAGCCTACTGGGACAGGTCACCCAGGCTGGATTCCTCCGTTTGCTGGAGCTTGTTCTGACCCCCTCCTCAACTGAACACCCTATGCGCCAGTCGTCCTCCGTGCCATCTTTCCACCCATTTGTCACCTGGGTGCCCTGTGGAGCTGCCTCTGACTGTGCGGCCAGGCTGGTGGAGGACACATCCCTGCCACAATCGGGAGTCGGACGTCCAGCAGGGGTGGCCACATCAATGACTGCACCCCGGCCAGTGGAGGATGTGCAGGCAGCAGGAGCCAGGGCACAGGCACAGGCACAGCAGCAGCAGCAACGAGGTGGGAGCCATGATGGCTCGGGGCCTTCGACATCGGAGGGGCAGGCATCGGCCGGAGGGTAGGAGGACCCAGGACGGGAAGTGTCTTCCATGTGGCAGCGGTTGGGCCACGCCATAGATGCGGAGCGGCAGCGGGCAGAAGAGGCATGGCTCACGATGGTCAGGGCGGAGAACTCCATGCGGAGGGCCCTGAGGCGGGCCGAGTGCTTCAAGGCAATCCGCAGGGAGTTGGAGGAGAACATGTCGTCGGCCCTGCGGACCCTCGGGCCATGGAGGAGGACCGCCTCCAGGACATTGAGCAGGAGTTCGATGATGCCCTGGCCCGGAACATCCCGAAGTGAGCCGTCGGACTAGCCCGCTGCCCTTATAAATAGTTATGTAGTTAGTGTTAGGTTTCCTTTGGTTTTTCTGGTTTTTCTTTTACCTTTTGGACAATGGACCACATTTTTGTATATATTTTTTAAATTAGGTAATATTAGCAGATAGGTTTCATTTCTTCTGTTGGGATCATGGACCCTGGGTTGGTTCAGCTGTATATAGTTGACTGTTGGATTTTATTTTTTTATTTTGAATTTACCCATGTAGTAATGGTTTTCGGTTTTGATTTTCCTTTGGATTTACTTTTTTGAACTGTGACTTTGGACACCTTTCCTTTGGATTATGATTTGTGGTTTTACATTATTTTACGGACATGCTGCTTTTTGTTTTTAATTCCCATTGTCGTTTGTTTATTTTTTATTCCATTTATGTTGCTTTTAATACATTTTCTTCATCAAACTTCAATGTGTAGTAGCATCTCATTGGTTTCATGCATGTCATGATATGTGTTTTGACATTCACTGACACCCATTGTGTGTATGTGAGGGACATGTGTTCATTTACATACTTGCCATTGGGGTTGTATCATGTAATTGTCATTTCTAAGTGGGTGGATGCAATACTTGGGTGGGTGCTTGGCATGTCGAGGCAGCCCATAAGGGCCAGGGATCTAGATTCTGATGACGTGGTGGCTGGGGGACATGAGTGGGGGCATGGTGGAGGGTGCCCTGCACTGCGGGGGGTGGGGGTGCTGCGAGACATGAGTGGGGGCCTGGTGGAGGGTGCCCTGCACTGCGGGGGCGTGGGGGTGCAGAGGGACATGAGTGGGGGCATGGTGGAGGGTGCCCCTGGATGGTGGGGGGTGGGGGTGCAGAGGGACATGAGTTGGACATGAGTGGGGGCCTGCTGGCAGGTGCCCCACAGTGCTGGGGGGCGGGGGTGCTGGGAGACATGAGTGGGGGCCTGGTGGAGGGTGCCTCTGCACTGCTGGTGGGTGGGGGTGCTGGGAGACATGAGTGGGGCATGGTGGAGGGTGCCCTGCACTGCAGGGGAGTGGGGGTGCTGGGAGACATGAGTGGGGGCATGGTGGAGGGTGCCCTGCACTGCGGGGGTGGGGGTGCTGGTAAACATGAGTGGGGGCCTGGTGGAAGGTGCCCTGCACTGCGGGGGGTGGGGGTGCAGAGGGACATGAGTGGGGGCATGGTGGAGGGTGCCCCTGGATGCTGGGGGGTGGGGGTGCAGAGGGACATGAGTTGGACATGAGTGGGGGCCTGCTGGCAGGTGCCCCATAGTGCTGGGGGGTGGGGGTGCTGGGAGACATGAATGGGTGCCTGGTGGAGGGTGCCCTTGCACTGCTGGGGGGTGGGGTGCTGGGAGACATGAGTGGGGGCATGGTGTTGGGTGCCCCTGGATGCTGGGGGGTGGGGGTGCAGATGGACATGAGTGGGGGCATGCTGGCAGGTTCCCCACAGTGCTGGGGGGTGGGGGTGCGGGGAGACATGAGTGGGGGCCTGGTGGAGGGTGCCCCTGCACTGCTGGGGGGTGGGGGTGCTGGGAGACATGAGTGGGGGCATGGTGGAGGGTGCCCTGCACTGCGGGGGGTGGTGGTGCTGGGAGACATGAGTGGGGGCATGGTGGAGGGTGCCCTGCACTGCGGGGGGGTGGGGGTGCTGGGAGACATGAGTGGGGGCCTGGTGGATGGTGCCCCTGCACTGCTGGGGGGTGGGGGTGCTGGGAGACATGAGTGGAGACATGGTGGAGGGTGCCCTGCACTGCGGGGGGTGGAGGTGCTGGGAGACATGAGTGGGGGCCTGGTGGAGGGTGCCCTGCACTGCGGGGGGTGGGGGTGCAGCGGGACATGAGTGGGGGCATGGTGGAGGGTGCCCCTGGATGCTGGGGGGTGGGGGTGCAGAGGGACATGATTTGGACATGAGTGGGGGCCTGCTGGCAGGTGCCCCACAGTGCTGGGGGTGGGGGTGCTGGGAGACATGAGTGGGGGCCTGGTGGAGGGTGCCCTGCACTGCAGGGGGGTGGGGGTGCTGGGCGACATGAGTGGGGGCCTGGTGGAGGGTGCCCTGCACTGCGGGGGATGGGGGTGCAGAGGGACATGAGTGGGGGCATGGCGGAGGGTGCCCTTGATGCTGGGGGGTGGGGGTGCAGAGGGACATGAGTTGGACATGAGTGGTGGCCTGCTGGCAGGTGCCCTACAGTGCTGGGGGGTGGGGGTGCTGGGTAAAATGAGTGGGGGCCTGGTGGAGGGTGCCCCTGCACTGCTGGGGGGTGGGGGTGCTGGGAAACATGAGTGGGGGCATGGTGGAGGGTGCCCTGCACTGCAGGGGCATGGGGGTGCAGAGGGACATGAGTTGGACATGAGTGGGGGCCTGCTGGCAGGTGCCCCACAGTGCTGGGGGGTGGGGGTGCTGGGAGAAATGAGTGGGGGCCTGGTGGAGGGTGCCCCTGCACTGCTGGGGGGTGGGGGTGCTGGGAAACATGAGTGGGGGCATGGTGGAGGGTGCCCTGCACTGCGGGGGCATGGGGGTGCAGAGGGAGATGAGTTGGACATGAGTGGGGGCCTGCTGGCAGGTGCCCCACAGTGCTGGGGGGTGGGGGTGCTGGGAGACATGAGTGGGGGCCTGGTGGAGGGTGCCCCTGCACTGCTGGGGGGTGGGGGTGCTGGGAGACATGAGTGGAGGCATGGTGGAGGGTGCCCTGCACTGCGGGGGGTGGAGGTGCTGGGAGACATGAGTGGGGGCCTGGTGGAGGGTGCCCTGCACTGCGGGGGGTGGGGGTGCAGCGGGACATGAGTGGGGGCATGGTGGAGGGTGCCCCTGGATGCTGGGGGGTGGGGGTGCAGAGGGACATGATTTGGACATGAGTGGGGGCCTGCTGGCAGGTGCCCCACAGTGCTGGGGGTGGGGGTGCTGGGAGACATGAGTGGGGGCCTGGTGGAGGGTGCCCTGCACTGCAGGGGGGTGGGGGTGCTGGGCGACATGAGTGGGGGCCTGGTGGAGGGTGCCCTGCACTGCGGGGGATGGGGGTGCAGAGGGACATGAGTGGGGGCATGGCGGAGGGTGCCCTTGATGCTGGGGGGTGGGGGTGCAGAGGGACATGAGTTGGACATGAGTGGGGGCCTGCTGGCAGGTGCCCTACAGTGCTGGGGGGTGGGGGTGCTGGGAGAAATGAGTGGGGGCATGGTGGAGGGTGCCCTGCACTGCGGGGGGGTGGGGGTGCTGGGAGACATAAGTGGGGGCATGGTGGAGGGTGCCCTGCACTGCGGTGGCATGGGGGTGCAGAGGGACATGAGTTGGACATGAGTGGGGGCCTGCTGGCAGGTGCCCCACAGTGCTGGGGGGTGGGGGTGCTGGGAGAAATGAGTGGGGGCCTGGTGGAGGGTGCCCCTGCACTGCTGGGGGGTGGGGGTGCTGGGAGACATGAGTGGGGGCATGGTGGAGGGTGCCCTGCACTGCGGGGGCATGGGGGTGCAGAGGGAGATGAGTTGGACATGAGTGGGGGCCTGCTGGCAGGTGCCCCACAGTGCTGGGGGGTGGGGGTGCTGGGAGACATGAGTGGGGGCCTGGTGGAGGGTGCCCCTGGATGCTGGGTGGTGGGGGTGCAGAGGGACATGAGTTGGACATGAGTGGGGGCCTGCTGGCAGGTGCCCCACAGTGCTGGGGGTGCTGGGAGAAATGAGTGGGGGCATGGTGGAGGGTGCCCTGCACTGCGGGGGTTTGGGGGTGCTGGGCGACATGAGTGGGGGCCTGGTGGAGGGTGCCCTGCACTGCAGGGGGGTGGGGGTGCAGAGGGACATGAGTGGGGGCATGGCGGAGGGTGCCCCTGGATGCTGGGGGGTGGGGGTGCAGAGGGACATGAGTTGGACATGAGTGGAGGCCTGCTGGCAGGTGCCCCACAGTGCTGGGGGGTGAGGGTGCTGGGAGACATGCGTTGTTGATCAGTAGTGCAAGGTGACATGTGGCTGGGATGGGGGGCATGCCCATGGTGGATGGGCTACCTGCGGGACATGAGCAGGGGTGCAGGGTAGTCCCCTGTGGTGTGGGCTGCCTGCAGGGGCCGTGGAGGGTGTAGAGGGAACATCTGGGAGGACCCACACGGCCTATTCACGTGTAGTACTCCCAGCGCACCCCTGAAATGCACGTACCATGCTGGATTTGCGTGTGATACTTCCCGCACACACCTGGAATACACGTACCCAGGACGATCGCGTGTGGAACTTCCCGTGCACCCCTGAAAGACACATACCCTGCTGAATTCGCATGTGAAACTTCACACGCACCCGTGAAATACACGTGCCCTGATGGAATCGCGTGTGACACTTCCTGCGCACCCCTGAAATACACGTACCCTGCTGAATTTACTTGTGATACTTCCCGCGCACCCCTGGAATACACGTACCCAGGACAATCGCGTGTGGAACTTCCCGCGCACCCCTGAAATACACGTGCCCTGATGGAATCGCGTGCGAATCTTCACGCGCACCCGTGAAATACACGTGCCCTGATGGAATCGCGTGTGACACTTCCTGCGCACCCCTGAAATACACGTACCCTGCTGAATTTACTTGTGATACTTCACGCACACCCCTGATATACACGTACCCAGGACAATCGCGTGTGAAACTTCCCGCGAACCCCTGACATACACGTTCCCCGCTTGGCGTTTGCTGTTTGGCAGCCCTGTGAACTGGTCCAGGGTTAGCGCAGACATTTGCGATGAATTGGGGATTTTGATGGCTTTTCCTTGCGCGAGGACGTTCTTGGGGGCGTAACTGGCGCTGCTGCAGGCTCGCTGCGCCACTCTGCGCCACGGATGTTTTTGGAGGCTAAAATCCATGAATACGCTGTGCGATGGAATGGATTTTATCGCACGCGGCTGGTGCAGTGTATCGCACGGGGACACTGTGCGCCAGCCGCTTGCGCCACTTTTGTGCGAAATTCTATGAATTACCCTGTTAGTTCTTCTTTGTTCTTCGAATTCGGCTGCTTCTTTTCAGGAGACTGGTCTTCACTGAAATTGTAAAAGCTTCAAATTAGTAACTTTATTTGTATATAGCGCTGTTTTTAATTTAGATATTGATTTTTTTAATTGAAATCCTCAGTGCCTTCTTTAAAACCATTAAACTAATTTATTTACATAAGATACATTGCATCAGTTCAGTACATATGGTATGTTCTTACTGAACAAATTGTATTGAATGACTAACTGTAGCAAAAAAAAATATCTTTACTATGTCTTGTGAAATGTATAATATACCAGTGAATACCACTATTTCTGTAAGTAAGCTGTTCTAGGTAATAGCGCCTCAATGTCATGTCTAAATTAAAGTAATTAAATAAATAAATTAAAAAAAACAAAAAAAATTGAAATTGTATAAGTATTTTTTTAAAGATTTAAACATAGATTGTGCTTGCATGCAATTTTGGTTGAATATATGTAGTCTATATATTTCATTTAAAAAATGTTAATTTAACATGATTTGAGTGTGTGTTTATAAAGAAAGTAAACAGTATAAAGGTTTATAAGTGATAGTTGATTTTAGGAAATTGAAAAAATACAGTAAATTCATTTTACAGATTACACAAGCTAAAAGTCTGTTTGAAAATGTATTCATCTACTGTACAGAAAATATGCATACCTGAAGTTTGTGTTCATGCATATGGATATGCATGGAGCTGCAAGTAGAAATCTTGGAGACTTGTACAGTATTTCTGGTAGATGGTGCCTGCCAATGATATAACACTTGTACTCAGAGAGATTCACAGTACATTTGCAGTACTGATCTATAATGATGCAGTTAGATGTAGAGGTCTTGAATGTGATTGGTGCATGGTCATGTGATTTCTTAGCTACATCCAATGAGGGAATGGCACAGAGAGAGTGAAGTGGAAATGGTAAAAGGGCTGTTCATGTTACGATATGTCCGCGGACATGGCGGTAGTTCGCAGACATCGGGAGTTACATCCGGGGATTTTTGGGTTCAGAAGTCATGCAAATGAGAATAAGCACTGAAAGGGATTGGTCAGGAAAGTTTAGTGGGTGTGTTGTGCCAGGAGAGAGTTTCTCAGATACTCTTTTTGCTGAGAGAACAAAAGATAGCTATGGCTCTGTGTTTCAGAAAACAGATTGTTTGGATTTTTGGAGATTCGTGGATACATTGGTTGAAGGTGCATGCAGAAAGCTGTGGAGTAGCTGTAGATCTTGGATTCCCACATGTGGAAGTACACTTGCATGGAGTACGTGGAATGAAGTGGTTGGACTTGCTACCTCTCTGTGCTACTTTGGAGACAGAGCAACATCCAGACATAATTGTAATTCATTGTGGAGGGAACAGTTTAGGACATGTGACTGGAATTCTTTTGCAATTTGCTATGAAAGAAGGACTTGGGAAGGTTATGGACATGTTTCCTAATTCTCAAGTGATATTTTCACGGATTGCGCAGAGACAAATGTGGCTTTGTTCTTCTTCATTTGGTCCACAAATGGAAAAAGCAAGGCGCAATGTTATTAAGGCTGTTTGCGCCTTTCTAAGAGATTTTGGCATGTCCTCTTTTCACAATGAAAATATTATGTTTCGTAGTACAAACATTTTTCGCAGAGTTGGAGTCCATCTTACTTATGCTGGCAATCAGATTTTTCTGAGAAATGTACAAAGTGCATTGCAACCTTTTTTGGAATTACAACCATTTTGAAGTAGGTGTTAAGCATTTATAATTTTTGACTTACAAACACCTCCCAAAGGCTCTTTTCAGAGCCACCACTTCCTCCCAGAGAAAAATGCAATGTTTGTGATGGGGTAGCAACCCAATTTTTTAAATGTTCGCGAACAAGTCCGCGAAGGAAGCGCATGTCCGGAGGACACCAAATGACCGGAGATTGGCTAGCACATGCGTGTTGATGTTCTACGGACACTGTTCGGGTCCTGAACTAATTAAAATTGCGTCACACGTGAAACGAACATTTCAGGACACTGCGTGTGTTCTTAGAACAGTTTAAATTTGCTAGCCAACAGTAAGGACAGATATAGTGTTCTTTAAGACACCTCCATTTTCGTTTAATTACGAACAATTCAGGACACCGCGTGTGTTCTTAGAACATTTTCAACTTGCTAGCGAACAGTACGGACAGGTATAGTGTTCTTTAAGACACCTCCATTTTCGTTTAATTACGAACAATTCAGGACACCGCGTGTGTTCTTAGAACAGTTTGAACTTGCTAGCGAACACTACGGACAGATATAGTGTTCTTTAGGACACTTTATTTTTTTTTTTTCACGAACATTTCAGGACACCGCATGTGTTCTTAGAATAGTTACATCTTGCTAGCGAACAGTACGAACAGGTATAGTGTTCTTCAGGACACCTTCATTTTCGTTTATTTACGAACATTTCAGAACACCTGCACTGTCCGCGGACACCTACATTGTTTTTTTTTAAAAAAAAAAAAACTATTTACAACACAATATAAAAATTAAACTTTATTAAACATATATTAATAATTTATGACAGAGAAGGTGAGGCAGAAACAGAAACAAAAACAGGAGAATTAGGGGTTTCATCATGATTGTTATTATGTGAAGAAGGGATGGAAGTCTCATCAAAACGTTTTGGGTTATGGAGAGGGTTTGGGGATAATTGACTGGGATATGGTGAGGAGGGACAGGTACATGTGGGGCAATGGTACGAGGTTTTTGGTTTAAAATGATCTTCCACAAAAGTTTTCAAATTATTAAAATTAGTCAACAATAAATCCATTTTTTCTTCTATACTGTGAAAAGTGTTATCCATAACAGGTTTTTCTGAAGTATTTTCTATTTTGGTATGCTCTGTACAAAAAATATATATATATGTTAAATGTATACACAATAATAATAATTAAATGGTTTATATTATAAAGTGTTTACCATTAGTTTCACTATCTTGTGACATTTCTTCATGTGGGAAATGTTCCTCTAGCCATTCCAGAGTACTAGACATTTCTGTGAGAGAAAAAAAAAATATAATATATGTTTTTATCTAATACAGAATGTTTATAAATATATGAATACAATTAAGTACACTTACTATTTCAGGTAAGATATGTCCTATGTACTCAGTGGGTCTGCTCTTGTTCTCAGTTCTGTCGTGTTTGTGAGGTAATTATGTTGGAAGCCAATTTATTTTCTTGTGGTATATTCCATTTTAGAACATAGTGCATTTAAATGAATGGTTAGTGTGTTGTATATATGGGTTACATTTCTTATGTATTAGTACATATAATGTGTTTGTGTGCTTTTTTTTGAATTTGTTAAATGTTCCTATGTTATGATATAACAATCAAACATACCCCCCCCAGAGTTTTTAGGTAGTGGTACTGTTCTTCGAACATGTCCGCAAACATTAAATGAGTTTGCGGACATCAAGTACAGTAGAAGAGATTCAGTCAGTTCCATATGATATGTATATAAAGTGAAAGTCATTATTGTTAAGTTGCACTACTAAAAACCTACGAAATTCAATACAAAAAACTTTGTTAAAGGGACGTTATGGTTAAGTTGCGCTACTAAAAACCTATGAAAACATTTGTGATGTCATCTTTGATGTCCTGGGTGTTAGTCTTAGCAGTGCACACGGTAGTGGCACGAGTTATGGTTGTTTAGTTTACCATAACTGGAGAATATCAAGGGTTTTTCGGTTTTACTTGGAACCATAACGTCCCTTTGACAAAGTTTTTTCACTGAATATATATATATATATATATATATTTCAGGGCCTGTGGTAGTGGCCCTTTAGTTATGGTTAAGTTAAGTTGCTGAACCCAAGAGCACTTTACTTTTTGGGTGGCTTATAACCTCACCCCACCCTGGCAAATCCTCACGAAACTTTGCAAAATAAAAAGTTTATGCCCCCATCAGATTGATTCCACAAAGTTTCGTGAGGTTTGTTTCGTTAAGGGGGAAAAGTTATAGGTGGGTCAAAGATGTATGGTTTGTCAAGGTTTTCAATCAGGCACACACCCGGGTCTCGCCTAGCATGTAGTGCGCCAATGAAATACTTATTTTTTTGTGTTTTTAAGTTCAATATTCTGAATGATATACCACTCATATCACACCCATCTCAACATACCCCGCAGGTCACAGTGGGCCAGGAATCAGGCTAGTTTGTATAGGTAAAGATGTATTTATTTATTTGAATTCAAATCACACAAGCGGTGACAATACAATTCAAAAATAAGTAAAGCATTTGAATTCACTTATAATAATGTAGAATAAAAAACACAGGGACAACAACATTTTTGGTTTGTGAAAAGATAGCGTTTAGGTTAATATATCCCCCTGCAAAGTTCTTTAAGGCACAAATGAGCAATCCTACACAGATTTAAGTAAGGAGCAGGTATTTAGGAATGAAAGACAATGGCCCTCATTACAAGTTAGCCGGTAGCCATGCCGCAATTTGCGGCATAGCTGCCGGCAAAACTGCATCCGTGTCCATGTCCTCGGAATGAGGACTTACCGGACCATTCCGAGTCCGGATGGCCCGGTAATTCCTCACTCGAGGACACGGACACGGTTCATCCCCATTCCCATTTCAGCCCCCATAGGGCTGAATGGGAATGCGAGAAGGAGTAAACAACGGGCCATTACGAGATGGCCCGTTGTTTGCTCCCTCTTCCCCTCGCGGGACCCGGTATGCACGCCTGGTTTTCCCAGGCGTGCTTAACGTGTCCCGCGAGGGGAACTTGTAATGTGGCGGAACGGGTTGAACGGCGCTGCAGCCTTTTACGGCGCCGTTTAATCCATTCTGCCAGGGTCGTAATGAGGCCCAATGTCTAGAGTTTGAATTCAATCTTCCCTCCCCAAACAAAAGAGAAAACCGTTTTTGGAAATTGACACTTTTAAAATGACATGTGAAAATGGCTTTGTGACACAATGCAAAGTGGTGCAAAAATGCATAAATTGATAAAGATTCTTATGAAAGCAATGCAAAACAAGTCCTAACACACATGAGCTACAAGATAAGCAACAGTATACACTTTAGAACAGGATGGAATTGAAGAAACACTTTGGAGGGGAAAAGACACATGTAGAACTTTTGAAAAATGTAAATTCGCTGCAAAATTTCCCTATGCGATTTTTGATAAAAAAACTGTTCCACGATGCAGGTTTGATTGTGTAGCTAAGGATCTTAGGTATCAGTGAGAGTTGAAATTAAGTTTATATCTATACAATTGAAGAAGTTATAGAAGTTTTAGTGAGAGGTGTTTTTGAAAAATAGGCGAAAAATGAAAACAGAATTTCGGTTTTAAAAATGAAAGATGGGTTTTATTACACTATATTAATGACTATGAAAAAGAGAATGCCACGCATGAATCTCCACAGTTACTCACGGGCGCTTGTAACTCTTCACGTGTGATACTCAAGTTTCCATTTTGTATGGGAATTACTTTACTTAATACAAATCACTAATGGGTTATGGTTTAATGAAACAGATGAGAGAAAAATCAGCACAAGAATGGTTCTGACAATATTAGGGTTCTGAAGTTAAAGATGGGATGGGTTGAGATTGGTATAGGACAATGCAAATATACTATGGGTCACTGTTGTTCCTGTTGATACTTACAGTCCATTGTAATTAAGATTGGACCGTCAGGGTTATGGTCATTAGATCAGGTCTACCGGCAGCATGGCACTTCTGGAGGGATCAGTCAGCTGAGCGGTTCTGGTCAATTTGGACAGCACCTCTACCAGATTTGGCATGGATTGCCCCTTCTGGTCACTGGACACGATAAATTAGCAGGATGTGAGTTTAGCACCTTAATGGTAGCAAGCCAGACTAGATCAGAATGAAATTCTCTTCAGTTTGGGATGGTTGAATTTGGTTCTAGCTAAAAAGAGTTCAGCAATGCTAAGGCCTGGATTCCGCAAAGAAGTGTGGAATCAGCTACAAGATGAAGCGTTCAGGAACACATTGCGCGGAAATATGGATGTGTTCAGGAAGCAGTGTCTTTGTGTGGTGAAGTTCCTATATTTATCCTACCAAAGGACATCACAAACTTTATGGTGTGGATGGAATTTCAAACCACACCCCCATGGCTGTGAGAGGCCAAAGGCACTTGCCTTGTTCTGGTTGGTAGTCAGAAAAGAGCTGTAATCTTTATGATGGGATTTAGGAACTCCCACATTGATTTTGTAAATTTCTAAAATTATGTCCCCTAATAAAATTGGACACATACATTGCATATTTGATGGGTTATTTTCACATTCAATCCCCATCTCTGTGAGAGCTGTCTTTGTCATTCTATAGAATTTTCGGAATTTTAATCATAACAGTTTGGACTAATAATTTCTAATTCAGTACATATCTGGGTGATTATCACTGGAGCATGAATATACAATCTTAGACTTGCAGCATTAATAGTTTTGCTTCAATTATTGTTTTCATGTAACTTTGGTTCCTTAGGTGGTACAGGGTTCATTAATGTCTTCAAAGCAATAACCTAAAATTAGGTTAACCTCTACCAATTTTTAGATGTATCCTCCTTCAGGTTGCACAGTTAAAGAGTTTCAAACTGAATCACAAATAAACACCAAAAGTTCCAGGCATTTTTTTTCCTTTGTAACTTCCCTTTCACAGGCAACAGCTGTCACATTCCTTTGATCAAAGAGTGTGTCCTCTTCCTTGAGAGGGAAGCTCCCCTTTAGAGATCAGTAGGCAGCTGCCATTGCTCTTGGCTCAGCCAGAGACAAAAGTCTGCTGTGCTCTTTGTTGTCAATATGCGGGAACCTCAAACATCCATTAAAGCTTCCTGTAGCAAGGGAGTGTCAACTGAAGTGTCATTTTTCCCAGGCTGGGCACTGTCAGGTCAGAATTAAGTATTTACTGAACTCCAAACAGGGTTACTTTAAAATTCACTTTAAGGTCTTTCCTTTAAAACATACAAAATAAGCGATTTATAAGGGATTTGGATATTTAAAAGAATTAAGCTCTTCACAAACATGCTTTAAATAGGCGAATTTCGCAATTTCTTCTCTGCTTCCCCCATCCCCGCTCATGCCCCGTGTCTCCCTTCTTCTCCCCCACCCCCACTCATGCCCTGTGTCTCCCTCCTGTACCCCCCACCCCCTGCTCATGCCCCGTGTCTTCCTTCGCCCTCACCCCCCGCTAATGCCCCGTGTCTCCCTTTTTACCCCCCACCTCCCCGTTCATGCCCCATGTCTCCCTTCTTTCCCCCCCAACCCCCCGCTCATGCACCGTGTCTCCCTTCTTCCACCCACCCCCCGCTCATGCCCTGTGTCTCCCTTTCTCCCCCCCACCCCCGCTCATGCCCCGTGTCTCCCTTCTTCCACCCACCCCCCGCTCATGCCCTGTGTCTTCTTTCTCCCCCCACCCCGCTCATGCACCGTGTCTCCCTTCTTCCCCCCCACCCCCCGCTCATGCCCCGTGTCTCCCTTTCTCCCCCCACCCCCGCTCATGTTCCGTGTCTTCGTTCTTTCCGCCCCCCACCCCCCGCTCATGCCTCGTGTCTCCCTTCTTCCCCCCGCCCCCGCTCATACCCCGTGTCTCCCTTCTTCCTCCCCCACCCCCCGCTTATGCCCCGTGTCTGTCCTGTTCCCCCCACCCCCTGAACATGCCCCGTGTCTCCCTAGTGTACCCCCCCACCCCCGCTCATACCCCGTGTCTCCCTCCTGTACCCCCCAACCCCCGCTCATGCCCCGTGTCTTCCTTCTTTCCCCCGCTCATGCCCCGTGTCTCCCTGCTTCCCCCATCCCCCGCTCATGCCCCGTGTCTCTCTTCTTCTCCCCCACCCCCACTCATGCCCTGTGTCTCCCTCCTGTACCCCCCACCCCCTGCTCATGCCCTGTGTCTTCCTTCTCCCTCACCACCCGCTAATGCCCCGTGTCTCCCTTTTTACCCCCCACCCCCCTGTTGATGCACCATGTCTCCCTTCTTTCCCCCCCAACCCCCCGTTCATGCCCCGTGCCTCCCTTCTCGCCCCCCACCCCCCGCTCATGCCCCGTGTCTCCCATCTTTACCCCCCACCCCCGCTCATGCCCCATGTCTTCCTTCTCCCCTCCACCCCCCGCTCATGCCCCGTGTCTCCCTTCTTCCCCCCACCCCCCCGCTCATGCCCCGTGTCTCTCTTCTTCCCCCAACCCCCCGCTCATGCCCCATGTCTTCCTTCTCCCCCCACCCCCCACTCATGCACCGTGTCTCCCTTCTTTCCCCCCACCCCCCGCTCATGCCCCGTGTCTCCCTTCTCCCCCCCACCCTTGCTCATGCTCCGTGTCTTCCTTCTTTCCACCCCCCACCCCCCGCTCATGCCCCATGTCTCCCTTCTTCCCCCCACACCCTGCTCATGCCCCGTGTCTCCCTTCTTCCCCCCCACCCCCCGCTCATGCCCCGTGTCTCCCTTCTTCCTCCCCCACCCCCCACTCATGCCCTGTGTCTCCCTTCTTCCTCCCCCACCCCCCGCTCATGCCCCGTGTCTCCCTCCTGTACCCCCACATCCCCGTTCATGCCCCATGTCTCCCTTCTTCCCATCTACCCCCCGCTCATGCCCCATGTCTCCCTTCTTCCCCCCCACCCCCCGCTCATGCCCCGTGTCTCCCTTCTTCCCCCACCCGCCGCTCATGCCCCGTGTCTTCCTTCTCCTCCGACCCCCCGCTCATGCACCGTGTCTACCTTCTTCCCGCCACCCCTGCTCATGCCCAGTGTCTCCCTTCTCCCCCCACCCCCGCTCATGCTCGGTGTCTTTCTTCTTTCCACCCCCCACCCCCTGTTCATGCCCCGTGTCTCCCTTCTTCCCCCCACCCCCCGCTCATGCCCCATATCTCCCTTCTTACCCCCCACCCCCCGCTCATGCCCCGTGTCTCCCTTCTTCCTCCCCCACCCCCACTCATGCCCTGTGACTCCCTTCTTCCTCCCCCAACCCGGCTCATGCCCCGTGTCTCCCTCCTGTACCCCCACCCCCCGCTCTTGCCCTGTGTCTCCCTCCTGTACCCCCCACCCGCCGCTCATGCCCCGTGTGTACCTTCTCCCCCTCCACCCCCCGCTCATGCCCCATGTCTTCCTTCTTTCCCCCCACCCCCCGCTCATGCACCATGTCTCCCTTCCCCCCCACCCCCTGCTCATGCCCTGTGTCTCCCTTCTCCCTCCCACTCCCCACTCATGCCCCATGTCTCCCTTCTTTCCACCCCCCACCCCCGCTCATGCCCCGTGTCTTCCTTCTCCCCCCCACCCCCCGCTCATGCCCCGTGTCTCCCTTCTTCTCCCCAACCCCCCACTCATGCCCCGTGTCTCCCATCTTTCCCCCCACCCCCCGCTCATGCCCCGTGTCTTCCTTTTTCCCCCTGACCCCCCGCTCATGCCCTGTGTCTTCCTTCTTTCCCCCCTCCACCCCTGCTCATGCTCCGTGTCTCCCTTCTCCCCCCCACCCCCACTCATGCCCCATATCTCCCATCTTTCCCCCCACCCCCTGCTAATGCCCCGTGTCTCCCTTATTTCCCCCCACCCCGGTCCTGCACCATGTCTCCCTTCTTACCCCCCACCCCTTGCTCATGCCCCGTATCTCCCTTCTTATCCCCCACACGCCCGCTCATGCCCCGTGTCTCCCTTCTCCCCCCCAACCCCCATTCTTGCCCCGTGTCTCCCTTCTTACCCCCACCCCCTGCTCATGCCCCATGTCTCCCTTCTTCCCCCCCACCCCCCGCTCATGCCCCGTGTGTCCCTTCTTCCCCCACCCCTTGCTCATGCCCTGTGTCTCCTTTCTTACCCCCAACCCCCTGTTCATGCCCCGTGTCTCCCTTCTTCCCCCACCACCCCCCGCTCATGTCCCGTGTCTCCCATCTTTCCCCCCCACCACCGCTCATGCCCCGTGTATTCCTTCTTTCCCCCCCACCCCCCGCTCATGCCCCGTGTCTCCCTTCTTCCCCCCACCCCCGTTCATGCCCCGTCTCTCCCTTCTTCCCCCCCCGTTCATGCCCCGTGTCTCCCTTCTTCCCCCCACCCCTCGCTCATGCTCTGTGTCGCCCTTTTTCCCCCCACCCCCGTTCATGCCCCATGTCTCCCTTCTTCCCCCCACCCCCTGCTCATGCCCCGTGTCTCCCTTATTTCCCCCCACCCCCGGTCCTGCACCGTGTCTCCCTTCTTACCCCCCACCCCTTGCTCATGCCCCATATCTCCCTTCTTATCCCCCACACGCCCGCTCATGCCCCGTGTCTCCCTTCTCCCCCCCAACCCCCATTCTTGCCCCGTGTCTCCCTTCTTCCCCCCACCCCCTGCTCATGCCCCATGTCTCCCTTCTTCCCCCCCACCCCCCGCTCATGCCCCGTGTGTCCCTTCTTCCCCCACCCCTTGCTCATGCCCTGTGTCTCCTTTCTTACCCCCCAACCCACTGTTCATGCCCCATGTCTCCCTTCTTCCCCCACCACCACCCGCTCATGTCCCGTGTCTCCCATCTTTCCCCCCCACCACCGCTCATGCCCCGTGTATTCCTTCTTTCCCCCCCACCCCCCGCTCATGCCCCGTGTCTCCCTTCTTCCCCCCACCCCCGTTCATGCCCCGTCTCTCCCTTCTTCCCCCCCACCCCCCGTTCATGCCCCGTGTCTCCCTTCTTCCCGCCCACCCCTCGCTCATGCTCTGTGTCGCCCTTTTTCCCCCCACCCCCGTTCATGCCCCATGTCTCCCTTCTTCCCCCCACCCCCTGCTCATGCCCCGTGTCTCCCTTATTTCCCCCCACCCCCGGTCCTGCACCGTGTCTCCCTTCTTACCCCCCAGCCCTTGCTCATGCCTCATATCTCCCTTCTTATCCCCCACACGCCCGTTCAAGCCCCGTGTCTCCCTTCTTCCCCCCCACCCCCTGCTCATGCCCCGTGTCTCCCATCTTTGCCCCCACCCCCTGCTCATGCCCCGTGTCTTCCTTCTTCCCTCCACCCCCCGCTCATGCCCCGTGTCTCCCTTCTTCCCCCCGCCCCCTGCTCATTCCCTGTGTCTTCCTTCTCACCCCCACACCCCTGCTCATACCCCGTGTCTCCCTTCTTCCCCCCCACCCCCGCTCATGCCCTCTGTCTCCCTTCTTCCCCCCACCCCTCGCTCATGCCCCGTGTCTTCCTTCTCCCCCCCACCCCGCTCATGCCCCGTGTCTCCTTTCTTCCCCCCACCCCCCGCTAATGCCCCGTGTCTCCCTTCTTCCACCCACCCCCCGCTCATGCCCTGTGTCTTCCTTCTCCCCCCACCCCCGCTCATGCACAGTGTCTCCCTTCTCCCCCCCCACCCCCCGCTCATGCCCCGTGTCTCCCTTTCTCCCCCCCACCCCCGCTCATGTTCCGTGTCTTCCTTCTTTCCGCCACCCACCCCCCGCTCATGCCTCGTGTCTCCCTTCTTCCCCCCACCCCCCGCTCATACCCCGTGTCTCCCTTCTTCCTCCCCCACCCCCCGCTCATGCCCCGTGTCTCCCCTGTTCCCCCCACCCCGCTCATACCCCGTGTCTCCCTCCTGTACCCCCCAACCCCCGCTCATGCCCCGTGTCTTCCTTCTTTCCCCCGCTCATGCCCCGTGTCTCCCTGCTTCCCCCACCCCCGTTCATGCCCCGTGTCTCCCTTCTTCTCCCCCACCCCCACTTATGCCCTGTGTCTCCCTCCTGTACCCCCCACCCCCTGCTCATGCCCCGTGTCTTCCTTCTCCCTCACCCCCCGCTAATGCCCCGTGTCTCCCTTCTTCCCCCCCACCCCCGCACATGCCCCATGTCTCCCTTCTTCCCCCCTCACCCCTCGCTCATGCCCTGTGTCTCCCTTCTTCCCCCCCACCCCCCGCTCATTCCCCGTGTCTTCCATCTCCCCCCCCACCCCCCGCTCATGCCGTGTGTCTTCCTTCTTTCCCCCCTCCACCCCCCTCACATGCCCCGTGTCTCCCTTCTTCCCCCCCACCCCTGCTCATGCCCCGTGTCTCCCTTCTTCCCCCCACCCCCGTTCATGCCCCGTCTCTCCCTTCTTCCCCCCCACCCCCCGTTCATGCCCCGTGTCTCCCTTCTTCCCGCCCACCCCTCGCTCATGCTCTGTGTCGCCCTTTTTCCCCCCACCCCCGTTCATGCCCCATGTCTCCCTTCTTCCCCCCACCCCCTGCTCATGCCCCGTGTCTCCCTTATTTCCCCCCACCCCCGGTCCTGCACCGTGTCTCCCTTCTTACCCCCCAGCCCTTGCTCATGCCTCATATCTCCCTTCTTATCCCCCACACGCCCGTTCAAGCCCCGTGTCTCCCTTCTTCCCCCCCACCCCCTGCTCATGCCCCGTGTCTCCCATCTTTGCCCCCACCCCCTGCTCATGCCCCGTGTCTTCCTTCTTCCCTCCACCCCCCGCTCATGCCCCGTGTCTCTCTTCTTCCCCCCGCCCCCTGCTCATTCCCTGTGTCTTCCTTCTCACCCCCACACCCCTGCTCATACCCCGTGTCTCCCTTCTTCCCCCCCACCCCCGCTCATGCCCTCTGTCTCCCTTCTTCCCCCCACCCCTCGCTCATGCCCCGTGTCTTCCTTCTCCCCCCCACCCCGCTCATGCCCCGTGTCTCCTTTCTTCCCCCCACCCCCCGCTAATGCCCCGTGTCTCCCTTCTTCCACCCACCCCCGCTCATGCCCTGTGTCTTCCTTCTCCCCCCACCCCCGCTCATGCACAGTGTCTCCCTTCTCCCCCCCCACCCCCCGCTCATGCCCCGTGTCTCCCTTTCTCCCCCCCACCCCCGCTCATGTTCCGTGTCTTCCTTCTTTCCGCCCCCCACCCCCCGCTCATGCCTCGTGTCTCCCTTCTTCCCCCCACCCCCCGCTCATACCCCGTGTCTCCCTTCTTCCTCCCCCACCCCCCGCTCATGCCCCGTGTCTCCCCTGTTCCCCCCACCCCGCTCATACCCCGTGTCTCCCTCCTGTACCCCCCAACCCCCGCTCATGCCCCGTGTCTTCCTTCTTTCCCCCGCTCATGCCCCGTGTCTCCCTGCTTCCCCCACCCCCGTTCATGCCCCGTGTCTCCCTTCTTCTCCCCCACCCCCACTTATGCCCTGTGTCTCCCTCCTGTACCCCCCACCCCCTGCTCATGCCCCGTGTCTTCCTTCTCCCTCACCCCCCGCTAATGCCCCGTGTCTCCCTTCTTCCCCCCCACCCCCGCACATGCCCCATGTCTCCCTTCTTCCCCCCTCACCCCTCGCTCATGCCCTGTGTCTCCCTTCTTCCCCCCCACCCCCCGCTCATTCCCCGTGTCTTCCATCTCCCCCCCCACCCCCCGCTCATGCCGTGTGTCTTCCTTCTTTCCCCCCTCCACCCCCCTCACATGCCCCGTGTCTCCCTTCTTCCCCCCCACCCCTGCTCATGCCCCGTGTCTCCCTTCTTCCCCCCACCCCCCGCTCATGCCCCATGTCTCCCTTCTTCCCCCCACCCCCGCTCATGCCCAGTGTCTCCCTTCTTCCCCCCACCCCTTGCTCATGCCCTGTGTCTCCTTTCTTCCCCCCCAAACCCCCGTTCATGCCCCGTGTCTCCCTTCTTCTCCCCCACCCCCCGCTCATGCCCCCTGTCTCCCATCTTTCCCCCCACCACCGCTCATGCCGCGTGTATTCCTTCTTTCCCCCCACCCCCCGCTCAGGCCCCGTGTCTCCCTTCTTCCCCCCACCCCCGTTCATGCCCCGTGTCTCCCTTCTTCCCCCCACCTCCCGCTCATGCCCCGTGTCTCCCTTCTTCCCCCCACCCCCCGCTCATGCCCCGTGTCGCCCTTGTTCCCCCCACCCCTGTTCATGCCCCATGTCTCCCTTCTTCCCCCACCCCCTGCTCATGCCCCATGTCTCCCTTCTTCTCCCCACCCCCCGCTCC
Source organism: Ambystoma mexicanum (assembly GCF_040938575.1). Taxonomy (NCBI): domain Eukaryota; kingdom Metazoa; phylum Chordata; class Amphibia; order Caudata; family Ambystomatidae; genus Ambystoma; species Ambystoma mexicanum. The sequence goes on along the minus strand of NC_090929.1, from coordinate 977,186,632 downwards.
TGCCCCGTGTCTCCCTTCTTACCCCCCACCCCTTGCTCATGCCCCGTGTCTCCCTTCTCCCCCCCTGTTCATGCCCCATGTCTCCCTTCTTCCCCCCCACCCCCCGCTCATGCCCCGTGTCTCCCATCTTTCCCCCCCAACCCCTGCTCATGCCCGTGTCTTCCTTCTCCCCCCTAACCCCTGCTCATGCCCCGTGTCTCCCTTCTTCCCCCCACCCCCGCTCCTGCCCCGTGTCTCCCTTCTTACCCCCCACCCCTTGCTCATGCCCCGTGTCTCCCTTCTCCCCCCCCTGTTCATGCCCCATGTCTCCCTTCTTTCCCCCCACCCTCCGCTCCTGCCCCGTGTCTCCCTTCTTACCCCCCACCCCTTGCTCATGCCCCATGTCTCCCTTCTCCCCCCCTGTTCATGCCCCATGTCTCCCTTCTTCCCCCTCACCCCCTGCTCATGCCCCGTGTCTCCCATCTTTCCCCCCCACCCCTCGCTCATGCCCCGTGTCTCCCTCCTGTACCCCCACCCCCCGCTCTTGCCCTGTGTCTCCCTCCTGTACCCCCCACCCGCCGCTCATGCCCCGTGTGTACCTTCTCCCCCTCCACCCCCCCGCTCATGCCCCATGTCTTCCTTCTTTCCCCCCACCCCCCGCTCATGCACCATGTCTCCCTTCCCCCCCACCCCCTGCTCATGCCCTGTGTCTCCCTTCTCCCTCCCACTCCCCGCTCATGCCCTATGTCTCCCTTCTTTCCACCCCCCACCCCCGCTCATGCCCCGTGTCTTCCTTCTCCCCCCCACCCCCCGCTCATGCCCCGTGTCTCCCTTCTTCTCCCCAACCCCCCACTCATGCCCCGTGTCTCCCATCTTTCCCCCCACCCGCCGCTCATGCCCCGTGTCTTCCTTTTTCCCCCCGACCCCCCGCTCATGCCCTGTGTCTTCCTTCTTTCCCCCCTCCACCCCCGCTCATGCCCCGTGTCTCCCTTCTCCCCCCCACCCCCGCTCATGCCCCATATCTCCCATCTTTCCCCCCACCCCCTGCTAATGCCCCGTGTCTCCCTTATTTCCCCCCACCCCCTGTCCTGCACCGTGTCTCCCTTCTTACCCCCCACCCCTTGCTCATGCCCCGTATCTCCCTTCTTATCCCCCACACGCCCGCTCATGCCCCGTGTCTCCCTTCTCCCCCCCAACCCCCATTCTTGCCCCGTGTCTCCCTTCTTCCCCCCACCCCCTGCTCATGCCCCATGTCTCCCTTCTTCCCCCCCACCCCCTGCTCATGCCCCATGTGTCCCTTCTTCCCCCACCCCTTGCTCATGCCCTGTGTCTCCTTTCTTACCCCCCAACCCCCTGTTCATGTCCCGTGTCTCCTATCTTTCCCCCCACCACCGCTCATGCCCCGTGTATTCCTTCTTTCCCCCCCACCCCCGCTCATGCCCCGTGTCTCCCTTCTTCCCCCCACCCCCGTTCATGCCCCGTCTCTCCCTTCTTCCCCCCCACCCCCCGTTCATGCCCCGTGTCTCCCTTCTTCCACCCCACCCCTCGCTCATGCTCTGTGTCGCCCTTTTTCCCCCCACCCCCGTTCATGCCCCATGTCTCCCTTCTTCCCCCCACCCTCTGCTCATGCCCCGTGTCTCCCTTATTTCCCCCCACCCCCGGTCCTGCACCGTGTCTCCCTTCTTACCCCCCACCCCTTGCTCATGCCCCATATCTCCCTTCTTATCCCCCACACGCCCGCTCATGCCCCGTGTCTCCCTTCTCCCCCCCAACCCCCATTCTTGCCCCGTGTCTCCCTTCTTCCCCCCACCCCCTGCTCATGCCCCATGTCTCCCTTCTTCCCCCCCACCCCCCGCTCATGTCCCGTGTGTCCCTTCTTCCCCCACCCCTTGCTCATGCCCCGTCTCTCCCTTCTTCCCCCCACCCACCGTTCATGCCCCGTGTCTCCCTTCTTCCCCCCCACCCCTCGCTCATGCTCTGTGTCGCCCTTTTTCCCCCCACCCCCGTTCATGCCCCATGTCTCCCTTCTTCCCCCCACCCCCTGCTCATGCCCCGTGTCTCCCTTATTTCCCCCCACCCCCGGTTCTGCACCGTGTCTCCCTTCTTACCCCCCACCCCTTGCTCATGCCCCATATCTCCCTTCTTATCCCCCACACGCCCGTTCAAGCCCCGTGTCTCCCTTCTTCCCCCCCACCCCCTGCTCATGCCCCGTGTCTCCCATCTTTGCCCCCACCCCCTGCTCATGCCCCGTGTCTTCCTTCTTCCCCCCACCCCCCGCTCATGCCCCGTGTCTCCCTTCTTCCCCCCCGACCCCTGCTCATTCCCTGTGTCTTCCTTCTCACCCCCACACCCCCGCTCATACCCCGTGTCTCCCTTCTTCCCCCCCACCCTCCGCTCATGCCCTGTGTCTCCCTTCTTCCCCCCACCCCTCGCTCATGCCCCGTAACTTCCTTCTCCCCCCCACCCCGCTCATGCCCCGTGTCTCCTTTCTTCCCCCCACCCCCCGCTAATGCCCCGTGTCTCCCTTCTTCCACCCACCCCCCGCTCATGCCCTGTGTCTTCCTTCTCCCCCCACCCCCGCTCATGCACAGTGCCTCCCTTCTTCCCCCCCACCCCCCACTCATGCCCCGTGTCTCCCTTTCTCCCCCCCACCCCCGCTCAGGTTCCGTGTCTTCCTTCTTTCCGCCCCCCACCCCCCGCTCATGCCTCGTGTCTCCCTTCTTCCCCCCACCCCCCGCTCATACCCCGTGTCTCCCTTCTTATCCCCCACACGCCCGCTCATGCCCCGTGTCTCCCTTCTCCCCCAACCCCCATTCTTGCCCCGTGTCTCCCTCCTGTACCCCCACCCCCCGCTCTTGCCCTGTGTCTCCCTCCTGTACCCCCCACCCGCCGCTCATGCCCCGTGTGTACCTTCTCCACCTCCACCCCCCCGCTCATGCCCCATGTCTTCCTTCTTTCCCCCCACCCCCCGCTCATGCACCATGTGTCCCTTCCCCCACACCCCCTGCTCATGCCCTTTGTCTCCCTTCTCCCTCCCACTCCCCGCTCATGCCCCATGTCTCCCTTCTTTCCACCCGCCACCCCCGCTCATGCCCCGTGTCTTCCTTCTCCCCCCCACCCCCCGCTCATGCCCTGTGTCTCCCTTCTTCTCCCCAACCCCCCACTCATGCCCCGTGTCTCCCATCTTTCCCCCCACCCCCCGCTCATGCCCCGTGTCTTCCTTTTTCCCCCCGACCCCCCGCTCATGCCCTGTGTCTTCCTTCTTTCCCCCCTCCACCCCCGCTCATGCCCCGTGTCTCCCTTCTCCCCCCCCACCCCCGCTCATGCCCCATATCTCCCATCTTTCCCCCCACCCCCTGCTGATGCCCCGTGTCTCCCTTATTTCCCCCCACCCCCGGTCCTGCACCGTGTCTCCCTTCTTACCCCCCACCCCTTGCTCATGCCCCGTATCTCCCTTCTTATCCCCCACACGCCCCCTCATGCCCCGTGTCTCCCTTCTCCCCCCCAACCCCCATTCTTGCCCCGTGTCTCCCTTCTTCCCCCCACCCCCTGCTCATGCCCCATGTCTCCCTTCTTCCCCCCCACCCCCCGCTCATGCCCCGTGTGTCCCTTCTTCCCCCACCCCTTGCTCATGCCCTGTGTCTCCTTTCTTACCCCCCAACCCCCTGTTCATGCCCCGTGTCTCCCTTCTTCCCCCACCACCCCCCGCTCATGTCCCGTGTCTCCCATCTTTCCCCCCCACCACCGCTCATGCCCCGTGTATTCCTTCTTTCCCCCCCACCCCCCGCTCATGCCCCGTGTCTCCCTTCTTCCCCCCACCCCCGTTCATGCCCCGTCTCTCCCTTCTTCCCCCCCATCCCCCGTTCATGCCCCGTGTCTCCCTTCTTCCCCCCCACCCCTCGCTCATGCTCTGTGTCGCCCTTTTTCCCCCCACCCCGTTCATGCCCCATGTCTCCCTTCTTCCCCCCACCCCCTGCTCATGCCCCGTGTCTCCCTTATTTCCCCCTACCCCCGGTCCTGCACCGTGTCTCCCTTCTTACCCCCCACCCCTTGCTCATGCCCCATATCTCCCTTCTTATCCCCCACACGCCCGCTCATGCCCCGTGTCTCCCTTCTCCCCCCCAACCCCCATTCTTGCCCTGTGTGTCCCTTCTTCCCCCACCCCTTGCTCATGCCCCGTCTCTCCCTTCTTCCCCCCCACCCCCCGTTCATGCCCCGTGTCTCCCTTCTTCCCCCCCACCCCTCGCTCATGCTCTGTGTCGCCCTTTTTCCCCCCACCCCCGTTCATGCCCCATGTCTCCCTTCTTCCCCCCACCCCCTGCTCATGCCCCGTGTCTCCCTTATTTCCCCCCACCCCTCGCTCATGCTCTGTGTCGCCCTTTTTCCCCCCACCCCCGTTCATGCCCCATGTCTCCCTTCTTACCCCCCACCCCTTGCTCATGCCCCATATCTCCCTTCTTATCCCCCACACGCCCGTTCAAGCCCCGTGTCTCCCTTCTTCCCCCCCACCCCCTGCTCATGCCCCATGTCTCCCATCTTTGCCCCCACCCCCTGCTCATGCCCCGTGTCTTCCTTCTTCCCCCCACCTCCCGCTCATGCCCCGTGTCTCCCTTCTTCCCCCCCGCCCCCTGCTCATTCCCTGTGTCTTCTTCTCACCCCCACACCCCCGCTCATACCCCGTGTCTCCCTTCTTCCCCACCACCCCCCGCTCATGCCCTGTGTCTCCCTTCTTCCCCCCACCCCTCGCTCATGCCCCGTGTCTTCCTTCTCCCCCCACCCCGCTCATGCCCCGTGTCTCCTTTCTTCCCCCCACCCCCCGCTAATGCCCCGTGTCTCCCTTCTTCCACCCACCCCCCGCTCATGCCCTGTGTCTTCCTTCTCCCCCCACCCCCGCTCATGCACAGTGTCTCCCTTCTTCCCCCCCACCCCCCGCTCATGCCCCGTGTCTCCCTTTCTCCCCCCCACCCCCGCTCATGTTCCGTGTCTTCCTTCTTTCCGCCCCCACCCCCCGCTCATGCCTCATGTCTCCCTTCTTCCCCCCACCCCCCGCTCATACCCCGTGTCTCCCTTCTTCCTCCCCCACCCCCCGCTCATGCCCCGTGTCTGCCCTGTTCCCCCCACCCCCTGAACATGCCCCGTGTCTCCCTCGTGTACCCCCCCACCCCCGCTCATACCCCGTGTCTCCCTCCTGTACCCCCCAACCCCCGCTCATGCCCCGTGTCTTCCTTCTTTCCCCCGCTCATGCCCCGTGTCTCCCTGCTTCCCCCATCCCCCGCTCATGCCCCGTGTCTCCCTTCTTCTCCCCCACCCCCACTTATGCCCTGTGTCTCCCTCCTGTACCCCCCAGCCCCTGCTCATGCCCCGTGTCTTCCTTCTCCCTCACCCCCCGCTAATGCCCCGTGTCTCCCTTCTTCCCCCCCACCCCCGCACATGCCCCGTGTCTCCCTTCTTCCCCCCTCGCTCATGCCCTGTCTCCCTTCTTCCCCCCCACCCCCCGCTCATGCCCCGTGTCTTCCTTCTCCCCCCCACCCCCCGCTCATGCCGTGTGTCTTCCTTCTTTCCCCCCTCCACCCCCCTCACATGCCCCCTGTCTCCCTTCTTCCCCCCCACCCCTGCTCATGCCCCGTGTCTCCCTTCTTCCCCCCACCCCCCGCTCATGCCCCATGTCTCCCTTCTTCCCCCCACCCCCGCTCATGCCCAGTGTCTCCCTTCTTCCCCCCACCCCTTGCTCATGCCCTGTGTCTCCTTTCTTACCCCCAAACCCCCGTTCATGCCCCGTGTCTCCCTTCTTCCCCCCCACCCCCCGCTCATGCCCCCTGTCTCCCATCTTTCCCCCCACCACCGCTCATGCCGCGTGTATTCCTTCTTTCCCACCACCCCCCGCTCAGGCCCCGTGTCTCCCTTCTTCCCCCCACCCCCGTTCATGCCCCGTGTCTCCCTTCTTCCCCCCCACCTCCCGTTCATGCCCCGTGTCTCCCTTCTTCCCCCCACCCCCCGCTCATGCCCCGTGTCGCCCTTGTTCCCCCACCCCTGTTCGTGCCCCATGTCTCCCTTCTTCCCCCCACCCCCTGCTCATGCCCCATGTCTCCCTTCTTTCCCCCCACCCCCCGCCCCGTGTCTCCCTTCTTACCCCCCACCCCTTGCTCATGCCCCGTGTCTCCCTTCTCCCCCCCTGTTCATGCCCCATGTCTCCCTTCTTCCCCCCACCCCCCGCTCATGCCCCGTGTCTCCCATCTTTCCCCCCCAACCCCTGCTCATACCCGTGTCTTCCTTCTCCCCCCTAACCCCTGCTCATGCCCCGTGTCTCCCTTCTTCCCCCCGCCCCCGCTCCTGCCCCGTGTCTCCCTTCTTACCCCCCACCCCTTGCTCATGCCCCGTGTCTCCCTTCTACCCCCCCTGTTCATGCCCCATGTCTCCCTTCTTTCCCCCCACCCTCCGCTCCTGCCCCGTGTCTCCCTTCTTACCCCCCACCCCTTGCTCATGCCCCGTGTCTCCCTTCTCCCCCCCTGTTCATGCCCCATGTCTCCCTTCTTCCCCCTCACCCCCTGCTCATGCCCCGTGTCTCCCATCTTTCCCCCCCACCCCTCGCTCATGCCCCGTGTCTTCCTTCTCCCCCCATCCTTCGCTCATGCCCCGTGTCTCCCTTTTCCCCCCCCACCCCCGCTCATGCCCCGTGTCTTCCTTCTCCCCCCACCCCCCGCTCATGCCCCTTGTCTCCCTTCTTCTCCCCCACCCCCCACTCATGCCCCGTGTCTCCCATCTTTCCCCCCACCCCCCGCTCATGCCTCGTGTCTTCCTTCTTCCCCCCCACCCCCGGCTCATGCCCTGTGTCTTCCTTCTTTCCCCCCTCCACCCCCTCACATGCCCCGTGCCTCCCTTCTCCCCCCCACCCCCGCTCATGCCCCGTATCTCCCATCTTTCCCCCCACCCCCCGCTAATGCCCCGTGTCTCCCTTCTTTCCCCCCCACCCCCGCTCATGACCTGTGTCTCCCTTCTTCCCCCCCACCCCCACTCATGCCCTGTGTCTTCCTTCTTCCCACCCCACCCCCCGCTCATGCCCCATGTCTCCCTTCTCCCCCCAACCCCCATTCTTGCCCCGTGTCTCCCTTCTTCCCCCTGCTCATGCCCGTGTCTTCCTTCTTCCCCCCCAACCCCTGTTCATGCCCCGTGTCTCCCTTCTTCCCCCCGCCCCCGCTCCTGCCCGTGTCTCCCTTCTTACCCCCCACCCCTTGCTCATGCCCCGTGTCTCCCTTCTCCCCCCTGTTCATGCCCCATGTCTCCCTTCTTTCCCCCAACCCCCCGCTCCTGCCCCGTGTCTCCCTTCTTACCCCCCACCCCTTGCTCATGCCTCGTGTCTCCCTTCTCCCCCCAACCCCCATTCTTGCCCCGTGTCTCCCTTCTTCCCCCTGCTCATGCCCGTGTCTCCCTTCTTCCCCCCGCCCCCGCTCCTGCCCGTGTCTCCCTTCTTACCCCCCACCCCTTGCTCATGCCCCCTGTCTCCCTTCTTCCCCCCCACCCCTGCTCATGCCCCGTGTCTCCCTTCTTCCCCCCACCCCCCGCTCATGCCCCATGTCTCCCTTCTTCCCCCCACCCCCGCTCATGCCCAGTGTCTCCCTTCTTCCCCCCACCCCTTGCTCATGCCCTGTGTCTCCTTTCTTCCCCCCAAACCCCCGTTCATGCCCCGTGTCTCCCTTCTTCCCCCCCACCCCCCGCTCATGCCCCCTGTCTCCCATCTTTCCCCCCACCACCGCTCATGCCGCGTGTATTCCTTCTTTCCCCCCACCCCCGCTCAGGCCCCGTGTCTCCCTTCTTCCCCCCACCCCCGTTCATGCCCCGTGTCTCCCTTCTTCCCCCCCACCTCCCGTTCATGCCCCGTGTCTCCCTTCTTCCCCCCACCCCCCGCTCATGCCCCGTGTCGCCCTTGTTCCCCCACCCCTGTTCATGCCCCATGTCTCCCTTCTTCCCCCCACCCCCTGCTCATGCCCCATGTCTCCCTTCTTTCCCCCCACCCCCCGCTCCCGCCCCGTGTCTCCCTTCTTACCCCCCACCCCTTGCTCATGCCCCGTGTCTCCCTTCTCCCCCCCGTTCATGCCCCATGTCTCCCTTCTTCCCCCCCACCCCCCGCTCATGCCCCGTGTCTCCCATCTTTCCCCCCCAACCCCTGCTCATACCCGTGTCTTCCTTCTCCCCCCCTAACCCCTGCTCATGCCCCGTGTCTCCCTTCTTCCCCCCGCCCCCGCTCCTGCCCCGTGTCTCCCTTCTTACCCCCCACCTCTTGCTCATGCCCCGTGTCTCCCTTCTCCCCCCCTGTTCATGCCCCATGTCTCCCTTCTTTCCCCCCACCCTCCGCTCCTGCCCCGTGTCTCCCTTCTTACCCCCCACCCCTTGCTCATGCCCCGTGTCTCCCTTCTCCCCCCCTGTTCATGCCCCATGTCTCCCTTCTTCCCCCTCACCCCCTGCTCATGCCCCGTGTCTCCCATCTTTCCCCCCCACCCCTCGCTCATGCCCCGTGTCTTCCTTCTCCCCCCATCCTTCGCTCATGCCCCGTGTCTCCCTTTTCCCCCCCCACCCCCGCTCATGCCCCGTGTCTTCCTTCTCCCCCCACCCCCCGCTCATGCCCCTTGTCTCCCTTCTTCTCCCCCACCCCCCACTCATGCCCCGTGTCTCCCATCTTTCCCCCCACCCCCCGCTCATGCCTCGTGTCTTCCTTCTTCCCCCCCACCCCCGGCTCATGCCCTGTGTCTTCCTTCTTTCCCCCCTCCACCCCCTCACATGCCCCGTGCCTCCCTTCTCCCCCCCAACCCCGCTCATGCCCCGTATCTCCCATCTTTCCCCCCACCCCCCGCTAATGCCCCGTGTCTCCCTTCTTTCCCCCCCACCCCCGCTCATGACCTGTGTCTCCCTTCTTCCCCCCCACCCCCACTCATGCCCTGTGTCTTCCTTCTTCCCACCCCACCCCCCGCTCATGCCCCATGTCTCCCTTCTCCCCCCAACCCCCATTCTTGCCCCGTGTCTCCCTTCTTCCCCCTGCTCATGCCCGTGTCTTCCTTCTTCCCCCCAACCCCTGTTCATGCCCCGTGTCTCCCTTCTTCCCCCCGCCCCCGCTCCTGCCCGTGTCTCCCTTCTTACCCCCCACCCCTTGCTCATGCCCCGTGTCTCCCTTCTCCCCCCTGTTCATGCCCCATGTCTCCCTTCTTTCCCCCAACCCCCCGCTCCTGCCCCGTGTCTCCCTTCTTACCCCCCACCCCTTGCTCATGCCTCGTGTCTCCCTTCTCCCCCCTGTTCATGCCCCATGTCTCCCTTCCTTCCTCCCACCCCCCGCTCATGCCCCGTGTCTCCCATCTTTCCCCCCCACCCCTCGCTCATGCCCCGTGTCTTCCTTCTCCCCCATCCCCCGCTCATGCCCCGTGTCTCTCTTTTCCCCCCCCACCCCCGCTCATGCCCTGTGTCTTCCTTCTCCCCCCATCCCCCGATCATGCCCCGTGTCTCCCTTCTTCTCCCCCACCCTCCACTCATGCCCCGTGTCTCCCATCTTTCCCCCCACTCCCCACTCATGCCCTGTGTCTTCCTTTTTCCCCCCACCCCCCGCTCATGCCCTGTGTCTTCCTTCTTTCCCCCCTCCACCCCCTCACATGCCCCGTGTCTCCCTTCTCCCCCACCACCCCCGCTCATGCCCCGTATCTCCCATCTTTCCTCCCACCCCCCGCTAATGCCCTGTGTCTCCCTGCTTTCCACCCAACCCCCCGTTCATGCCCCATGTCTCCCTTCTTCCCCCACTACCCCCCGCTCATGTCCTGTGTCGCCCATCTTTCCCCCCCACCACCGCTCATGCCCCGTGTATTCCTTCTTCCCCCCACCCCCCGCTCATGCCCCGTGTCTCCCTTCTTCCCCCCACCCCCGTTCATGCCCCGTGTCTCCCTTCTCCTCCCCACCCCCCGTTCATGCCCCGTGTCTCCCTTCTTCCCCCCCACCCCCGCTCATGCCCTGTGTCGCCCTTCTTCCCCCCACCCCCGTTCATGCCCCATGTATCCCTTCTTCCCCCCACCCCCTGCTCATGCCCCGTGTCTCCCTTCTTTCCCCCCACCCCCCAGTCCTGCACTGTGTCTCCATTCTTACCCCCCACCCCTTGCTCATGCCCCATATCTCCCTTCTTCCCCCCCACCCCCCCGTTCAAGCCCCGTGTCTCCCTTCTTTCCCCCCAACCCCTGCTCATGCCCCGTGTCTCCCATCTTTCCCCCCACCCCCTGCTCATGCCCCGTGTCTTCCTTCTTCCCCCCACCCCCCGCTCATGCCCCGTGTCTCCCTTCTTCCCCCCGCCCCCTGCTCATTCCCCGTGTCTTCCTTCTCACCCCCACCCCCTCGCTCATGCCCCGTGTCTCCCTTCTTTCCCCCACACCCCTGCTCATGCCCCGTGTCTCCCTTCTTCCCCCCCACCCCCCGCTCATGCCCTGTGTCTACCTTATTCCCCCCACCCCTCGCTCATGCCCCGTGTCTTCCTTCTCCCCCCCACCCCCGCTCATGCCCCATGTCTCCCTTCTTCCCCCCACCCCCGCTCATGCACCGTGTCTCCCTTCTTCCCTCTCACCCCTCGCTCATGCCCCGTGTCTCCCTTCTCCCCCCCACCCCCGCTCATGTTCCGTGTCTTCCTTCTTTCCACCCCCCACCCCCCGCTCATGCCCCGTGTCTCCCTTCTTCCCCCCACCCCCGCTCATGCCCCGTGTCTCCCTTCTTCCTCCCCCACCCCCCGCTCATGCCCCGTGTCTGCCCTGTTCCCCCACCCCCTGAACATGCCCCGTGTCTCCCTCCTGCACCCCCCCACCCCCGCTCATACCCCGTGTCTCCCTCCTGTACCCCCCAACCCCCACTCATGCCCCGTGTCTTCCTTCTTTCCCCCGCTCATGCCCCGTGTCTCCCTTCTTCTCCCCCACCCCCACTCATGCCCTGTGTCTCCCTCCTGTACACCCCACCCCCTGCTCATGCCCCGTGTCTTCCCTCTCCCTCACCCCCCGCTAATGCCCTGTGTCTCCCTTCTTCCCCCCACCCCCACTCATGCCCCGTGTCTCCCATCTTTCCCCCCTCCCCCGCACATGCCCCGTGTCTCCCTTCTTCCCCCCTCACCCCTCGCTCATGCCGTGTGTCGCCCTTCTCCCCCCCACACCCCGCTCATGCCGTGTGTCTTCCTTCTTTCCCCCCTCCACCCCCTCACATGCCCCGTGTCTCCCTTCTTCCCCCCCACCCCTGCTCATGCCCCGTGTCTCCCATCTTTCCCCCCACCCCCCGCTTATGCCCCGTGTCTCCCTTCTTTCCCCCTCACCCCCCGCTCATAACCCGTGTCTATGTATTCCTTCTTCCCACCCCACCCCCCGCTCATGCCCCGTGTCTCCCTTCTTCCCCCCCACCCCCGTTCATGCCCCGTGTCTCCCTTCTTCCCCCCACCCCCCGCTCATGCCCCATGTCTCCCTTCTTCCCCCCACCCCTGCTCATGCCCAGTGTCTCCCTTCTTCCCCCCACCCCTTGCTCGTGCCCTGTGTCTCCTTTCTTCCCCCCCAAACCCCCGTTCATGCCCCGTGTCTCCCTTCTTCCCCCCCACCACCCGCTCATGCCCCGTGTCTCCCATCTTTCCCCCCACCACCGCTCATGCCCCGTGTATTCCTTCTTTCCCCCCGACCCCCCGCTCAGGCCCCGTGTCTCCCTTCTTCCCCCCACCCCTGTTCATGCCCCGTGTCTCCCTTCTTCCCCCTCACCCCCCGTTCATGCCCCGTGTCTCCCTTCTTCCCCCCACCCCCCGCTCATGCCCCGTGTCGCCCTTGTTCCCCCACCCCTGCTCATGCCCCGTGTATCCCTTCTTCCCCCTCACCCCCCGTTCATGCCCCGTGTCTCCCTTCTTGCCCCCACCCCCCGCTCATGCCCCTTGTCTGCCCTGTTCCCCCCACCCCCTGCTCATGCCCATGTCTCCCTCCTGTGCCCCCCCACCCCCGCTCATACCCCTTGTCTCCCTCCTGTACCCCCCACCCCTCGCTCATGCCCCGTGTCTTCCTTATTTCCCCCCACCCCTTGCTCATGCCCCGTGTCTCCCTTCCCCCCCTGTTCATGCCCCATGTCTCCCTTCTTTCCCCCCACCCCCCGCTCCTGCCCCGTGTCTCCCTCCTGTACCCCCCGCCCCCGCTCCTGCCCCGTGTCTCCCTTCTTACCCCCCACCCCTTGCTCATGCCCTGTGTCTCCCTTCCCCCCCTGTTCATGCCCCATGTCTCCCTTCTTTCCCCCCACCCCCGCTCCTGCCCCGTGTCTCCCTTCTTACCCCCCACCCCTTGCTCATGCCCCCTGTCTCCCTTCTCCCCCCCTGTTCATGCCCCATGTCTCCCTTCTTCCCCCCCTCCCCCCGCTCATGCCCCGTGTCTCCCATCTTTCCCCCCACCCCTCGCTCATGCCCCGTGTCTTCCTTCTCCCCATCCCCTGCTCATGCCCCGTGTCTCCCTTTTTCCCTTCCACCCCCCGCTCATGCCCCGTGTCTCCCTTCTTCCCCCCACCCCCGCTCATGCCCCGTGTCTTCCTTCTCCCCCCACCCCCGATCATGCACCATGTCTCCCTTCTTCCCCCCACCCCCTGCTCATGCCCCATGTCTCCCTTCTTTCCCCCCACCCCCCGCTCCTGCCCCGTGTCTCCCTTCTTATCCCCCACCCCTTGCTCATGCCCTGTGTCTCCCTTCTCCCCCCCCTGTTCATGCCCCATGTCTCCCTTCTTCCCCCCCACTCCCCGCTCATGCCCCATGTCACCCATCTTTCCCCCCCACCCCCTGCTCATGGCCGTGTCTTCATTCTCCCCCCCCAACCCCTGCTCATGCCCCGTGTCTCCCTTCTTCCCCCCGCCCCCGCTCCTGCCCCGTGTCTCCCTTCTTACCCCCACCCCTTGCTCATGCCCCGTGTCTCCCTTCCCCCCCCTGTTCATGCCCCATGTCTCCCTTCTTTCCCCCCACCCCCCGCTCCTGCCCCGTGTCTCCCTTCTTACCCCCCACCCCTTGCTCATGCCCCCTGTCTCCTTTCTCCCCCCCTGTTCATGCCCCATGTCTCCCTTCTTCCCCCCCTCCCCCCGCTCATGCCCCGTGTCTCCCATCTTTCCCCCCACCCCTCACTCATGCCCCGTGTCTTCCTTCTCCCCCCATCCCCCGCTCATGCCCCGTGTCTCCCTTTTTCCCCCACCCCCCGCTCATGCCCCGTGTTTCCCTTCTTCCCCCCACCCCTGCTCATGCCCCGTGTATCCCTTCTTCCTCCCCCACCCCCCGCACATGCCCCTTGTCTGCCCTGTTCCCCCCACCCCCTGCTCATGCCCGTGTCTCCCTCCTGTACCCCCCCACCCCCGCTCATACCCCGTGTCTCCCTCCTGTACCCCCCACCCCTCGCTCATGCCCCGTGTCTTCCTTCTTTCCCCCCGCTCATGCCCCGTGTCTCCCTTCTTCCCCCATCCCCCGTTCATGCCCCGTGTCTCCCTTCTTCCCCCACCCCCGCTCATGCCCCTTGTCTGCCCTGTTCCCCCCACCCCCTGCTCATGCCCATGTCTCCCTCCTGTGCCCCCCCACCCCCGCTCATACCCCTTGTCTCCCTCCTGTACCCCCCACCCCTCGCTCATGCCCCGTGTCTTCCTTATTTCCCCCCACCCCTTGCTCATGCCCCGGGTCTCCCTTCCCCCCCTGTTCATGCCCCATGTCTCCCTTCTTTCCCCCCACCCCCGCTCCTGCCCCGTGTCTCCCTCCTGTACCCCCCGCCCCGCTCCTGCCCCGTGTCTCCCTTCTTACCCCACCCCTTGCTCATGCCCTGTGTCTCCCTTCCCCCCCCTGTTCATGCCCCATGTCTCCCTTCTTTCCCCCCACCCCCGCTCCTGCCCCGTGTCTCCCTTCTTACCCCCCACCCCTTGCTCATGCCCCCTGTCTCCCTTCTCCCCCCCTGTTCATGCCCCATGTCTCCCTTCTTCCCCCCCTCCCCCCGCTCATGCCCCGTGTCTCCCATCTTTCCCCCCACCCCTCGCTCATGCCCCGTGTCTTCCTTCTCCCCCCATCCCCTGCTCATGCCCCGTGTCTCCCTTTTTCCCTTCCACCCCCGCTCATGCCCCGTGTCTCCCTTCTTCCCCCCACCCCCGCTCATGCCCCGTGTCTTCCTTCTCCCCCCACCCCCGATCATGCACCATGTCTCCCTTCTTCCCCCCACCCCCTGCTCATGCCCCATGTCTCCCTTCTTTCCCCCCACCCCCCGCTCCTGCCCCGTGTCTCCCTTCTTACCCCCCACCCCTTGCTCATGCCCTGTGTCTCCCTTCTCCCCCCCCTGTTCATGCCCCATGTCTCCCTTCTTCCCCCCACCCCCCGCTCATGCCCCATGTCTCCCATCTTTCCCCCCCACCCCCTGCTCATGGCCGTGTCTTCCTTCTCCCCCCGCAACCCCTGCTCATGCCCCGTGTCTCCCTTCTTCTCCCCGCCCCCGCTCCTGCCCCGTGTCTCCCTTCTTACCCCCACCCCTTGCTCATGCCCCGTGTCTCCCTTCCCCCCCTGTTCATGCCCCATGTCTCCCTTCTTTCCCCCCACCCCCCGCTCCTGCCCCGTGTCTCCCTTCTTACCCCCCACCCCTTGCTCATGCCCCCTGTCTCCTTTCTCCCCCCCTGTTCATGCCCCATGTCTCCCTTCTTCCCCCCCTCCCCCCGCTCATGCCCCGTGTCTCCCATCTTTCCCCCCACCCCTCACTCATGCCCCGTGTCTTCCTTCTCCCCCCATCCCCCGCTCATGCCCCGTGTCTCCCTTTTTCCCCCCACCCCCCGCTCATGCCCCGTGTCTCCCTTCTTCCCCCCACCCCCGCTCATGCCCCGTGTCTTCCTTCTCCCCCCACCCCCGCTCATGCACCGTGTTTCCCTTCTTCCCCCCACCCCTGCTCATGCCCCGTGTATCCCTTCTTCCTCCCCCACCCCCCGCTCATGCCCCTTGTCTGCCCTGTTCCCCCCACCCCCTGCTCATGCCCGTGTCTCCCTCCTGTACCCCCCCACCCCCGCTCATACCCCGTGTCTCCCTCCTGTACCCCCCACCCCTCGCTCATGCCCCGTGTCTTCCTTCTTTCCCCCCGCTCATGCCCCGTGTCTCCCTTCTTCCCCCATCCCCCGCTCATGCCCTGTGTCTCCCTTCTTCCCCCCAACCCCCGCTCATGCCCCGTGTCTCCCTCCTTCCCCCCACCCCCGCTCATGCCCCGTGTCTTCCTTCTCCCCCCACCCCCGCTCATGCACCGTGTCTCACTTCTTCCCCCCATCCCCCACTCATGCCCCGTGTCTCCCTTCTCCCCCACCCCCCGCTCATGCTCTGTGTCTTCCTTCTTGCCACCCCCCACCCTCCGCTCATGCCCCGTGTCTCCCTTTTCCCCCCCAACCCCCGCTCATGCCCCGTGTCTCCCTTCTTCCTCCCCCACCCCCCACTCATGCCCCGTGTCTGCCCTGTTCCCCCCACCCCCTGCTCATGCCCCGTGTCTCCCTCCTGTACCCCCCCACCCCCGCTCATACCCCGTGTTTCCCTTCTGTACCCCCACCCCCACTCATGCCCCGTGTCTTCCTTCTTTCCCCCGCTCATGCCCCGTGTCTCCCTTCTTCCCCCATCCCCCGCTCATGCCCCATGTCTCCCTTCTTCTCCCCCACGCCCCACTCATGCCCTGTGTCTCCCTTCGTCCTCCCCCACCCCCTGCTCATGCCCCAGGTCTCCCTCCTGTACCCCCCACCTCCCGCTCTTTCCCCGTGTCTCCCTCCTGTACCCCCCACCCCCCGCTCATGCCCCGTGTCTCCCTTCTCCCCCGACCCCCCCGCTCATGCCCCGTGTCTGTCTTCCTTCTTTCCACCCCTCACCCCCGCTCATGCCCCGTGTCTTTCCTTCTCCCCCCACCCCCTGCTCATGCCCCGTGTCTCCCTTCTTCCCCCCACCCCCCGCTCATGCCCCCTGTCTGTCCTATTGGAACAGGGCTGACAAGGGCATGAGCGGGGGTAGGGGCCCACACCCGCTCATGCCCTGGGGGTAGGGTTCCCACCCCCGCTCATGCCCTGGGGGTAGGGGCCCCACCCCCGCTCATGCCCCGTGTCTCCTTCTTTCCCCCCACCCACCACTCATGACGCGTGTCTCCCTTCTTCCCCCCCACCCCCGCTCATGCCCCGTGTCTCCCATCTTTCCCCCCCACCCCTCGCTCATGCCCCGTGTCTCCCCCATCCCCCGCTCATGCCCCGTGTCTCCCTTTCCCCCCCCATCCCCGCTCATGCCCCGTGTCTTCCTTCTCCCCCCATCCCCGCTCATGCCCCGTGTCTCCCTTCTTCTCCCCCACCCTCCACTCATGCCCCGTGTTTCCCATCTTTCCCCCCACCCCCCGCTCGTGCCCTGTGTCTTCCTTCTTCCCCTCACCCCCGCTCATGCCCTGTGTCTTCCTTCTTTCCCCCTCCACCCCCTCACATGCCCTGTGTCTCCCTTCTCCCCCGCCACCCCCGCTCATGCCCCGTATCTCCCATCTTTCCTCCCACCCCCCGCTAATGCCCTGTGTCTTCCTTCTTTCGTCCCACCCTCGCTCATGACCTGTGTCTCCCTTCTTCCCCCCCACCCCCACTCATGCCCCGTGTCTTCCTTCTTCCCACCCCACCCCCCGCTCATGCCCCGTGTCTCCCTTCTCCCCCCCCAACCCCCATTCTTGCCCCGTGTCTCCCTTCTTCCCCCCACCACCTGCTCATGCCCCATGTCTCCCTTCTTCCCCCCCACCCCCCGCTCATGCCCCGTGTGTCCCTTCTTCCCCCACCCCTTGCTCATGCCCTGTGTCTCCTTTCTTACCCCCCAACCCCCCGTTCATGCCCCATGTCTCCCTTCTTCCCCCCCACCCCCCGTTCATGCCCCGTGTCTCCCTTCTTCCCCCCACCTCCCGCTCATGCCCTGTGTCGCCCTTCTTCCCCCCACTCCCGTTCATGCCCCATGTATCCCTTCTTCCCCCACCCCCTGCTCATGCCCCGTGTCTCCCTTCTTTCCCCCACCCCCCGGTCCTGCACCGTGTCTCCCTTCTTACCCCCCACCCCTTGCTCATGCCCCCTGTCTCCCTTCTCCCCCCCTGTTCATGCCCCATGTCTCCCTTCTTCCCCCCTCCCCCGCTCATGCCCCGTGTCTCCCATCTTTCCCCCCATCCCTCACTCATGCCCCATGTCTTCCTTCTCCCCCCATCTCCCGCTCATGCCCCGTGTCTCCCTTTTTCCCCCCACCCCCTGCTCATGCCCCGTGTCTCCCTTCTTCCCCCCACCCCCGCTCATGCCCCGTGTCTTCCTTCTCCCCCCACCCCCCGCTCATGCACTGTGTTTCCCTTCTTCCCCCACCCCCGCTCATGCCCCGTGTATCCCTGCTTTCTCCCCCACCCCCCGCTCATGCCCCTTGTCTGCCCTGTTCCCCCCACCCCCTGCTCATGCCCGTGTCTCCCTCCTGTACCCCCCCACCCCCGCTCATACCCCGTGTCTCCCTCCTGTACCCCCCACCCCTCGCTCATGCCCCGTGTCTTCCTTCTTTCCCCCGCTCATGCCCCGTGTCTCCCTTCTTCCCCCCATCCCCCGCTCATGCCCTGTGTCTCCCTTCTTCCCCCCAACCCCCGCTCATGCCCCGTGTCTCCCTCCTTCCCCCACCCCCGCTCATGCCCCGTGTCTTCCTTCTCCCCCCACCCCCGCTCATGCACCGTGTTTCCCTTCTTCCCCCACCCCCGCTCATGCCCCGTGTATCCCTGGTTCCTCCCCCACCCCCCGCTCATGCCCCTTGTCTGCCCTGTTCCCCCCACCCCCTGCTCATGCCCGTGTCTCCCTCCTGTACCCCCCCACCCCCGCTCATACCCCGTGTCTCCCTCCTGTACCCCCCACCCCTCGCTCATGCCCCGTGTCTTCCTTCTTTCCCCCGCTCATGCCCCGTGTCTCCCTTCTTCCCCCCATTCCCCGCTCATGCCCTGTGTCTCCCTTCTTCCCCCCAACCCCCGCTCATGCCCCGTGTCTCCCTTCTTCCCCCCACCCCCGCTCATGCCCCGTGTCTTCCTTCTTCCCCCCACCCCCGCTCATACCCCGTGTCTCCCTCCTGTACCCCCCACCCCTCGCTCATGCCCCGTGTCTTCCTTCTTTCCCCCGCTCATGCCCCGTGTCTCCCTTCTTCCCCCCATCCCCGCTCATGCACCGTGTCTCACTTCTTCCCCCATCCCCCACTCATGCCCCGTGTCTCCTTCTCCCCCACCCCCCGCTCATGCTCTGTGTCTTCCTTCTTTCCACCCCCCACCCCCCGCTCATGCCCCGTGTCTCCCTTTTCCCCCCCAACCCCCGCTCATGCCCCGTGTCTCCCTTCTTCCTCCCCCATCCCCCTCCATGCCCCGTGTCTGCCCTGTTCCCCCCACCCCCTGCTCATGCCCCGTGTCTCCCTCCTGTACCCCCCCACCCCCGCTCATACCCCGTGTTTCCCTTCTGTACCCCCACCCCCACTCATGCCCCGTGTCTTCCTTCTTTCCCCCGCTCATGCCCCGTGTCTCCCTTCTTCCCCCATCCCCCGCTCATGCCCCGTGTCTCCCTTCTTCTCCCCCACGCCCCACTCATGCCCTGTGTCTCCCTTCTTCCTCCCCCACCCCCTGCTCATGCCCCATGTCTCCCTCCTGTACCCCCCCACCTCCCGCTCTTGCCCCCTGGTCTCCCCTCCTGTACCCCCCACCCCCACTCATGCCCCGTGTCTCCCTTGTCCCCCGACCCGCCCGCTCATGCCCCGTGTCTTCCTTCTTTCCCCCCCACCCCCCATGCACCATGTCTCCCTTCTTCCTCCGACCCCGCTCATGCCCCGTGTCTCCCTTCTCCCCCCTACCCCCCGCTCATGCCCCATGTCTCCCTTCTTTCCACCCCTCACCCCCGCTCATGCCCCGTGTCTTCCTTCTCCCCCCACCCCCCTGCTCATGCCCCGTGTCTCCCTTCTTCCCCCCCACCCCCCGCTCATGCCCCCTGTCTGTCCTATTGGAACCAGGGCTGACACGGGCATGAGCGGGGGTAGGGGCCCCACCCCCCGCTCATGCCCTGGGGGTAGGGGCCCCACCCCCGCTCATGCCCCGTGTCTCCCTTCTTTCCCCCCACCCACCGCTCATGAAGCGTGTCTCCCTTCTTCCCCCCCACCCCCGCTCATGCCCCGTGTCTCCCATCTTTCCCCCCACCCCTCGCTCATGCCCCGTGTCTTCCTTCTCCCCCCATTCCCCGCTCATACCCCGTGTCTCCCTTTTCCCCCCCCCACCCCCGCTCATGCCCCGTGTCTTCCTTCTCCCCCCCATCCCCGCTCATGCCTGGTGTCTCCCTTCTTCTCCCCCACCCTCCACTCATGCCCCGTGCCTCCCATCTTTCCCCCATCCCCGCTCGTGCCCTGTGTCTTCCTTCTTCCCCCCACCCCCCGCTCATGCCCTTTGTCTTCCTTCTTTCCCCCCTCCACCCCCTCACATGCCCTGTGTCTCCCTTCTCCCCCGCCACCCCCGCTCATGCCCCGTATCTCCCATCTTTCCTCCCACCCCCCGCTAATGCCCTGTGTCTCCCTTCTTTCCTCCCACCCTCGCTCATGACCTGTGTCTCCCTTCTTCCCCCCCACCCCCACTCATGCCCCGTGTCTTCCTTCTTCCCACCCCCCGCTCATGCCCCGTGTCTCCCTTCTCCCCCCCCAACCCCCATTCTTGCCCCCTGTCTCCCTTCTTCCCCCCACCCCCTGCTCATGCCCCATGTCTCCCTTCTTCCCCCCCACCCCCCGCTCATGCCCCGTGTGTCCCTTCTTCCCCCACCTCTTGCTCATGCCCTGTGTCTCCTTTCTTACCCCCCAACCCCCGTTCATGCCCCATGTCTCCCTTCTTCCCCCACTACCCCCCGCTCATGTCCTGTGTCGCCCATCTTTCCCCCCACCACCGCTCATGCCCCGTGTATTCCTTCTTCCCCCCCACCCCCCGCTCATGCCCCCGTGTCTCCCTTCTTCTCCCCACGCCCGTTCATGCCCCGTGTCTCCCTTCTTCCCCCCCACCCCCGTTCATGCCCCGTGTCTCCCTTCTTCCCCCCCACCCCCCGCTCATGCCCTGTGTCGCCCTTCTTCCCCCCACCCCCGTTCATGCCCCATGTATCCCTTCTTCCCCCCACCCCCTGCTCATGCCCCGTGTCTTCCTTCTTTCCCCCCACCCCCGGTCCTGCACCGTGTCTCCCTTCTTACCCCCCACCCCTTGCTCATGCCCCATATCTCCCTTCTTCCCCCCCACCCCCCCCCGTTCAAGCCCCGTGTCTCCCTTCTTTCCCCCCACCCCCTGCTCATGCCCCGTGTCTCCCATCTTTCCCCCACCCCTCGCTCATGCCCCGTGTCTCCCTTCTTCCCCCCCACCCCCCCCGTTCAAGCCCCGTGTCTCCCTTCTTTCCCCCCACCCCTCGCTCATGCCCCATATCTCCCTTCTTCCCCCCCACCCCCCCCCCGTTCAAGCCCCGTGTCTCCCTTCTTTCCCCCCACCCCTGCTCATGCCCCGTGTCTTCCTTCTTCCCCCCACCCCTCGCTCATGCCCCGTGTCTCCCTTCTTTCCCCCACACCCCCGCTCATGCCCCG
This sequence comes from Ambystoma mexicanum, assembly GCF_040938575.1. Classification (NCBI taxonomy): domain Eukaryota; kingdom Metazoa; phylum Chordata; class Amphibia; order Caudata; family Ambystomatidae; genus Ambystoma; species Ambystoma mexicanum. The sequence goes on along the minus strand of NC_090929.1, from coordinate 977,166,054 downwards.
TGTCTCCCTTCTTCCCCCCCACCCCCCGCTCATGCCCTGTGTCTCCCTTCTTCCCCCCACCCCTCGCTCATGCCCCGTGTCTTCCTTCTCCCCCCCACACCCGCTCATGCCCCATGTCTCCCTTCTTCCCCCCACCCCCACTCATGCACCGTGTCTCCCTTCTTCCCTCTCACCCCCCGCTCATGCCCCGTGTCTCCCTTCTTCCCCCCACCCCCCGCTCATGCCCCGTGTCTCCCTTCTTCCTCCCCCACCCCCCGCTCATGCCCCGTGTCTGCCCTGTTCCCCCCACCCCCTGAACATGCCCCTGTGTCTCCCTCCTGTACCCCCCCACCCACGCTCATACCCCGTGTCTCCCTCCTGTACCCCCCAACCCCCACTCATGCCCCGTGTCTTCCTTCTTTCCCCCGCTCATGCCCCGTGTCTCCCTGCTTCCCCCATCCCCCGCTCATGCCCCGTGTCTCCCTTCTTCCCCCCCACCCCACACATGCCCCGTGTCTCCCTTCTTCCCCCTCACCCCTCGCACATGCCGTGTGTCTCCCTTCTTCCCCCCACCCCCTGCTCATGCCCCATGTCTCCCTTCTTCCCCCCACCCCCGCTCATGCCCAGTGTCTCCCTTCTTCCCCCCACCCCTTGCTCGTGCCCTGTGTCTCCTTTCTTCCCCCCGAAACCCCCGTTCATGCCCCGTGTCTCCCTTCTTCCCCCCCACCCCCCGCTCATGCCGTGTGTCTTCCTTCTTTCCCCCCTCCACCCCCCTCACATGCCCCGTGTCTCCCTTCTTCCCCCCCACCCCTGCTCATGCCCCGTGTCTCCCATCTTTCCCCCCACCCCCGCTTATGCCCCGTGTCTCCCTTCTTTCCCCCCCACCCCCCGCTCATAACCCGTGTCTATGTATTCCTTCTTCCCACCCCACCCCCCGCTCATGCCCTGTGTCCTCCCTTCTTCCCCCCCACCCCAGTTCATGCCCCGTGTCTCCCTTCTTCCACCCACCCCCGCTCATGCCCCATGTCTCCCTTCTTCCCCCCACCCCCGCTCATGCCCAGTGTCTCCCTTCTTCCCCCCACCCCTTGCTCGTGCCCTGTGTCTCCTTTCTTCCCCCCCAAACCCCCGTTCATGCCCCATGTCTCCCTTCTTCCCCCCCACCCCCCGCTCATGCCCCGTGTCTCCCATCTTTCCCCCCACCACCGCTCATGCCCCGTGTATTCCTTCTTTCCCCCCGACCCCCCGCTCAGGCCCGTGTCTCCCTTCTTCCCCCCACCCCTGTTCATGCCCCGTGTCTCCCTTCTTCCCTCCCACCCCCCGTTCATGCCCCCGTGTCTCCCTTCTTCCCCCCACCCCCGCTCATGCCCCGTGTCGCCCTTGTTCCCCCCACCCCTGTTCATGCCCCATGTCTCCCTTCTTCCCCCCACCCCCTGCTCATGCCCCATGTCTCCCTTCTTTCCCCCCACCCCCCCGCTCCTGCCCCGTGTCTCCCTTCTTAACCCCCCACCCCTTGCTCATGCCCCGTGTCTCCCTTCTCCCCCCTGTTCATGCCCCATGTCTCCCTTCTTCCCCCCCACCCCCCGCTCATGCCCCATGTCTCCCATCTTTCCCCCCCACCCCCTGCTCATGCCCGTGTCTTCCTTCTCCCCCCAACCCCTGCTCATGCCCCGTGTCTAACATCTTCCCCCCGCCCCCGCTCCTGCCCCGTGTCTCCCTTCTTACCCCCCACCCCTTGCTCATGCCCCGTGTCTCCCTTCCCCCCCCTGTTCATGCCCCATGTCTCCCTTCTTACCCCCCACCCCCCGCTCATGCCCCATGTCTCCCATCTTTCCCCCCCACCCCCTGCTCATGCCCGTGTCTTCCTTCTCCCCCCATCCCCCGCTCATGCCCCGTGTCTCCCTTTTTCCCCCATCCCCCGCTCATGCCCCGTGTCTCCCTTCTTCCCCCCACCCCCGCCCATGCCCCGTGTCTTCCTTCTCCCCCCACCCACGCTCATGCACCATGTCTCCCTTCTTCCCCCCACCCCCTGCTCATGCCCCATGTCTCCCTTCTTTCCCCCCACCCCCCGCTCCTGCCCCGTGTCTCCCTTCTTACCCCCCACCCCTTGCTCATGCCCCGTGTCTCCCTTCTCCCCCCCCTGTTCATGCCCCATGTCTCCCTTCTTCCCCCCCACCCCCCGCTCATGCCCCATGTCTCCCATCTTTCCCCCCCACCCCCTGCTCATGCCTGTGTCTTCCTTCTCCCCCCCAACCCCTGCTCAAGCCCCGTGTCTCCCTTCTTCCCCCGCCCCCGCTCCTGCACCGTGTCTCCCTTCTTACCCCCCACCCCTTGCTCATGCCCCGTGTCTCCCTTCCCCCCCTGTTCATGCCCCATGTCTCCCTTCTTTCCCCCACCCCCCGCTCCTGCCCCGTGTCTCCCTTCTTACCCCCCACCCCTTGCTCATGCCCCCTGTCTCCCTTCTCCCCCCCTGTTCATGCCCCATGTCTCCCTTCTTCCCCCCCTCCCCCCGCTCATGCCCCGTGTCTCCCATCTTTCCCCCCACCCCTCGCTCATGCCCCGTGTCTTCCTTCTCCCCCATCCCCCGCTCATGCCCCGTGTCTCCCTTTTTCCCCCCACCCCCCGCTCATGCCCCGTGTATCCCTTCTTCCCCCCACCCCGCTCATGCCCCGTGTCTTCCTTCTCCCCCCACCCCCGCTCATGCACCGTGTTTCCCTTCGTCCCCCCCACCCCCCGCTCATGCCCTGTGTCTCCCTTCACCCCCCCACCCCCCGCTCATGCTCCATGTCTTCCTTCTTTCCACCCCCCACCCCCCGCTCATGCCTGTGTCTCCCTTCTCCCCCGACCCCCCGCTCATGCCCCGTGTCTTCCTTCTTTCCCCCCACCCCCATGCACCATGTCTCCCTTCTTCCTCCGACCCCCCGCTCATGCCCCGTGTCTCCCTTCTCCCCCCTACCCCCTGCTCATGCCCCGTGTCTCCCTGCTTTCCACCCCTCACCCCCGCTCATGCCCCGTGTCTTTCTTCTCCCCCCACCCCCTGCTCATGCCCCGTGTCTCCCTTCTTCCCCCCCACCCCCCGTTCATGCCCCGTGTCTCCCTTCTTCCCCCCACCCCCGCTCATGCCCCATGTCTCCCTTATTCCCCCCCACCCCCACTCATGCCCCGTGTCTCCCTTCTTCCCCCCCACCCCTTGCTCATGCCCTGTGTCTACTTTCTTCCCCCACCCCCGTTCATGCCCCGTGTCTCCCTTCTTCCCCCCACCCCCCGCTCATGCCCCATGTCTCCCTTCTTCCCCCCACCCCCGCTCATGCCCAGTGTCTCCCTTCTTCCCCCCACCCCTTGCTCGTGCCCTGTGTCTCCTTTCTTCCCCCCGAAACCCCCGTTCATGCCCCGTGTCTCCCTTCTTCCCCCCCACCCCCCGCTCATGCCCCGTGTCTCCCATCTTTCCCCCCACCATCGCTCATGCCCCGTGTATTCCTTCTTTCCCCCCCACCCCCCCGCTCAGGCCCCGTGTCTCCCTTCTTCCCCCCCACCCCTGTTCATGCCCTGTGTCTCCCTTCTTCCCCCCGCCCCCCGTTCATGCCCCGTGTCTCCCTTCTTCCCCTCACCCCCCGCTCATGCCCCGTGTCGCCCTTGTTCCCCCCACCCCTGTTCATGCCCCATGTCTCCCTTCTTCCCCCCACCCCCTGCTCATGCCCCATGTCTCCCTTCTTTCCCCCCACCCCCCGCTCCTGCCCCGTATCTCCCTTCTTACCCCCCATCCCTTGCTCATGCCCCGTGTCTCCCTTCTCCCCCCCTGTTCATGCCCCATGTCTCCCTTCCTCCCCCCCACCCCCCGCTCATGCCCCATGTCTCCCATCTTTCCCCCCACCCCCTGCTCATGCCCGTGTCTTCCTTCTTCCCCCCAACCCCTGCTCATGCCCCGTGTCCTCCCTTCTTCCCCCCGCCCCCGCTCCTGCCCTGTGTCTCCCTTCTTACCCCCCACCCCTTGCTCATGCCCCTTGTCTCCTTTCCCCCCCTGTTCATGCCCCATGTCTCCCTTCTTTCCCCCCACCCCCCGCTCCTGCCACGTGTCTCCCTTCTTACCCCCACCCCTTGCTCATGCCCCCTGTCTCCCTTCTGCCCCCCTGTTCATGCCCCATGTCTCCCTTTTTCCCCCCCCACCCTCCGCTCATGCCCCGTGTCTCTCATCTTTCCCCCCACCCCTCGCTCATGCCCCGTGTCTTCCTTCTCCCCCATCCCCCGCTCATGCCCCGTGTCTCCCTTCTTCCCCCACCCCCGCTCATGCCCCGTGTCTTCCTTCTCCCCCCACCCCCGCTCATGCACCATGTCTCCCTTCGTCCCTCCCACCCCCGCTCATGCCCTGTGTCTCCCTTCACCCCCCCCACCCCCACTCATGCCCCGTGTATCCCTTCTTCCTCCCCCACCCCCCGCTCATGCCCCTTGTCTGCGCTGTTCCCCCCACCCCCTGCTCATGCCTGTGTCTCCCTCTTGTACCCCCCCACCCCCGCTCATACCCCGTGTCTCCCTCCTGTAACCCCCAAACCTCGCTCATGCCCTGTGTCTTCCTTCTTTCCCCCCGCTCATGCCCCGTGTCTCCCTTCTTCCCCCCATCCCCCGCTCATGCCCCGTGTCTCCCTTCTTCCCCCCAACCCCCGCTTATGCCCCATGTCTCCCTTCTTCCCCCCACCCCCGCTCATGCCCCGTGTCTTCCTTCTCCCCCCACCCCCGCTCATGCACCGTGTCTCATTTCTTCCCCCCATCCCCCGCTCATGCCCCGTGTCTCCCTTCTCCCCCCACCCCCGCTCATGCTCTGTGTCTTCCTTCTTTCCACCCCCCACTCCCCGCTCATGCCCCGTGTCTCCCTTCTTCCCCCCAACCCCCGCTCATGCCCCGTGTCTCCCTTCTTCCTCCCCCACCCCCCACTCATGCCCCGTGTCTGCCCTGTTCCCCCCACCCCCTGCTCATGCCCCGTGTCCACCTCCTGTACCCCCCCACCCCCGCTCATACCCCGTGTTTCCCTTCTGTACCCCAACCCCCGCTCATGCCCCGTGTCTTCCTTCTTTCCCCCGCTCATGCACCGTGTCTCCCTTCTTCCCCCATCCCCCGCTCATGCCCCGTGTCTCCCTTCTTCTCCCCCACGCCCCACTCATGCCCTGTGTCTCCTTTCTTCCTCCCCCACCCCCTGCTCATGCCCCATGTCTCCCTCCTGTACCCCCCACCCCCCGCTCTTGCCCCGTGTCTCCCTCCTGTAGCCCCCATCCCCCGCTCATGCCCCGTGTCTCCCTTCTCCCCCGACCCCCCCGCTCATGCCCCGTGTCTTCCTTCTTTCCCCACACCCCCATGCACCATGTTTCCCTTCTTCCCCCCACCCCCCGCTCATGCCCCCTGTCTGTCCTATTGGAACAGGGCTGACATGAGCATGAGCGGGGGTAGGGGCCCCACCCCCCGCTCATGCCCCGGGGGTAGGGGCCCCACCCCCCGCTCATGCCCCGTGTCTCCCTTCTTTCCCCCCACCCACCGCTCATGACCCGTGTCTCCCTTCTTCCCCCCCACCACCGCTCATGCCCCGTGTCTTCCTTCTTCCCACCCCACCCCCTGCTCATGCCCCGTGTCTCCCTTCTTCCCCCCACCCCCGTTCATGCCCCGTGTCTCCCTTCTTCCCCCCACCCCCGCTCATGCCCCATGTCTCCCTTCTTCCCCCCCACCCCCGCTCATGCCCCGTGTCTCCCTTCTTCCCCCCCACCCCTTGCTCATGCCCTGTGTCTCCTTTCTTCCCCCCAAACCCCCCGTTCATGCCCCGTGTCTCCCTTCTTCCCCCCCACCCCCCGCTCATGCCCCGTGTCTCCCATCTTTCCCCCACCACCGCTCATGCCCCGTGTATTCCTTCTTTCCCCCACCCCCCGCTCATGCCCCATGTCTCCCTTCTTCCCCCCACCCCCGTTCATGCCCCGTGTCTCCCTTCTCCCCCCCACCCCCCGTTCATGCCCCGTGTCTCCCTTCTTCCCCCCACCCCCCGCTCATGCCCCGTGTCGCCCTTCTTCCCCCACCCCCATTCATGCCCCATGTCTCCCTTCTTCCCCCCACCCCCTGCTCATGCCCCATATCTCCCTTCTTTCTCCCCACCCCCTGCTCCTGCCCCGTGTCTCCCTTCTTACCCCCCACCCCTTGCACATGCCCCGTGTCTCCCTTCTTCCCCCCCTGTTCATGCCCCATGTCTCCCTTCTGCCCCCCACCCCCTGCTCATGCCCCGTGTCTCCCATCTTTCCCCCCCACCCCCTGCTCATGCCAGTGTCTTCCTTCTTACCCCCACCCCCGCTCATGCCCCGTGTCTCCCTTCTTCCCCCCCGCCCCCTGCTCATGCCCCGTGTCTTCCTTCTTTCCCCCCACCCCCCATGCACCATGTCTCCCTTCTTCCTCCCACCCCCCGCTCCTGCCCCGTGTCTCCCCTCTTCCCCCCAGGCCCCGCTCATGCCCCATGTCTCCCTTCTTTCCACCCCCACCCCCGCTCATGCCCCGTGTCTTCCTTCTCCCCCCCATCCCCCGCTCATGCCCCGTGTCTCCCTTTTTCCCCCCCACCCCCCGCTCATGCCCCGTGTCTCCCTTCTTCCCCCCACCCCCCGTGCCTTCCTTCTCCCCCCACCCCCGCTCATGCCCCGTGTCTCCCTTCGTCCCCCCACCCCCCGCTCATGCCCTGTGTCTCCCTTCTCCCCCCCACCCCCCGCTCATGCTCCGTGTCTTCCTTCTTTCCACCCCCCACCCCCGCTCATGCCCCCTGTCTGCCCTGTTCCCCCCACCCCCTGCTCATGCCCCGTGTCTTCCTTCTCCCCCCCACCTCCCGCTCATGCCCTGTGTCTCCCTTCTTCCCCCCCACCCCCGCTCATTCCCCGTGTCTCCCTTCTTCCTCCCCCACCCCCCGCTCATGCCCTGTGGTTGCCCTGTTCCCCCACCCCTGCTCATGCCCCGTGTCTCCCTCCTGTACCCCCCCACCCCCCACTCATGCCCCGTGTCTCCCTCCTGTACCCCCAGCCCCCGCTCATGCCCCGTGTCTTCCCTTTCCCCCCACTCCCCGCTCATGCCCCGTGTCTCCCTTCTTTCCCCCCCGCTCATGCCCTGTGTCAGCACTGTTGGAACAGGGCAGACACGGGGCATGAGCGGTGGTGGGGGCCCCACCTTGCCCTACCCCCGCTCATGCCCTGTGTCTCTCCTCTTCACCCCACCCCTGCTCATGCTCTGTGTCTGTCTCCCTCCTTTTACCCCCGCTCATGGCCCATGTCTCCCCTGTTCACCCCCACCCCCCGCTCATGCTCCGTATCTCCCTTCTTTCGACCCCCCACCCCCTGCTGATGCCCCGTGTCTCCCTTCTTTCCCCCCCACCCCCTGCTCATGCCCCGTGTCTCCCTTCTTTCCACCGCCCCGCTTATGCCCCATGTCTCCCATCTTTCCCCCCACCCCCTGCTCATGCCCCGTGTCTCCCTTCTTTCCACCCCCCACCCCCTGCTCATGCCCTGTGTCTCCCTTCTTTCCACCCCCCACCCCCTGCTCATGCCCTGTGTCTCCCTTCTTTCCACCCCCCACCCCCTGCTCATGCCCCGTGTCTCCCTTCTTTCTCCCCCCACCCCCCGCTCATGCCCCGTGTCTCCCTTCTTTCCCCACCCCCCGCTCATGCCCCGTGTCTCCCTCGTGTTACCCCCCACCACCTGCTCATGATCCCGTGTCGCCCTTGTGTTACCCCCACTCATGCCCCGTGTCTCTCTCCTGGTGTTCCCGACCCCCCGCCGATGCCCTGTTGTTTTCGCTTTATACACCCAGCCTTCCCTTTCGATGGTGGCCACCTAGGTAAAAGATTTTCCTTCCTACATCGGGACGCCTGCCTGCGGCGTCCCGGTTTGGGAAGAAAAATCTTTTTTTACCACCCCGGGTTCCCACTTTGAGAACCTAGGATGCTAGTGGTCTTCCTCCATTGAAAAGGACATTATGGTTACTTTGCACTAATAAACAACTATGAAATTCAGTAAAAAAATGTGTTAAAGTGACTTTATGTTTAAGTTGCACTAATAAAAACCTATGAAATTCAGTAAAAAAACTTTGTTAAATGGACGTTATGGTTAAGTTGCGCTACTAAAAACCTATGAAATTCAGTAAAAAATCTTTGTTACAGGGACGTTATGGTTAAGTTGCGCTAATAAAAACCTATGAAATTCAGTAAAAAACGTTGTTAAAGGGACGTTATGGTTAAGTTTTTCTACTAAAAACCTATGAAATTCAGTAAAAAAACGTTGTTAAAGGGACGTTATGGTTAAGTTGCGCTACTAAAAACCTATGAAATTCAGTAAAAAATCTTTGTTACAGGGACGTTATGGTTAAGTTGCGCTACTAAAAACCTATGAAATTCAGTAAAAAAACGTTGTTAAAGGGACGTTATGGTTAAGTTTTTCTACTAAAAACCTATGAAATTCAGTAAAAAAACGTTGTTAAAGGGACGTTATGGTTAAGTTGCGCTACTAAAAACCTATGAAATTCAGTAAAAAATCTTTGTTACAGGGACGTTATGGTTAAGTTGCGCTAGTAAAAACCTATGAAATTCAGTAAAAAAACTTTATTAAAGGGACCTTATGGTTAAGTTGCGCTACTAAAAACCTATGAAATTCAGTAAAAAAACTTTGTTAAAGGGACGTTATGGTTAAGTTGCGCTATTAAAAACCTATGAAATTCAGTAAAAAAACTTTGTTAAAGGGACGTTATGGTTAAGTTTTGCTACTAAAAACCTATGAAATTCAGTAAAAAAACGTTGTTACAGGGACGTTATGGTTAAGTTGCGCTACTAAAAACTTATGAAATTCAGTAAAAAATCTTTGTTACAGGGACGTTATGGTTAAGATGCGCTTCTAAAAACCTATGGTTCCAAGTAAAACCGAAAAACCCTTGAAATTCGCCAGTTATGGTAAGCTAAGCAACCGTAACTCGTGCCACCACCGTGCACTGCTAAGACTAACACCCAGGACATCAAAGATGACATCACAAATGTCATTGATGACATCACTGATGACATCACATGTGTATGTACTTTTCATGAAATATGTGTACAAGGGATTCTTATTATAATGTTGCGAAAAAAGTGTAAAGGATCATTGCAATAAATATCATACCCTAATTAGTGCATTGAACGATGCATTGATATAAATAGCATTCTATTATGGGGTTCTATCTAGTATACTAAGCTACTAATGCAGAAACATAGCATTGTGTGCAGTGTACAAGATGAAGGTATAATATTCGTAATGTTAATATGTTGAATAATGAAATGATAATTGTTTTCTCAATAGATTTTTGTGTACTGTGAAATATGTAATAAGTAGCTAATAAAACCCATGTATTACATAATTGCATTACTATAGACAAAACACAAAGAGACAAGAACACATACCAATATGGGTATATACAGCGAAAGTGAAGTTAGCAAAAAAGCAGAAGTAGTAGCACAAACAATTCATAACCTAACTGATTATTTTCATGCAAATAAATGATTGCTCTGTTTCAAAGCTGCTATTTACCCTATGTATATGTATCACTTGATGTGATTGGACTCTAAGGAAAGTAGTGTGAGTACAATGTATACAAATATGACAATATAAAGGGAAAGTACAGCCATAAAAAAACAACATAACTATCAGAAAGTGCTGATAAGTCTAGCACTTAACCATAATGTCCCTTTAACAAAGTTTTTTTACTGAATATATATATATATATATATATATATATATATATATATATATATATATATTACATGGCCACGGTAGTGGCCATGTAGTTATGGTTCAGTTTCTGTTTCCAGAGGAAGAGCACTTTTTGGGTGGCTTATAACTTCGCTCTCCCTGGACGGATCCTCACCAAACTTTGCAAAAAATGTAGTTGGGTCACTCTGAATTTTTTTGCAAAGTTTGGTGAGGATTCGTCCAGGGGGGGAAAAGTTATAGGGGGGGTCCCAAAACTTTTTTTTCCCATAGACTGAATGGGAAAAAACTTTGCACACTGCTACAGCCCGAACCGCTGGACGGATTTACACCAAATTTGCGGCAGGAGCGGCGGCCTGGTCCCAAAAGCGTGCTTTTGTAAATTTGTTGTAAATCTGTCCTGTAGTTTTTTTAAAAATGACCAAAATGTAAGGTAAAAAAATTAATGATATCTGTGTTCGCTTCACGGACGACTTCCCTGTTCGCTCCGCGGACAGCACCCCGATTGGCCCATGGCCTTGCGTCATGTCCGCGGACATGCGACGTGTTCGCTGATTGGACGGCGAGGGGCGTGGAGCGCGTCAGATTTTCTGTGGCGCCCGCCATCTTGTATTCGCAGTCGACCGCGTACAGCGCAGTGAAACGTGGATAAAAAATTGTATTTAGTGCCGTGTGTTGGTGTGTAAGTGTTTGGGGAGGGTGGGGGAGTATGAGATAGGTTCAATGTTTTGTTTTTTTCATGTGCTAGACGTTTTTTTTGCGTTCGATTAGTCCACGGAGAACACGGCTGTTCTGACATTTTGTAAATAAACTAAATGGTGGGGTGTTTAGAGGACGGAGTATGTGTCATTTTTGTTCGCAAGGAAGGTAAAGATGAGCTATGAACACTTGCGGTGTACTTAATTGTTCGTAAATACACAAACTGGGGGTGTCCTCAGGACGCTGTCCATATTGTAATCTGTCTAGTTGAATGTGTTCTAAGAACACTCTCAGTGTTCCGAAATGGTTGCAATTACACAAAATGGGGGTGTTCTGAGAACGTTGTTTGTATTGTTCGTTGTCAGGGTGAAAGTGTTTTAAGAGCACTCCTTTTGTCTGCTAATAGTACAATTTCCTAGGGGCGTCAACCGACTTTTTGTCCACTAAAGAAACGATAAATCCGGCTGGTGTGCGCCGACATTATGTGATAATCCGATGACTGGCGCTATTGACCTGGCTGACTTGCTTTTGCGACACTAAATCATATCTCCCGCCCCTAAGCCTGATATTATCAAAGCATTCATATTCCCCGCCTCTCTCCGTGACGTTACAGGGTGCGTAATCAAACACGCCCAGTCGTCTCCAGTACTACGCGACTTTACACAGAACCCGGAAGACAACACACATTATGTCACAACACAGCACGCCACAATTCGGAATATGAAACTGTGATTTAAAAGCAAACAGCAAGATTGTAAATGTTGTAAAGTACATTTATTTGACATCAAATGTTTAGAGAATATTCAGCAATTTGCATTTGTCTTTGTTGTTGATCCGCAAAAGTTCATGTTGAGACACGCGATGTTCCTTTGCGGTACAGAGTGAGTTAGATCAGCTTACAACTCAGTTCACCACAATTCGGAATATGAAACTGTGGTTTAAAAGTAAACAGCAGGATTGTACATTTGGTAAAGTACATTTATTTCACATGAAATGTTTAGTGAATATTCAGCGATTTGCTATTGTCTCTGCTGTCGATCAGCAAAAGTTTATTTGGAGCCACGCATTGTTCCTTTGCGGTAGATAGGCTGTTGGTTTATGATAAAAGCAGTAAATGGTCGCTCTGATAATCGGAAGGTTGCTCCAACAATGAGCCATTAGACCATCCTATTGGTTGGTATGTTGCTTGTAGCCGCAAGTACTGCGTAAGGGCATATTGGTCCTTGGCGATTGTCCCATAAAATGGTGAGGGTCATGAAGTTGCATATTTGGACCTGCACCTGGCAGTTGAAGACCCCATCCGCTGGAGTCTGTAAATCGTGACATAGGCAAAATGGAGCCACATACCTGTTTTAAAAAACATAAATTAGTATCACCAGCCGATCTTCATTAAAAATCATCATTTTATTTATTAGGGCGTAAAAATATTTGCTATCGAAGATAGTGCAACAGAGTATGTTAATAATAAAATAATAATATTTTCCCATTCATATAGCGCTAAGAACCGTGAGGTATCTAAGCAGTGCTTATTATTAACCATAGTGTGTGCTGCTCATTTATCGACCACGGAAGGATGAAAGGCTGAGTTTGGCCTTGCCGGGATTCAAACTTGCGTTAGCAAGCTGTGCACGGATGTCAAAGCGAGCGCTGTACTCGCTGTGCCACTTGACAGGCTACAGTGAAGTGGCACAGCGAGTAGAGCGCTTGACCGCCTATAGACGGGTTAAATTATTTCTATTAACCCACCTTGTGTCGTCTGCCTTTTTCAGAGCCCTCTAAACGACAGGGGATCAATTTGGCGGTGATAGTGTGCGGTAGAAAACATTATGCCACTTTCAACAAACAAGTTCAACTTGAGCGGTCTTTAATGCTACGCTATTGTAATTATATTTGGTATAAAATAATCTAAAGGGTTACTTACAGTACAATTGCAATTTCCATTGTCTACGAGTGGTGCAGTCCCAAAATACGACTCCGCGTGTGCCAACGATCTTTCGCATAGTGATATAATATATAAAAGTGGTTTCGTTTCAGAAATTTCATCTTTATCTTCTCTTATGTTTTAGCAACACTCCTTCAAGAGAAGTCTTTCATCACAATCTCTGTCTGTCAAGGTCAAAACACAATACAACCTTATAGTCCGCTTCGTGAGCCTCTCCGGGGCTCGAGAAAAAAATGGAAGCAGCTGACCTTTACTGTGAACGAGCATAAATTCTTACTTTGCAACATTCTGTGTAAAGCCATCTGTAGAAGTTGTGGAAGCAGCTGACCTTCACTGTGAACGAGCATAAATTCTTACTTTGGAACATTCTGTGTAAAGCCATCTGTAGAAGTTGGTTTTTGCACGCCATGTTTGTATATTGTTTGCGTGATAATAAAAAAAGTTTGTTTAAAGGACGTTATGGTTCTAAGTACAGCCGAAAGACCCCTGAAAATCGCAAGTTATGGTAAGCTTTGAAAAATAACTGGCGCCACCACCGTGCACTGGTAAGACTAACACCCAGGACATTAAAGATGACATCGCAAATGTCATTGAAAAAAAAAAAAAAACGGCTCTTTTCAGAGCCAACTTCAAAGGGGAAATGGGGCACACTATTTAAATTTATATTCACCACGCTCAGATTTTCGATGTGTCCGCGGACATGGCGGTAGTCCGCGGACATGAAAATCACTACGAGGGGTTAGTATGTTCTATGTTACATGTATATGAAGTCAGGGATATTATGATTAAGTTGTGCACTAAAAACCTATGAAATTCAGTGAAAAAAGTTTGTTCAAGGGACGTTATGGTTAAGTTGCGCTACTAAAAACCTATGAAATTCAGTGAAAAAACTTTGTTAAAGGGACGTTATGGTTAAGTTGGGCTACTAAAAACCTATGAAATTCAGTGAAAAAACTTTGTTAAAGGGACGTTATGGCTCAAAGTAAAACCGAAAAAACCCCTGAAATTCGGCAGTTATGGTAACATAAGCAACCATAACTCGCGCCACCGTGCACTGCTAACACTAACACCCAGGACATCAAAGATGACATCACAAATGTCATTGATGACATCACTGATGACATCACATGGCTGGCTCTCCCACATAGTTTTATTCAGTAACAGTCAGGAAGTAAAAATTGAAAAGGTACTATATTTGTAGACTTAGGGTCCAGTCACATCATATGAAACATATACATAGCGGCAGATACAGGCTTGAAAGAGAGCAATCCTTTCTGTGCATGAAGATAATCATTATGGTTATCAGCACTTTCTCATAGTTTTATTTTTATTACTCTACCTTCCCTCTATATGCTCATATTTGTATACATTATACTCACTCTCCATAGAGTGAATGGGAAAAATGTTTTGCTCCCGCCTACAGCCCAAACCGCTGGACGGATTTCCACCAAATTTGGACCAGGAGCAGCGGCTTGGTCCCGAACGCGTGCTTTTGCAAATTTGGTGAAAATCCGTCCAGTAGTTTTTTTTAAAATGACCAAAAAGTAGGTAAAAAAAATGAGTGATATCTGTGTTGGGATGCGGACACACTTCCCTGTTCGCTCCGCGGAAAGTGTCCTGATTGGCCAATCGTCTTGCGTGATGTTCGCGGACATGCAAAGTGTTCGCTGATTGGACGGCGTGGAGCGTGAAGCACATCAGATTTTTCGGTAGCGCCCGCCATCTTGGATTCGCGGACGTCCCCCGGACAGCGCGGTGAAACTTTGTTCAAAATGTGTATTTTGTAGAGTGTGTTGGTGTGTAGGAGTGTTTGGGGAGGGTGGGAGTGTATGAGATAGGATGAAAGTTGTGTTTTTTATGTGTTAGACATTCTTTTTGTGTTCTGAAATGTTCTAAATAAACTGACTAAGGGGTGTTCTAAGGAGTCAATATGTGTCCGTTTTGTTCGAGGTGTCCGGGGAGTGTTCGTAGGGGGTGTCCTGAGGACGATGTCCGTATTGTTCTCTGTCAAGTTGAATGTGTTCTAAGAACACGCGCGGTGTCCTGAAATGTTCGCAAATAAACAAAATAGGGGTTTTCTGAAGACGCTTCTAAGAACACTCGCGGTGTCCGGTGAGTGTTCGTAGGGGGTGTCCTGAGGACGCTGTCCGTATTTTTCTCTGTCAAGTTGAATGTGTCCTAAGAACACTCGCGGTGTCCTGAAATGTTCGCAAATAAACAAAATGGGGGTGTTCTGAAGACGCTTCTAAGAACACTCGCGGTGTCCGGGGAGTGTTCGTAGGGGGTGTCCTGAGGACGCTGTCCGTATTGTTCTCTGTCAAGTTGAATGTGTCCTAAGAACACTCGCGGTGTCCTGAAATGTTCGCAAATAAACAAAATGGGGGTGTTCTGAAGACGCTTCTAAGAACACTCGCGGTGTCCGGGGAGTGTTCGTAAGGGGTGTCCTGAGGATGCTGTCCGTATTGTTCTTTGTCAAGTTGAATGTGTCCTAAGAACACTCATGGTGTCCTGAAATTTTCGCAAATAAACAAGATGGTGGTGTTCTGAAGACGCTTCTAAGAACACTCCCGGTGTCCGGGGAGTGTTCGTAGGGGGTGTCCTGAGGACACTGTCCGTATTGTTCTTTGTCAAGTTGAATGTGTCCTAAGAACACCCGCGGTGTCCTGAAATGTTCACAAATAAACAAGATGGTGGTGTTCTGAAGACGCTTCTAAGAACACTCCCGGTGTCCTGGAATGTTCGTAGGGGGTGTCCTTAGGACGCTGTCCATATTGTTCGTTGTTAAATTGAAAGTGTTCTAAGAACTATCGCGTTGTTCTGAAATGTTCGTAGGGGGTGTCCTGAAAACGGTGTCCGTATTGTTCGCTGGCAAGTTCAAAGTGTTCTAAGAACACTCACATTGTTCGCGGACATTAAAAGTTTCCCATAGATCATAGTTGAAATGTTTGACTCTATGGATGTGATATGCTGCGGTGGTTGTTGCCAGGGCATAGAGTCTTGGGTGCATGGCCAAGTGGCCATGCACCCAAGACTCTATGCCCTGGCAACAACCACCGCAGCATATCACATTCATGTTTGCTTATAACTTTGGGTGAAAAACAAATGTATAAGGAAGAAAGGTATTAGCTACTATGGATGTGATATGCTGCTATGGTTGTCCTTATTATTGTATACTTACTGTTTGGTCTAGTAATGGGAGTCCATGTTTTTCTTCTTCATTTCTGTGATAAAATAAAATAGCATGTTAGTATTAGTATTTTGTAATGACTTATTACATTGTATAAGCAATAAGCTTTAATTTTTTTTCGACCCTCATATTTAGTAGAGTACAAATCAGAGTACTGTGCAATTTGCTCAGTTTCTGTATTTGTTGCTAAACTCATCGGGTCTGTGGGAGAAAAAAAAATCCATGTTGGATTAAAAAAAAAAACTTTTTCTGTTATGCTACAGTTTATTTGTTTGTTTGTTTTCAGTGTTCACTTTTTGTTTCTGGCTAATGCTTTATACTTTGCTTTGTTGTATTTTTTTTGGAGCAGTAACAGATTCTTCATTTGTTTTGATATTATACAATTTTGGAGCAGTTAGATACCAATTGGCGTATTCTGTCTATTTTTTTAATATATTTTAGTGGTTTTGATTTATCTATTTGGATATTGTTAAATTTTGGAACAGTTAGATACCAATTGGCGTATTCTAACTGTATTCTTTGGCCTAATTTAGTGCTATTCATTTATCTGATTAGTTGTTGTAGAATCTTTGAGCTGTTAGATAGCTTTTGGAGTATTCTAACAGTTTATATTTTTTTAACACAAATTTACTTAAAGGTTTAAATACAGTTTATTTATCAAATTTTGGTTTTAAGAACATCAAATAAGCGTTTGTAAGATTTGCTGGTAATCTCTGCTTTAGAGTAATGGTACTATCATTACATTCAAACCATCCACATTTCTTTTTTATATATGCAGTGTAGTGCCCTGAATTGGTTGTGGCTCCTGCGTGGTAGATTATACCTATTGTTGTGAAGGTTTTCTTCCCAAGTGATATTTGACCATGTGTGAATCCAGTCAGCTTGCAGTTGTTTTTGGTAGCATCTGCATTGTAACGTAGAAGCATTAGTATTACGTACTTACTATGTGTTTGTTTTACTAACGTGGAGCGATTATCTGAATTGCAGGTAGAGCATAATCTACCATGGTTTGCATTTTGTACAAGTTGCTGAAATGGAATGGATTCACAATTTGGTATTGATATATATATGAAGCGTTCATTGGGGATTTCTTCTTGTGTCACATTGTTGCAGAGAGTGCATGTATGTTTCCACATGTATGAAATCTGAAAGATTTCATTTATAGGTATGTTTTTGTTTTCCAGTACTTGTAGTAAGTACATTAGAAATTCTTGTGGATCTTCCTGTGAGTTTATAGTGAATTTCACCATTCCAGCACAGTAGTCCAATTGTCGTCTTATTCCAAAAACACTACATGTGTTGTCAGGATTGTTTGCTGCATTTCTGTGAAGTACTAAAATTTGCAAACACAAAGGGTCTGTACTGTGTAAGTAAATGTTGTCAACAATTGCTGGTAATTGAAATAGAATATTCATTGCTACATTTGCATAGCAACTTACACCAACTATATTTGACAATTTAAATGGTCCAGGTAGTTCTGTATCTAACTGCTTTTTTTGGAATTTGTCTTCCTTCTTAAAAAAGAAGTACCTGGTTTACTTTCTCTAATTGATTCTTTTTTGTTTGTGGTACTTGATGAAGTAGTAGTTTCTTTTACTCTCTTTGGAGGATTTGCAGTAACGTCCTGTTGCATTTCTGTTTGATTTAGTTTTCTTTTACAACATTTTAGTTTTTGTGGAACAGAATATGTGTTTAGATGGGGAGTGTATAGTGAGCGAAGTCTATTATATTCTAAAATGCAAGGAATATCAGCGTTTACTTTACTTGCATCAAAGTTGATTAGAAATAGACCGTCAAGTGTACGTAAGCGTGATAGTGCTACGTAGCTCATGCCTTCTTTAAAGACTATGTTACCAATATCTATCATTGCTTTGTCTAGGGTAAGACCTTGTGATTTATGAATCGTGACTGCGTATGCAAGAGTTAGAGAAAATTGTTCTCTGCGTACATACATGTCTTTGAAGAGAAGGAATTGAGCTGTTGAGTGTCCTATCCTTTTAACTTCTGAAAGTTTGTCAAAGAGTATATTGACAAACTGAATTTTGTTATCACGTGGGTATGTTTGAAAGCCAACAACTGTACCCAGTGCTCCATTAACTAGTCCTTGGTCCACGTCAAGGTTACGTTTAAACATTACTCTGCAATTTAAGGATAATTTTAACATCTTTTCTAAGCCTGCTGTGTTTGAGATTGATTTTTCTAAACGATTTAGTCTTGTTGTGGCTTGGTCACACATGGGTAGTGTCATTCCATGTACATATAGTTTGTCTGTGGCGCTAATTTCCATTATTGGTTGCATTTCTTTACTTAGCATGATTTCATTGAATTTGAGACAGCTTGCAAGAGTTGGCATTAAGGCCATACAATTGACATTTTTGTGGGCTAATTGTTCCATAACATCTGTAGCACATGCATTATCGCCATAAAGTGCATTAATGTGCCAGGTTTTCAATGTTGCTTCTGCTTCTTTAGAAAGTATACCAACTCTCAAACTTTTTAAAATGTTGGCATAAGTTAGATCTGCAGATTGGCGCATGTTTTCTGTTAATTCTCTGTATTGGAAATGTTGCCAAAGGTTGACATTTCCAATGCTGCCAACAGTTTTACGGCAGAGTTTGTGCCCTAATGTTTTAAAAATAGGTTCACCTTTTACTGGTGTTAATTGAAGCAGATCTCCAAAAACAATAATGTGTTTTCCTGCAAAGAGCTCTTCATAGTCTGTTTTGAGTACTTCTTGTAATCTGAGGTGAATCAAAGCTAACATCAGGTTGGAGACCATGCTCACTTCATCTATTAGTAGCATTTTCATTTGTTTCAATACTCTGCGTAATTCCATTGCAGCTTCTGCAGAAAGTTTGTAATAGTCTAATTTGTTCTGGTGTTCTACTGGTAATAGAAGTAATCGGTGTAATGTAACACCACCTATGTTGTAGGCAGCTAAACCAGTGGGGGCAGTGACAACAGCTGACAGTTTGTTGTTTGTCAATTGTTGAAGGAACTTACTAATGATTTTGATTAGGAATGTTTTGCGAGAACCAGCTTCACCACTGACGTACAGTAGTATAGGTTTATAATTATGGCAGGAACATTCTTTATTTTCATGTTTTACACCATGTGCAATTTGTTTTGTTACTTCTTGAAAAATGCTACTCTGCTCATTGTTTAGTTTTGATTGTAGTATAGTTAAGTCTTCCTTATCTTCATACTGACACATGGTGTTTTCTACTTCTATTATAACTAATTCTGCCTCATTTGTTATTAGTGGTTCTCCCAGTGGTTCTTGGCTTCCTGTTACAGAAGGTTGACTACTGTGAGGAGTATCCTTATCTAGTTGGGCTTGGAGTTCTTCTTCATGTTGCTGTTCATTGTGCAACATTGTTTTGTACTGTGTAAAGTTTACATCAGTTATAGTGCTTTCATTTGCTTTGAAAGCATCCTCATATGAGTCATAGTTATCTAGTAATTGTTCTTCTTTTCTCCATGGTTTGAAGAGTTGTAGCAGGGACATGTAATATACTTCTTTATGTTGAGGAGTCTTCAATGACAAATTGATATGATTAATTAAATTTGGTTTAGTGAGTTTAACTAAGCTGCCTTCACAGTCTATATTTACCTTTTTTTTCATCAGGTTTCATATTATTTTTGTATGTGTAGTTTTGGGCTATTTGGTATAGACACATGTTTTCCAAAGTATTACTTCTGTTTGGGTAGTATGTGTCCAATAAATGTTTTTTTAAAATGTCTTGGCTGTTTGGATCATGTTTGGCTATTGTTTCTATATCTTCATATGATTTTAGAACTCTTTTTCTAGATTTAGCTGGACCAAGACTAAGCCATACTATATTTTCAGATTTACCATACAATGAAGTACCAGTTAAACGATCAGCTGCTTCATAAGATCCACATTCTCTATGGGTGAGCATTTTTATGCCCAAGCTGTATAATTTCTGAGATACTGTTTTATCTGATGACAGGTCATTCCAGAGGTCTTGGAGCTCTGTCTTTTCTGCTTTAGTTAAGTATGCTGTGACATATCGTGCAACTGCAGTAGAATTGTCTGCAATGTACTGCACATCTATGTTTGCATTCCATAAGTGGGCAATGATTGCATTATAATCATTGATATATTTTTCTTCTTCTTTTCTTTTTATGTAATATGTATTTTTAGGTGACTTACCTTTAACACTATGGGCCTCATTCCGAGTATGGCGCTAACCAATGGCGCTATTAACGCCTTGGTTTACGCCGTACCCGGACCGGCAGCGCCTTGGTGGATGGCGGAATTACAGCCCCATTCCAAGGTTGGCGGGGCGGTAATTCCCCATTCACCAAGGCTCTTCCCCATTCCCAAATGAGCCCCCATAGGGCTCAATGGGAATGGGGAAGATGCAAATAACGGTGACCGTTCATTACGGTCACCCTTATTGGCTTGGAGGCCCCTTTGCGCCCTCGACTTTAACACCTGCTCAAAGCAGGCGTTAAGGGCGAGGGCGCAAAGGGAACTCGGAGTATGGCGGTAAGGGATCACCGCCACCGGTCTCGTTACCGGTGGCCGCTATCCCTTACCACCATACTCGGAATGAGGCCCTATGTCTAACTGAAGACATGAGGTTGTTTACTTGACCTGTATTTGTAACTGGTCTAGGGAAACCAAATCAGCATTTGGTGTAGTATTTGCCTTTGTTTTTGTATTTGCAACAACAATATTTTCCACATTTGTGTCTTTGAAATTGTAAAATTTGTGCATGAAGATCATTATTTGTGGCTTCTGATGGAATTTCACAAGTGACATATTTTTCAATAAACTGTAAAACAGTGGCATCACTGTCTTGACCAAATTTAGGAGCATCTTCAATCCATAAAAGCATGTGGATAGGTGGTGCTCCTCTGGCTTGGTATTCTTTTCTCCAAAAGAAGTGTTGCACTTCTCCAAGGGGAGGAACAGTTTTATTACAAATAAAATGTAGCATAGCAATGAAGGGATGGTGAAAATATCTTGAAACATTAACAGGATCCAAAGAACAAAGTTCTCCTGGTGTTAGAATATCTATGTTTGTTTTGCTTTTATTTGATATGCGTAGAAAATCATATAAATCTTCCCATGCATATTCTGCACAACTTAATGTAACAAACCAAGTGGGTGGGCCAAGGTTTCTGATCATACAACGTACATCTCCATGACGTCGAAACCAGTACTCTTTAGTACCATGCATATTTGCTAATAGATTTGTAATATTTGATTGTAAAACCTCATCTTTTTGTTGCACTTTCTCTAATAATTGTGTAGCTGTCATATTTTGAAAGTGTGAT
Source organism: Ambystoma mexicanum (assembly GCF_040938575.1). NCBI lineage: Eukaryota > Metazoa > Chordata > Amphibia > Caudata > Ambystomatidae > Ambystoma > Ambystoma mexicanum. Next base: position 977,145,206 of record NC_090929.1, on the reverse strand, counting down.
CCTGATTTTAATATGTGTGCAACTCCGTAACATAAAGTTGCTAGTTCACTTTCAAAGAGTAGGTGGAATATGTATTCCACATTTTGTCTAAATCTGGGATCTTCAGAATACATCCGTAATAAGCGGTATTCTGACGCTGATATTTGAATAGGTCTATCATCATACCTTCCTCCTTTGCCAGTAGGAAAGAGTAGAGGAAAAGCACGTGCTTCTATACTTTTTTCCCATATACTGATTGACGATCCTTTTGTTTGACGCATTTGGTAAGTTTCCAGTACATCTTGTATGGTGTCATTACAGTGCAAAGGATGAATTGTAAAATGGTCTAAAGTATTTGATATTGTAGCAGGATCTTGTAGCTCAAATTTACCAGCTTCTTGTGTTTCTTTAATTATTTCAGTTGTATCTTTCAAGTTTTCTTCAATATTAATTTCTTTGTAATATTCATTATTCTCTTTAAGATATTGGAAGGCTTGTCTAACTTTATATAAATCTACCAGCTGTTGCCATAATTTTTTGTCTTTTGTAGGTACTCCATTTACTAATATAATTAAAGATTGCTGCATTGGACGTTGCACTCCTAGAGTATGCACATTTTCTTTTAGATTTATTGGTAAATAAACTACTTTTCCACGAATGCCTTTTACCAATTCAGAGGGAGGTAATTTTGCTGTTTTTGGTTGAAGGCGTATTATTGCTTGAAATGGGTGTACTGTTTGAATTATGATGCTCTCATATAAATTAAGTTGTTGTAGAGGTTTTGGTACTGGGTATAATTCCAAATTATTTGTGATAGAACGTGAAGGAGTTTGGTTGTTGTCAAGTTTTGTAGTGCAATAACTGCAAAGTATTAAGGGCTCAGTTATTTCATATTTGTTTTCTGCTTGAAGGTAGAGAGCTAATTCAAACTATTTAGAATCTTCATTGTCTTCTATTTTGTATGATAGGTCCACAGTTTTTCTGTTACTTTTATAAAAAATTCTACGGCAACATACACATACATGGTTTGGTACTTCAGCTGATGTACTTTTAAATTTTAGTATTTCTTTTTTGTATGTGTTTAGCAAAAGGTTGCCATGTGTAGAATTGTTGCTTAATTGGTTTAAAGCTATTTCATTCTGTAAATGGCTTTCACTTCCAAAATATTTTTTCTGGATATAGTGAATTTCTTCAAGTAGGTCTTTTGCTGTACCATGTAGAAGGATGTTATTTAACTTTGCTAGTGCTAAAGCAGGACTTTTAGCATAGTACAGTTTATAGACTAGATTTCTTATAGTTGAATGATGTGTTGGTATCCTTTTGATATCATGGAAAGTGGTTTTACAAGTAGGTCCTGTAATGCAGGCCAATGAATGTCCTTGTAGTCCTGTGTACTTGCGCACTGGACAGGTATCTATATTTTGCAGTAATTTAATTTTGATTTTGTCTTTGCTTTTTACATATTTATTGAGGAATTGGTGTAAAGATTTGAAACATTGTTTGGGAATGTTACACATTGACGTGCATGGCCATTTGTATACTAGACGTTCTGATTCAGTTGAATGGAGGGGTAATTCTAAGTTTTCAGGGCATATTTTTGTAAGGAGTACTTCTTGTTCCATTATGGTATTATTCACTTTTTCATAACCTCGACCACTGCTATTTATGGCAATTGTATTTGTTTGCTTTTGTTTGTACGCTTCTTCATTGAAATATGGTTCTGTGCTCGTAGTGTGATTCCATTCACCTCCGCAGATACTTAAGAAGTTCTTTCTGTTGACATTTCGCTTATTGAGAAGTCTTTTTTGTAATTTAGTTATTAGTTTTGTTAGTGGTTTCATTTTGTTTAACAGTAAAATAAATAAATTTCTTTTGAGAAGAATAGCACTGTCAATCAATGCTTCTAAGATTAATTTCCTACGATAGGTTTTAAGCTTTGAACCTGATTTCTCTCCTGTTTTTATAAGATTTTGAAGGACTTTGTGACGGTATATTTTGGCTAAAATACTTTTCTTGGTATGCTTACTTTGCACTATATTAAAATTTGAAGAAGTAGATTTATCTGTACTGATAGCTGATTTTCTGTTAATTGTTTTTTGGTTTGTTTTACATTTTGATAGAGGAAGCAAAGTTGTTGTACTTGAAACTTCTTGTGTTTCACTAAATGATTGTATTAGCTGTTTTGTTTCAACTTTTTTTACAAATTCTGCTAGAGATGGATGCTTATGTTGGACACCTTTATTTTCATTTGCTCTAATTTTGCGTTGCTTTCTACGGAGTTGTCTTTTGGTAGGCATTCTTTAGGGTCTGTTGAAAAAAATAAAGAAGATATGGGTTGGGGTGTTCTGGAATGTATGTGTGCTGTGTGCATGAGTGTTTGAGTAAGATGATAAAGATGTATGTAATGTTGTGTGATTGTGCATTGGGAACTAAAACTAGTAGGGATAGGTATTCTTGAATTTATGTGTTACTAAACTGGGGTTCAGATGACAAAAAAAAAGTAAGCTAGTGGTGTGGAAAAGTACAAATAGTAAATCTAATGTATACAATTAAAACAGTTGTTTGTTCTATAATATGAAAATTGTAGTGGTTCAGTTGGCTAATTTGTGTGTCCAAAAATAGAAATTTGTGGGCCGTTGTGGCTGTAAATCGCTGTTTAAGACATGGAATTTTTTGGACAAAATGGTACAAAATCTCTATTTTAAGAAACCAAAATAGCTCGTATTAATGTTATAGTATATTTGATTACTAATATAAATATTATGGTGATATTTTACTTACTTTTATTTAAAATTAACAGGTAACTTCTTAGTTTTTCTTTCTTCTTCGAATTCGGCTGCTTCTTTTCAGGAAACTGGTCTTCACTGCAATTGTAAAAGCTTCAAATTAGTAACTTTGTTTGTATATAGCACTGTTTTTAATTTAGATATTGATTTTTTTAATTGAAATCCTCAGTGCCTTCTGTAAAACCATTAAACTAATTTATTTACATAAGATACATTGCATCAGTTCAGTACATATGATATGTTCTTAATGAACAAATTGTATTGAATGACTAACTGTAGCAAAAAAAAAATATCTTTACTATGTCTTGTGAAATTTATAATATATTAGTGAATACCACTATTTCTGTAAGTAAACTGTTCTAGGTAATAGCGCCTCAATGTCATGTCTAATTTAAAGTAATTAAGTAAATAAATAAATAAAAACTAAAAATATGAAATTGTATAAGTATTTTTATAAAGGTTTAAACATAGATTGTGTTTGCATGCAATTTTGTTTGAATATATGTAGTCTATATATTTCATTTAAATATTGTTAGTTTAACATGATTTGAGTGTGTGTGTATAAAGAAAGTAAAAAGTATAAAGGTTTATAAGTGATAGTTGATTTTAGGAAAAGTACAGTAAATTCATTTTACAGATTTTACAAGGTAAAAGTCTGTTTGAAAATGTGTTCATCTACCATAGCTCTCAACTCACACGCTTTTGGCGGGTGTCACACGCCTTGTAAAGGGCAGACTCAGCCGCCAAGCCTCCTGCACGCCCATTCATTCCAATGGGCGTCTCACCTGCCAAAAATCAAAATCGGGAGATTTCACCTGCCTGTAAAACAAAAATGGTTGAGAGCTATGTCATCTACTATGCATACCTGAAGTTTGTGTTCATGCATATGGATATGCATGGAGCTGCAAGTAGAAATCTTGAAGACTTGTACAGTATTTCTGGTAGATGCTGCTTGCCAATGATATGACACTTGTACTCAGAGAGATTCAGAGTACATTTGCAGTGCTGATCTATGATGATGCAGTTAGATGTAGAGGTCTTGAATGTGATTGGTGCATGGTCATGTGATTTTTGAGGTACATCCAATGAGGGAATGGCAGAGAGAGTGTAGTGGAAATGGTAGAAGGGCTGTTCATGTTAGGATATGTCCGCGGACATGGCGGTAGTTCGCGGACATCGGGAGTTACATCCGGGGATTTCTGGGTTCAGAAGTCATGCAAATGAGAATAAGCACTAAAAGGGATTGGTCAGGAAAGTTTGGTGGGTGTGTTGTGCCAGGAGAGATTTTCTCAGATACTCTTTTTGCTGAGAGAACAAAAGATAGCTATGGCTGTGTGTTTCAGAAAACAGATTGTTTGGATTTTAGGAGATTCGTGGATACATTGGTTGAAGGTGCATGCAGAAAGCTGTGGAGTAGCTGTAGATCTTGGATTCCCACATGTGGAAGTACACTGGCATGGAGTACGTGGAATGAAGTGGTTGGACTTGCTACCTCTCTGTGCTACTTTGGAGACAGAGCAACATCCAGACATAATTGTAATTCATTGTGGAGGGAACAGTTTAGGACATGTGACTGGAATTTTTTTGCAATTTGCTATGAAAGAAGGATTTAGGAAGGTTATGGACATGTTTCCTAATTCTCAAGTGATATTTTCACGGATTGCGCAGAGACAAATGTGGCTTCGTTCTTCTTCATTTGGTCCACAAATGGAAAAAGCAAGGCGCAATGTTAATGGGGCTGTTTGTGGCTTTCTAAGAGATTTTGGCATGTTTTCTTTTCACAATGAAAATATTATGTTTTGTAGTACATACATTTTTCGCAGAGATGGAGTCCATCTTACTTATGCTGGCAATCAGATTTTTCTGAGAAATGTACAAAATGCATTGCGACCTTTTTTGGAATTACAACAACGATTTTGAAGTAGATGTTAAGCATTTACAATTTTTGACTTACAAACACCACCCAAAGGCTCTTTTCAGAGCCACCACTTCTTTCCAGAGAAAATTACAATGTTTGTGATGGAGTAGCAACCCAATTTTTTTAATGTTCGCTAACTTCCACGGACTTCTAAAAAATACAAAGAGCCCTGCTTCATTTATTTTCACTTCTATTTTTTAACTGGGAAAGGCGGCTCTGAAAAGAGCCTTATTTTTTTTTGATTTTTGTAATTTTGTATTTTTTTTGGTTTTTCAGACACAACACACTAGGAGAGGAGGGTAAAGGAGGGTAAATGGGGGGGACACCAACCACAGGGATAAGAAAGGGCGAGCTGAGAGAGGAAGATGTAGAGTGGGTTTTATTTGGGTAGTGAGCAGGTCTTCTTGTGCTCTGAGACGATAGTCTCAAAAGCACTCCGAAGTCGCTCCCCCCTGCAGAGTACTGTGTCACAGTACATACATACAACTGTGACCCTCGAAAGGTAAGGGTCATCAGCATTCTGTATGGCCTGTGAGGCAGCTTGAGAAAGACGCTGTCCCACAGAGGTGGTCCTTGTGGTGACTGGATCAGAAACAGAGGATGAAGTAGAGGAAATCAACCCGCTACGTTCTTAGCAATGTACAACCCTGTGAATAGCCCCAGAGTGAAATGACCTCAGGTGTCTCTTCATAGTAGTGGTCCCAAAGCTGTAGTTACCGTGCTTCCCGCGACTGAGTATCATTTTGCACTCATTGCAGGTAACATGGTTCGCACGAGCCTTAGGACCATTCCCATGAATGGTAAATAACTGCCACACCCAAGACTCACGCCTAGTGCGGGTAGTAGGGATTTCCTCTGCCTCATTCTCATCATCCTCTTCTTCCTCCTCCGCATCCTCAGTCCTGTTCCTCTCTTCAGGCCCTTGGGGAGGTGGTGGTGGTGGAGGGGGTGGTGGTGGTGCTGAAGCAGGTGAAGCACCAAGTGACAGTTCAGCAGCCAAGGATGCCATCTCGATGATGGTGTAGTCTGCAGGTGGCAGCAAAAATCACTGTGTTCTGAAGAATAGCCAGAAACACAATGGGAATACGCTCTTGGGGGTGGTCTTTTATATGGGTGCTTGTGCGCGGTCCGCGGACATGCGCACTGTGCGCGGACAGATCGAACACAAAAAAAGGATCGGAAAGTTTCAAAAGGTATATAGAAACTCAAGATTGCTATGTGGGACTTGTGGCATGGTGAGATTTTATTGAAAAATATTATGGATTAACTGAAAATGTACTTTTAAATTGTTCGGGGACACGAACAGTGTCCGCATTTCAGGACACACGATGAGCGTGGGCGCGGTCATATGATCCGTTTGCGAACTAGTCCGCGAAGGAAGCACCTGTCCGCAGGACACCAAGTGCACGGAGATTGGTTAGCGCATGCGCATTGATGTCCTACGGACACTGTTCGGGTTCTGAAGTAATTAAAAGTGCGTCACACGTGAAACGAACATTTCAGGACACCGCGTGTGTTCTTAGAACAGTTTAAACTTGGTAGCGAACAGTAAGGACAGATATAGTGTTCTTCAGGACACGTGTAATTTAGTTTATGTACGAACATTTCAGGACACCAATTGTGTTCTTAGAACAGTTTCAATTGGGTAGCGAACACTACGAACAGGTATAGTTTTCTTCAGGACACCTCCATTTTCGTTTATGTAAGAACATTTCAGGACACCAATAGCGTTCTTAGAACCGTTTGACCTTGCTAGCGAACAGTACCGGACAGGTATAGTGTTCTTTAGGACACTTTAATTTTTGTTTGTTTACGAACAATTCAGGACACCGCGTGTGTTCTTAGTACAGTTTCATGTTGCTAGCGAACACTACGAACAGTTGTACTGTTGTTCAGGACACATCATTTTCATTTATTTACGAACATTTCAGGACACTAATTGTGTTCTTAGGACAGTTTTAAGTTGATAGCGAACATTACGGACAGATATAGTGTTCTTTAGAACACTTTAATTTTTGTTTCTTTACGAACATTTCAGGACACCAATTGTGTTCTTAGGACAGTTTCAACTTGCTAGCGAACAGTACGAACAGGTGTGGTGTTCTTCAGGACACCTCCATTTTCGTTTATGTACGAACATTTCAGAACACTCGCACTGTCCGCGGAAACTTTTATTGTTTTAAAAAAAAAAACGGAAACTATTCACAATACAATATGAAAATTTAACTTTATTTAACATATATTAATAATTTATGACAGAGAAGGTGAGGCAGAAATAGAAACAAAAACAGGAGAATTTGGGGTTTCAACATGATTGGTATTAGGTGAAGAAGGGATGGAAATCTCATCAAAACGTTTTGGATTATGGAGAGGGTTTGGGGATAATTGACTGGGATATAGTGAGGAGGGACAAGTACATGTGGGGCAATGATATGACGTTTTTGTTTTAAAATGATCTTCAACAAAAGTTTTCAAATTATTAAAATTGGTCAACAGTAAATCAATTTTTTCTTTTATGTTGTCAAGCGTGTTTTCCATAACAGCTTCTTCAGAGGTAGTTTCTATTTTGTTATGCTCTGTACAAAGAAAATATATATATATGTTAAATGTATACAAAATAATAATATTTAAATGGTTTACATTATAAAGTGTTTACCATTAGTTTCACTATCTTGTGACATTTCTTCATGTGGGAAATTGTCCTCTAGCCATTCCAGAGTATTAGACATTTCTGTGAGAAAAAAAAAAAAAGATAATATATTTTTTAATCTAATACAGAAAGTTTATAAATATATGAGTAAAATGAAGTACACTTACTATTTCTGGTAAGATAAGTCCTATGTATTCAGTGGGTCTGTTCTTGTTCTCAGTTCTGTTGTGTCTGTGAGGTAATTATGTTGCCAATTTATGTTCTTGTGGTATATTCCATTTCAGAACATATTGTATTTAAATGAATGGTTAGTGTGTTACATATATGGGTTACATTTCTTATGTATTACTATATATAATGTGTTTGTGTGCTGCTTTTTGAATTTGTTAAATGTTCCTATATTATGATATAACAATCAAACATACCCCCCCACCCCCCCCCACAGTTTTTAGGTAGTGGTACTGTTCTCCGAACATGTCCGCGAACATTAAATAGGTTCGCGGACATCACGTTCATAAGAAGAGATCTAGTCAGTTACATATGACATGTATATAAAGTCAAAGTCATTATTGTTAAGTTTTGCTACTAAAAAACTATGAAATTCAGTGAAAAAACTTTGTTAAAGGGACGTTATGGTTAAGTTGCGCTACTAAAAACCTATGAAATTCAGTGAAAAAACTTTGTTAAAGGGACGTTATGGTTAAGTTGCGCTACTAAAAACCTATGAAATTCAGTGAAAAAAATTTTGTTAAAGGGACGTTATGGTTAAGTTGCGCTACTAAAAACCTATGAAATACAGTGAAAAAACTTTTTTAAAGGGACGTTATGGTTCCAAGTAAAACCGAAAAACCCTTGAAATTCGCCAGTTATGGTAAGCTAAGCAACCATAACTCGCGCCACCACCGTGCACTGCTAAGACTAACACGCAGGACATCAAAGATGACATCACAAATGTCATTGATGACATCACTGATGACATCACATGTGTATGTACTTCTCATGAAATATGTGTAGAAGGGATTCTTATTATGTTGCGAAAAAAGTGTCACGAATCATTGCAAGAAATATACCCTAATAAGTGCATTGAACGATGCATTGATATAAATAGCATCCTATTATGGGGTTCTGTCTAGTATACTAAGCTACTCATACAGAAGCATAACATTGTGTGCAGCGTACAAGATGAAGGTATGATATTCGTAATGTTATTATGTTGAATAATGAAATATAATTGTTTTCTTAATAGATGTTTGTGTACTGTGAAATATGTAATAAGTAGCTAATAAAACCCAAGTATTAGCAGAAACAATTTCATAACGTAAGTGATTAGTTTCATGCAAATAAATGATTGCTCTGTTTCAAAGCTGCTATTTACCCTATGTATATTTATCACTTGATGTGATTGGACCCTAAGGAAAGTAGTGTGAGTACAATGTATACAAATATGACCATATACAGGGAAAGTACAGCCATAAAAAAAAACAACAGAACTATCAGAAAGTGCTCATAAGTCTAGTGATTATCTTTATGCAAAAAAGGATTGCTGTCTTTCAAGCTTGTGTTTTCCCATATGTATATGTTTCATATGATGTGGCTGTACTCTAAGGGAATTACTGTAAGAACCTACTAGAAGGTTATGTCTACAAATGAAATAAAATTCTTAGTTTCTGACTGTTACTGAAGAAAACCATGTGGCCTAGATATGTCAGCAAAAGAAAGAATAGTGAGCCAGACATGTGATGTCATCAGTGATGTCATCAATGACATTTGTGATGTCATCTTTGATGTCCTGGGTGTTAGTCTTAGCAGTGCACGGTGGTGGCGCGAGTTATGGTTGCTTAGCTTACCATAACTGGCGAATTTCAAGGGTTTTCCGGTTTTACTTGGAACCATAACGTCCCTTTAACAAAGTTTTTTCACTGAATATATATGTATATATTACATGGCCACGCTAGTGGCCATGTAGTAGTTATGGCTAAATTGCCGTTTCCATAGGAAGAGCACTTTTTGGGTGGCTTATAACTTCGCTCCCCCGGACAAATCCACACCAAACTTTGAAAAAAAAGTATATGGCCCACTCTGATTTTATTTTGCAAAGTTTGGTGAGGATTCGTCCAGGGGGGGAAAAGTTATAGGGGGGGTCCCAAAATTTCTTTTTTTCCCTTAGACTAAATGGGAAAAATATTTTGCTCACGCCTACAGCCCAAACCGCTGGATGGATTTTCACCAAATTTGGACCAGGTGCAGCGGCTTGGTCCTGAAAGCGTGCTTTTGCAATTTTGGTGAAAATCCGTCCAGTAGTTTTGTAAAATGACCAAAAAGTAGGTAAAAATTACTGATATCTGTGTTCGGTCGCGGACACACTTCCCTGTTCGCTCCGCTCAAGACAGTGGCCCTCATTACGACCCTGGCGGAAAGTAACTGACCTGACCGCCATAGCGTAAATAGCGTTTCCGCCATCGCATGATGGAGTAAAGTGTGGCTAATTATGACCCATCGGGCACGAGCATTACGTCATGGCGGAAGTGCAAAGTCCGCGATGGCGGAAATGTCCCCAAAACGCCCCTCACCGCCGTCGTACGGCGCCCTAGGTGCAATTCCGCCACCCATCATAGCGGTCACCGTAATGAGCGGTAATCGCAAAATACGGTGACCGTAAATATACGGAAACGGAAGTAAAAACATGGGGCCGGAACGGGAAACAGCACGCCGTACACCTACAAAATCAGAATCCCAACACAACCATTACAAATCCGACCCTGAGACACATCCCAACCCGTTAGCCACCCTAGTTAAAACAACCAAAATGGGAAAAGTTGCTAAAAAAGCGTGCGACCGCAAGCGGCAGGTCCACTTCTCCCATGAGGAACTCACCGTGCTCACAGAGACCCTCCAGGAGAATGCTGCCGTCATCTTCTCGACGCAAATGACCAGGACGGCACTTGCGAACAAGAAGGCCACATGGGCCCTGGTGGCACAGCGGGTAAGTGCGGTGGGGACCGCACCCCGCAACCCACAGCAATGCAGAAAGCGATGGGACGACTTGCGGATACGCATACGGAGCATACTATCAGCCAACCGTAACATTGCCACAGCTACCGGGGGAGGATCGGAATCACCCATCAAGTTGACCCCCTGGGAAGAAATCTGTGCCTCCACCATTGGAATGGAGAGTATAGAGGGAGTCGGAGGGATGGAGAAAGGAGTGCAGACATCCGAAGAATCAGGTAGGTGGGCCAAATAAAACAATGCTAAATCCACAATGTCCAATCATGTGAAGTACCATGTGTCCACATAGTGCAACAGAAACACATGTCCAGGAGAACGTCCACATACATTGGCCTGATAGCGCACTTTAAAAGTCACATTAAATACATAAATAATTAGAAATCCTAAAAACACCCTCTACACGTGCAGCATGCACACCCTAACTGCAGGCTGCAAAACAACTGCATCCTCAATCCACACAAAAATGAAACCACCTCCAAGGCCCTGACCCAAATCACCCTCAGGTACCACCCCAATGCATGTGATACATTGCCATTCCAATTTCCACAGACCCATAAATAACGCTCGCCCTCCTGTACTCCACCACAGGGTCCAATTCAAACGACGAGCTCCAGGACACCCCTACCAGCACACCTGCAAAGAGGGCCAAGACCAACGGCCAAAGACCCTCCACCTCAGCTGCACGGATCAAGACACGGCAGCAGCACAAATCAAGTGGCAGCACACAGGAGGGGACTTCAACAGGCACCCCAGCAGCCAGCATGCCCACAACAGCAGCACCACAGGTCCCCCCAATGGATGCCACAGAAGGCACTGCTTCTGGTGGCAGCAGCACCATAGGTGACACTGCAATAATGGCAGCATGCTCCGACACAGAAAACGGTGCTGTCGATGTAGGACCCATCCATGACCTGTCTCAATCCCCCTGTTTGTTTCATCCCGTACACCATGAGGATACCACGCAGGGGCACCCACAAGACGACGACTGGCCATCCCCCACAAGCCCTGTGGCAAGGCAACATGAGGTGATCAGCCCCTCTGTGACACCACCGCAAATGGCCATGGCCCAGCAGAGGCAACAGTCCCTCGACCAGGTGATCGTGCAACAGCAGCAACTGGCCACGCTCCTCAAGGAGCATGCTGATGAATGTGGGGGTTCTAAGGCAGTCATAGAAACATCTACTGAGACACTTAGGGCACAAATGGAGAGAAGTACAGAGACACTAAGGGTACAAATGGAGAGAAGTACAGAGACACTAAGGGTACAAATGGAGAGAAGCACCGAGAGCCTGAGGGGGGAACTGCATGCGACGTCCAAAGACGTATGTGGTGAACTTGCCGCTGTGCGCCGTGTGCTCACTGAGCTCTCACAAACCCTTAGGGACATGCATGGACGTGAGCAGGCAGAGACATCATCCGTTGCAAGTTCCGTCCAGGGCAGCCCCCAACGTAGATCTGGGAGGAACCTGCGCTCCACAGGCAGGGGTGCCCCTGATACCCGGAGAGGGGGCTTGCAATAGCGTCTGCCCACTGACAATGAGCATCTTTGGACACTGGTGTTCGGGGGGGAGGTAGGAGGGTGGAGGGGGGTGTTGGGCTTTCTTGGGTGGTGGGTCGATGGGGTGTGTAAGATAATTTCACATATGCTATAAACATTACATAATCATCCAATGAGATGTGTGGACATTGATCTTTGTGTACGAGGCCTTTATTGGCGTACAGTCCACATTGTGCATGTTCCAGACACACACAGTGCCACGAGTCCCGTGTCCATGTATCAGCCACCAGGCGTGAGTGCTAGAAGCATAAATCTATGATATTCTGACGAATTTCACGGGCCTCCTGTGCCTCGCGGACTCCTTGAGGTGCTGCCACATCCCCACCCTCATCATGACCATCTTCAGGTGCTTGCAGCTCTGCGTCAGGGGGCATGGGCACATTTCTACGTATGCACATGTTGTGTAGCATGACACATGCCATGACCATCTTTGCAACCTTCTCATGGCGGTACAGGAGTGCCCCGCCAGACCTGCTGAGGCAGCGGAAACGAGCCTTCAGTAGGCCGAATGCCTGTTCTATGACTACACGGGTACGTGAGTGGGCATGGTTGTAGTCCTCCTCATGCTGGTTCTGTGGGTTCCGGAGTGGTGTAAGGAGCCATCTCTTCAGTGGATACCCGGCATCACCTATATGTGGACAATAAAGGATGTTTGTGGAATGACATTGCTACGTACACATCCCCCCCCTTCCTGCCAGGTCATTGCCGCATCACATACCCCACATTATCACTCACCGAGTAGCCAGGATCTGTTCCCTGCGTGTCGCTCCATGTAGCGTGGTATTGTAGAGTTCCTCAAGACCATAGAATCATGGGTTGATCCAGGAAATCGGGCACAACAATGTGTAAAGATCCTGTTGGAGTCACACACCATCTGTACATTGAGAGAATGATATTGTTTCCGGTTGCGGTACTGGGCCTCCATGGCATGTGGGACAACCAATTCCACATGGGTGCAGTCGATGGCACCAATGCAACCCGGTATGCCGGCCAGTGCATGGAATCCCACTTTTGTGTTTGTAATCTCCTGCTCCGAGCGTGGTAAAGAGATGTAGTCGTCTGCGTGCTTCAGGAGGGCATCGAGCACTTGCGATAGTGTCCGTGAGAACAGTGGCTGTGAAATGCCATGCAACTGTCCGACTGTGTGCTGGTAGGTGCCTGTGGCCAGGAAGTGCAGTACAGACACCACCTTCAGTAGGGGTGGGATGGCGGTTGGGCTATCTATCATGCTGACAAGGTCAGCGTGTGTCATGTTCACAATGGCGGTTATGGTGTCCCGGTCCAAACGGTAGAGGGTGTGGATCTGCTCAGCAGTGAGGTTGAACGGATGAGCTCGGAGGCGTGGGATTGCGGGCTGCCTGCGTGGTGGTAGTGGCTGTGCTGGTGGCCCTTGCTGGCCCTGCCTTGCCCTCCTCCTCCTCCTGCTTCTCCTCTGTGCGGCCGGTTGTTGTAGTACTTGGTGTTTGTCTTCTTCTTGAAGTTGTAGTACTTGCAGTGCTTTCAGGTCCCCCAGGGCCAACATCGCTAGTCCTGCCGGTAGCATTTTGGAGTGGGTGTGGTTGTGGGAGGGGGTTGGGTGTGCAATTTATGTGTTTTCAGGCTGTATAGCCTCCACCTGTGGTGATTCATTCCACCTGTGCCAGCTGCAATCCCCTTTGGGCGAGCACGTCCCGCACACAACGCTGCAATGTGACGCATGGCATCTTGCTATTACAATCATGTATTTAATCCCGATGGCAGTGAAATATTGGTTTATATGTTCATTCTGCTATGGTCCCATTGTTTCACATACTATCTTTGCAGTCGCGAACAAACTTGTGAAGGGTCAGTGGAATGTAGTACTCGATTAACGGTGGACCCTCATGCAGCACTGTACCGAGGTTCACCGACGGGCGGGGCGTCCCATTTGTGAGTGAAGCCAGTTGCCATTTTCACACACTGCCGCACTACATGGATGATTTTGTGATTTCAAGCGGTCACAGATGCCTTTTCGACGTGATGTTGCAAATGAGGAATTCGAAGGACAGCGCTTTCGGTTTTCAGCTAGCGGCGAGGAGACGGCCACAGGTCTGACTGCAAATATAACGTTCTATTGTTTAATGTCCTTGGGACAGGGGCCATGGCGAGCATGCAATGATTGATATGAATAGTATGGGATGCGCAATAGCGTAGTGGACGATAAGGCAGGACGTTCCCAAATACATGTTACTTCACAACACTAGAATTCCGGGCTGGAGCACAGTGGATTTTGCAGACTGCATTACGCACAGACTCAATGGAAATTTCAAATGTGATGTGAGTAAATAATCAGGCGTTTTTATACCGGATGAGGGAATGATGTATGGATGCATGGACAGATGATTTAATTGAGAGTTTGCCATGTACATGGCTTTTTGGAATCTATCCCCTTCCCCTGCGCTATGTGATGCAGAGCTGCCATAGTGGGACCATCGTCTATCTGCCCTTGTTGAACCCTCCCTGTCTCGACGCGCCTTCAAACACTTGTGTCTATGCACGTTACTAATCCCATCTAATGGATTCTGTTTTAACAGACGCATGCACACAAACACTTGTTTGTAATAATGTTTTCACCTCGATTTATATAGTTATGATTCGCAAGTGATTTTTGGGTGGAAATAATCCTTTTGAGTGGGCTAGCATGCATATGGCTGTAGATTTAGTGTGATCATTGAAGTGAGTAATACAAATGAAGTTCTGATGCCCATACTATTCTTTTTCATTTCATTTGGGTGACAGGTATCTCCTCCCCTTTTGCCGCTGCCATCTGTATGCCACTCCTGCAGATGGCTTTTACTCCCGACACCTGCTGCTTCGAGTTAATCAGTGGAGCACCATTACGATCTTATGGGACGATCGCCAATGGGCCACATGCCCTTACGCAGTACTAGTGGCTAGGAGCTACATATCAACCTTTCAGCTGGACTAGTGCCTACCTAATGGGACGGCTCTGCGGTTCTAGGCGCTTCCATGTTGCCTTTTTGAACGTGAATGTAGCCCCTGTGTACCATGAAGGAACAGGGCGTCACACAAGAAGAAGCTGGTCATTTATTGCGGATGCAGCCCACAGTAATGACATTATTTTGGAGTTTATGACCTAATAGCTGTATGGGCTTGGTGAATTTGATGTGCATTAAAATTTGATTCTGATATCAACCGTGTAGCGTTATTCTTTGCAAGTAATGTAGCATATTCCTATTTGTGGAGCGATGTATTGTGAGTAGATCTGCATTGGGTTCCGGCTTCTGAGTATAGTTGCGTGGTACTGTACTGGCCGCGTTTGCCTACGAAGCCCAGTAAGGTCAGGGATGGGGGCTGCCATTATGACTGTTTTAATGATGTCATGCTCAGGGGCGGGGGATTAGCTTTTGTGTAACAGATGCCGGTCAGCCAGGTGGATTGGTGGAATGATGTGATTATCAGAAAATGGCTGGTCACAGGTGCCTGTGTTTGCGTGCGTTTCTTGGAGGGAGACTGAGGTCATGTCCATTGGAATAGCTTCTGTATTCGTGCCATCTGTGCCCTGCAGCTCCCATTGGCCCCTCTTGAGATGAGCCTGGCTGCTCAGTCACTCTGCCAACTTGTGTGGTACATGCTTATGCTGATGGTTGGTTTGTTTACTGGCAAGGGTACAGGGCTGGTGCAGTCTCCCTCAGGATACTGCTTTGAATGTTGCCTTACACTGGTGTCAAGCGATGGGGGCCTGTTGTTGTTTTGTCTCATGTTTCAGTTCATATTGCTGTACTTGGACCTTCACATGCCTGTGCTGCATCAGTACGGCAATGGTGACATGCCAAATATGGATGGCCACTCACAAGGCACTTGGGGCCCCTACATTCATTTGTTCGTTGGCATGCATGGGTGACTTGTACATTTCACTGGTTGCATTGTGTAACTTCATTGCACCTACGAGGAGTTGTGAAATGTGGGCAGGGAGTTGTGTACAGGCACTCAGTAGGGCCATTTACGGTTGGTTCACGATGCCGTAATTCTCACCATGGCGGAATGGTACTTTCCGCCATGCTTGATGGCGTTAAGTAAATGTCCACTAGGGTCAGCATTCGCGTACCGTTGCGCCATGGTGGTAATTACGGTTTTGCATGGCGTGCGTGCACGTACTTGGTGCAGTTAGCGTTGGCGTTCACTAGGGTGTCGCTAATGGCATCGTACTTTACGGTGACGGGTCATAATCGCACCGAGCGGTATTCGATGGCGGTATTACATTTCCGCCATCGTTTTTCGATTTCCGCCAGGGTCGTAATGAGGGCCAGTGTCTTGATTGGCCAATCGGCTTGCGTGATGTCCGCGGACATGTGACGTGTTCGCTGATTGGGCAGTGTTAAGCGTGAAGCGTGTCAGATTTTCGGTAGCGCCCGCCATCTTGGATTCGCGGACGTCCGCGGACAGCGCAGTGAAAGTTTGTTCAAAATGTGTATTTAGTAGAGTGTGTTGGTGTGTAGAAGTGTTTGGGGAGGATGGAAGGTTATGATATAGGTTAAATGTTGTGCTTTTTTATGTGGTAGTCGTTCTCTTTGTGTTCGATTTGTCTGCGGACATCACGGGTGTTCTGAAATGTTCTAAATAAACTGAATGGGGGGTGTTCTGAGGACTCAATATGTGTCCGTTTTGTTCGCAAGCAAGCTGAAACTGTTCTAAGAACACTTGCGGTGTCCTGAAATGTTCGCAAATAAACAAAATGGGGGTGCTCTGGGGACGCTGTCCATATTGTTCTGTGGCAAGTTGAATGTGTTCTAAGAACACTCGGGTGTCCTGAAATGTTCGCAAACAAACAAAATGGGGGTGTTCTGAGGACGCTGTCCGTATTGTTCGTTGTCAAGTTGAAAGTGTTCTAAGAACTCTTGCGTTGTCCTGAAATGTTCACACATAAACAAAATGGGGGTGCCCCATGTCTCCCTTCTTCTCCCCCACCCCCCGCTCATGCCCCGTGTCTCCCATCTTTCCCCCCCACCCCCTGCTCATGCCCGTGTCTTCCTTCTTCCCCCGCAACCCCTGATCATGCCCCGTGTCTCCCTTCTTCCCCCCCGCCCCCGCTCATGCTCCATGTCTTCCTTCTCCACCCCACCCCCGATCATGCCCCGTGTCTCCCTTCTTTCCCCCACACCCCCGCTCATGCCCCGTGTCTCCCTTCTTCCCCCCACCCCCCGCTCATGCCTTGTGTCTCCCTTCTTCCCCCACCCCTCGCTCATGCCCCATGTCTTCCTTCTCCCCCCATCCCCCGCTCATGCCCCTTGTCTCCCTTATTCTCCCCCTCCCCCTGCTCATGCCCCATCCGTGTCTCCCTTCTTCCCCCCACCCCCCGCTCATGCCCCGTGTCTTTCTTCTCCCCCCACCCCCGCTCATGCACCATGTCTCCCTTCGTCCTCCCCACCCCCCACTCATGCCCTGTGTCTCCCTTCTCCCCCCCGCCCCCCGCTCATGCTCCGTGTCTTCCTTCTTTCCACCCCCCAATCCCCACTCATGCCCCGTGTCTCCCTTCTTCCCCCCACCCCCCGCTCATGCCCCGTGTCTCCCTTCTTCATCCCCCACCCCCCGCTCATGCCCCGTGTCTCCCTTCTTCCCCCCACCCCCCGCTCATGCCCGTGTCTCCCTTCTTCCTCCCCCACCCCCCGCTCATGCCCCGTGTCTGCCCTGTTCCACCCACCCCGCTCATACCCCGTGTCTCCCTCCTGTACCCCCCACCCCTCGCTCATGCCCCGTGTCTTCCTTCTTTCCCCCGCTCATGCCCCGTGTCTTCCTTCTCCCCCCACCCCCGCTCATGCACCATGTCTCCCTTCGTCCCCCCCACCCCCCGCTCATGCCCTGTGTCTCCCTTCTCCCCCCACCCCCGCTCATCCTCTGTGTCTTCCTTCTTTCCACCCCCCACCCCCCGCTCATGCCCCGTGTCTCCCTTCTTCCCCCCACCCCCCGCTCATGCCTGTGTCTCCCTTCTTCCTCCCCCACCCCCCGCTCATGCCCCGTGTCTGCCCTGTTCCCCCCACCCCCTGCTCATGCCCCGTGTCTCCCTTCTGTACCCCCCCACCCCCGCTCATACCCCGTGTCTCCCTCCTGTACCCCCACCCCTCGCTCATGCCCCGTGTCTTCCTTCTTTCCCCCGCTCATGCCCCGTGTCTCCCTTCTTCCCCCATCCCCCGCTCATGCCCCGTGTCTCCCTTCTTCTCCCCCACCCCCGCTCATGCCCCGTGTCTCCCTTCTTCCCCCCCACCCCCGCTCATGCCCCGTGTTTCCCTTCTTCCCCCCAACCCGCGCACATGCCCTGTGTCTCCCTTCTTCCTCCCCCACCGCCCACTCATGCCCCGTGTCTGCCCTGTTCCCCCACCCCCTGTTCATGCCCCGTGTCTCCCTCCTGTACCCCCCCACCCCCGCTCATACCCTGTGTCTCCCTTCTGTACCCCCACCCCCGCTCATGCCCCGTGTCTTCCTTCTTTCCCCCGCTCATGCCCCGTGTCGCCCTTCTTCTCCCCCACCCCCCACTCATGCCCTGTGTCTCCCTTCTTCCTCCCCCACCCCCCGCTCATGCCCCATGTCTCCCTCCTGTACCCCCCACCCCCCGCTCATGCCCCGTGTCTCCCTTCTCCCCCTTGACCCCCACGCTCATGCCCCGTGTCTTCCTTCTTTCCCCTCACCCCCCATGCACCATGTCTCCCTTCTTCCCCCCACCCCCCGCTCCTGCCCCGTGTCTCCCTTCTCCCCCCACCCCCCGCTCATGCCCCGTGTCTCCCTTCTTTCCACCCCCCACCCCCGCTCATGCCCCATGTCTTCCTTCTCACCCCCACCCCCCGCTCATGCCCCGTGTCTCCCTTCTTCCCCACCACCCCCAGCTCATGCCCCGTGTCTGTCCTATTGGAACAGGGCAGACACGGGCATGGGCGGGGGTAGGGGCCCCACCCCCCGCTCATGCCCCGTGTCTCCCTTCTTTCCCCACCCCCCGCTCATGACCCGTGTCTCCCTTCTTCCCCCCCGCCCCCCGCTCATGACCCGTGTCTCCCTTCTTCCCCCACCCCCGCTCATGCCCCGTGTCTTCCTTCTTCCCACCCCACCCCCCGCTCATGCCCCGTGTCTCCCTTCTTCCCCCCCACCCCCGTTCATCCCCCGTGTCCCCCTTCTTCCCCCCACCCCCGCTCATGCCCCATGTCTCCCTTCTCCCCCCCACCCCCTCTCATGCCCCGTGTCTCCCTTCTTCCCCCACACCCCTTGCTCATGCCCTGTGTCTCCTTTCTTCTCCCCAACCCCCCGTTCATGCCCCGTGTCTCCCTTCTTCCCCCACCCCCCGCTCATGCCCCGTGTCTCCCATCTTTCCCCCACCACCGCTCATGCCCCGTGTATTCCTTCTTTCCCCCCACCCCCTGCTCATGCCCCATGTCTCCCTTCTTCCCCCCACCCCTAGGATGCTAGTGGTCTTCCTCCATTGAAAAGGACATTATGGTTACGTTGCAGGTGGTGTCCTGAGGACGCTGTCCGTATTGTTCGTTGACGAGTTGAAAGTGTTCTAAGAACTCTCGTGGTGTCCTGAAATGTTCGCAGAGGGTGTCCTGAAGACGCTGTCCGTATTATTCAATGGCAAGTTGAAAGTGTTCTAAGAACACTCGGGGTGTCCTGAAATGTTCGCAAATAAACAAAATGGGGGTGTTCTGAGGACGCTGTCCGTATTGTTCGTTGTCAAGTTGAAAGTGTTCTAAGAACTCTCACGTTGTCCTGAGATGTTCGCACATAAATAAAGTGGGGGTGTGTTCTAAGAACACACGCGTTGTCCTGAAATGTTCGTAGGGGGTGTCCTGAGGACGCTGTCCGTATTGCTCGTTGTCGAGTTGAAAGTGTTCTAAGAACTCTCGCGGTGTCCTGAAATGTTCGTAGGGGGTGTCCTGAAGACGCTGTCTGTATTGTTCGATGGCAAGTTGAAAGTGTTCTAAGAACTCTCGCATTGTCCTGAAATGTTCGTAGGGGGTGTTCTGAAGACGCTGTCCGTATTGTTCGCTGGCAAATCGAAAGTGTTCTAAGAACACTCGTAATGTCCGCGGACATTAAAAGTTTCCATAGGCCATAGTTGAAATGTTTTACTCTATGGGTTTGATATGCTGCGGTGGTTGTGGCCAGGGCATAGACTGTTGGTTGCATGGCCATTTGGCCATGCACCAACACTCTATGCCCTGGCCACAACCACCGCAGCATATCACATTTATTGTTGCTTATTACTTTGGGTCAAAAATAATGTATAAGGAACAAAGTTATAATATACTATGGGTGTGATATGCTGTGATGGTTGTGGCCAGGGCATAGAGTGTATAATATACTTACTGTTTGGTTTAGTAACTGGAGTACATGTATTTCTTGTTAATTTCTGTGATAAAATAAAATAGCATGTTAGTATTAGTATTTTGTAATGACTTTTTACATTGTATAATCAACATTTTTTTTTTTGGACCCTCATATTTAGTAGATTACAAACCAGAGTACTGTGCAATTTGGTCAATTTCTGTGTTCATTTCTAAAATCATTGGGTATGTGGGAAAACAAAAAAATCCATATTGGATTAAAAAAATCCCTTTTTCTGTTATGCTACTGTTTATTTGTTTGTTTGTTTTCAGTGTTCATTTGTTGTTTCTGGCTAATGCTTTATACATTGGGTCGTTGCATTTTTTTTGGAGCAGTAACATATTATTTATTTGTTTGGATATTATGAAATTTTGGAGCAGTTAGATACCAGTAGACATATTCTAACTGTCTATTTTTTGATATATTTTAGTGGTATTGATTTATCTGTTTGGATATTGTTAAATTTTGGGACAGTTAGATACCAATTGGCGTATTCTAACTGTCTACTTTTTGATATATTTTAGTGGTATTGATTTATCTGTTTAGATATTGTTACATTTTGGGACAGATACCAATTGGCGTATTCTAATTGTCTATTTTGTGCTCTAATTTAGTGGTATTCATTTATGTGATTAATTGTTGTAGAATCTTTGGGCAGTTAGATAGCTTTTGGAATATTCTAACAGTTTATATTTTTTACTACAAGTTTACTTGAGGTTTAAGTACAGTTTAGTTATCAAATTTTGGTTTTAAGAACATTAAATAAGCGTTTGTAAGATTTGCTAGTAATCTCTGCTTTAGAGTAATGGTACTATCATTACATTGAAACCATCCACATTTCCTTTTTATACATGCAGTGTAGTGCCCTGAATTGGTTGTGGCTCTTGCGTGGTAGATTATACCTATTATTGTGAAGGTTTTCTTACCAAGTGATATTTGACCATGTGTGAATCCAGTCACCTTGCAGTTGTTTTTGGTACCATCTGCATTGTAACGTAAAAGCATTAGTATTACATATTTACTATGTGTTTGTATTACTAACGTGGAGAGATTATCTGAATTGCAGGTAGAACATAATCTACCGTGGTTTGTATTTTGTACAAGTTGCTGAAATGGAATGGATTCACAATTAGGTATTGATATATATACGAAGCGTTCATTGGGGATTTCTTCTTGTGTCACATTGTTGCAGAGAGTGCATGTATGTTTCCACATGTATGAAATCTGGAAGATTTCATTTATAGGTATGTTTTTGTTTTCCAGTACTTGTAGTAAGTACATTAGAAATTCTTGTGGATCTTCCTGTGAGTTTATAGTGAATTTCACCATTCCAGCACACTAGTCCAATTGTTGTCTTATTCCATAAACACTATACGTGTTGTCAGGATTGTTTGCTGCATTTCTGTGAAGTACTAACATTTGCATACACAATGGGTCTGTACCGTGTAAGTAAATGTTGTCAACAATTGGTGGTAATTGAAATAGAATATTCATTGCTACATTTGCGTAGCAACTTACACCAACTATATTTGAGAGTTTAAATGGACCAGGTAGTTCTGTATCTGACTGCTTTTTTTGGAGTTTGTCTTCCTTCTTTGAAGAAGTACCTGGTTTACTTTCCCTAATTGATTCTTTTTTGCTTGTGGTACTTAATGAAGTATTACTTTTTTTTACTCTCTTTGGAGGATTTCCAGTGACATCCTGTTGCTTTTCTGTTTGATTTATTTTTCTTTTATAACGTTTTACTTTTTGTGGAACAGAATATGTGGTTAGATGGGGAGTGTATAGTGAGCGAAGTCTATTGTATTATAAAATGCAAGGAATATCAGCATTTATTTTACTTGCATCAAAGTTGATTAGAAATAGACCGTCAAGTGTACTTAAGCGTGATAGTGCTACGTAGATCATGCCTTCTTTAAAGACTGTGTTACCAATATCTATCATTGCTTTGTCTAGGGTAAAACCTTGTGATTTATGACTCGTGACTGCATATGCAAGAGTTAGAGAAAATTGTTCTCTGCGTACATACATGTCTTTGAAGAGAAGGAATTGAGCTGTTGAGCGTCCTATCCTTTTAACTTCTGAAAGTTTGTCAAAGAGTATATTGACAAACTGAATTTTGTTATCACGTGGGTATGTTTGAAAGCCAACAACTGTACCCAGTGCTCCATTAACTAGTCCTTGGTCCACGTCAAGGTTACGTTTAAGCATTACTCTGCAATTTAAGGATAATTTTAATATCTTTTCTAAACATGCTGTGTTTGAGATTGATTTTTCTAAACTATTTAGTCTTGTTGTGGCTTGATCACACATAGGTAGTGTCATACCATGTACATCTAGTTTGTCTGTGGCGCTAATTTCCATTATTGGTTGCATTTCTTTACTTAACATTATTTCATTGAATTTGAAACAGCTTGCAAGAGTTGGCATTAAGGCCATACAATTGACATTTTTGTGGGCTAATTGTTCCATAACATCTGTAGCACATGCATTATCACCATAAAGTGCATTCATTTACTGGGTTTTCAATATTGTTTCTGCTTATTTAGAGAGTATACCAACTCTGATACTTTTTAAGATGTTGGCATAAGTGAGATTTGCAGATTGCCGCATGTTTTCTGTTAATTCTCTGTATTGGAAATGTTGCCAAAGGTTGACATTTCCAATGCTGCCAACAGTTTTACGGCAGAGTTTGGTCCTAATGTTTTAAAAATAGGCTCACCTTTTACTGGTGTCAATTGAAGAAGATCTCTGAAAACAATAATTTGTTTTCCTGCAAAGAGCTCTTCATAGTTTGTTTTCAGTACTTCTTGTAATCTGAGGTGAATCAAAGCCAACATTAGGTTGGAGACCATGCTCACTTCATCTATAAGTAGCATTTTCATTTGTTTCAATACTCGGCGTAGTTCCATTGCAGCTTCTGCAGAAAGTTTGTAATAGTCTTGCAGAAAGTGTGTAATAGTCTAATTTGTTCTGGTGTTCTACTAGCAATAGTAGTAATTGGTGTAAAGTGACACCACCTATGTTGTAGGCAGCTAAACCTGTGGGGGAAGTGACAACAGCTGACAGTTTGTTGTTTGTCAATTGTTGAAGGAATTTACTGATGATTTTGATTAGGAATGTTTTGCCAGGACCAACTTCACCACTAACATACAGTAGTATATTTTATAATTATGGCAGGAACATTCTTTATTTTCATGTTGTACACCATGTGCAATTTGTTTTGTTACTTCTTCAAAAATGCTAAGTTGTTCGTTGTTTAGTTTTGATTGCAGTATAGTTAAGTCTTCTTTATCTTCATACTGACACATGGTGTTTTCTACTTCTATCATAGCTACTTCTGCCTCATTTATTATTAGTGGTTCTTGGCTTCCTGTTACAGAAGGTTGACTACTGTCAGGAGTGTCTTTATCTAGTTGGGCCTGGAGTTCTTCTTCATGTTGCTGTTCATTGTGCAACATTGTTTTGTATTGTATAAAGTTTACATCAGTTATAGTGCTTTCATTTGCTTTGAAAGCATCTTCATATGAGTCATAGTTTTCTAGTATTTCTTCTTCTTTTCTCCATGGTTTAAAGAGTTGTAGCAGGGACATGTAATATATTTCTTTATGTTGAGGCGTCTTCAATGACAATTTGATATGATTAATTAAGTTTGGTTTAGTGAGTTTAACTAAGCTGCCTTCACAGTTTGTCACTCTGTATTTACCTTTTTTTTCATCAGGTTTTATATTATTTTTGTATGTGTAGTTTTGGGGTATGTGGTATAGACACATGGTTTCCAAAGTATTACTTCTGTTTGGGTAGTATGTGTCCAATAAATTGTTTTTTAAAATGTCTTGGCTGTTGTGATCATGTTTGGCTATTGTTTCTATATCTTCGTATGTTTAAAGAACTCTTTTTCTAGATTTAGCTGGACCAAGACATACCCATACTATATTTTCAGATTTACCATACAATGCAGTACCAGTTAAACGATCAGCTGCTTCTTATGATCCACATTCTCTATGGGAGAGCATTTTTATGCCCAAGCTGTACAATTTCTGAGACACTGTTTTATCTGATGACAGGTCATTCCAGAGGACTTGGAGCTCTGTCTTTTCTGCTTTGGTTAAGTATGCTGTGACATATCGTGCAACTGTAGCAGAATTGTCTGCAATGTACTGCACATCTATGTTTGCATTCTATAAGTGGGCAATGAATGCATTATAATCATTGATATATTTTTCTTCTTCTTTTCTTTTTATGTAATATGTATTTTTAGGTGACTTACCTTTAACACTATGTCTAACTGAAGACATGAGGTTGTTCACTTGACCTGTATTTGTAACTGGTCTAGGGAAACCAAATTGGCATTTGGTGTAGTATTTCCCTTTATTTTTGTATTTGCGACGACAATATTTGCCACATTTATGTCTTAAAAATTATAAAATTTGTGCATGAAGATCACTATTTGTGGATTCTGATGGAATTTCACAAGTGACATATTTTTCAATTAACTGTAAAACAGTGGCATCACTGTCTTGACCAAATTTAGGAGCATCTTTAATCCACAAAAGCATGTGGATATGTGGTGCTCCTCTGGCTTGGTATTCTTTTCTCCAAAAGAAGTGTTGCACTTCTCCAAGCGGAGGAACAGTTTTATTACAAATAAAATGTAGCATAGCAATGAAGCGATGGTGAAAATATCTTGAAACATTAACAGGATCCAAAGTACAAAGTTCTCCTGGTGTTAGTATATCTATGTTTGTTTTGTTTTTATTTGATATGCATAGGAAATCATGTAAATCTTGCCATGCATATTCTGCACAACTGAATGTAACAAACCAAGTGGGTGGGCCAAGGTTTCTGATCATAGAACGTACATTTTCATGACGTTGAAACCAGTACTCTTTAGTACCACGCATATTTGCTAATAGATTTGAAATATTTGATTGTAAAACCTCATCCTTTTGTTGCACTTTTTGTAATAATTGTGTAGCTGTCATATTTTGAAAGTGTGATCCTGATTTTAATATGTGTGCAACTTCGTAACATAAAGTTGCTAGTTCACTTTCAAAGAGTAGGTGGACTATGTATTCCACATTTTGTCTAAATCTGTGATCTTCAGAATACATCCGTAATGAGCGGTATTCTGAAGCTGATATTTGAATAGGTCTATCATCATACCTTGCTCCTTTGCTAGTAGGAAAGAATAGAGGAAAAGCACGTACTTCTATACTTTTTTCCGATATGCTGATTGGTGATCCTTTTGTTTGACGCATTTGGTATGTTTCCAGTGCATCTTCTATGGTGTCATTAGAGTGCAAAGGATGAATTGTATAATGGTCTAACGTATTTGATATTGTAGCAGGATCTAGTAGCTCAAATTGACCAGCTTCTTCTGTTTCTTGAATTATTTCAGTTGTATTTTTCAAGTTTTCTTCAATATTAATTTCTTTGTAATATTCATTATTCTCTTTAAGATATTGTAAGGCTTGTCTAACTTTATGTAAATCTACCAGCTGTTGCCATATTTTTTTGTCTTTTGTAGGTACTCCATTTACTAAGATAATTAAAGATTGCTGCATTGGACGTTGCACTCCTAGAGTATGCACATTTTCTTTTATATCCAATGGTAAATAAACTACTTTTCCACAAATGCCTTTTACCAATTCAGAGGGAGGTAATTTTGCTGTTTTTGGTTGGAGGCATATTATTGCTTGAAATGGGTGTACTGTTTGAATTATGATGCTCTCATATAAATTAAGTTGTTGTAGGGGTTTTGGTAGTGGGTATAATTCCAAATTATTTGTGATAGCACGTGAAGGAGTTGGTTGTTGTCAAGTTTTGTAGTGCAGTAACTGCAAAGTATTAAGGGGTCACTTATTTCGTATTTGTTTTCTGCTACAAGGTAGAGAGCTAATTCAAACCATTTAGAATCTTCATTGTCTTCTATTTTATATGATAGGTCTACAGTTTTCGTGTTACTTTTATAAAAAGTTCTGCGGCAACATACACATACATGGTTTGGTACTTCAGCTGATGTACTTTTAAATTTTAGTATTTCTTTTTTGTATGTGTTTAGTAAAAGGTTGCCATGTGTAGAATTGTTGCTAATTTGGTTTAAAGCTATTTCATTCTGTAAATGGCTTTCACTTCCAAAATAATTTTTCTGGATATAGTCAATTTGTTGAAGTAGGTCTTTCGCTGTACCATGTAGAAGAATGTTATTTAAATTTGCTAGTGCTAAAGCAGGACTTTTAGCATAGTACAGTTTATAGACTAGATTTCTTATAGTTGAATGATGTGTTGATATTCTTTTGATATCATGGAAGGTGGTTTTACAAGTAGGTCCTGTAATGCAGGCCAATGAATGTCCTTGTAGTCCTGTGTATTTGCGCACTGGACAGGTATCCATATTTTGCAGTAGTTTAATTTTGATTTTGTCTTTGCTTTTTACATATTGATTGAGGAATTGGCGTAAAGACTTGAAAAATTGTTTGGGAATGTTACATATTGACGTGCATGGCCATTTGTACACTAGACGTTCTGATTCAGTTGAATGGAGGTATAATTCTAAGATTTGAGGGCATATTTTTGTAAGGAGTACTTCTTGTTCCATTATGGTATTATTAACTTTTTCATAACCTCGACCACTGCTATGTATGACAATTGTAGTTGTTTGCTTTTGTTTGTACGCTTCTTCAATAAAGTATGGTTCTGTGCTCGTAGTGTGACTCCATTCACCTTCGCAGATACTTAAGAAGTTCTTTCTGTTGACATTTCGTTTATTGAGAAATCTTTTTTGTAATTTAGTTATTAGTTTTGTTAGTGGTTTCATTTTGTTTAACACTAAAATAAATAACTTTTTTTTTAGAAGAATTGCACTATCTATCAACGCTTCTAAAATTAATTTCCTATGATAGGTTTTAAGCATTGAACCTGATTTCTCTCCTGTTTTTATAAGATTTTGAAGAACTTTGTGAAGGAACATTTTGCCTTAAATACTTTTCTTGGTATGCTTACTTTGCATGATATTAAAATTTAAAGAAGTAGGTTTATCTGTAGTGATAGCTGATTTTCTGTTAATTGTTTTTTGGTTTGTTTTACATTTTGATAGAGGAGGCAAAGTTTTTGCACTTGAAACTTCTTGTGTTTCACTAAATGACTGCATTAGCTGTTTTGTTTCAACTTTTTTTTACAAATTCTGCTAGAGATGGATGCTTATTTTGGACACTTTTATTTTCATTTGCTCTACTTCTGCGTTCCTTTCTACGGACGTGACTTTTGGTAGGCATTCTTTAGGGTCTGTTGAAAAAAATAAAGAAGGTATGGGTTGGGGTGTTCTGCAATGTATGTGTGCTGTGTGCATGAGTGTTTGAGTAAGATGATGTATGTAATGGTGTCTGATTGTGCATTGGGAACTACAACTAGTAGGGATGTGTATTCTTCAATTAATATGTTACTAAACTCAGGTTCAGATGACCGAAAAAATAAGCTAGTGTTGTGGAGAAGTACAAATAGTAAATCTAATGTATACAATAAAAACAGTTGTTTGTTCTATAATATGAAAATTCTAGCGGTTGAGTTGGGTAATTTGTGTGTCCAAAAGTAGGAATTTGTGGGGGGGCGCTGTTGAGCAGCCGACAAAATGGCTGCCTAGTTTTCCAGCTCCGTGTGCTGCTGCTCTATATATGCTTCCATCTGCAGTTTAATATCTTGCCCCATCTTCAAACCCGGCTCCTGCCTTGCAGACACTTGGAGCCACCTGTCTGTGAAATTCTGCCCCGATCCGGACCTTCTGAGCCTGGGTTTGGCCGACGGCCTTGCCCCCGTGCTGGGCCGACTGGGCCGCCGCGCTGCTGGCGAGCGGAGGACTAGGCGGCCCCGGGCGGGGCTCGCTGCTGCCTGCAGCCCTGCGGCTCGCGTGGTCTCACTACCCGCCTCCCTCGCTCGAACGCTGGCCTCCCGACGCCTTGGGGCTGGAGCTGACCTGGAGCGCGGGGGCCGCCTTCACTGCCCGCGCTGATACACGTGGGTGAATCCCGCATCGGACTTCACCGCCTGGCCGCTGGGATCTTCCGCGGCCGTCCGCCGCTCTGCGCTCTCGTGGTGCCTCTGGCTGGCTCCCTCCCATGGCACCTGTGTCTCCGCGGGACTCTCGAGGATATCTCCCCCACTGGGACTGCTGCCGGGGAGCTTCACGGTGCGGCGCTGTGTTTGTGCCGCCGGATGCGTGTGATCCCCCTGCGGGTGACGCGTGGGCTCGCTGGGGACCCTGTCATCTGGATCGATCGCAGGCTTGAGGTGAGGAGCTGGGGAAGCTACTGCGTGCGGGCATCCCTGTGATCCCTCCGATCCGCGTACGGCCCCCACACCCTCATCTGTGCTACACAGCCCTGGGACCTCGCGGCGCCGGCCCATTTTGCCTCCTGTGACCTATTGAGGCACACTGCATGGGCATCTCCCCTGACACTGCCTCCCCTGATAATACGCTCCTGATGACTCTGTGGGTTGCTGTTACACCATCTAAAAGAGAGTGATTTCCTTAATTTGATCTTTGCTTTGCATAGCCCCAGGTCATATATAGTGCCTAAGTACTCATATCACATAATGTCTAACAGATCCAGGAATACCAGCAAGACTGGGGCTATGGATAAATTTGCAAAAGCCACCCCGAGATCCGAATCGGCCCATTCTTCATGTGACCAGACCGACACGCTGCTCCCTGGGGAGGGGCCTCATGCGGACCTGACGGTCATGATGGAAACTATGGCCAGAAGCTTTGTTGCATTTCATGAAAAGCTGGATGATATTAATGCAAATGTGGCATCTCTTAGGGCCAAGTTGGATCAACAGGGGACACGAATCACTGAGGCTGAAAACAGAATCGGGTCCAGTGAGGACACTATAGCCACACTGCAGGGTACAGTGGCCACCCTTGTCACGTACATGAAGTCAGTAAAGGCTAAGTGTGATGACCTCGAATCCAGATCAAGGAGGAATAATATACGCATTATTGGGGTCCCGGAAAACGCGTTGAAGGGCCGACTCGATTTGGCTGTCGAGAACCTCTTGAAGGATCTATTGGGCAACCCGGATATGTCCCCCTTCTTCACGATCGAAAGGACTGGGGACTTTCCAAGACCCATTATTGCAAAAATCCTGAGTTTTAAAGATCGCAACCAGATCCTCCGCCTCGCACGTGAGAAGGGTGAGCTCAGAATGGACTCGCAGGTGATCCGAATTTTCCCTGACTTCTCGATCGGAGTCCAGCAGGAACGTCGCCAATTACTTGGAGTTAAGAAACTGCTCAGGGAGAGAAGCATTCCTTATGCCATCCTATTCCCTGCACGTCTAAAGTTCACATTCAACAACAAACTTTACTTCTTTAAGGTGCCGTCGGAGGCAGTGAAATTCATAGAGGCACACATTCCCCCTCATCCACCCGCTGAGGATATGATGCAGAATGAGTGAACTCTATCCGGGGTTTGCTCCCTCTGATCGTCCTATGGTCAGGCGTTCTGATGGCTCCACAAATATCCGGTTGTTCCATTTACATTTCCTATGTAGCCCGGGCTGTACTCACAGCACCTAATCTCTCAGAGACGCACTGTTAAATTACCATAATGTTGAACTACTCATCGTGACCATGTTGACTTCCTATTGTTGTTGAATGTAACGTTCCTTTGATTCACATTCAGGCCCGGCACGGCCACTGATAGGTGCAGCGACATGTATTTTCATACCGTAAACACTGCTTGTTTTCTCACGGATCCCACTGGGCTCCAAGCGTGCCAGCGCACGGCAATAGCGCACCCCATTGCGATGCACTGTTCTTTATACTTTTGCTATGGGTTAGCCCCTGTTGGGCTCCTGTACCAGCTGGATCAGGTTGGGGTCGATCCGGCTGTGCAACGTTAGGGATGGTTGGCGTTTACACAGCTAAATTTGGGTTAGTGGTGAGGGTGGTGGGTGGGAACGGGGTGTTATCTAAAAAAGAGACACGAGGTTGCATGGTGCGAGCATTAAAGGTCCATGAATGCATGTTCGACTCCAAACGTTGGGGCACACACTACTGTTGGGTCCGAGATGTCCATTAAAAATGTATGTGGTATGATAGGATATTTATCACTACAATGTCTACCGTCATAATGTCCTGGAATGTCCGTGGGCTAAGCAATCATACCAAGGCCCGTAAAATCATAGCTTATGCTAACAGATATAGCTGCAAGTTACTGCTCCTACAGGAGACGCACTCCAATGGCCCCATACCAAGAACTATGGCCCCGGCATGGGGACCGGCGAGATTCTTCACCTCCTATTCCACTCAATCCAGGGGTGTTCTAACAATGATTCACAAATCCATTAAGTTTACACTGCACAAAAGCTACACCGACCCTGAGGGACGTTATGTAATACTGCACTGCACTCTGGCTAACAAAGAATATCTACTTGTCAATACCTACTGCCCCAATGTTGATTCCCCCGAATTTTTTGACAATATCACCACCTTACTGCTGGGATATGTGGGCATACCGATTCTGTGGGGTGGGGATTTCAATCTTATCCTTGACACGGTCCTGGACAGGACTGGAACTGCTCCCCGTTCCTTGTCCAGTGCTGCATGCAGACTGCAAGCCCACATTAAGACACTTGACATCTGTGATGCTTGGAGAAAGTTACACCCCCAATGGAGGGACTATACCTACTATTCATCAGTGCACGATAGCTCTTCTAGAATAGACCTATTTCTTGCATCAAAAGGAGTCATTGGTGGGGTGGTGGAAGCCCAGATTCTACCTCGCACACTGTCTGATCATGCCCCGATTGCACTCTCGCGAGGCTGGGGATACCTGTCCCGACGTTTAGCACCTGGCGTTTCAAATCCGAGGCCCTTAGGGATGTTGTATTTAGGGCTGAAATACTTGCTGACATTCTGTCTTTCTTTGAACACAACACTCTTCCGGACACCTCGGCTGCAGTCAGGTGGGACGCCTTCAAAGTGTATATTAGGGGTATGTCTATCTCCCGGGAGGCTGGGGTGTTGAAATCAATCAGAACCGCATTGGGTCGATCTGAAACCAAATTGAAGCAATTGGAACTGCAATGTGCCACTAGGGCTGACCCCGCCATACTTGCTCAAGTCTCAGATGAACTCCAGGCATACAACAAGCTCACCGTCAGCGAAATACAATACTTTAGCCGCCCGCCAGCAGCCAGGAAATATGGAGAGGGAGACAGGCCCGGGAAAACATTAGCAACGCTATTAAAATGGGAATCTGGCCGGACGCAAATCACCTCTATTAAAGATAAACATGGCAACGCACAATGGGCTGACCAACAAATCCTAGACACATTCACTGAGTTCTACAGGTCCCTCTACTCTCAACCCGCTGAACACACAGAACAATATATGCGAGAACTCCTCGACCAGATCCCCACCACAGAGATCTCCTCCGCTACTCGAGACGGATTGGACTCCCCAATTACACTAGATGAAATAGTAACAGCCATTTCTGACTTGCCCAAAGGCAAGGCCCTGGGACCTGACGGCCTAACTGCCGATTTCTACCAAGAGCACGTCGCCATAATCGTCCCCAGGCTGCTTGAGGTTTGGGATGAATCGCTCCGGGCCTCTATCCTCCCCATCTCCATGCGCGAAGCAGCCATCACAGTGCTGCTCAAGCCTGGTAAACCTGACGATGAATGTGGGTCCTATAGACCCCTCTCCCTTATGAATCTCGACACAAAGATTTTTGCAAAAATTATAGCTAACCGATTCCTGCCCATTATGACCTATTTAGTCCATGAAGACCAGGCCGGCTTTGTACCCGGAACGTCTACCTCCCACAATATCAGAAGACTGTTTAACGTGATGTCCCGCATTGATCAGGATGTACAAGCTGTGGCGGTCACGCTTGATGCCCAGAAGGCCTTCGATATGGTCTCCTGGAAATACACATGGCTAGTGCTGGAGACCATGGGCATAGGCCCAAACATGATTAGGTTCATCAAATTGTTGTACACTTCTCCTGTGGCGCGGGTTAGAACCAATACACTAACATCTGACCTTTTCACACTCTTCAGGGGCACCCGACAGGGATGCCCCTTCTCTCCTATTCTGTTCGCCCTAGCAATAGAGCCGATGGCAGACTATGTCCGTGCTCATCACGCCCGTAAGGGAATAAGACTGAAAGACAGTCCCGAAATTATATCTCTGTATGCGGACGATGTTTTGTTATACATCAGAGACCCTGCAACACATCTTGACCCTATACTAAGGGACATCACCCGCATTGGCACCCACTCCGGTTTCACTATTAACTATTCCAAATCAGAGATATTCCCGCTCACTAATTCCACCCAGCAACCCACCACTGAATACCCCCTCCGCTGGTCACCGAATGGTGTTAGATATCTGGGTGTGCAAATATTGTTAGCCAAATCCACCCTCATTGCTGATAACTATTCTGCGATATCACAAATAGTTGAGACTAAACTCCTATGGTGGCGTGCCCTCCCACTATCCATTGCTGGATGGCTCTCCCTCATTAAAATGATCCTACACCCTAAACTTCTTTACACGTTTAGTAACGTACCCGTATGGCCCGGGAGGCAATACTTTACTAGACTACACACACTATGTGCACAGTTCCTCTGGCACTCTGGCGCAGTACGCAAAAAGTGGACGGACATGGCACTCCCATATAGACAAGGGGGACTCACGGCTCCAGATCTGTCACTTTATTGGTCCGCGGCCCAGGCCCAGCATGCCACTCACTGGTACCCTTGTACTCCGGCGCGTCCCCATATCAAACTGGAACGACTGGCAGCTGCTGGTATCAACCTAATGTCCCTCATACTACATCGGCACTACACACCTGACTCTCCCATTGACCCAATCAACATGACCCTTCAAGCCTGGGCTTGCCTGCTATTTCAGACACCTGCAGCCTCTCCGTACTACAAGTGGCTTCCTGTTTGGGCCTTTCCCTGCTTAGAACCCACTCATGATGCTGCACTGGCCCGACACTGGGGGATGCTGGGATACCAAGCACTGACAGACTTCTACCCCAAAGGCAGGTTCATTGACCCCCAAACTTGGAAACCGGGGCACACTGGGTCTGCCTTGAAGACCCTTCAATACTACAGACTGCGGGCTGCGTTTCGCACCAAATGGCCCACATTCCCTGATGAGCCCCCAGACAACTCGGCCATTGCATATATTGCCAACTCTGGAGGTGCCCATGGAGTAGTCTCATCACTTTACAAGATCCTACAGGATGCTACCCCTACTCCCACTCTCAAGGCACGTGATGAATGGGCTGGCGACCTAGATCTAGAAATATCAGATAGGGTTTTGGGGGATATGTGCCTACACACTCAGAAAGTCTCCCTTAATTTCCGTCTTCGCGCCATGCAGTACAAACTTCTAAATAGACTTTACTACACTCCACACAGGACTTCGAGGTTCACCCGCGCTACGGCGCACCCCTGCCCCCGTTGCGGGGCGACGGCAGCTGACCACTTACACATGTTCTGGTCCTGTGACAAATTGCTGGGGTTCTGGGAAAGCATCCTAGAAACACTCACGGCTATCACTGACACAGTGATTGATCCTGACCCTCTAGCCATCCTCTTCGGAGCCTGGAAAACTGATGACACCAGACGTTTGGCTAAGTTTCTTAATATTGGGTGCATGATAGCCAAAAAATGTATACTTCAGAACTGGAAAAGTCCCTTCCCCCCGGCCCACCAGAAATGGCTCCATATGCTTACTTGGTCACGGAACTGTGAGGAGGAATTTATATCCATGCTCCCCGTCACTTCTCGACCCAAGAACATCTGGGTTGAATTCAATTCGTACCTTAACAGTCGTAGTGAAGACACACCCGGCTCCGGCTCGTCCCCCACCCCTTCAGTGTCCACTACTACAACATAAACTCGTGTTCATGTGTATCTTGTGTGATCACTGTCTGACATTACTGTAATTAATGTACAGCAACTTATGCACTGCTCCACCTAATGTTTCTTACTTCTGCTTATTGCCTTGATGTATGTACCATGTAAACTTTGCCGCCAAAAATAAAAGTTAAACAAAAAAAACAAAAGTAGGAATTTGTGCGCCATTCTGGCTGTAAATCGCTGTTTAAGATATGGGGATTTTTGGACAGAATGGTGCACAATCTCTATTTTTAGGCACAGAAATAGCATGAATTTACTTTACAGTATGTTTGAGTAATACTACAAATATTATGGTGATATTCTACTTACTTTTTTTCTAAAATGAGCAGTTTAATTCTTAGTTCTTCTTTGTTCTTGAAATTCGGCTGCTTCTTTTCAAGAGAATGGTCTTCACTGCAATTGTAAAAGAAACAAATTAGTAATTTTGTTTGAATATAGCATTGTGTTTAATTTAGATATTGATTTTTTTCATTGAAATCCTCAGCGCCTTCCTTAAAACCATTAAAACTATCTTATTCACATAAGATACGTCGCACCAGTTCAATACATATGATATGTTCTTAATGAAGAAATTGTATTGCAATGAGTAACTGTAACAAACAAAATATCATTAGTATGTCTTGTGAAATTCATAATGCACCACTGAATACCACCATTTCTGTAACTAAGCTGTTCTAGGTAATAGTGCCTTAATGTCATGCATAAATTAAAGTAATCAAATAAATAAATAAATAAATGTAATTGTATAAGTATTATTTTTTAAGATTTGAACATAGAGTGTGCATGCATGCAATTTTGTTTGAATATATGTAGTCTATACATTTCATTTAAAAAATGTTAGTTTAACACGATTTGATAGTGTGTGTATAAAGAAAGTAAATAGATAAAGGTTTATAAGTAATAGTTGATTTTAGGAAATTGGAAAAAAAGACAGTAGATTCATTTTACAGATTACACAAGCTAAAAGTCAGTTGGAAAATGTGTTCATGTACTGTACAGAAAATATGCATACCTGTAGTTTGTGTTCATGCATATGGATATGCATGGAGCTGCAAGTAGAAATCTTGGAGACTTGTACAGTATTTCTTGTAGATGGTGCTTGCCAATGATATGACACTTGTACTCAGAGAGATTCACAGTACATTTGCAGTGCTGATCTATGATGATGCAGTTAGATGTAGAGGTCTTGAATGTGATTGGTTCATGGTCATGTGATTTCTTAGCTACAGCCAATGAGGGAATGGCAAAGAGAGTGAAGTGGAAATGGTAGAAGGGCTGTTCATGTTACGATATGTCAGCGGACATGGCGGTAGTTCGCGGACATCGGGAGTTACATCCGGGGATTTTTGGGTTCAGAAGTAATGCAAATGAGAATGAGCAGTGAAAGGGATTGGTCAAGAAAGTTTAGTGGGTGTGTTGTGCCAGGAGAGAGTTTCTCAGATACTCTTTTTGCTGAGAGAACAACAGATAGCTATGGCTGCGTGTTTCAGAAAACAGATTGTTTGGATTTTGGGAGATTCGTGGATACATTGGTTGAAGGTGCATGCAGAAAGCTGTGGAGTAGCTGTAGATCTTGGATTTCCACATGTGGAAGTATACTGGCATGGAGTACGTGGAATGAAGTGGTTGGACTTGCTACCTCTCTGTGCTACTTTGGAAACAAAGTAACATCCAGACATAATTGTAATTCATTGTGGAGAAAACAGTTTAGGACATGTGTCTGGAATTTCTTTGCAATTTGCTATGAAAGAAGGACTTGGGAAAGTCATGGACATGTTACCTAATTCTCGTTCTTCTTCATTTGGTCCACAAATGCAAAAAGCAAGGCGCAGTGTTAATAAGGCTGTTTGTGCATTTCTAAGAGATTTTGGCATGTCCTCTTTTCACAATGAAAATATTATGTTTCGTAGTACATACATGTTCGCGAACTGTCCGCGGACTTTTAAGAAATACAAAGGGCCCTGCTTTATTTATCTTCACTTCTATTTTTTAACTGTGAAAGGCGGCTCTGAAAAGAGCCTTATTTTTTTTGATTTTTGTAATTTTGTATTTTTTTTTGTTTTTTTTAGACACGGCACACTAGGAGAGGAGGGGAAAGGAGGGGAAAGGGGGGACACCAACCACAGGGATAAGAAAGGGCGAGCTGAGAGAGGAAGGTGTAGAGTGGGTTTTATTTGGGTAGTGAGCAGGTCTTCTCGTGCTCTGAGACGATAGTCTCAAAAGCACTCCGAAGTCGCTCCCCCTGCAGAATACTGTGTCACAGTACATACATACAACTGTGACCCTCGAAAGGTAAGGGTCATCAGAATTCTGTATGGCCTGTGAGGCAGCTTGAGGAAGACGCTGTCCCACAGAGGTGGTCCTTGTGGTGACAGGATCAGAAACGGAGGATGAAGTAGAGGAAATCAACCTACTACGTTCTTCGCAAGGTACAACCTTGCGAATAGCCCCAGAGTGAAATGACCTCAGGTGTCGCTTCATGGTCGTGGTCCCAAAGCTGTACGAACCGTGCTTCCCGCGACTGAGTATCATTTTGCACTCATTGCAGATAACACAGTTCGCACGAGCCTTAGGACCATTCCCATAAATGGAAAATA
This sequence comes from Ambystoma mexicanum, assembly GCF_040938575.1. Taxonomy (NCBI): domain Eukaryota; kingdom Metazoa; phylum Chordata; class Amphibia; order Caudata; family Ambystomatidae; genus Ambystoma; species Ambystoma mexicanum. The sequence continues at coordinate 977,108,413 of NC_090929.1, read as the reverse complement.
ACCGCCACACCCAAGACTCACGTCTAGTGCGGGTAGTAGGGATTTCCTCTACCTCATTCTCGTCATCCTCTTCTTCCTCCTCTGCATCCTCACTCCTGTTCCCCTCTTCAGGCTCTTGCAAGGTGGTGGTGGTGGAGGGGGTGGGGGTGGGGGTGGTGCTGAAGCAGGTGCAGCACCAGGTGGCAGTTCTGCAGCCACGGATGCCATCTCGATGGTGTAATCAGCAAGTTGCTGTAGAAATAGCTGTGCTCTGAAGAATAGCTAGAAACACAATGAGAATAAGCTCTAGGGCGTGGTCTTTTATAGGGGTGCTTGTACGCAGTTTGCAGACATGCGCGCTGTCCGCGGACAGATCAAACACAAAAAAGGGTTCAAAAAGTTTCAAAAGAAATGTCGAAACTCAGGATTACTATGTGGGACTTGTGCCATGATGAGTTTTTATGGAAAAATATTGTGGATTACTCGAAAATGTACCTTTAAATTGTTCGGGTACACGAACAGTGTCTGCATTCAGAACACGCGATCAGCATGGGCGCGGTCACATGATCCCTTCGCGAACAGGTCCGCGAAGGAAGCTCCTGTCCGCAGGACACCAAATGCACAGACATTGGTTTGCGCATGCGCATTGATGTTCTACGGACAGTGTTCGGGTCCTGAATTAATTAAAAGTGTGTCACACATCAAACAAACATTTCTGGACATCACATATGTTCTAGAACAGTTTAAACTTGCTAGCGAACACTACGGACAGATAAAGTGTTCTTTAGGACACTTCCATTTTCGTTTGATTACGAACTTTTCAGGACATCAATTGTGTATTTAGAACAGTTTAACTTGCTAGCGAACATTATGGACAGGTATAGTGTTCTTTAGGACACCTCCATTTTCGTTTAATTACGAACATTTCAGGACCCCAATTGGGTTCTTAGAACAGTTTCAACTTTCTAGCGAACAATACCGACAGGTATAGTGTTCTTCAGGACACCTCCATTTTCGTTTAATTACGAACATTTCAGAACATCCGCTGTCTGCGGACATCTACATTGTTTTTAAAAAAATAAAAAATGGGAAGTAATTACTACACAATATAAAAATGTAACTTTATTTCACATATATTAATAATTTATGACAGAGAAGGTGAGGCAGAAACAGAAACAAAAACAGGAGAATTAGGGGTTTCAACATGATTGGTATCAGGTGAAGAAGGGATGGAAGTCTCATCAAAACGTTTTGGATTATGGAGAGGGTTTGGGGATAATTGACTGGGATATGGTGAGGGGGGACAAGTACATGTGTGACAATGGTATGAGGTTTTTGTTTTAAAATGATCCTCAACAAAAGTTTTCAAATGATTAAAATTGCTCAATAATAAATCCATTTTTTCTTTTAAGCTGTCAAGCGTGTTTTCCATAACAGTTTCTTCAGACATATTTTCTATTTTGGTATGCTCTGTACAAAAAGAAATATATATGTTAAATATATATAAAATAATAACAATTAAATGGTTTATATTGTAAAGTGTGTACCATTAGCTTCACTATTTTCTGACATTTTGTCATGTGGGAACTGCTCCTCTAGCCATTCCATAGTACTAGACATTTCTGTGAGAAAAATAAATATATAATATTTTTTTTAAAATCTAATACAGAAAGTTTATAAAGATATGAGTAAAATGACATACACTTACTATTTCAGGTAAGATATGTTCTGAGTACTCTGTAGGTCTGGTCTTGGTCTTAGTTGCGGAGTGTCTGTGAGGTAATTATGTTGGAAGCCTATTTATCTTCTCTTGGTATATTCCATTTTAGAATGTATTGTATTTAAATGAATGGTTAGTGCGGTACATATATGGGTTACATTTCTTATGTATTACAACATATAATATGTATGTGTACTACTTTGTACATTTTTTAAATGTTATCATGTTGTAATATAACAATTAAACATACCCTCCACCCCCAGACTTTTTAGGTAGTGGTACTGTTGTCCGAATATGTCCGCGGACATCAAAAATGTTCGCGGACATTACATTCAGTGGAAGTGGTTCAGTATGTTACATATTACATAAAGTCAAAGTTACTATTGTTAAGCTTTGCTACTAAAAACCTATGAAATTCAGTGAAAAAACATTGTTAAAGGGACGTTATGGTTAAGTTGTGCTACTAAAAACCTATGAAATTCAGTGAAAAAAACTTTGTTAAAGGGACGTTATGGTTAAGTTGTGCTACTAAAAACCTATGAAATTCAGTGAAAAAAACTTTGTTAAAGGGACATTATGGTTAAGTTGTGCTACTAAAAACCTATGCAATTCAGAGAAAAAAATTTGTTAAAGGGACGTTATGGTTAAGTTGTGCTACTAAAAACCTATGAAATTCAGTGAAAAAACTTTGTTAAAGGGACGTTATGGTTCCAAGTAAAACCGAAAAACCCTTGAAATTCACCATTTATACTCGCGCCACCACTGTGCACTGCTAAGACTAACACCCAGGACATCAAAGATGACATCACAAATGTCATTGATGACATCACTGATGACATCACATGTGCATTTATCTTTCATGTAAAGTCTGTACAAGGGTTTCTTATTGTAATTTTAATTAAAAAAAGTGTTAAGGATTATTGGAATCAATATCCAGTGCTAATTCGTCCATCCAGTATACTAAGGTGCTCATGTAGAAACATAGGCATGTGTGCAGCATACATGATGGAGGTGCAATATCCATAAACTTGCCATGTTGAATAGTGAAATGATAACTGTTTTCTTATTAGACTTTTGCACACTGTGAAACATGTGATAAGTAGATAATAAAACCCACTTACTACATAATTGCATTATTATAGACAAAACACAAAGAGACAGCACCACATACAAATATGAATATATACAAGGAAATTGAAGTAAGAAATAAAAACAGCAGTAGTAGCAAAAAGTGTTCATAACCTAACTGATAACCTTTATGCAGAGAAATGATTGCTCTGTTTCAAACCTGCTACTTACCCTATGCATATATATATATATATCACATGATGTGCCTGGACTCTAAGGAAAGTAGTGTGAATACAAGATATAAAAATAGGAACAAATACAGGGAAAGTACAGTAATAAAAAACAACAGAACTATCAGAAAGTGCTGACAACTCTACTGATTATTTTAATGCAAAGAAAGGATTGCTGTCTTTCAAGCTTGTGTCTTCCCCTATGTATATGTTTCATATGATATGACTGGACCCTAAGGGAATTATTGTAAGAACATACTTGAAGGATAGGTCTACAAATATACTACCTTTTCCACTTTTAATACCTGACTGTTACTGAAGAAAACTATGTGGCCTAGATATGTCAGTAAAGGAAAAAAGGGGGCGCCAGACATGTGATGTCATCAGTGATGTCATCAATGACATTTGTGATGTCATCTTTGATGTCGTGGGTGTTAGTCTTGGCAGTGCACCGTGGTGGCACGAGTTATGGTTGCTTAGCTTACCATAACTGGCGAATTTCAAGGGTTTTTTCGGTTTTACTTGGAACCATAACGTCCCTTTAACAACGTTTTTTCACTGAATTTCATAGATTTTTAGAAGCACAACTTAACCATAACGCCCCTTTAACAAAGTTTTTCACTGAATATATATATATATATAAATATATATATATATATTACACAGCCACGGTAGTGGCTGTGTAGTTATGGTTGAACAGCTGTTTCCATAGGAAGAGCACTTTTTGGGCAGCTTATAACTTCGCTCCCCCTGGACGAATCTTCACCAAACTTTTCAAAAAAAGCATATGGCCCACTCTGGATTTCTTTGCAAAGTTTGGTGAGGATTCGTCCAGGGGGGGAAAAGTTATAGGTGGGGTACCAAAACTTTTTTTTTTACCCATAGACTGAATGGGAAAAAACTTTGCGCACGGCTACAGCCCAAATTGCTGTACGGATTTACACCAAATTTGCGGCAGGAGCGGCGGTCTGGTCCCGAAAGCGTGCTTTTGCAAATTTGGTGTAAATCCGTCCAGTAGTTTTTTAAAAGAAGGACCAAAATATAAGGCAAAAAAATTAAAATTAGTGATATCTGTGTTCGCTTCGCGGACGGATTACCCTGTTCACTCTCCAAACAGCACCCCGATTGGCCCATGGCCTTGCGTCATGTCCACGGACATGCGTCGTGTTCGCTGATTGGACGGCGAGGGGCGTGGAGCGCGTCAGATTTTCTGTGGCGCCCACCATCTTGTATTTGCAGTCGACCGCGTACAGCGCGGTGAAACGTGGATAAAAAATTGTATTTAGTGCCGTGTGTTGGTGTGTAAGAGTGTTTGGGGAGGGTGGAGGAGTATGAGATAGGTTCAATGTTTTGTTTTTTTATGTGCTAGATGATTTTGTTGCGTTCGATTTGTCCGCGGAGAACACAGCTGTTCTGACATTTTGTAAATAAACTAAATGGTGGGGTGTTTAGAGGACGGAGTATGTGTCATTTTTGTTCGCAAGGAAGGTAAAAATGAGTTATGAACACTCGCCGTGTACTTAATTGTTCATAAATACACAAACTGAGGGTGTCCTCAGGACGCTGTCCGTATTGTAATCTGTCTAGTTGAATGTGTTCTAAGAACACTCGCGGTGTCCCGAAATGGTTGCAATTACACAAAATGGGGGTGTTCTGAGAACGTTGTTTGTATTGTTCGTTGTCAGGGTGAAAGTGTTTTAAGAGCACTCCTTTTGTCCGCTAATAGTACAATTTCCTATGGGCGTTAACCGACTTTTTGTCCACTAAAGAAACGATAAATCCGGCTGGTGTGTGCCGACATTATGTGATAATCCTATGACTGGCGCTATTTACCTGGCTGACTTGCTTTTGCGACACTAAATCATATCTCCCGCCCCTAATCCTGATATTATCAAAGCATTCATATTCCCTGCCTCTCTCCGTGACTTTACATGGTGCGTCATCAAACGCGCCCAGTTCTCTGCAGTCCTAAGTGACTTTACACAGAACCCGGAAGACAACACATATTATGTCACAACACAGCGCGCCACAATTCGGAATATGAAACAGTGATTTAAAAGCAAACAGCAAGATTGTAAATTTTGTAAACTACATTTATTTGACATCAAATGTTTAGAGAATATACAGCAATTTGCATTTGTCTTTGTTGTCGATCCGCAAAAGTTCATGTTGAGGCACACAATGTTCATTTGCGGTACAGAGGGTCTTAGATCAGCTTACAACTCAGTGCGCCACAATTCGGAATATGAAACTGTGGTTTAAAAGTAAACAGCAGGATTGTACATTTGGTAAAGTACATTTATTTCAAATGAAATGTTTAGTGAATATTCAGCGATTTGCTATTGTCTCTGCTGTCGATCAGCAAAAGTTTATTTGGAGCCACGCGTTGTTCCTTTGCGGTAGATAGGCTGTTGGTTTATGATAAAAGCAGTAAATGGTTGCTCTGATAATCGGAAGGTTGCTCCAACAACGAGCCATTAGACCACCCTATTGGTTGGTATGTTGTTTGTAGCCGCTAGTACTGCGTAAAGGCATATTGGTCCTTGGGGATTGTCCCATAAAACGGTGAGGGTCATGAAGTTTCATATTTGGACCTGCACCTGGCAGGTGAAGACCCCATCCGCTGGAGTCTGTAAATCGTGACATAGGCAAAATGGGGCCACATACCTGTTTTAAAAAACATAAATTAGTCTCACCGGCCGATCTTCATTAAAAATCATCATTTTATTTATTAGGGCGTGAAACTATTTGCTATCGAAGATAGTGCAACGGAGTATGTTAATAATAATATAATAATATTTTCCCAGTCATATAGCGCTAAGAACCGTGAGGTATCTAAGCAGTGCTTATTATTAACCACGGTGTGCGGTGCTCATTTATCGACCATGGAAGGATGAAAGGCTGAGTTTGGCCTTGCCGGGATTCGAACTTGCATTAGCAAGCTGTGCATGGATGTCAAAGCGAGCGTTATACTCGCTGTGCCACTTGACAGGCTACAGTGAAGTGGCACAGCGAGTAGAGCGATTGACCGCCTATAGACCGGTTAAATTATTTCTATTAACCCACCCTGTGTCGTCTGCCTTTTTCAGAGCCCTCTAAACGACAGGGGATCAATTCGGCGGTGATAGTGCGCGGTAGAAAACATTATGCCACTTTCAACGAACAAGTTCAACTTGAGCGGTCTTTAATGCTACGCTATTGTAATTATATTTGGTATAAAATAATCTAAAGGGTTACTTACAGTACAATTGCAATTTGCATTGTCTACGAGTGGTGCAGTCCCAAAATATGACTCCGCGTGTGCGAACGATCTTTCGCATAGTGATATAATATATAAAAGTGGTTTCGTTTCAGAAATTTCATCTTTATCTTCTCTTACGTTTTAGCAACACTCCTTCAAGAGAAGTCTTTCATCACAATCTCTGTCTGTCAAGGTCAAAACACAATACAACCTTATAGTCCGCTTCGTGAGCCTCTCCGGGGCCCGAGAAAAAAATGGAAGCAGCTGACCTTCACTGTGAACGAGCATAAATTCTTACTTTGCAACATTCTGTGGAAAGCCATCTGTAGAAGTTGGTTTTTGCACGCCATGTTTGTATATTGTTTGCGTGATATTAAAAAAAGTTTGTTTAAGGGACGTTATGGTTCTAAGTACAGCCGAAAAACCCCTGAAAATCGCAAGTTATGGTAAGCTATGAAAAATAACTCGCGCCACCACCGTGCACTGCTAAGACTAACACCCAGGACATCAAAGATGGCATCGCAAATGTCATTTTTGAAATCACTGATGACATCACATGTGTATGTACTTTTCATGGAATTTGTGTACTAGGGATTTTTATTATAATGTTGCGAAAAAAGTGTCAAGGATATTGCAATAAATATCATACCGTTATTAATGCTTTGAACGATGCATTGATATAAATAGCATTGTATTATGGGATTCTATCTAGTATACTGAGCTACTAATGGAGAAAGATAGCATTGTGTGCAGAGTACTTGATGAAAGTGTAATATTTGTAATGTTAATATGTTGAATAATGAAATGATAATTGTCCTGAAAAGTTCGAAAATTCACAAAATGGGGGTGTTCTGAGGACGTTATTCATATTGTGTGATTGCTTAGCTGGAATGGCACAGAGAGTAAAGTGGACGCCGTCCGCGGACACCGCGGCTGTTCGTGGACAGGGCGTGCTACATCTGGGTTTTTCCAGGAAATCCAACATGGAAAGAAGACTGTACAGATCAGCCAATCAGATGTCGAGGTTGTGGATTTGTGTTGAAAGAGACTGTGTGTGGTGAAGATGGCAGAAGTAGAGAAAGTCAGGATGTTGGTGCTTGGAGATATGTTTGTGTATGGTTTACAACAGTACGCTCAATGCAGGCATGTTGCAAAGAACTTTGATGTGAAAGGAGTGGAGGTGGTGTGGAGCACTCTGCCTGATTGCAATGTACAGGGAATTTTACAAGTTTGTGAGGATATGGCCATGATGAACAGTCTGCATGTGGTAGTTTTGCACTATGGTGCTTTCCATTTGGGCAACGTCAGTGCCCCTACTTTGTTGGCTGATTTGGAACGCTTGGTTCAAGCCGTAATGAAGATCCTTCCAAATGCGAAAGTAATTTTTTCTGGATTACTACCTAGGGCAATATGGGATAATAGTTCAGTTTTATGTCCTCAGCAAAACATTGCTAGGTGTGTCATCAACCGAGGCATGTGTGCCTTCATGCTTAGAGCTGGTATGTTCTTTTGTAATAATGAGAATATTGATGCCAGTAATGCTGTTAATTTTAAAGAAGATGGCATTTCTTTATCTTTTACGGGAAATGCCTTTCTATTTTGGAATGTAAGGGTTGCTTTGGAGAAGGTTATGTGAAGATTTTAGGAGTAAAGTAAGAAAAAAAACCAAGTAAAAAAATACAAAAAAACAGGTGTCTGTCAAGCATCTGTAAAAAAAACAAAAAAACGTCTCTTTTCAGAGCCAACTTCAAAGGGGAAATGGAGCACACTATTTAAATTTACATTCACCATGCTCAGATTTTTGATATGTCCGCGGACATGGCGTTAGTCCACAGACATGAAAATCACTACGAGGGGGTTAGTATGTTCTATGTTACATGTATATGAAGTCAGGGATATTATGGTTAAGTTGTGCTACTAAAAACCTATGATATTCAGTAAAAAAACGTTGTTAAAGGGACGTTATGGTTAAGTTGCGCTACTAAAAACCTATGAAATTCAGTGAAAAAACTTTGTTAAAGGGACGTTATGGTTCAAAGTAAAACCGAAAAACCCCTGAAATTCGGCAGTTATGGTAACATAAGCAACCATAACTCGCGCCACCGTGCACTGCTAACACTAACACCCAGGACATCAAAGATGACATCACAAATGTCATTGATGACATCACTGATGACATCACATGTGAATTTACTTTTCATAAAAACTCTGTACAAGGGATTCTTATAATGCTGACCAAAAACTGTCAAGGATCATTGGGATAAATATCATGAGCTAATTAGTGCATTAAGCAATGCATTGATATAAATAGCATTCTATTATGAAGTTCTATCCAGTATACTAAGCTACTCATGCAGAAACATAGGCAGTGTGTGCAGCATACATGATGAAGGTGCCATATTCATAATCTTGCCATGTTGAATACTGAAATGATAACTGCTTTCTTATTAGAGTTTTGCGTACTGTGAAACATGTAATAAGTAGATAATAAAACCCACTTAATACATAATTATTACAGACAAAACACAAAGAGACAACAACACATACAAATATGAGTATATACAGGGACAGTGAAGTAAACAAAAAAGCAGAAGTAGTAGCAGAAAGAGTTCATAACCTAACTGATTGTCTTTATACAGAGAAACTATTGCTCTGTTTCAAAGCTGCTACTTACCATATGTATGTGTATCACATGATGTGACTGCACCCAAAGGAAAGGAGAGTGAGTATAATGTATACAAATATGAACATATACAGGGAAGGTAGAGTAATAAAAATAAAACTATGAGAAAGTGCTGATAACCCTAATGATTATCTTCATGCACAGAAAGGATTGCTCTCTTTGAAGCCTGTGTCTTCCGCTATGTATATGTTTCATATGATGTGACTTGACCCTAAGTCTACAAATATAGTACCTTTTCAATTTTTACTTCCTGACTGTTACTGAAGAAAACTATGTGGCTTCGATATGTCAGTAAAGGATCAAAAGGGAGAGCCAGCCATGTGATGTCATCAGTGATGTCATCAATGACATTTGTGATGTCATCTTTGATGTCCTGGGTGTTAGTGTTAGCAGTGCACGGTGGCGCGAGTTATGGTTGCTTATGTTACCATAACTTCCGAATTTCAGGGGTTTTTCGGTTTTACTTTGAACCATAACGTCCCTTTAACAAAGTTTTTTCACTGAATTTCATAGGTGTTTAGTAGCGCAACTTAACCATAACGTCCCTTTAACAAAGTTTTTTTTACTGAATATATATATATATATATATATGTTCACTGAAAAAACTTTGTTAAAGGGACATTATGGTTAAGTTGCACTAATAAAAACCTATGAAATTAAACAAAGAAACTTTGTTAAAGGCAGGTTATGGTTACAAGTAAAACCGAAAAACCTCAGAAATTCACCAGTTATGGTAAGCTAAGCAACCATAACTCACGCCACCACCGTGCACTGCTAAGACTAACACCCAGGGTATCAAAGATGACATCACAAATGTCATTGATGACATCACTGAGGACATCACATCTCTCGCCCACTTGTTTTTGTTCACTGACATATGTAGGCTAGGTGGTTTTGTTCACTGACAGTCAGAATATAAAAATTCAAAAGGTGCTATATATCTAGACGTTGACCTTGTCATATGACCTTAAAGGACTTTCCTTAAGGTTTGCTCTCAGCTCATGATGCACATACATGGAGAAATAAACAGGCCTCAAACACACAATTCATGTGTATACAAGAAGACACACTTTAATGTTATTAACATTTTCTGATGATGCTGTTTCTTTCTTCCTTACATTAGTTTCCCTGTGTGTGCCTCTGATTTGTATGCATTGTGGGTCTTCATATTTATTGTTCGTACTAGCACAAGCGTGTAGTAAGTCTTGAATTGTTAGCTAGTTATCACTTGTTTAACATTACTATTGTACTATCCAAAATTACAAGATTATATATATTGTACTTCTATGGTGCATGCGGCAGCCACTGCCTATGTTTGTGTATGATTAGGTTACTGTATTAACAACAGCACTCCAATACAATGTTGTTTGGATGAGTACATTCTTCAATAGATTAAGTAGTTCACGATAGGTCTCCCGATCACCCCTGACATCGTGTCACTAACATTTTTAACACAACTCGTTGTAGGGACTTTTCATCAAAATTAATTTCACATGTGATGTCATCAGTGAAGTCATCAATGACATTTGTGATGTCATCTTTGATGTCCTGGTGTTACGCTAACCTGGCTCCCACAGGGGCGTCGGTCGGACCCGGACAGCTGCGGTCTCCACCCACGTGATGCGTAGTGCAGCGATGACTGACTGGATCTGCCCTCCTAATCTTGTCTGCTTAACCCGTAGAAATATTCTCCTGCAAGTGGAGAGATGGATATAGCCACTTGTGGATTCAAGTGATGGCACCCGCACAGTCCTCCCCAACTAATCACCTCCGAAATGCCCTCACAGCAATCTCACCTTATATTCTTGAAAGATGAGCTCTCCATCCTGCGTGGATTTGCAGGGGCACGTCGATTCCAGTTACTTCACTGGTTTGAAGGCTCGGGAGAGTTCCAGAGAGTATTGACTCTGAGGTTCCTGGTGAGGACCAGTAAGTATTAAGTTCATAGAGTTCAATATGTCCGATGTTCACTCTTGTTTCCCCCCTTCCTTTCTTGTCTTGCAGCTGGCTCGTGAAAAGATGCTCTTGTGGCAGCTGGTGGCGCTCAGGTAAGAGTCTGTATTACCCGGTGCTGTCCGGTAAATGTTGCACATGGAAAACGTGTTGTTTTGTCTCTCTTTACAGATGTGGCACGTGAAAATATGGAGAGTCACAAAAGGATGCCTCTGGTGGTAAATCAGGTAAGTCTATGGTGGTAAGAATTATATTTGTTGGTTCCCTCAGCTCACCTTGTGGTTTTCTTTTGTCTTCTAGGTGCCGAAGTTCGGCGAAGAAATGATGGAGGCAGCGCCGACCCGAAGGATGCTGTGAAGACTGGTGAGTATGGCGTTGCAGCTGGAGGTGCGGTGCGTGCAGAAATGATGTTCTTTACAGGTCCTCAGGGCTGCTGAGGTTTTACTAAATGTCTAGATGCCTGCTCCCGGGGCTGATGGGCTTGGTCCGGATGCCTGGGGGTAGGCATCATGACACCTGTGTGTTAGTCTTAGCAGCAACTTTTTCCACTGTTTTTGCATCTGTTGCCGTCCGACTTGTGTAAATCCATCAAGTAGTTAGGTAAAAAAAAGTAGGTGAAAATAATTAGAGATATCTGGGTTTGGTCCACTGACTCACTTTCCTGTAGGGTGCGCGGACAGGCCTCCGATTGGTCCAGGGGCTGTAGTGAGATCTGCGTACATCGGACACGCCTGCTTATTGGATGGTGAAAAGCATGATTTTTGGAAACGCCGCCATGTTGGATTCCCGGACATCCGCCGGTGTCCGCGGACAGCACAGTGAGGTAAACGTTTGGAAACACATTTTGGGTTATATGGTGGAAAGAGGGGCTGGGAAGGGTGGCAAAGTAGAAAAAAGATGATATTAGGCTATTTATGTAGGTTGAAAAAGGTTGGGCAGGTGTCATAGCTGTAAGCGGACACCACTGTAGTTCGCGGACAGCGCCATGAACGGACCGCTTGCAAAAGACATTTGGGGTTATTTGATGGCTGAAAGAGGGCATAGAAATGAAACTAAGTGGAATGCAGGTAATGTGGAGCTGTTTTTATAGGTGAAAAACGTAGAAAGTACATTAGGAATTCTTGTGGATCTTCATGTGTGTTTATGGTACATTTTACCATTCCTGCACAGTAGTCCATTTCTTGCCTTATACCTGAAACACTGTAAGTGTTGTCAGGATTATTTGTGGCATTTCTGTGAAGGATGCACATTTGCAAACACAACTGGTCTGAGTCGTTTAAGTACATGTTGTGAACAATTGGTGGCAATTGAAAGAGAAGATTAATTGTCACATTAGCATAACAATTTACTGCAGTTGTGTTGCTAAATTTAAATGGAGCAGAGAGTTCTGTTTCGGGATCGTTTGATGGGCCTGTAGATCTTTCTGGACCAGATATGTTTGTGTCTTTCTTTTCTTTTCTGATAGACGTGCAGTTGAATTTGTACTAGACAGTTTTGTGGTTGTATTGTTTTATGCAGAAGGAGTTGTTCATTGTTTTTTTACGGTATTGTTGGAAGATATTCTTTAGCTTCTGTTGGTATTACTTGTCTTTGTAAAGGTTTCTTTTTTTTGACGTACAGGGTACATATCTAGTACCATTAGCCTGTTGTATTTCCGGATGCAAGCAATGTCACCATTGACTTTGTTTGCATCAAAGTCAACCAGGAATAGACCATCGCGTGTACACGGACGTGAAAGTGCTACGTTACTCATACCTACTTTAGAGACTGTGCTGCCACTGTCAATCAATGCTTGATCGAGGGTTAGACATTGTGATTTGTCAATAGTGATAGCATATGTAACAGATAGCGAAAATTGCTCTCTGCATAGATATATGTCTTTCAAAAGAAGGAAACATGCTAATTATTGGCCAATTTATTGAACTACTGCAGGTTTGTCAAAGCGGATGTTGACAAACTGAATGTTGTTGTCATGTGGATATGTTTGGCAGCCAACAACTGTACCAATTGCTCAATTGACTAAACCTTGTTCTACATCAAAGTTAGTTTACAAAACTCTGCAGTTTAGACACAAAGTCAATATTTTGCTGTGTTGAAAATACATTTTTCTCAGCTATTTAGTCATGCTGTTGCTTGTTGACACATAGGAAGTGTCATGTCATGCACTTCTAGTTTGTCTGTGGAGCTGATATGCAGTATAGGTTGCATTTCATTTTTAACATTGTCTCATTGAAATGAATACAGCTTGCAAGGTTTGGCAATAAGGACATACAGTTTAGATTTTGTTGAGTTAATTGTTCCATGACATCAGGAGCACATGTGTTTCATCCATGTAGCTCATGGATTAGTGTACTATTTAAGATGGATTTTGCATCTTTAGTAAGCAGACAAGTTCTAATGCTGTTTAATATGTTAGCATCGGTGAGGTCTGCAGACTGGCACATGTTTTGAGTTAGTTCTCTGTAGTGACAATGTTACCAGAGATTTACATTTCCAATGCTGCCGAGGGTATTGCGGCATTGTATATGTCATAATGTTTTGATAATAAATTCATCTTTCACTCGTGTTAAGTGTAGGAGGCCTCTGAAAACAATAACATGTTTTCCTCCAAACAGTTCTGTGTAGTTGTTTTTCAGGACTTCCTGCATTCTTAGATGAATTAAAGCCAACATGAGGTTGGAAACCATGCTTACTTCATCTATCAGGAGAACTTTCATTTGTTTTAGAATTCTGAATAGTTCAGTAGCAGCTTCTGGTGATACTTTGTAGTATTCTAATTTGTTTTGGTGTTCTACAGGGAGGAGCAGTAGTCGGTAAAGTTACACCTCCTATGTTGTAGGCAGCTAAACCTGTGGGGACTGTTACTACAGCTGAAAGGTTGTTTGTTAAGTTGTGTAGAAATGTGATGATTATTTTAATTAAGAATGTTTTACAGAACCAGTTTCACCACTTATATACAGGTGCAGAGGTTTATATTTTTTACAGCTGCAGGTTTTAATTTCATTTTTATAACCATGTTCAATTTCTTTGGTGACTTCTAGATAAATGGTGAGTTGTTCATCATTTAGCGTGATTCCAGCACTGATAAGTCTTCCTCAAAATGTTTATATTGATAAATGTGTTTTTCTACCTCAGTCATGGCTATTTCTACTTCATTTAGAATCTGTGGTTCTCCAAGAGGTTCTTGATTTCCTGTAAGGGATGGTTGACTGCCCTCAGGAGTGTCTTTGTCTAGTTTAGCTTCAATTTCTTCCTCTTGTTGGCGTTCATTGTCCTACATTCATTTGTTTTGTTTCAAAATGTCATTTGTTATAATGCTTTCATTTGCTTTGAATGCAGCTTCAAATGAGTCATAGTTACCTAATAATTATTTTTCTTTTCTCCAAGTTTTAAAAGGTTGGAGTAGGGTCATGTAATACAGTTCTCTATGTTGTGGAGATTTAAATGATAACTTTATATGAATCATTAGACTGGGTTTGATGAGTTTCACTAGGCTTCCTTCACAAGTTGAGACTGAATATTTGCCAGTTTTGGCATTTTGTGTCACATTGTTTTTGTAGGTTTAATTTTGGGCAATGTCATACAAACACATGTATTCCAAAGCAGTACTTCTGTTTGGTCAGTATGTGTCAATTAATCAATTAAATAGTTTTTTAAAATGTCCCGGCTGTTGGGATCATTTGTGGCTATGTTTTCCATCTCTTGGTATGATGTTAGTTATCTTTTTCAGGATTAAGCTGGTCCAAGGATCAGTCACACAATGTGTTCAAATTTGCCATATAAGGATGTACCCGTTAAACGGTCTGCAGCTCCGTAGCACTTGCATTCTTTATGGGAGAGCATTTTTTATACCAAAGCTGTACAATTTGTGTGATGGTGTTTTGTCAGATGATTTCTCATCCCTCTTTTAGCTCTGTTTTCTCAGCTTTGGTGGGATAGGCTGTGTCATATATTGCAACTGCATTGGAAGTTTATGCAATGTATTGTATGTCTATGTTTGCAGTTCCTTTCAAAGCTCTTTCAGACGTTCCATGCCCTCCAAACCATTCCATTCCAACGGCACGCCATTCTGTGCACTCCAACCGGTTCTATGTACTCGCATCCGTTCCATGCACTCCCATCAGTTCCATGTCCTTCAACCATTTTATGCACGCCACCATTTTATGCACTACTCCTTTCATTCGTTCTACCCACTTCATCCTTTCTCCATGCATCATCCATACACATACGTCATCTTCACACTGCTTGTTTCATTCATTCTACCCGTGTTATCCTTACTCCAAGCATCATCTATCCACATACGTCATCTTCACACGTTCCATTCACTTAACTAATTGCACCCATTTCACTCGTCCCATGCACTTCATTGGTGCCGCCCACTTCGCCGGTTCCAAGCACATCACCTGTTCATTAACCTACTTCATCCGTTCTACCATTTCACCCGTTCCACCCATTTCACCCATTCTACATCAGTTCATCCGCTCCATCCTCATACTTCACCCGTTCCATCAACATACTTCACCCTTTCCATCCACATACTTCATCTGTTCCAACCACATACTTCACCCGTTCGAGCCACATACTTCACACGTTCCATCCACACAATTCACCTGTTCCATCCACACACTTCACCCGTTCTATCCACATACTTCACCCTTTCCATCCACATACTTTATGCGTTCCGTCCACATGCTTCACCCGTTCCATCCACATACTTCACTCGTTCCATCCACATACTTCACACGTTCGATCCACATACTTCACCCGTTCCATCCATATACTTCACCAGTTATAGGGCAGACTTTCTAGACTTTGACATAGTGACGTTATTGGGAACACTGTCAAATCCCGCTATGCCAGAGTGGTGTTGTTATATACACTTCTAGAATCAACGTTGCACCCAGAGGATATTGGGCACACTTCTAAAATCAGCCAAGGCACGCTAAAAGGCACACTTCTAAGTACAAACACGGCACGCTACTAGGCACACTTCTAAATTCAACTAAGGCACGCTATTAGGCACACTTCTAAATTCAACTAAGGCGCGCTATTAGGCACACTTCTAACTTCAACTTTGCACAAAGAGGATAATAGGCACACTTCTATATTCAGCTTTGCAGAAAGAGGATAATAGGCAACCAAAACAACTTTGCTGTGGGGATGATATTAGGCAACCAAATTTAAATTTGCACAGTAAGGATATTCAACTAAGGCACGCTAATGGGCACACTTCTAAGGTAAACCAAGGGCACGCTATCAGGCACACTTCTAGATTCAACCAGGGCATGTTATTAGGCACCCTTCTAAAATTCAGCTTTGCACAGAGAGGATATTAGGCGCACTTCTAATTCAACCACAACGTGCTAATAGGTACACTCCTAAATTCAACTTTGCACAGAGAGGATAGTAGGCAACCCAATGTAACTCTGCACAGAAAAGATATCAGGCGCACTTCTAAATTCAACCAGGGTGCGTTATTAGGCAGCCTTCTAAAATTCAACCTTGCACAGAGAAGATATCAGGCGCAATTCTAAATTCAACCAAGGCGCGTTAATAGGTACACTCCTAAATTCAAATCTGCACAGAGAAGATATCAGGCACACTTCTAAATTCAATCAGGGCGCGTTATTTGGCACCCTTCTAAAATCAGGCAAGGCACGTTGTTAGGCACACTACTAAATTCAACTTTGTGCTGAGAGGATATTATGCATACTTCTAAATTCAACCAAGGCATGCTAATAGGCATACTTCTAAATTCAACTTTGCACAGGGAGGATATTAGGCATACTTCTAAATTCAGCCAAGGCACGCTAATAGGCATACTTCTAAATTCAACTTTGCACCAAGAGGGCACTTCTAAATTCAACTTTGCACAGAGAGGATATTAGGCACACTTCAAAATTCAACCTTGCACAGCGAGGATAATAGGCACACTTCTAGATTCAACTTTGCACAGAGAGGATATTAGGCACACTTCTAGATTCAACTTTGCACAGAGAGGATATTAGGCACACTTAAAAATTCAACCTTGCACAGAGAGGATAATAGGCACACTTCTAGATTCAACTTTGCACAGAGAGGATATTAGGCACACTTCAAAATTCAACGAGGGTACGCTGTTAGGCACACTTCTAAAGTCAACCAGGGCACGTTAATAGGCACATTTCTAGATCAACCAGGGCATGTTAATAAGACACTTCTAAATTCAACTTTGTACCGAGAGGATATTAGGCGTACTTCTAAAGTCAACCGGGCACACCATTAGGCACACTTCTAAAGTCAACCAGGGCATGTTAATATGCACACTTCTAAATTCAACTTTGCACAGAGAGGATACTAGGCGCACTTCTAAATTCCACCAAGGCACGCTTTTAGGCACATTTCTAGTTTTAACCCTGGGCAGAGAGGACACTAGGAACACTTCCAGATTCAACCCTGCACAGAGAGGATATTAGGCACACTTCCAGATTCAACTTTGCACAGAGAGGACATTAGGCACACTTCAAAATTCAACGAGGGTACGTTAATAGGCACATTTCTAGAGTCAACCGGGGCATGTTAATATGCACACTTTTAAATTCAACTTTGCACAGAGAGGATATTAGGCACACCTCTAGATTCAACTTTGCACAGAGAGGATATTAGGTACACTGCAAATTCAATGAGGGCAGGCTATTAGGCACACTACTAAAGTCAACCAGGGCACGTTAATAGACACATTTCTATCCAGATGCGGTGCAAGCTAAAGTTCAATTTCCTACATGTGTGGCAGTAGCTAAAATGGCAAGTAAGTTAATATGCATCACAAGGCAACATTTACAATCCATTTATAGTGGTCACAAGTCTTCCTAAGTATGTATTGTTTAAGTCTAGGGAAGTCTACGTTATGGAAGGTAAGGTAGAGTGACAGGGGCATTCTGGAGTAGAGTAATTGTTCTACACCCCACCCATGCCACACTCACGGTTTTGTTGGTGTCTGTTGGCTTCGTTGGCTTCCCCTGCTGACACCTGCAGACACATCTTGGAGCCGCCAATGTCAGAGCCGCCCTTGACCTTGGGGCCCTTAGCCGCAGGGGCTGCCAGGCAGAGGGCTGCCTTGGTTGGTTCATTTAAGACCCGACAGTCAGCCAATTACAGGGTGGAGGGAGGTCCGGGAGGCGGGCGGAGGGAGGGGAAGGGGGAAGCAAAGGAGACAGGGAACGGAGCAACACGAGGGGGCCTGGGAGCGCATGGGGACATTGGTTACTGGCCACAAGATGGCAAAATGGAGCAGGGGGTCTCTGCAGCTCACCTGGGATCGACTTGTTGTGATGTTAATGTAAAGTGGGAGCAGGGGGCAGCAAGAGGGTCGTTGGACCCGAGGAACAATGGGAGAGTTAGCCAATGGGAGGCGGGGAGCTGGTTGGGAGGCGGGAGGGAGACCAGGAAATGGTTGGAGGGCTACGCGGCCATACGGGAGCTGGAGATAATTTTTTAAACAAAATGTGTCCCAAAATGGGGTCGCTGGGGCATCTGCACTCCCCTGCTTCCAAGATGTAAAGTGGAAGCAGGTGGCAGCAAGAGGGTCGCTAGACCCGAGGAACAATGGGAGAGTTAGCCAATGGGAGGCGTGGGGTGCATTGGGAGGGGGGGGAGACCAGAAAGTGGTCGCAGGGCTACGCGACCATACAGTAGCTGGAGATATTTTTTTTAACGAAATTTGGCCCAAAATGGGGTCGCTGGGGCATCTGCACTCACCTACTTCCAAGATGTAAAGTGGAAGCAGGGGGCAGCAAGAGGATTGCTAGACCGGAGGAACAACGGGAGAGTTAGCCAATGGGAGGCGGGGGGGTGGGTTGGGAGGCAGGAGGGAGACCAGGAAGTGGTTGCAGGGCTACGCGGCCAGAGGGGAGCTGGAGATAATTTTTTAAACAAAATTTGGCCCAAAATGGGGTCGCTGGGGCATCTGCACTCACCTGCTTCCAAGATGTAAAGTGGAAGCAGGGGGCAGCAAGAGGGTCGCTAGACCCAAGGAACAATGGGAGAGTTAGCCAATGGGAGGCGGGGGTGGGTTGAGAGGCGGGAGGGAGACCAGGAAGTGGTTGCGGGGCTACGCGGCCATACGGGAGCTGGAGATAATTTTTAAAAAATAATTTGGCCCAAAATGAGGTCGCTGGGACATCTGCACTCACCTGCTTCCAAGATGTAAAGTGGAATCAGGGGGCAGCAAGAGGGTTGCTAGACCCGAGGAATAACGGGAGAGTTAGCCAATGGGAGGCGGGGGGGTGGGTTGGGAGGCAGGAGGGAGACCAGGAAGTGGTTGCAGGGCTACGCGGCCATAGGGGAGCTGGAGATAATTTTTTAAACAAAATTTGGCCCAAAATGGGGTCGCTGGGGCATCTGCACTCACCTGCTTCCAAGATGTAAAGTGGAAGCAGGGGGCAGCAAGAGGGTCGCTAGACCCAAGGAACAATGGGAGAGTTAGCCAATGGGAGGCGGGGGCGGGTTGGGAGGCGGGAGGGAGACCAGGAAGTGGTTGCAGGGCTATGCGGCCATACGGGAGCTGGAGATAATTTTTTAAACAAAATTTGGCCCAAAATGGGGTCGCTGGGGCATCTGCACTCACCAGATTCCAAGATGTAAAGTGGAAGCAGGGGGCAGCAAGAGGGTCGCTAGACCCGAGGAACAATGGGCGAGTTAGCCAATGAGACGCGGGGGTGGTTGGGAGGCGGTTTGGAGACCAGGCAGTGTTTGCACAGCTACGCGGCCATACGGGAGCTGGAGATAATTTTTTAAACAACATTTTGCCCAAAATGGGGTCGCTGGGGCATCTGCACTCACCAGATTCCAAGATGTAAAGTGGAAGCGGGGGGCAGCAAGAGGGTCGCTAGACCCGAGAAACAACGGGCGAGTTAGCCAATAGGAGGCGGGGGGCGGGTTGGGAGGCGGGAGGGAGACCAGGAAGTGGTCGCAGGGCTACGCGGCCATACGGGAGCTGGAGATAATTATTTAAACAAAATTTGGCCCAAAACGGGGTCGCTGGGGCATCTGCACTCACCTGCTTCCAAGATGTAGCTATCTAAAGACTTGGCTGAGACTCTCCCAGGGGCCATCCACCCAAGAACAGGTAATTGGGCCGTTTTCATGCTGGTAGAGAGACTCCCAGACCCCCCTTCATTTTGCATATTTAGTCACTTTGGGTCTCACCCTAAGTTACCAGGGGAATCCAGACGTGGACCCCTTGCTCACTGTTCTCAGAGAGACACAGCTCCACCTCACTGATGATGCCCAACAAGGCTGAAACATGTGTATGGGGTTGCTGTTGGTACTCTTGTTCAGAGGAGAATTGCCTAGCATTTTGGTGCTGAACTGCCCCTGGGCAAGACAAATACTGATATGCAGGGATGCAGGGATATTTCTTCTCTGTGAAAGGGACAATGAGCTAAAGACTTGGATGAGACTCTCCCAGGGGCCATCCACCCAAGAAAAGGTAATTGGGCCGTGTTTGTGCTGGTAGAGAGACTCCCAGACCCCCCTTTGTTTTGCGTGTTTTGAAACTTAGCCGTTTCTTTTTTGCATGTCTTTATTAGAATGTTAATGTTCATGAGGTTTTCGGTAATGTTTTCTAAAGGTACAGAATGTTCTAATACACCTTCAGTTCCTAAAGTATTTATGTTGGATGTGCTCTATTTCTTGAAGGAGTTCTTTAGATCTTCCATGTAGGATAATGTTGTTTAAATTTTGCAATTCTAGAGCAGGACTTTTTTCATAGTATAGTCGATGCACAAGATTCCGTATAGTAGAATGGTGTGTCGCTAACATTTTGGTGTGTTGGAAAGTACTTTTGCAGGCTAATGAATATGTCCTTGCAGACTGGTGTGGCTGCACACAGGACATGAGTCTATGTTTTGTAAAGATTTCATTTTACTTTTGTCTTTTAGTTTCACATAGTGATTGAGGAATTGTCGTAAAGATTTAAAGGCTTGTTGGCATACATTTCACATTGAGCCGCATGTCCATTTGAGCACTGGATGGTTTGTTTGAGTGAAAGTATCATGTGATTCCAAATTTGTTGGGGGCTTTCTTTCTATAAGGGTTTCTTTTGCCATAATGGGCATTTCTACCATTTCATACCCTCAACCATTATTGTCTATGGCAATTGTTTTTTATTGTTCTTGTTTATAAGCTTCTTTATTGCAGTATGGTTTTGTGCTGCTGTGTGAATCCATTCATCATCACACCAGTTTGAAAAGGTCTCTAAATTGACACTGCACATGTTTAGAGTTCATTTTGTAATGTATTGATTAATTTAGTTAGTGGTTTCAGTCTGCTTAAAATAAATAAATATAAACAATGTTCTCTTAAGTAGAAAAGCACTGTCAATTAGATCTTGCAGGATTAGTCTTTTGCCATAGTGCTTTTGTTCAATATGTTGGCATGTTGGCAATTCTGTAACACGAAGGGTGTCATATATGTAATACAATGCCCTTGCAAACTCCTCTACATAGGAAAAACCACACGTGCCATCAAAATGCGCATCTCTGAACATCGTTCCTGTATCAGGAACAAGGTAGCAGACAAGCCCCTAGTAGAGCATTTTATCAGTAAGAACCATAGTGATACTGACATAAGATGGTTTGTCGTCCAAAAAGTGAAACCAGCAAAGCGTGGGGGGGATCTGAACAAAACGCTGACCCAATTAGAACAACGGTGGGTCCACAGACTTAACTCTGTTCAGGCTGGTCTAAATGTGTCAGTTGAATGGAAGTCTTTCCTGTAATGACATGTGCCCAATGATTGAGTATGAGCTATGAACTTCTTAACACTATGATCATTTTTCATTTCATGAAATGCAGAAGTCAGTAGACATTATGGCACTGTGTGTGTTTTTTTGGTCAATGTATGAAATCACCTACATGAAAAACTATACTTTCTTTGTTAATTCCAAATGTTTTCTGTCATTATGAAACTATGTATTAAGTTTCCAGGCGACACGCCCTAATTCTCACCCTCTCGGGCTGTTAGTAATACAATACAAACTGTCCACTTACTTAATTATGCTTTTTCTCTGCTGAGATTCCTGAGACACATACACATTTTGTGATCCATGCCACAACATATTGAAATGAAGTATTTTCGGTAATCACAACCTCATGGGGCCGTTAGCTATGTTGTTTCAGAGTATAAAAAACCAATGCCACTCCGCAATGCTTATGGTTGCCATGACAACCGTTTGTCAACAATATTGTCTAAATTAACTTTTTAGACACGCGTTGACACTAATCACACCCAAAATTGATTGAGCTTTTTTTGTGCCCCCCGGATGGAGCAGAATCCATCATTTTGTTTCCCACTCGATCCTAGGGCCATTCCAAGATGGCCGACATATAAATACCTACAGGGACCTACCAACAGCGTTACCAACGCTTTGCAGTCAGGCCCCTGCAGTCTCCTCTGTGACTCAGCAGCCTGAGGAGCTCCAGCTCGTACTTTTTTGCAGACAGGCTGCCCATGCTGCAACCCTCACAGGTACTTTAAAATAAACCCTGCACTTACTGCTATATATATGAGACAGTTGTTACTAGGTAACCACACTCACCTTGAGCCATATATATTTTTTAGCTGTGCAAGCCGTGTCTGTTTCCCACTGATACCACCCTGGATCAGCATTTTTTGACCTCCAGCGAGAGGTAAGACTTTTTTCCCTGAACTTTTTTTCATGCCTTTTTAAACGGGGACATGTTTAGCTTCAACCTCCCTTTGCTTCTCTCGTTCTCTGTTATTTGCAACCGGATCATACAGAGACCAGCCCATGCGGCTAGCAGATCTCAAATTTAGCGCCTGTGAAATCTATTAACCCATAGGTAAGCTATGTGCTTTTTGATTTTACATCAACCACACGTGATTCACTCAAACTAAATAATTTTGGCTCAGACACCCCCCTGACTGTAGTCTCCTTCCCCTGAAGCACAGACGTCAATCTACACAGAACTCCGTCCTGATGAAGGCCGTGTTAAAGATGAGGCACACCTAGCCCACCTAGAAACGGCTGAAACACCTGGTGTAGACGCACTACTCCCCCCAAAACTACAGCACATTAATGCTGTTTACGCAAGAGAAATAATTTTGTGTACCCACCATTGTTCTATGTGTTTTCCACAAATGTTGACTTGAATATGTACACTGTAATATGTGAATTTCTTGGCAAATCCTAATAGGAGTCGGGTTTGTTGCACACACACAATTTGGAGATTGTCCCAAAAAATGTTTTTTTGGCACTGTGTGTTGTAAATATCTTTCTGTTTTTTTGTCTGATTGTTCTGTTTTAGCAAACCATTTTGATGTCTTAATTTCTCTAAATGATGGATTTATGTCTTTTTGCACACAACTCTAATATACAAAAATGAGATTTATCTCTACAACATACTATTGAAGAGTGATTCCTTCCTTAGCAATGCAGAGTTTGATAATACATGTGAAGGTGTTGTTCTGAGCCTAGCATCCTTGGACCTATTCATTTGTATCTTTTGTTTTCCTAGTTAACCATCCTGGGTAGAATAGGTTCCACACCAGGAGCCCTATTTTTTTATTCCAATATGTTGGCATGACATTGTTTCATAATGAGAACATAAAATTTGATAGGCCCAACATTTCTCAGCGAGATGGAGTCCATCTAACTGATGTGGGTAATCAGATTTTTGTGGAAAACATTCAAAATGCTTTGAAGAAGTCTTTGTGAAAGTGAGGAGAAATAATTAAATTCAGTGCAATGTTTTCTTAGTTCAGTTTGTAAAACCAAAAAAAAAAATATATATATATATAAAAGCCAAAAACACCCAAAACGTTTTTTTCATGAACCACCCTTTTTGAACGCAAGCCACCCCTGGAATTTTTTAGATGTCTGTGGACTACCACGCTGTCCACGGATTATGCAGGCTGTGCAGGGGCCTTTGACATTTTGTCTCACTTCTATTTTTTAACTGAGAAAAATGTCTCCTAAGAAACCTGTTTTTATGTTTTTCGATTTCGTATTTTTTTTAAAAATTTTTCCAGGAGAGGAAAGGTAGGGAGAGGAAGGGGCAGCAAGCACAGGAATGAAGGTGCAGGTGGAGAGAAGAAGATGTTGGGTGAGCCAACAGGTAGATGGCAGTGTTTCTCACGGTCCTTGAACGCAGCCTCAAAAGCACTCCAAAACTGTTCCCCCTTATAGATTGGTGCTTCACAGTACATAGATAGCACTGTGATACTTAAAAAAGTAAGTGTCAACAGCATTCTGTATAGCCTCTGAGGCTGTCGCTGGGATCCTCTGCCCCAAAGATGTATACTTTGTGGTGACAGGAGCAGATGAAGATGATGGGGTGGGGGAAGCCAACCTGCTCTTACCTGAGAAAGGTATCACCTTTCCCAGAGCATTTGCGTGGGTCGATTTGGTGTGGCGCCTCATGGTAGTAGTCCCATAGGAATACACGCCAGGTTTCCTGCGACTGAGTACAACTTTGCACTCAGTGGATCAAACCTTGCTTGCACAACCCTTTAGAACATTTCCAAAGGTCGTTAAAAATTGCCACACCCAGGACTCACTTTGAGTACTGGTGACAGGGACTTCCTCCACTTCATCTTCTTCCTCTTGATCCTCCTTCTTCCTCTTGATCCACCTCTTCCGTATCACTGCGCCTCTCCAGGCGCTCCAGATGATGATGGTGGTGGTGGGGGTGGCTGGGAAGAAGCACAGGCCATAAGAGATGCCATGGTCTCTAAGAACAAGTTCTGCAAAAGACATTTCCCAGCAGTGAAACAGGTGCTACCTCCTGGATAGCCAGATTGAGAATGAGGAAAACCAATGGGTGGGTCCCTCCAGAGGAACCATCCACAGACAGTTGTACTGTATGCAGACTACTGAGTCAAAAATAGGCCTTCAAAAGTTGTAAAAAGTTTCCAGATCAACGTAGAATGCGGTTGGTAGCTGTGCAAAGGTAAGGTTTGTGCTGGAAACACCCTAGATTGGCTGGGAAAGCACCTTTAAACTGTCCATGGCCAGGGACACCATACGCAGACACCGCCATCACGCCGCACTGTTGCAGTCACATGATGATATCCGTGGCCGTCCGCAGCCCTGACACCTGACCGTGGACACCCATTGGGCGAGAATCGCAGGGCGTATGTGCCGTCAGTCCGCAGAACAGGCGCAGTGTCCGCAGACTAATTAAAAGTGTGTCACACAAAAAACAGAAACGTCGGACATCAAGCCTGTCCAGGGGCACCTCCATTTTGAGTGAGGTCACCGTGGAGAGTCGTAGTGTCTGCGGGCTCATAACTGAGTTTACAAAAAGGAAACATTGCAAAACAATAAACTAAACATGTATAGTACAAAAAATGTATTTGTTCAAGAAAGGGATGGGGTATCCGAATGGGAAACATAAATGGGAGAATCGGGAACTTTTGTGCAATAATTATAAGGGGAGGAAGCGTCTTTCATTAAAATGTTCAGAACTTGCAGGGGATTATTACTGGAGACAAAGGGGACAGGTGCAAGAAGGACAGTGATAGGGAACATTTGTAATCACATGATTGTGCACATACTGTAAAAGTTATTTGAAATTATTATTAAGTTCATCTAATTTGTTGGACAAGTTCATGATTTGATTATTTACAGTTGGGGATAGGGCTTCTGTTTGTGATTCTGGGGATTGGGTATAATTAAACTGGGGCATGGTTTCTTCATGAACACTATGTACTGTAAGAAAAACAGAAATTATTATTTTAGTAAGGTGTGCAAAAAATACAATATTTGTTTACATTAAAATATATATTCTATACCATTGGAGATGTTATCGTCACTCATTTCTTCTTTTTGGGAAGTTCTCCTCTAACCATTCAAGTGTGCTTGCCATTTCTGTGAGAAAAAAGGGCTTCTGTCTTATAGCACATGTTAACATGACGAAAGGTAATAATAGAGAAATAAATACAATGCACTTACTGTTTAGTGAGAATTTGCTGTCCAATAATCACCTTGTGTTTCTCAATCTGTATGCAGAGTTGTAGTGAGGAGACGATATGAAGTGTACAGTTATGGTTTGTGATTGGTGCATTCCATTGTAATGTGTGCTAAATAAAAAATAAAAAAATGCCTATTTTTAACGTGTTTGTACAAAAATGTATATTTGCATGTTGTAAACATTAGTTGTGATTTTATGTACATCTGTTTGTTGGTTGATGAGTATATCTTTTTTGGGTCTCCCCAAGGATTCTGAGCCTTGTAAATGCTGCCGGACATCCGCTGACTACTACGCTGTCTGCAGAATTCAGATCTGCCATATTGGGGGAGAATATTATAAGGGACTTGTAGGATATTAAAGGTGCACCAGAAAAAAACTATGAAATTCACTGAAAACACTTTGTTAAAGGGACGTTATGGTTAAGTTGCACTAACAAAAACCCATGAAATTCACTGAAAAGACTTTGTTAACGGGACATTATGGTGACAAGTAAAACTGAAAAACCATTGAAATTCGCCAGGTATGGTACCAACCATAACTTGTACCACCTCCATGCACTACTAGGACCAACACCCAGGACATCAAAGATGACATCACAATTGTCATTGATGACATCACTGATGACATAGCATATTAAATGAACTACTTAATGTGTTAACGAATGTACTCATCTGAACAAAACATTATAATGGAGTGTTGTTGTTAATACAGAAACCTCATCATACATCCACATAGTTAATGGGTGTAGTGGTACCTTTTCAGAGTTTTGAGTAATGACAAACATGGCATTAATAGTTAATAGCTTAGAATTGAAGACTTACTTCATACTTGTATTAGTACAAAGTATATGAAGACCAATAATGCATACAAATCTGAGGCACATACAGGGAAACTTCAGTAAGCAGGAAAGAAACAACAACAAGAAACATTACACTTCAACAAGTACACAAATAAATTGTGTGTTTAAGGCTTGCTTATTTCCCTGTGTATGTGTACCGTGAACTGAGGACAAATCCCAAGGAAAGTACCTTAACAACATACAACAATGGTCTCTAACAGTTAACTACAATGACTATGCCAGTGGGGGTTTGATGCAGTATACAAAATTTGTAACATAACATAAAGAAAAAATTGATAGGTTTGCCAAAATGAAAATGGAAAATTCTGATCATATTTCTGGAATCCAAAAATGGGAAATGCTTATTTCTGACATACAACCAATCCCGACTCTTATTAAAAGGGTTTCCAGGTGAGGAAGGTGCCCAGATCACTTTTCTCTTGCCTCTGAGTCAATTCCGGACCAAATGTACTTGTATTTCAACTCCATTCCCCCACTTTCATCCTGAGGACTGTACTGCCAATAGGGCCTGAAGACAGCTCAGTTCTGTACAAAGAACAGGTTGTCCAGTAAACTGACCTGTTTTTGCCAAAGCTATCTATGTTCGCCCTACTGGTATCTGAAAGCCTAACTAGGCACTTGCAACTCTGGGAAGTAGTTGGAAAGGGTGGTTTATACGCAAATTATTTCCAGAGGATCACAGCAACCATCAAAGAGGGTCCCAGTCCCCACAACACCCTGTGGGACATTCCTCAAAGGTTTCCCGGTAGGGAACAATTACCAATTGGGCAGCAACCTCAGGGCTGTTTCCTCAACAAGGAACCTACAAACTGAAAGCCATCCTAGTCTGGAAGTGCCTTCAGCGTGACCGGCTTATCTCTACTGCACACTCTGGGATGCACAATGTGTTGGTGCTTGTTTTTTGGGTCCACTAGTGTTTATGTTGTTGGCTTGCAGCCCAAAATTGTCCCTCCACTTTACTCAGGCATGCGAGGTGGGCTTATTCTGACATAAAACTCTGTACACGCATCAAGCATGTCATAGCCTGTTGGTAACAGTCATGTAACAAATGCAGCCCCCTGCACAGTAACCCAGAGCTGTGCAGTGAATACACTCTCTCTGACAACATATCAGAATAGCAAATTAGCCCCCGGCTAAGTGCTTACTTGCAACATATCCTAGTGTGAATCTACAGATCCATAGCAGCCCATCCTACCCTTTTGTTCTCCAACTGCATTCACCTTTCAACCAGTGCATCATGGACATTAACTTTTACACTGGCAACAATAACTTCTTTGCCTAAAAAATCACGTGGGATGCATACATGTGTGTTGGCAACATATCTCGTCGCTTAGGTGGTCGGCCTGGTAATATCCTTCTGGCTCGCACTTGAGGGTAAAAACCACCTATAAATGCCTTGACAAAATGTTAATAGCCCTTGCTCTGTCTAGCGACTACTTCTGGTGTGTGGGTATTTATCAGTTCTGGGTATAAAGCTGCCGTACACGCCCTCCTATCATTATACTATAGTGTAGCAGCCTTATAACGGCCAATACAAAACGTGTTCACATTATATTATAAATAAAGACAATAGAACGCTGGGTGCATCAAAGAGAACTACACAAATTAATATTCGCTTCCTTTTAAAAATTCTACCAACGGTTACATTATTTCTGCACCTGTCTAAAACCCTGTATTCTGTATTTTATCGTCGTGGGTAGCAATACGCCTGTGACTTTTCCGAATCTGCAGCTAGTGCAGATATACATTTGAGTATAGGTGACATTTCTGTTACAGTACAATGCAGAAAAACACGGGGAACCGCATAGGTTACACGATGATTCGTCCGACTGAGAATGGAAGCATAATGGGTCTTCTGAGGCCCGGCCGTGAACGTACAGTCATCACCAGTTGCTTTAAGGAGTCACTAAGCCGCACGGGAAGATCACTGGCAGTGCAGGAATTCCAGGAAGCCCAGTCACCCTGGAACATAGCCCTTATTCACAGTGGCCGTAACCCGAGAACAGCTCTCAGGAGCAGGGATTAGGGGAGCTATTTGGCGGTACCTGACTTGCTCAGTGTAAACTCATGGGCTGCTCCGGGATGGGTCGCAATGCTTAATGCAAGGGCTGCGGCTCCATCGTCAGTACACAACAGAAGGAATTTGGCAATAGGCTACCGAGCGTGATTCCCCCCTCACGAATCCGTCAACGTGCACGCTTTATGCAGGCACACGCTGTCAGCATCATTTTTAATGTACCTCCATTTTACGGGCTGAACAGAATCTACTAGAAACAAACATTAGCAATACCAACAGTTTGGCTTTTGTTTAGGCCTTGGAAAGATGCTTGCCAAGAAATGCCGTACTGGTATTAACTGGCCATTGATGGTAGCAGGTGCAAAATGGTGCGTGTGCCAGAGCATCTAAGAGCAGAGCCTGTGATACTCTAGTACTTATACACAAGCCAAAATGGGTGGCTGTGCCAATGCTTGTTTTTAATAGGACTCCAGTGAAGGACACGCAGAATGCTTACAAGTGGAGTGGATGAAGGCAGACATTTTTAAGCCATTTTGATTACACCAGTAGAGGATCTATAACTCCAATGAAGTCATCAACTCTCAGAAGATTGCTTTGAAAAAACGCTGGCATGCACTTCAAGTGTAAAGTTTGATGGTAAGGCTTAAATGAAGATTTCCCATGAGGTGGTGTTTTGGGCGGGGAGGGGCAGGAACTGGGTGGGAATGTCCATAGGGAATATCATGGCAATTGGCAGTCAATGGGTGAACGCATAACCACACAACAAATACGAGTTGTGCTTCCCTCTCATATGCCATTTCTCCCTATATGTACTCTAATGCAATAGTGTTGGCTTACATGTGACGCAATAGCCCAAACGAACAAAGCCAGAGGAGGTGGTATTTACCTCTGGTAATATTCATGAACAATAATCCACTGAAATTGTAATGAGCCTCTTAAACTGCTCTAACTCACACAATTCCTCTGTAAAAATGTGAAATACCCCAGATTTCCTGAACATTGTTACAAATGGCTAAGCAACATCCTTAAAAAATAATCGCACCATCTGAAATATATTTGAAATTGCCACTTTCTAGGTACCTCGGCTGTCAACACAAATGTGGCAAAGGAAATTGTGAAAATTACTTTCTAGGTCTTTTGTAGAGGTGTCAATCTGCAGAACGTTTGAGGTACTGCTTGACAGCTGTGCAGGGGAAAGGACAGGGAAGCGACAGAGAACAGGCAAGTCTTGGACATCGAGCAATGAAGAACTGTCACGTGCAAGCACTTACAAAAGAAACCCCGACCAAGCCAAATTGATAGGTTAGACCATATCTGCGAAGTGGAGAGAAATACGATGAATTGTAAGAAAAATGTCCGCCAGATAGTCCAGACATAGAGCAAATAACACACAATCAATCTGATTTGACCCACAACTGTTAGACATGTTTAAACATATGAGATTCCAACAAGTGCTAAAATTAAATTAAATCTTAAAGATGGAAGATATCACACTTCTCTTTAAGTCCAACGTATCAAAGTATGCTTACACATTTAACCTAGTGCACTGGAATTGTTAGATCTGCTAAAATATCGCTAAGCGGGTTGGAATGAAAACTACATATCCAGGAAGGAGGAGTGCATAATTAACGTGTTAGTGAAGGGGACGCAATCTTTTCATTAACATAGTGCCTGAGGGTTAGGTTTTGCCGCTTTGGCTTCTCTCGTCTACTGCATGACACATCGAGAAAGGTTCGAGTGGAACTGGGAACCGTGACACATCACAGGCTGCGGTGCTGCGAGCGATGTAGGAATGTCCCACCGGGATTCGATGACATACAGACCCAAATCACTCCCAAACTGGCTCACGGATGCTCACATGTCCCCCTATCCCACAGTGCCTGTGCCAAACTGTTCCGCCTCCTCTTTCTCCGGAAGCCACTTAATAAACATACCAGGTAGGGGCACAAAGGCTGGTTACTCCGAGTAATCTATGTAAACAGCACACCATTGTCAAGCAACAACCGGAGACTGGAAACAGCACCTGATGATCTAGAGGAATGTTGGCTAGGCCATTGAGTTAACCAAGCACTGGCAAAGCCAACAGTTTGACTTTTAATTATGAGATCATAGATTGTGTGCATCTCAGTTACAGATGTCTCTCGTGTGAGAAGGTGCCTCTTTAAGGTCAGTGTTGAACATTAAGAAAGTGATAGCTGCATCTTGGTGCTTCACTGTCTACTTCTCATTCATATTTAGCTTTCACTCGCCAAAGACTGGTAGTGTTTTCCAACAAGGAAATGAAATGCAGAAGGGACAGAAATAATTCCTGCTGTCAAAAGTATTGCAAATTACTTTGTTTAAAAAAAGATTATACTCACATATTTCAATGTATCATTTTATTTGGAAGATGCATGGTATCTTCGCTATTCAAAGATGGCTGCTAGTTTTGGCTTGTTTCCAGAGAGCTTCCTTAGAAAGAACTCAGAACTCGAAGATTTCAGAGATGGGCAGGAATGGGTTGGATTATCCATAGGGATTACCATGGCTAGGTTCAGGGAATGGGAGGTGATCCACAACCAAACAACACCAAATACACTTTGTAAACCTCCTCAAATGTCATCTCCATTGAAAAGCATCACAGACCCTCATTCAAAGCCCATATTTGATGCTCTTATGTTAAGGCTCCTATTTTAACGACACTAGTTTTGGCTTAAAAGTAACACTTTTAGTGCCACCTAATAGTCCAAACTAAAAATAAAGGGCTGTTGCTTTACAGCACTCAGAAGGGCTAACGCTTTTTTTTTATTCTCAGGAAGTTCTATTATTGATTATCAAAAAACAGAAATGTGAACCAATAACTATCACAGATTTTCTTTTCTTCTGGGAACAGGTGGGAATTGCAAGTCTGTGAACATGGACTGAATGGGTTACTGTTTCGATTTTGAACATTTGTTATGGGTAATGCAGACGCCCCTTTTAATTTAAAATGAACATGTGATTCACCTGAGAAGCTAAAAAAAGAAAAGGTTTGCAACAGTGTGTAGAGGAGGATCCAGACATGACCTGCACCCCTGCCCCCAGTTCGATCTGCCAGGAAGGTACCCGCCAAGGGGCGTGACGTATGAAGAGCAAATGAACCAACAGAGAGCCGCACTGGGACTCTGCCCAGTATACATTAGGAGATCTGTGCCTGTTGAACTGCCCATAACAAGACAACCCTGGGCAGCACGGTACCCTATCAGAGAGCCATACCAGCAGCTGATACGAAATGAGGAGTACTTTCATGCGGTCCACGAAGAGACCCCAAAATCCTTAATGGAAGGCCAGTAGAAATGACATAAGTACCTGAACAGACTCGCAAATGAACAAAAGTAGCTATCGAAGACAAGCACGCCAGTGCGAGTAGCTACAAAAATAAATGTAATGGACACAGAGAAGAGACAATGTTAAAACCTTAGGAAACGGTGCTGCGAGACAAGATGGAAGCAATCGTTATGTTAAACATTTGTAAATATGCTTGAAACGCAAGATGCTAAGAAACCGATACTGCTTGCAATGCTTAGTAAAATAATAGGAGCGGCATGCGCCGACTATATATCTACCTCAAGAAGCACATTATACAAGTGTGACTCCATTTTGTAAAAGCAATAATGTACTGAGGCGGCCAGAGGCCTGACAGGCCAAGTTTTCAAAACCCAGCCAAAGGCAAGAGAAGGAGCAGAATCGAAACTCAACAAAGAGCGGCTCATGCCTAGGAAATCACGGTCAACCAGAGAAGGGGAGGAGAGCATCAACTGGCAAGAATCAGGCTCCGCAGCATACCAGCTCACCCGTGAAGGTCAAGATAAGAGAGGCCCAGGCAGGTGGCAGAGCCGAAGCAGAATTAAATACAATAAAAGCTGGAAACTGAAGCAGATTCATGGTGAACAGACACGTGACCTGCCAGGAGCGAAGAAGTACCACCGCCAGATGTCATCCAGAACCCGAGCATGCCATAAATTCTCCTGATAAGAGACTACAGTCCTGAGGCCATACCCAGCCAACTAATTGACACAGCCCTAAGATACTGATTCATGGAAGGGAGACAGGGTGAAACTTGGGACACCAGGCACCTGGGTTTCCATTCTGCATGCTGCTAATTAAAATGGGGATTCATGTCTAGGGGTGTAACTCGCCCAATCACAATAGACCAAGTAATCTAGGGTCCTATAGCCAGTAGAACCAAAGAGACGTTGTACTTGTAGTGACGTCTATCACAAGTAATGTAGAGGGTTGGACATAGACGCCCACCCGATAAGAGTTATCCAATCCGCATGCTCTGTTACCATATACAGATATAGCACCTATACTTAAGTTACCTTTCCTAACCAATTATATTGCATGATGATTTTTGTAAAGTTGGACGTCAATGATGACAAGTTTTGTGTATAAAAATTGCTGTTCATCTGAAGTTCGAGGAAGTCGGGGCGAGAGAGGTGATCGCAACGCTGCTGATTTCCATTTGTTTTCCCTGTTTGATGTACTTGCCATTAAACTGACTTCCCTTTGCCAACTTACTGAGTCCTCATTATTGAGTTGTGCTGGAGTATGTGAATCCTGCACCCCCTGTCCTCACATGGTGCAGCTATCTTGTCTTACAAGCTCAGGAGGGTGAGTACTGACCTATGGGCCCGTCAGAAACTTCCTCCCCTCTCTGAACACTTGGTAACGTGAGGATGGTTTCGGCCATCGAGTATTGATTATCGATTGATAGTTATAAGACACCTTCAGACCGACGGCACAAAGTAACTCTGGGCCCTCGGTAAGATCACGAGTCCTTTCGCCATTCCGGCTGAGTAGACTGAGAAACTCCCCGTGGACAATGATAGAGTAAAAGTTTCAAAAATCTGCAGTGGGTCTGAAGGAACCCGCCTTTCCAAGCATAACCCTTCTCATTCCCACGGGCAGCGGATCGGACGAAAACCTTAAAAGCAAGAAGAGGAAGGGGCGGTGATCCCGATGTCCCAGAGAGGAAAAGATGCGATCGGTGAGTGAAACAACAAACTCGTTACTTTGGCAAATGTCTCGTAGGCATTAGAGTAAATAAGGTTAAAGTAACGGAGGGTGGCGGAGAAAAAACAAAGTAGGTAGAAGTAGAGAAGACTGTATTTATATAGGGGATTAATGACTCGAGCATAAGAAATAAAGAGTGGATAACAGGGGGGCACATGAGCAAAAACATATGGAATACCAGGGGGGGGCACCTGAGCAAAAATGTAAGGAATACCAGGGGGGCACCTGAGCAAAAACGTAAGGAATACCAGGGGGCACCTGAGCAAAAACGTAAGGATTTGCCTTGTTCCTGCGCTTTAAAGAGTGGTTAGAAGGAAAGTGAACCCAGAGCCCACAGTGGGGGGACAATTTAGGCTACGGTGACAATTAAAGACGTCATAAAAGGGGTTCGTTCACATCCCATGTTGGGGTATTGATTAGAAGGCAGGTATATGTGTGACCAGCTGGCGTCTGTCTAGTCTGTCAAGCGTCTGTCATATATGTCCTGTGTATGTCAAATGTGAAATTATTGTATTGATGATTGATTGAAATGCATTTTGGCTTTATGCAATTTTGTAACTAAGAGGGAATCGCCTTTGAATTGATGAGTTTTGAGTAAATTGTTGGTACAAAATTAAACGAAAAAAAATTGGATTGGAGCTTGCGTATGTGGTGCTTGCTCATACTATTGGAAAGATTAAAGAACTGTGTAAATATTGTTGATGACGAAATTAAGAATGGAAGAAGTTACCCCACTTGCGCATTTATGCAAGCAACTGCCCAAGCATGCAATAAAACTGAAGAAATATAGCCAGGAGTGGCTTAAGGGTACCACCAATAAGATGTTTATGCCTTGGCCCCAGAATGGGTCACTTTCTAAGGCTTTGTTACAGCACATGACCACCTTTCTACATGCCACATATACAGGCAAGAAGCTAGAGAAACGTCTTGCTGTCCTTGAGTTATGGAAAATGTTTGAAGAAACCAAGATGGAAGAACCACCCACAGACTGGATACTAAATGTATGTACGGAGGGGGGTGAGACGCCTACCGCGCCACCAGCCCCGCCTGAGCCAGTCATCAAAGGGAGCAAAACAGAAGGGCTTTACCCGCTAAGAGAACTCAAGGCAGCTACGGGGTATAGCAACCCCGCATATGGGTCACCTACGTGCAGTAGTGACAAGGTCAAAGAGAGGGAGCAGGAGAGTAATCTTGCCTCCGCAGTCCCGATGGACAAGGAAAGACGCGATGGTGGAAAAAAGGATCAGGCACAGACTAGTGCATCTCTCGAGACAGAGAGAGAGGGAAAGAAGCAGAAAGGAAGTGATGAGTTAGCATTCGCAAAAGACACATGGATGGGAGGGCAGATACTATTGAAATTAGATGGAAAGGGAAGAGATGAGGTACGGTCGAGAGAAAGGACTGATGAAGCACAACGAAGAGAGAAGGAAAAGGAGAAGGAAGTAAGGGATGAAAGGACAAGAAAGAAAGATGGGCTAAGACGAGAACAACTATGTCGCGAAGAGCAAGGAATACCGCTCAGTCGCACACAATACGCAGCCTATGAAAAGTACAGGCAGAACAGGCCAAAGTTAGAGGAAGAGAGGAGAGTGCACGAAAGAAAAGTAAAAAAGCGGGAAGAGGAGGAAAGTAAAAGGGCAAAAGAACGTAGAAATGAACAAATGAGGGAAGTAGATAAGGCTAGGGAGGAAGCAAAAAAAGCAAAAGGAAATAGATGAGGAAATAGAATGTAAGCACAGAAAGAGGGCACGGGACCTTGAATATTTGGAGCGGGAAGTGATTAAACCCAGTCCTACAATAGAATGGGAAGACATAGAAGAATTTGTTCCTGCAAGCGATGCGGTACCGGGTAGAAGCGGGACTAATATTGAAGATGACATCGACACCAGAAGCATCGGGGAAACGATTGATAAAATCTATGACGAGATGGGACTGGAACTAGTTTACCAAGGGGGAAGGGAAGATGAGCGCTTAGAGAGCACTCAGCTATATGACACTGAGGATGTCACCCGAAGTAGTGGGAGCAGGGGTCTGTCCCTAGACAGGGTAGAGATTGGGCAAAACGAAGAAGATGCTAGGAGTTATGTAAACTGGGAGTACTCAGAATCTGACTCTGGTGGGGAAACGGAGGATGTGGCATATGAAGAAGGGAGACGGTGTGAAAAATGGCCCCCAGGGGACAGAGGGTTTTGATGGTCAGACGCTAGCAGGTCCACAAGTAGGGCACCGAAGTCTGCCACGCAGTCCGGCCGTCATGAAGGAACACCCCACGGTCAGTGGGAGGCGTCAGCACCTGCCTATGCAGACAGACTAATGGCACTGCCAGGTAGACGGCAAGGTGGGTATGCCACCCCGGCAATAGACCAGAGAGCTATGGGGAGAGAGAAGGAGGACTGCGCATTCCAATTCCCGCTGCTAGAAAAGGGGGGAGCAAGACCACAATATATTCCATGGGCACACATGGACCGAAAGAATCTTAAAAATAAGCTTCCAATGCTGACATCGGGAGCCGGAAAGTGGATACACGAGTTAGAGAAAATGACGGGGGGTGTCACCTTAGCTATAGGGGACATTAAGGGCCTCCTAATTTCTATACTTGGTGAAAGAGCAGATGATGTATGGAAACGGGCAGGCTATCCTAGGGTAACCTTAACTGATACCTCCCATGACAGAGCGCCATTTATTAACTGCAGAGCAGCAGTGTGGAAAGCGCTTCGAATGCTATACCCAGACACGTCTGATATGGGAGCTATAATGACTCGGAAAATGAAAGATTCCGAGGATCCGTTGATTTATATCCAGAATTCTCAGGACGCGTGCGTGCTCAAAATGCATGAGTCTTGGACGAAATCTATCCCTGTATTCTAGCACATATTATGCCAAGGGTTGCCTGAACCGGTGCAGAAGCAGCTAAAAAAATTGGTAGGAGTAGAAGCCAAACCATGGGCCGAAATACAGTTGACAATTGTACACTACTGTAGATTGTTGCAAGAAAAGAATCGGAAAAAAGAGGCAACGCGTAAGGGAGAGGAGGCAAAGCTAGTGCAAAAGAAAGTTTTGAAATATGCTCTCGAGGGAGCCATGCTCACCAGCCCAGCTGAGCCAAGCGCACAACAAGCGACCAACCCACCGCAGAATAATCAGGGCAATGCAGGGCCCTACCCGAGAGGAAGGTGTTTTGGAGAAGGAGGATGGCAGAGTAATCAGGGAGGGTTTCGAGGTAACCAAGGAGGTTTTCAGAATGTTCAAGGGGGCTTCCAGAATGAACAGATGGGCAGTCCAGCTATGCCGGATGGACAGTTGGCCCGAACACCGCCAGTGTTTTGGCTGTGTGGAATGACGGGACACGTAGCGCATATGTGTAGAAGCCAAGGCATATGGCAAAATGGCCAAGGGATGGGGGAAGGCATGATGAATCTACCTGCCGTCCCGCAACCGGGTGGTGCACAAAATTATACAGTGCAGCCACAGGCATCAGGTGTGCAGCAAGGTGCAGAGCAAGTGGTTCTACCACCGAACATGGGGAACTTGCTGCAGGGACAACCCCAGCAGGCACCACCGCAAATGTCACAGGACACTGGTTCCAGAGAGGGAGTTAACCCTGGGACTGGGGGAAATAAACAAGTATGCAGTGGACCAAACATATATAAAATAGGACAGCTCACGGGGGACTCTGATGTGTTCTATCCTATCAGTGACACCAGACCCTAACAGGGTACCAAGGGTGAATGTCACCATAGGGGGGAAAGAATATTCCTTCTTAGTTGATATGGATGAACTGCGCTCGTGCATTCGAGAAGGCAATTTTTCCATGTCCGGCGAGGCTATAGATACTCAGAGTTTCACTGGAGCTCATAGTAGAGTTCCCTTTACAGACGCACTCCCAGTCTCAGTGGGAGAGCGCGAAATGAATGTACCCCTATTATATTCACGTCAGACTCCAGTAAATATTCTGGGTTGGGACCTGATGACTAAACTAAACATGATCGTCTCATTTACCGAGAATGGTATAGTGTGCTCCACTCCAGGAATGCATTATTCAAAGGTGTGCGAAATGATCAGAGCATACTCTGGACGTGCAGCAATGAGGGCTATACCGCTAGAACCAGAGGTTTTCGCATATGGCGTTCGGGTGCTTATGGCGGGATTGCCAGGCCTCAGGGACAGACCCCGGATGAGTTTCAATTCAGACAAAGAATACCCTTGCACGAAGAGGAGGGACAAGTATTTCCTTTAAGGGTGCATTTTGCGGCAGTACGAGGGAAAGTGGTATTTGTCGAAGGATGTGATGATGAAGGCAGACAATGGGGTGCGATTGTCGCCATTGAAGAAGGGCACGAGTGACTGATGTCACCGATGACGATCTGTTTGAAGAACACCCTGACCTAGAAGAGACAAGGGTGGAAGTGAGTCTCATATTTTGGGTCATAATGATCAAACGAGAGGTGCCACAGAGAATGATGTTGGCACTAGTACGTCCAGAATACTTTGATGACGACACGGCCCAAGTGCCTGCCGCAGTATGGACAACAGGACCCTACGATGTAGGTCTCCTGAAGGGGGCAAGGGAAGTGAAAATTAAACGAAGCCAGGAGCAATTTTACTGCGAGCGCGACAGTATCCCATGTCCAGCGAGGCAGATGAAGGGATCGCGAAGACAATCTCCGCCATGATGGAGCAGGTCATCCGTGTGATGTCAGAATTGCCGTGTAACACAGTGATTTACCCTGTCAAGAAATCAAAAGGGGGTCTTGGCATTTAATCCAAGATTTAAGAGCCTTAAACGATATTGTGGAAGCCGAGTTCCCTCTAGTCCCGAACCCCTCTAAAATCCTATGCAACATACCCACCGTGGTAAAATATTTCATAGTGATCCATCTGAAGAATGCGCTTTTATCGATCCCGTTGCATCGTGACTCACAAGACCTGACTTCATTCACTTTCAGACAAATGCGTCTGAAAAGCACGAGGTTGCCACAGGGGTACTGCGAGTCACCGTCTATTTTCAACAGATTCCTGCAAATGGACCTAAGCAATGTTCCGCTGGACAGTGTTGTGTTGCAGTATGTAGATGACATTCTGATCTGCAGCACCACTGAAGAGCAATGCAGGCAAGACTCTGTCCAGCTACTAACCATACTGGCTGAAAAGGGATACAAAGTTGACAAGGAGAAGCTGCAGTACTGTCAGCCAGAAGTATTGTACATAGGGCAACTGATTTCACATGAGGGAAAGAAAGTAACCCCAGAGAGGGCTGAAGCTATCATGAACACGGACAAGCCGCGCACAATAAAACAAATGCAAAGCTTCTTAGGCCTGTGCAATTGCGTCAGAGCATGGGTCTTCGACTACAGCTCATACACCAAGCCCTTAATTCAGGCCCTAAAAAAGGCTCAGGCGAGAAGGGAAGATATCGAGTGAACTGAGGCAATGGAAAAGGGGTTTACAGAACTCAAGGGGGCAATTAGTAAGGCCCCAGTTCTCGGGATTCCTAATTATGCAGAGGAATTCTACCTGTTCTCACATACCGATGGTAATTTCATGACGGCAGTGCTCGCGTAGCGAACCACGCTGGGTTATAAGCCACTAGTGTATTACAGCGGGAATCTGGACCCAGTCATGAAGGGCCACTTCCCATGAGAACAAAATCTAGCTGGTGCCGCGTTCACCATCGAGAATACGTCATCCATTGTGATGGGGTGCTCCATGACACTGTATGTTGAGCACTCAATGTTCGCCATGCTAGAGAAGCCAAAAGGCACACTGACGTCTCAGAGAGCATCTGCCTATGAGGTGATCATCTCTAATCCATCGATCAAGATAGTGCGATGTAAAACTGTAAACCCTGCTACGTTCATAGCTGTGCCAGTCACAGAGGGAGAACCCATGCACGACTGTGCGAACTATGAGGAATTCTATGATGGGATCCCCAGGGTAAAGGAAAATGCCCTGGTGAGTGGAGAGATCGTCTTCATTGACGGGTCTTTGAGAATAGACCAAGAAGACAGACAAAGGTATACAGGCGTGGCCATGGTGAAACACCTGGCAAACTGGGAGTTTCGAGTACTCGTTAGTGCATGAATACCATCTCACTATTCAGCACAGGCTGCCAAACTTTTGGCACTGATACTTGCCATTGAGAATCATGCAGACCAGGAAGTAACGGTGTACAGTGACTCTGCCTATGTGACGTCCACAGTGCATGCAGGCTTAGCGCGCTGGAAAAGGAGGGGCTACCTCTGAGCAGACGGCACCCCAGTGCAGCATGCAACCTTATTAGACAAACTTATAAAAGCACTACGGCTCCCGGTGGGCATAGCGGTCGTGAAATGTGCCGCTCACACCAAGGAGACAGATTTTGTGTCACGTGGAAATCATGAAGCGGACATGGAAGCCACGCGTATGGAATCTAGGAACGAAACAATCATGGATGTGGAGGTGGCACGTACCCATGAGTGGATGATGGTAGAGCGAGCCACACCAGAAGCCTATAGCAATATGGGGCAGACTCAACTAGTGGAGCTCCAGGGGGAGGCACCTCAGGAGGAGAAAAATCTGTGGAAACGTCGAGGGTGTTCTTTAAACCCCTCTGACGGGTTGTGGAGGCAAGACAGCACTGGTAAACCAGTAATGCCTGTCGCCCTCCTAAAGGTAGCATTAGAACAACTTCACTACCCCATCCACATGACAAAAGAAAACCTAGCTGCAACGCTTGCAGAAGACTGGTTCACACCGAATTTGGCAGAGCATCTTGCATTTTTCATGGTGAACTGCATAATCTGCCAGCAATTCACCGCTAGGCACACATTAAAAGTAGTGAGAGGGATCATTCCCAGACCAAATGGACCATTCCAGCACTTGCATATCGACTATGTCGACATGATTCAAGTGTGCAACGGGTACAGGTATTTAATTGTGGTGGTGTGTCCATTCTCTTGATGGATAGAAGCAGGTCCCTGCACACACCCCAATGCTACCTGTGCTGGCAAGTTCCTAGTGAGGGAGGTGTTCCCTAGATGGGGGGTGTGCGAAGTAATGAGATCAGATAACGGGGCTCACTTTGTAAATTCCATTTTTGGACAGATTAGCTTGTTGCTTGGTATAAAGCACAAGTTCTCGTTGGCGTATCATCCTGAGGGGAACGGGATATGTGAACAGATCAACGGCTTGCTTAAGGAGAGGATAGCCGAGTTGAAGCTCACATTAAAGAAGGGATGGCTACACTGTCTACCATTGGCATTGTATGCACTTCGGAACCAACCAGGATCCGACCATCATCTCACGCCGCAGAAGATAGTTACAGGGAGAAGGATGAGGACCCCTCTCACCCCCCGAGATAGAGCTAGATGTGATGCCCAGCCAACTAGGGAAGTTCTGGGAGCAGAAATGAAAGACTATCTCAACTGTATGACATCCAGTGCCTCTGTCATTACAGACCAGCTGCAGCGATGGCGAAAAGGGGACAGCGCAACAGAAAGTGCTGATGCAGGCACAGCTCAAATCCTTTGTGCGCCCCTCGTCTTCCCTAGTGACACAGTATTGGTGAAGAACCACACAAGAAAGAGGTGGGACAAGCCAAGATTCAATGGTCCCTTCATCGTAGAGGACTGCACCCCATCCGCTGTCAAGCTCAAGGGCAGAAGAGCCTGGATCTTCCTCAATGACATTAAACCCTACATAGGAGAAAGCCCTCCAGCT
Source organism: Ambystoma mexicanum (assembly GCF_040938575.1). Lineage (NCBI taxonomy): Eukaryota > Metazoa > Chordata > Amphibia > Caudata > Ambystomatidae > Ambystoma > Ambystoma mexicanum. The sequence continues at coordinate 977,066,956 of NC_090929.1, read as the reverse complement.
GCATCCAGCTGTGAATAAGCTACAGACAACGGGAAAGAACCTCAGCACGTGCAGACAATATCCATGATGAGGAAGAAGGACGCATGAGCAGAAAAGACAAGACGAAAAGAGCTCTTGTGAAAATCTTGACCTTACACCAAACTTTTCCCCTAAGCATTGAGAGGGATAAAAGCAACAAAACGAACACTCTGTGCAGCCAAAAATACAGGGTAAAGAAAAGAATTGCGCACCCAAAGCCTCAGTAATGCTACTCATATAAATGTTTAGAGCCACATTGAACACTGAAAAGACCCTAAAACTCTGATAAGCGGAAAGTAAGACATTCCTGAGAACCAAGAACAATATCTTGAAGCAACCAGAACCAGGACTGTGCCACAAAGCCCGTGGTCTCCCCCAGTAGGAATATTACAAAGGATGTGCTTTCCTGTTTACGATTATTATTAGAGACATATCCATCACTCGTAAGGAGATACACAAATATCCCAGATTTCATCCAAAATCCAGCTAACAGGAAGATAATATAGCAACTACTGACTGTCCTAGCAGAGGCTTTTGCTGAAGTGCCAGAGTACTGGGAATAAGGTCAAATGCTGCCACCTCAAGTGATCATCAATGAACTGATTTATACCCTATTTTGAATCATACAGGAGTGCCCAGGAGCTGTTGGGAGAAGCACAGATACCCTAACCTTCATCAGAGACCCAAGAAACAACGAATTCCTAAACCAAGTATGCTACAAACTAAACTACGTGGTTGCAATCCACGCAGCAGGAAAGTGTAAAAACTGTTCGCGTCAAAAGAAATGATTGTGATCAGGACCCAGCAAACATGACAAATGTCCCTGTCACCCGCATATACCCAGCTGGCTCACAATGTCATGCTCAGACTAGTCGCAGACTATCCAGAAATGGTAGGAAGGCCTGCAGATGTTGACGTCATCACCTTCCTTAAAGATCCGGCCAACGCCCCACACATGGGCACACTTATCCATGGTATAATACTCCAAGTGGAACTGTCCAACTTCCAGTGAGAATTCCTAAGGAGATTCCAGTAGACTTTTCGCCGAGGGACAGATCGAGGAGACGAAGACTGTTCATGCTGCAAGAAAGGTCTGTGATCTAGAGACTAGAAAACAAGAGCACATGTCTTTGACACCATAAGACAGCAGATACGCATACCGAGTCTTCTTCCATCTCATTGAGAACTTTCCAGAACTAGTGGGTAGACCCATCAATGTTGACGTATTCACATTCATCAGAGACCCAGTAAAGAACGCTCAATTAAACAGGCTCCTGAGAGCCATCATAGCGCAACTAAGAAGCAATTATGGACACCCTGTGCTGAGGAGAGCCCTAGAAGGAGGAGATCCAAAATAGAACCTTTTGTCATCCTGCCGCCGTGAAGCAGACAGAGGAAAGAGACACTGTTCTTCAACGTGTCGCTGAGAGACGTAACGAAAGGAGCGAACACAAGAACTTCACCATTTTATTTTTATTTTCCTTCAACCTTCCCATTTTTCTATTTTTTCATATGGTCACTTTTGCTTTTATGTTTTGTTCCTATTTTTGCAACATCTTATTTTTGTGATTTTAACTCGATTTTACCTTTTCAATATGTTCATTTTTATGTTTTGTTCCTATTTTTGCAACATCTTATTTTTGTGATTTTAACTCGTTTTTTACCTTTTCCCTATGTTCATTTTATTTTTTTTCCTATTTTTACGACTCTATTTTCGTGAGTATAGCTCAGTTTTTCCTATTTTTGCCACACATACACTTTCAGTTTTTTTATTTTTTTATTTTTACTTTTTCAGCATTTCATTTTGTGTGATTTTGTAGCAGTTCCATCGTTTTATTCTTTCGCATTGAACTGTTTTCAGCATGTCCTCAGGACCAAGGCAAATTCGAGGTGTTCATTGGGACCTCACCTACTACCAATACACATAAATAAATGTGATGTACCAGAGTTGATAGCCTAACCTTTTTTCATAGTCTAGCGCACAGAACCGTGCTGCATACCCAGAGACTATCATCATCACCCACATGGCGGGGGACACTTAAAAGCATTCAACACTTTAGTAATAATAGACCTTTTGAACTGTGAGATCAAAGCACGAAAAGAATAAATAATTAACTATGGACATTATTGAAATGGGGGCCCAGATCAGTAACATAGTTCAACCCCCAGCAGAAGGGCGCCTCCACATCCCTGGAAGAAAATGCTGCAAATTATCATTCCGAACGATAATGTGCATATGTACAGTGATTATTATTGTTTTCCTATTATTAACAATCAGAACTGCTTTCTTTATTGGTGAGCAAAGTGTCCCACTATCAGTACGACCACAGGATAATGAACGTCAGGGTCACAAAAAAGCACCCAGACCCTATATAGTGATTCCAGTTCCAAGAAAAGCTAATGATGAAGCAAATGTTTTGAAATTAAATGTAATTAGCAGTGATACGTATATACATGAGATAATGAATGGGGAGAAAAGCATGAGACAAGGACAGCAAGAAATGAATGATAATGTAGCACTGACCACGGCATGCACCCACACACAGAGTGCACACAAACAAGGGCAAGTGTCAATGGCTACAAGGCTTCCGACGAAGGCAGCAGAAAAGGAGGGACTGCCTGCCAAACAATCGATTCCTGAAAACAAGGGAAATGCCCAGGAAAAGCCAAGTGAAATACTAAAGACTGAGGGAATAACAAAATCCCTCAAAAGAACAGAAATGGCACTAAAGAATTCACAGAGAAGTCACAGATGCTAATAAGGTATTTGTTCCCATTCACTGCCCAAGCAAAGAAACCGCACAAGGAGTTGAAGAACAGGACTATAGAAACTATGACAGCAGGCACACCTGCTCCAACGCAAGGAACAAGCCGCAAGCCCACAACACAGCCTCACGTTGGGAAGTTTGCAAACAAATGGTGGTCAGGGGAAACTGACGACAGGCTACAAAAGGGAGGGAAAGGAAACGCAAAGCCTTCTCCTACCATAGCAACACAGTCGAGACAGCCTGCCCCACCGAGATACCCAAAGTGGAAAAGCAGCACAGATGCATTCAGAGACATAGTCAGAGCTTACTACAGAAGAACACTAAGAATCAACAGAAGCCCTCACGAAGATTCCAATGAACTTAACGACTACCTGGATAGCACAGCCCATCTTGGAAACAACATATGGTACCAGCACATGAAGGAAGTAGGACGAGGACAGTCAGAAGGAGAATGCTTCGTCTGTGCACTCATGCCATAGAGTATGGGAAAATCCAAGATCTTTGTGGCTGTCGAAATTGATGTCCAAACAGCTCACTGTATGTCACATGTAGCAATGTGCAAGACCAGAGGCCAGTTCATGGGCAATGATGCCTCCCTGAAATGGGCAACAGAAGCAACTGACCCTGACGAGGATGATTATGTTCAGGACATAAAGACAAGAAACAAAGCCCATACTAAGAATCATGTAATCAGATACGAGAACTCTGGAGTGAAGGGAGCTGGAATTAGACGGGAAGTGAATCAGAAGCTAAACGTTCAAGGAAAAACTCCAGAGGAGGCTCGAAGTTGGAAGAACAGAGGCCAAATGCAGATTTGGGGGACAGTGCTTTCACCAGACGGATGGGAAAAGGGAGTGGTGATCTGCAGAGCCTGGATGGTCATTGGTCAATACGAACCTACCATCAACATAGTAGGGAACGATGCAAGCCATTGTGGCCAAAACTTGCAAAATTGCTCACAAGGGTCGAAGACAGAGGAGGGCCCCTGCAGATAATACCACTGGAAAGCCCAAAGATCTGCTTCAGAAACAATTGTACAAGGAAGATGGGAGAGAACCAGAACTGTGGACGAGTCTTTGACGCCCCAGGAATGGTACATGGTACCGCAGTAATTATGGATCATTACTGGGCGTGTGGATCCAAAGCATATATAAGACTTTCCAAAGAACTGGGGAGGCATATGCACAATAGTAAACATCCACGTTCCTGCGTTAGTGATCCCAAAAAGTGACCTGAGTATTGACAGCTTCCTGAAAGCAGATGCTCACCTGAGGAAAAGGAGATCTGCGGAGCTAGTATCCCGAATGAAGAGAGAGAATTACTTTTCTACCAAATCGAAGGAGGCGTTCCATGCAATCCCATACGAACACAGGAGGTTTAGCCTCACCTCATCAGTATTCACAACAATACTCTTGCCACACATCGAAGTTGGAGCAAATACTAAACGGTTGTAGATAACCAGATGGGAATTACTGCAGACCATCAACACCACTGTAAAAGGATTCAACGTGATCAAGAAAGAACTGAGAGCAATCAGACTGATGACCCTCCAAAACAGATATGTGCTTGACATGATCACTGCAATGGATGGAGGTGTTTGTGCAAAAATTGGAGAATCACGATGAAGAGAATGGAACCCTCACAGAGGCCATAAGCATGTTGACAAATCTAAAGAATCAAATGATTGATGAAACGGATGAAGTGGACGATGACAGCTGGCTTGGGAACCTGTTCTCCTGGGTCCCACAATGGATGGCTGATATATTCAAGTTTCTGGGAGCCCTGCTAGTAATGATACTACTAGGTTTCCGTGTAATCAAAATAATCATCACACAGTGCCAGAAAACAGCAAAGAAAGCCATTGGGATGAAGATTATGGTCGATATAGAGCCAGGGTGGAAGCCCAGAGACCTAACTGATGAAGAGATAAAGGACTTTGTGAAGGCCAGTGAGTTTGTGCCAGAACGAACTAAATTTGCATACCCTAAGAAACGAAGAAAGTATGAAGGAAAATGGATTTAATGCCAGCAAATGACCTGGAACAAGGATGAACATGTCAAAACAGCAGGGAGTTTGAAAGGCGTGATAAAAATATGGACTCCAAAAACGCATATGTTCACGCCAACATGTACAAACCCTGAGGTTGATGAACAAAACACTGAAGAATCAACAGAAATGGAGACGAAAATTGAAGAAGCAGTGGTCGATGAACCGACCAGAGGGGGGAGTGTAGAGGAGGTTCCAGACATGACCTGCACCCCTGCCCCTCAGTTCGATCTGCCAGGAAGGTACCCGCCAAGGGGCATGACGTATGAAGAGCAAATGTGTCAGACTCCGGTCCCACCTCCCCTATCTCCTCACCGAATTCTTCAGAGGATAGATCCTTGAGAGGATTCTTCTTCTTTGGAAGCTTCTTCTTCTTGTTGCTAGATGACTTGTCCTTATAAATCCGGACCTTCTTTTCGCGGAGATAAGGTCTATCCCCTCCAGAGGCCACCGTGACAGTAGTAGGAACCTGTCTTGGGTGCCTCCAGTGGGGCCAGCCTCACTTTCAGGGAAAAAGCCAAAAGCAGAAAAAACCCTGTAGGTCTTGATGGTAGGAGGTGAGGTAGTCCTTGATAACCCAGGCCGTTGGAAGAAAGGTGGATAGCGAAGGCTGGAAGGCAGCAGAGCGTGATCCGCTGTAATGTGGAGAGCCCGGCAGGGCAAGGGCGGAGACTGGAAGGCAGCAGAGCGTGATCCGCTGTAATGTGGAGAGCCCGGCAGGGCAAGGGCGGAGACTGGAAGGCAGCAGAGCGTGATCAGCTGCAGTGTGGAGAGCCCAGAGGAGCAGGGCTGTGAGGCAGGGAGCCTGGAAGGCTATGGCTGGAAGCAGCAGGGTGGAGCAAGCAACAAGGCAATCGTAAGTAAGTAGCTGGATAATAGACGAAAAAGAGGAATGGAAAGGAGAATAAATGGCCTAAGAAGGAAACCCGAAATGGAATACCCAGTGAAAGGAATAGATGGCAGATACCGCCGAGTAATAAATAAACCAGATACCGAAGAGAGTGCCGCAAAGTTTGAAGTACCGGAAGGCAAATGTAAGTAGCAAACAGTGCAAACCGCGCCGCGCACAGAGAAGGCTGCAGGCAGCAGGGAAGGAACGGTGAGAAGTTGAGCAGGGAAGTAGGAGGAGCCAAGTACCCAGGTAAGCAAGACAGCAAGTCACCGAAGCGGTGAAACAGCGGAGTACCCGCCGTGAACCCTAAGAATACGAAAGAAGGAAATGCAGCGAGAAACAAAGGTTGTACAAGATTTGGATATAGTTGGAAAAACTAAGGCGGCTAAGGAAGCCCAATGGAAGGGAAAAACTAATGAGCAACGGAGCGTTAAAGTGCGAGAAGCAAACACAGATACAACGCACCGCACAGGGAGGCAGAGTCAGTATTTATAGAGTCCTCTGCCATATTGGATGAGGACTAGAGCGAGGTAACCGCTAGCTAGTGCCGCCAGCGGTTCCATAACTTCCACCCCTGAATCCTGACAGTATACCCCCTCTTTCTCGGGGATCCCCCTGGTTTGCTCGGATGTAACTGATAGAATCTTCTTACCAGACTGGGAGCATGGAGATGGCTCTTAGGTTCCCAAGACCTCTCAGCTATCGGATAGCCTTTCCAATGTACCAGGTATTGTAACCTGCCCCGGTGATACCTGGAATCGATTAGCCGAGCCACCTCGTATTCCTCTGGAATCTCCTCCACCTGAGCAAGTCTCCGACGAGCTGGTCTTTGAAAGGGGTCTTCCTTATGCTCTTTGAGTAAGGAGACATGGAACACAGGATGCACCCTTTTGAGAGATATAGGGAGCTTTATCTTGTAAGCCACCGGGTTAATCTGTTGAATGATGGTGAAGGGCCCAATAAAACGTGGGGAAAACTTCCCGGTATGGACCCATTTTGGGAGAAATCTGGTGGACAACCAGACTAATTGTCCCGTCTTCCAGCCTGGGTTAGATCGTCTGCTTCTATCTGCCCACCTCTTTTGTGTAAGACGGCTCGCCAGGAGAGCCTTCTTGGCTAGATCATGTACCTCATGCAGGTCTTTAAATGTACCATCCAAAGCAGGGATCTTGGTAGTTGGTGGAATTACAGGGGGTAGATGGTGTGGGTGGAATCCATAAGTACAAAGAAAAGGACTCATCTGAATCGACGTGTGCAAAGTGTTGTTATAAGCAAACTCTGCTTGTGAGAGGAATTGAAACCATTCCTTCTGTTGATGACTACAGAAACATCTTAAATATTGCTCTAGGCTGGCGTTGAGTCTTTCCGTCTGGCCATTGCTTTCTGGATGGTAACCAGAGGAAAGAGCTCTTTGTATGCTCAAAACACGGCAGAGGGTAGCCCAGAGTCGGGAGGTGAATTGAGATCCTCTATCCGACACTATAGTCCTGGGCAATCCATGTAAACGGACAATGTCTCTAAGGAAGGCAACTGCCGTATCAGGGGCGGATGGAACTTGTTTAAATGCAGTGAAGTGTGCCAATTTACTGTAGGAATCCACAGTCACCATGATTACAGTCATATCATAGGACTGGGGGAGATCCACAATAAAGTCCATGGATATGTGTTCCCAAGGGCGTTCCGGAAGAGACGGTTGTTGCAATAATCCAAATGGTTTGCCCGTCTGGTATTTACTGGAGGCACAAACCGCACAAGTCGACACATATTGGTATACATCTTCGCTAAGTCTTGGCCACCAAAAGTTCCTCTTCAGTAGTTCACAAGTCTTTCTAATTCCTAGATGGCCAGTCAAAGGGGTGTCATGGCACCAGGAAAGAACCTTGCTTTGAAGCTTCTTGGTAGGGATGAATAACGGCTTCTCATGATAGAACAACCCATCGTCTCCTTGAACCACAGTTGAAGGAAGCTCAGTGCAGGTTTGATAATTAGGTATCAATTCTTCTAGAAAGGAGGTGGTGGAAGCCAGAATCTTACTTCCAGGTAACATCAAGTCTTGTCTTTGACAGTACTCCGATCCTTCTCCGAGACTTCGTGATAATGCATCTGCTTTCTTGTTTTCTGTCCCAGGAATGTAAGTAATTACAAAATCATATTGCAAAAAGAAGAAGGCCCATCGGGCATGTCTTGCGTTGGAGCATTCCATCTGCTGTAGGACCCTGAGATTACGATGATCCGTGCGGATAATAAAGCAGTGAGTGGCACCTTGTAAGAGATGACGCCATTCTTGGCAAGCCAATTTGATGGCCAATAACTCTCTTTCTAAGACAGAGTAGTTCCTTTCACTACTGGTCAGAGTCTTGGAAAAATAGGCTACGGGATGTTCATAGCCATCGTCCGAACCTTGTAGTAAAATTGCTCCTACCGCTCCTACAGAAGCATCAGTTTCTAGGATGAACTGTCTTGACTGATCTGGTTGAGCTAAAATGGGTGCGGTGGAGAACTTCTTTTTGCGAAAAATGAAAGCCTCTCGGGGTTCCTTGTCGAAGGCGAACTTAACTCCCTTCTTAAGCAATGAAGTTAGTGGGAGTACCATCCTAGAAAAGTTGGGAATAAACCTCCTGTAAAAGTTGGCTAATCCGAGGAAGCTCTGTAGTTCTTTAATGTTAGTTGGTTCCCTCCATTCCATGATTGCCTTGACCTTATTGGGATTCATCTTGATGCCTTCTTGTGATAGGATGAATCCTAGAGAGGACACTGAGGTTACTTCGAATTGGCATTTTTCAGGTTTGACCAACAGTTGATGGAACTGTAGTCGGTGCAAAACCTCCTTGACTTGCTGCCGGTGATCGGCTAATTCTTCAGAATAAATCAGGATGTCGTCTAGATAGACTACGACTGACAAGAATAACTTGTCTGCAAACACCTTGTCCATATATCTTTGAAAAACTGCTGGAGCGTTCACAAGGCCAAACGGCATTACCTTGTATTCATACAACCCAAAAGGGGTCCGGAATGCCGTCTTCCATTCATCTCCGTGTTTTATTCTCAGGAGGTGATAGGCACCCCTTAAATCGAGTTTGGTGAAATACCTTGCGCCCTGCACCGCCTCCAGGATGTCACTTATAAGGGGCATAGGGTATCTGTCTCAGATGGTTATCTTGTTGAGACCTCTGTAGTCTATGCATGGACGTAGCTCAGTGGTGTCCTTCTTTGGTATAAAGAATAAAGAGGCCCCACAAGATGATCTTGATTCTTGGATTAATCCGTTTTGGAGATGGGCATCGAGATAGATTCTGAGAGCTCCTCGTTCGGGAAGGGACAAGGGGTACATTCGACCAAAGGGCACCGTAGAGTTGGGTAATAGGTCAATACAACAGTCTTCGGCCCTGTGTGGAGGTAGGCTTTTAGGAATGGTATCCAGGAACACCTCAGAATATTCCTGATAATGAGTTGGGACCGTTGACACGATTACAGGCCCGATGACCCTAGTCTCTTCTTTGGCTACTTCCTTGATGGCAAAAGGGTCCATACAATTTGTCTTACAGAACTGGGAGTCAAAGCTGACCCTATTTGCGGTCCAATCTATATGAGGGTTATGCTTCCTTAACCAGGGAATGCCTAATACCAACGGAAAATGTGCCGGAGTAAGAGGACCACGAGTAGCCCCAATCTGCATGGGTTCCTCTGTTAAGGGAGGCGTTCTCTGAACCGGAGCTTGGGTGGGTAAACCAGTCACCTGCTGGTTTCCGCGAAACCGTCTTCTTTCCTGACGACGTTCATGTAATCTGAATTCTATCTGGAGGGCTAAGGTCATCAGGTCTCGAAAAGAAGAAGGACGAGATACTCAAGCTAGCTCGTCTTTAATTTCGTCTTGAAGACCTCTTCGAAAGATCGTTTTCTGTGCTGAGTCCGGCCAATCCGCCTTGGCCGCAAGACTCAGGAATCTGGAAATGTATGTTTGGACGTCTGTGTTTCCCTGGCGGACGTCCAGGATAGCTTCCAAAGAAGAGAACAAAACTTCAGGTCTGTCAAACCTGTCCTTAAATGCAGCTACAAATTGGTCAAAGTTATTCAATGCAGGATCTTCGTTTGTGACTAACGGGGTAGCCCAAGACAAGGCGTTTCCGTGAAGATTGGCTATGATGAATCCGACTCTAGATCGATCGGTTCCATAGGCATGAGGTCTGAAGGTGAAGTATACCCTACAGGCGTCCAAGAATTCTTTAAGTCCTCCCGGATGGCCATCATATTTGCCAAAAGAGAGTGGCATAGTAGGTAAATCCCCATGATCATCTCGGTGCAGTACGACTTGCTGTCGAAGGGCGAGATTCTCTGTTCTCAAAGACTGGACTTCCGCAGTGAGATTCTGCATGGCTGCGACCAGCTCTTGGTACTGCTCCAAGGACGCCATGGGTAATGTTGGGCGTTGTATTCTGTCAGACTCCGGTCCCACCTCCCCTATCTCCTCACCGAATTCTTCAGAGGATAGATCCTTGAGAGGATTCTTCTTCTTTGGAAGCTTCTTCTTCTTGTTGCTAGATGACTTGTCCTTATAAATCCGGACCTTCTTTTCGCAGAGATAAGGTCTATCCCCTCCAGAGGCCACCGTGACAGTAGTAGGAACCTGTCTTGGGTGCCTCCAGTGGGGCCAGCCTCACTTTCAGGGAAAAAGCCAAAAGCAGAAAAAACCCTGTAGGTCTTGATGGTAGGAGGTGAGGTAGTCCTTGATAACCCAGGCCGTTGGAAGAAAGGTGGATAGCGAAGGCTGGAAGGCAGCAGAGCGTGATCCGCTGTAATGTGGAGAGCCCGGCAGGGCAAGGGCGGAGACTGGAAGGCAGCAGAGCGTGATCCGCTGTAATGTGGAGAGCCCGGCAGGGCAAGGGCGGAGACTGGAAGGCAGCAGAGCGTGATCAGCTGCAGTGTAGAGCCCAGAGGAGCAGGGCTGTGAGGCAGGGAGCCTGGAAGGCTATGGCTGGAGGCAGCAGGGTGGAGCAAGCAACAAGGCAATCGTAAGTAAGTAGCTGGATAATAGACGAAAAAGAGGAAAGGAAAGGAGAATAAATGGCCAAAGAAGGAAACCCGAAATGGAATACCCAGTGAAAGGAATAGATGGCAGATACCGCCGAGTAATAAATAAACCAGATACCGAAGAGAGTGCCGCAAAGTTTGAAGTACCGGAAGGCAAATGTAAGTAGTAAACAGTGCAAACCGCGCCACGCACAGAGAAGGCTGCAGGCAGCAGGGAAGGAACGGTGAGAAGTTGAGCAGGGAAGTAGGAGGAGCCAAGTACCCAGGTAAGCAAGACAGCAAGTCACCGAAGCGGTGAAACAGCGGAGTACCCGCCGTGAACCCTAAGAATACGAAAGAAGGAAATGCAGCGAGAAACAAAGGTTGTACAAGATTTGGATATAGTTGGAAAAACTAAGGCGGCTAAGGAAGCCCAATGGAAGGGAAAAACTAGAGAGCAACGGAGCGTTAAAGTGCGAGAAGCAAACACAGCTACAACGCACCGCACAGGGAGGCGGAGTCAGTATTTATAGAGTTCTCCGCCATATTGGATGAGGACTAGAGCGAGGTAACCGCTAGCTAGTGCCGCCAGCGGTTCCATAACTTCCACCCCTGAATCCTGACAAAATGAACCAACAGAGAGCCGTACTGGGGCTCTGCCCAGTATACATTAGGAGATCCGTGCCTGTTGAACTGCCCATAACAAGACAACCCTGGGCAGCACGGTACCCTATCAGACAGCCATACCAGCCGCTGATACGAAATGAGGAGTACCTTCATGCGGTCCACGAAGAGACCCCAAAAGCCTTAATGGAAGGCCAGTAGAAATGACAAAAGTGCCTGAACAGACTCGAAAATGAACAAAAGTAGCTATCGAAGACAAGCACGCTAGTGCGAGTAGCTACGAAAATAAATGTAATGGACACAGAGAAGGGACAATGTTAAAACGTAAGGAAACGGTGCTGCGAGACAAGATGGAAGCAAGCGTCCTGTTAAACGTGTGTAAATATGCTTGAAACGCAAGATGCTAAGAAACCGATACTGCTTGCAATGCTTAGTAGAATAATAGAAGCGGCATGCGCCGACTATATATCTACCTCAAGAAGCACATTACACAAGTGCGACTCCATTTTGTAAAAGCAGAGATGTACCCAGGCGGCCATAGGCCTGAGAGGCCAAGTTTTTGAAACCCAGCCAAAGGCAAGAGAAGGAGCGGAATCGCAACTCAACAAAGAGCGGCTCATGCCTAGGAAATCGAGGTCAACCAGAGAAGGGGAGGAGAGCATCAACTCGCAAGAATCAGGCTCCGGAGCATACCAGCTCGCCCGTGAAGGTCAAGATAAGAGAGGCCCAGGCAGGTGGCAGAGCCGAAGCAGAATTAAATACAATAAAAGCTGGAAACTGAAGCAGATTCATGGTGAACAGACACGTGACCTGCCAGGCGCGAAGGAGTACCACCGCCTGATGTCATCCAGAAACCGAGGATGCCATAACTTCTCCTGATAAGAGACTACAGTCCCGAGGCCATACCCAGCCAACTAATTGACACATAGCCCTAAGATACTGATTGATGGAAGAGAAGCAGGGTGAAACTTGGGACACCAGGCACCTGGCTTTCCATTCTGCATGCTGCTAATTAAAATGGGGATTTATGTCTAGGGGTGTAACCCGCCCAATCACAATAGACCAAGTAATCTAGGGTCCTATAGCCAGTAGAACCAATGAGATGTCGTATTTGTAGTGACGTCTATCACGAGTAATGTAGAGGGTTGGACATCGACGCCCACCCGATAAGAGTTATCCAATCCGCATGCTCTGTTACCGTATACAGATGTAGCACCTATACTTAAGTTACCTTTCATAACCAATTATATTGCATGATGATTTTTGTAAAGTTGGACGTCAATGATGACGAGTTCTGTGTATAAAAATTGCTGTTCATCTGAAGTTCGAGCAAGTCTGGGCGAGAGAGGTGATCGCAACGCTGCTGATTTCTATGTGTTTTCCCTGTTCGATGTACTTGCCATTAAACGGACTTCCCTTTGCCAATTTACTGAGTCCTCATTATTGAGTTGTGCTGGAGTATGTGAATCCTGCACCCCTGTCCTCACATGGTGCAGCTATCTTGTCTTAAAAGCTCAGGAGGGTGAGTACTGACCTATGGGGCCATCAGAAACTTCCTCCCCTCTCTAAACAAGTGTATGCATTATAACTGTATTTATTGATTAGTGTTGAAAGGTATTTCAAAACTTGTCATTAACATATCATTTTATGTATCTAAAATTGTTTGAGTTCTAGTAGTACATATCAAAATGTGCCCATAGGAGGGATGGAACATAATTTATGTTTCCACTCTTCCCTTCCTCTTCACCATACAAGTACTTCAGCATTTGCAACGGCATGGATTTTCATGCTGGTGCAAATGCTGGAGCTTCCTGTGGAGTCCGCTGGCTTTTTGCACCAGCAAAAAGCCAACAGACGCTATAGGAATCCATTGTAAACGCTGCCTGCCAATGAGTGGTGTTTCCTCAATTTGCACAGTGCAATGTTCAAGCATGTAAGCACGTTTTTGCCCTCCCATTTTGCATGCTGCCGTGCAAAATGAGGACAATTCTGCAGCAGGGATTCATGTATATAAAAGTGTACACGTAATGGGTTCCCACCACTGAATTATGGGGAACTACAACATGAGCCCCTGAATGTCCACTGAAAATCTATGAATCACTCTTTGTCAGGAAGATTGTTAATTTAGTTGAAACTAGAGTAGAAGGAAGTAACAGGATCAGAACATCGCTGGATACTGCAAAACGCGAGGTTGCACGTTGGACCAGGGGCACCAGCAAAGGCAGTATGTAACGAACGCACTGTAAAGCACTCTTTTAGTGTCCTGAATTAAAGAAGTATGTTGCTTTGTCTTAAGACTGTGAACATGGGGGTGACTTCTTATAGTGCCGCGCCCCCCCCAGAGACATCTGCACATTTCAATTGGAAAAGTTGAAAGGCCCTGGCACCGTACATGTCTCCGTTGTACATTGCTTTCCAGGATCCCCAAAATTTGAAAATCCTGTGCCGGCACCCCTGCATCAGTTCCTCTCAACTGCAGAGGGCAAAGTCATCCAAGTGGGACCGGATGACAAAGCATGTATCTCCACATGGCCCTGTCAGCTTTCCTAGCATTGTGTCCACAGAATTATATTCTCTGGCATAGTGCTGTTGTTTCTGCTGTACTGGCATCACATGCTTACCTTTTCCATTGTCGCTGCTACCTGAGGAGTATATAGTCTCAGCGCCCATGTGTTACACGACATCGCTGGAGCGATCATTGCTTTCTTTTTTTTGTATACTTTCTTTATTGACATTTTTTAACATACCAAAAAAAAAAGACAAAAAACAGTAATACAAACTAACCGATTAACATCATTTAGAGAAACATAACCGTATATTTGTGCAACTTTTACAACAACCTTAAAAAGCATAAAAGGCAAAGGAAAGAAAGTGCAGACAGAGAGAGAAAGTAAGGAGATAAGAGGAGAAGGAAGAAAAGGAGAGAAGTAGACTACTCATATACACCATTCATTAAATACATTATTTTCAAAACATTCACCTGGCATTTCTAAAAGGATCAATTTTGACCATTTATTCCATGCCTCTGAGATCATACTGCAAATTGTTCGGGATTTTAACCAGGCGATACACTCTGCTCCCGGCCTAGTGTACAGCACAATGGAAACATGTAATTAAGATATAGATTCAATTATTTGAAAGAGGTACCACTCGTATCACACCCCTTATTTAAGAATACTGCGGGTCACGCTGGACCAGAAATCAGGCTGGTTTGTAAAAGCGATTATTTATTTACTTAGTTAAGATCAAAATCACAATATATATATTTTAATAGGTACACAACAATCACCAATGGGGTGACACACACAGGATGATGTCTTTAATACACTGGGACCACGTTATGAGAAAGCAAATGCAGTACAGAAAATAATACTTTTGTGTTGGTTTCAGCTCAGATAGCACTGTGGTTAGAAATTCCCCCTGCAACACTTTCTCAACCCCCCAATAGGCAATGCAAAGAGATGGAAGGCGAGGGCAGGTATTCAGGAATAGTACAGGTCAGATAGTGTCTCACTTCCTCCTTCCCCCTCACACAGAAAGAGAAAAATGAAGTGGGCTTTTCCACTGTCAGAATGACTTTTAGAAACTTTAGAATAGACTGGGCAAAAACACCAAATATGGTCTAAAATACTTAAATTGCTCTAAATTCTTATGGAGCAGCTTTGAATAGTTGCACACAAACACAAGCAATGATTTAATGCAAAGAAAACATTTGAAATCTTAAAATCCAAGTTGGAAGCGGTTTGAATCTATTTTACAAGTGTAAAAATGTCTCCAAATGAAACTTCACGGAAACCTTTTCAGTGCGCGATATTCGCGATAACGGGATAATCATATTGGTTTGGAGTGGGTCCTATGGATAGGTACAGATGTTAGCTACAAGTAGGAGTTGAAATTTTGTTTCTATCACAGAACCTGAGGGAGTTACAGAGGTGTTAGTGAAGGTCATTTTTGTGAAACAGGCGCGAGAATTGAAAACAGAAATGCACTTTTAAAAATGACAAAAGGGTTCGCTTACGCTAGATTACAAACAACCAAAAAATAGAATGCCACACAGGAAGGTCATTTACGGCTGAGTATAACAGTTCAGGTGTGGTACTCTGCTTTTTGTTTGCTTTGGGAATTACTTTCTTAATCAATCAACGGGAAGTTAGGGCTTAGGAACACATGCGAGAGAAGAGTCTGTGCAAAGATAGTTCTGACAATACTGTTTCTAACTCAAAGATAGGATTGGTATAAACTAGGGACAAGACTATGCAAAGTACATACGCTATATGACACAGTTCTTCCTATTTATACTCACTTGATACGTTTTTAAATGGGACCGTCAGGATTCTGGACCTATCAAGGACTGACGGCTGGGCACATCGGACTGGACTGGGTCAGAAAGGCGCTCTGGTCACAGCATGGAACAGGACTGGATGGGATCTGCCCTCCTTGTTTCTGAGGATCTTTCAATTCAGCAGGCAAGCAGTGACAGCACATCCCAGATGTATTATGATGCTTCCCCTATGCTTTTGCGGTTCTGTTCTAGGATTTGAGGCCTAGCTGAGAATGGTTCAGCTCTGCAATTGGCCTTTGCATTGCCAAATTTCTGGAGTTTGGAGCAAGGAAGATGTAGATTTCAGCAGCAGGGCGCTCCCCCAGCATCAGGAGAGTGAGTGGATCCATCTGTTCCTATGTCTGGTGAGCTGTCTCTATTTATGCTATGAGAGCACATCATACAGGGGGTGTGTGGGCCGGTTTAGATGAGCTTGCCCCTTTGTGCTGGGATAGGGTCAATACTTCATCTCTGCCTTGCAATTTGAGTGATTGGCTCAAGGCTGGATGATGTCAGGTTTTATGATTTGTTTTACAATCCTCAGAGACCTCCCTTAGCCACTGGTCTCAAAATCGGATCTTACCTTAAACACACATTTCTCCATTAGTCACTTTTATACAAATTACACATACAGATGCAATATTCTATATAGAAGCTATTCCTCAAAACCCCGTAGCTGTGGGATTGTGTCTCCCCTTTCCACAGAATTTTGCCTTTTTCCCTATGAACACACTTTTCAATTTTTCTGCAACTTTCCACAAATATGCGTGTTTAACATGGGGACATGCGTGTACATTTTCACAATCTTGCCAGTCATGCATTTTGCGTAAAATCACATTTCTTGCCATTCCTTTCCAGAACATGTCACACGGTTTTGCCACCTCTTAAAACATGCAGCCAGAAATTAAATGAACAACTCTGTCATTTTTATATTTTTCAAAATTTTTACTTGCAAGTTATACCTTTTTATTTTTAAAGTGTTCTTTGTTAATGTTCAGCCACAGATGGTTGTTTGGGTCCACCTCTTTTTGTCTCCGTGCAGTCCAGGAGCAGTCTCCTCCCTGTTTGTTCCTTGCAGAGGCCATTTACGACCCTATTCACACTTTGAGTTTCCTGAGCTGCAGCTTGTCATTTTTCCTTTTGCCTCTGTAGACCAGATTCTTTCCCAACCTAGCAATTAACACTTCCCCGTGAGTTCCTGCTGAGGAAACGCCTTCCTTCTGTGAGAAAAACCTGTTGTTCATGTCCTACAGCTTCAGCCAGGTTTACATTCATTGTTAATTTTTTTGGCTTTTCCTTAGCACAAAATAAACTTCTTGTTGTATTAAATAACAAATAGAATTCTCATTCAAGATTTTAAACCTGTGGGATCAAAAACAACTATAATATGGGCTACTATCATATTACAATCATTTAACTTTTAGTTTATATCATGTTAAAGTTTAATCAGGCAGGCCCCTGATAGCTGTCATTCAAGTAGCCCTCTGCTGCCCAGAGATTTTTTTACAGATCCACAGACAGGCCACTTTTGCTGTGAAAATCTCTTTATTCTCTTAGCATTTCAGTACATTGTAAGTTCACAGGGATTCCTTAACTAAGTGAATTGTAGCACCCAGCTAGAATTTTGAATATTTGAAAGGTATTCTGTACTGGCATTCTGAAGTTTCAGCAGCAAAGATAAGGTGATTTAAAGCAAGATTTGGAGTTTCATTTAGCAAAGCACTGCTTTTTCCTTCTGCACTCCACTTTCAATTGTTATGGAGCACAGTGACACATTTCAGTAGTGAGAGCTCTGTTCCACCACTGACAACATGCGTGGCAGATTGGGCAGCCATCTTTTTGTACGTTGAAAAGCGCGATTTTCAGGGGTTTTGGCGCGCACAAGAGTTTTGCGGCCATTTTGCTGTTTCTGGCCCCATCATAAATGAGTGATGCAGCATAGCAGAGCAGAAGTGGGTCAATATATCCCACAAAATGCATATGACACAGAAGCAAATGTTAAGAACTAACAACCTACCCTGAGGGCTCTATACCCCAATGTGGTGGATCAAAATCTGGGACGTATTGGTTGCTGAAAAGATCATGGCTATTAAGTAGATATATGTAAAAATGGTTGGGGTTTGGTCGTGGCAACTTTCTTGGGTCCTGCGCCTACATTCCGGGTTGAATGCTCGGTGTTGCAAAGGTGTGGGGAAAAAAGAGGCAATGACCCCTACCTCTCTTTTAAAAATGCAAAATCGTTGTTTCCCCACACACAAGAAAATGCGGTTCGATCCCCGGGTCTGCGCTTAGAAACCTCTGGGTATTACCAACGTTCTGAATAACCTATCGTATCATATCGTACTTAAGCTCTGGGACAAGGAAGAGGGATGTGAAGGTAATTCTGGGCCAAAGAGCTAATTTTGGAGTTTGGGGTAGGTGGTAGGAGGGAGAGAGTGTGGGATTGTGCAATAAACCATACTGGTTGTACATGTCCAGGCTAAGCAGACTTGATATGTGGTATTAGTGCTAGAGAGGCATTTTGGTGCAGCCAGTCTAGTCATTCCTCAGTTTAGTATGCCTTTATTTTAACTGCGCCTTTCTGACAAAGCCGTCCTGCTAAGTGTAATTACCTGGCTGGACTGGCATTTGGGTGCTTCCAGTCTAGCCGTTTCTTACTGCTGCATTGTATATTTTCCTGTCCATCTGTGTTAAAAGGATATGATATGATATAAGGCATTTATAAAGTGCCTGTACCCAAGTGTTTCTAGGCATGACAAGACAAAGGAGGGAAGATTGAGGGCGGGCAAGACAAACAATCTTACTAAGCCTGGTGTCATTCAGATCGTGTAAGTGCGAGAATGAGAAATGCAAGGGGAAAGGAAGGGGGAAGTGCAAGGAAGAGGGGAGGAGAAAACAGGGCAGTAATGCTCTAAGTAAGTGCAGCCAGGGCAGCGCGGTTCTGTGTAGTGCAAGGAGAACAAGGGACTGTAGTGTTACAGTTACAGCCCCTAAGTGCAAGGTAGGCCCGCAGGCAGTGCAAGGGTAATTGATCAAGAAAGAGCCTGGATTCAGTGAGACTATGAGGGTAGCCAAACAACCATTCAGTAAAGCAGACAGGTAGGTCAGGCAGGTCAGCAGGGGAGGGAGAGAGAGAAAGCAGAGGAGAAGAGGAAGGTTTTGAGCTGCTTCTGAAACTTCAGGTGGTCCACTCAAGTTTGAGAAGGGCAGGGAAGCCAGAAGGAATGCTGGAATCAAGGCTAGAGAACAGACCTTCACGGGTGTTCAGGAGAGTAGATTCTGTGCCTCTGGCAGCTCTGGAGCCAGAATGATGGTAATGTATACAAACGATTCAGTGTGGCGATTAAGATGGGAGATGACCAGCATATCCAGCGTTTGCCCAGGAAAGGGGTGGTGGAGATTGGGCGATAGTTTGCTGTGTAGGTAGGATCGGCAGATGACATCTAGAAGAGTGGATGCCAAGGAAGTGCTTAAGGAGAGAGGGGAACATTCCAATGGTGAAAGAGTGATTACAGAAATCGGCTAAGGCTGGAACGAGGGTGTCAATATGGTCCTTGATGGTTCGGGAGGAGCAGGGGAGCACCTGTTTGGATGACACTTTCATAGATTGGACTTGTCTAGAAATCTTGTCAGGTGTTGTCAGAGAGAAAGAGGAGAAAGGTGGAGGAGAGGTAGAGATGGACAAAAGGGGCCGAGAGCGGAAGAGGGAGAGGAAGAGGGAGAGGAAGAGGGAGAGGGAGAGGAAGAGGAAGAGGAGATAGAGGACAGGATGTCCTGGTTTTAGCAGAGAAGTGAATGACAGAGCCATACAGAGAGACTGGGAGGGCACAGGAGAGGTAGAGCCTGCAACAGGATTGACCAGTTCCTTGCAGATTTTTAGGAGTTTGGTCATGTTGTTATAGGCAGCAGAGACCCAGGCTTGAATGTGTGCTCTCTTCTTGATGAGTGTTTTTGCTTTGAATGGCATTTTGGTGCAACTAGTCTAGGTATCTCTAAATGTGACCTAGCATGCTTTATTGTATTGTTATTATGCGTCTACACTAGTCTACATTGCCCAGCCAGTGGGACATGTTTTCAATGTGGCATGGCATTTTTAATAGTAAAGCATTGATGTTCCTGTGCAGTTTTGGTGACTTGCATTTTTTGGATTGGTGTTACCATACAAAACTATTGCAAACACTCTGTCTTTTTAGCCAATTATTCTCTGAAAGTGTGCTGTATATTGCATTAAAACACTTATTTATATCTTTCTCCTAATACAGTGCACGGCTTACCCCTTCAGCAGCACGTTTGTGTGTATTGTGCAAGCGTGATAATCTAGGCCCGCCCAGAATGTGGCACGACCCATTATTTGTTGCCGAGTTGGGGGGGGACCTCAGCACTGCTCAAAGGGGGCCCCCACATTTTGTGTTACGCCACTGCATTTGCATATCAGTCTTTGTCCCGCCCACATGGGCAGTCCAGCACCAAAATGCTATGGCAATTCCCTTCTGAACAAGAGTACCGACAGCAACCCCATACACGTGTTTCAGACTTGTTGGGCATCATTAGTAAGGTGGAGCTGTCCCTCTCTGAGCATAGTGAGCAAGGTGTCTAAGTCTGGATGACCTTGGGAAACTTAGGGTGAGTAGACCTAAGCCCCTTGAAATAATCAAAATGTAGTCATAGGCGCCTCTCTGCGAGAACGGACACGGCCCATTGACCTGTTCTTTGGGAAGGTACCCACTCAAGAGTATGCAGCCACACTTTAGCTAACTGTACCTTTCACAGATGGGAAATATCCGCTTGCATCTCAGTCTTTGTCCCGTCCACACGGGCAGTCCAGCACCGAAATGCTATGACACTTCCCTTCTGAACAAGAGTACCGACAGCAACCCTTACATGTGTTTCAGACTTGTTGGGCATCATCAGTGACTAAACCTAAGGCACTTGAAATAATCAAAATGTAGTCATAGGCGCCCCTCTGCAAGAACTAACAAGGCACATTGATCTGTTATTTGGGAAGGTACACACTCGAGAGTCCACAGCCACACTTTCGCTCGGGGTGTTCCCCCTATACTAACTTCCTGTTTGTTATTTTAGCAAAGCCGTTGTTCCCTAAATATAGTACTCCTCACTACTCTGCTCAAATCCTGCTGTGCTAAGCGTTGGTCCTTCTTGTCTTGGTTCTCTATAGCACCATTAGAATTAGGGAGTATAATACGCATCCTTGGTTTTTCATAGGTTCATAGTCTGTGTTCCAATCCATTTCAATCAAGGTATTACTGGGGAGGCTCTATGGACGCGCTCTATTTGTTCTGTTTTCGCTATTCCTTTAATCTGTTGTTACGTTGCGCGTGTTCCCCGCTCTTTGGTGTGATTTACTCCTCTGTATGTTAACTCTTATCAGGAGAGGGGTGTATCATAAGAAAGAGTACCCTCAAGTTGAGGAGGCCTGGGTTTTGGGTGAACCCCCAGCTGGTGAGTGGAGTCCTGTCAGCTGTTCTGCTTCTACCGCCTGATCGACATAAGGCTCGTCTTCCTGAGACCCGGCCGGAACAACGGTGAGTAACAGCAGGTTCAGCAGCAATGGTGTGGAGGGAGACATCATGAAGATGGCAGTCAGGTGAGCCCTTTCTTGCAGTTGGTGCCTGCCACTCAGGGGAGAACATGGTATGGTGACATTGTTCCTGGAGATGGCTTTACTCTGTTATGACATATGACCTGTATTGAGTGAAGGGGAGGAGTTACTGCATCAATGGTGTGAAAGCAGACATCATGAACAGGGCTTGTGAAACCTCTCCGCTCGCTTGCATAGGCATGTTATTGGAATGAGCCTGTGCTTGCAGTTGGTACATGCCACTCAGGGGAGCACATGATATGGTGGCATTGTGCCTGTGGATGGCTTCACTCTGTTTAGGTTTTTGTGCCTTTGACAAGGATACGGTTATTTTCACTTGCTATGACAGTTTACGTGGTTTGTGCACGTGATGGATGTCACTGGTGTGGTATAGTATTTTGCATGTTATGAGGCATACACAGTTTGCCTCTCACAGATGCACATTCTCAGGGTGTTGTTTAGGGCAAGCTGGATTGGCCTGATTGCATCATTGAAGGGCATCAGGTTTGTGGCTTCACTATGTGTGAGCCACAGGTGTTGCAGTTCAGGTGAAGTATGTTTGTACAATTTGATTGCGTGTGTCTTGTCCCTGTGCCCTTTAGCCTACTAAGGGAACGAGTGGTGCATGTGGATGAGGGCGGTGTTCCTCCTGCATCTCTGCTGCTAGGCTACAACGTATGGCAATAATGTGCAAGACACAACATGCCACGATGATCTTGCATACTACAGAGGATGCACATAGCAATACACATCCTGACTGGTCATGGGAGCAGAAGTGTGACTTGAACACCATGAATGTCTGCTGCACTATGCCCCTAGTGGCTATGTGTGCTATGTTGTAGCTTGCCTCACCTTGGGTTGTTGGATTCCTGGTGGGTGTCAGCAGAAATGGTGTTAGCATTTATTGTCATTACATGTGTGAATGGGTGTCATATGACTGCTTATGTGTGCATGGTAGTTCATACTCACCCACCAGTCACGTGTTTCCAAAGGTCCCCAATGCACAGGCCTGGGATATGGGCAAATAGCAGAAAATGTTGTCATGCCAGGTAATTGCCATTGACCTATATGATGTGTCCCTTGGCATCACAGATCACATGCACATTAATGGAATGCCAATGTTTTCTGTTACAACAGATGTGCTCAGTCTCTCAGGGGAAAAGGGGGCTGCAGCGCTACATGTGTGTAGTTAATTGCTGCCAGGACCCGTGGAAGGTGTTCAACAGCGTAGAAATCCTGGCACACTCTCTGCCTTGCCTGCAGTGTGGGTGGCATGTATATGTGCCTATGCAAATGTCTTAGGATGTAGCGCAGAGGTGGGGTCATTCTCCCACTCCCTAGCCAGGTCTAGTATGACATGGGGAGGGTAGCGGTAGCTCATATACACCTCTTTGTCTGACATCCCAAACCATGTTGGTGCGTAGTAGGAATATTCTTTTTTTTTTCAACTTTATTTAATAATTATACAGAAAATAATACACTGAATGACCCCCATCTCTCCTCGTACTCAGTTTCCCGATGTTGTCGAATTGCCTGAGTCTTCTCATACCAAGAGAGCGTCCGCATATCCGACACCCAGTTCTCGCAATGTGGCTTCTTCCTGGATTTCCACACCTTCATTATTTGTTTTATGGCCATCAACAATGTTCTATCAATCCATTCCGAACAATCCCACATCTCCACACTTCGACTATCAGTTGAAAGGAAAATCACTGACAGAAAAGTACGAGGCAGTGTCATACTAGTTACCATATCAATACAATCCAAAACCTCTCTCCAAAAGTCCAGCACTCTATTACACTCCCAGAGCATATGTAGATAGGTCCCTCTCGAGCCTCCACACCCCCAGCACAGATCTACATCAGCCAAGCCTCTCTCCTTCATTTTCACTGGTGTCCAATAAATACGGCCTAAAAGACTTTGGTGAATATACCTCAGTTTAAATCAACCTTGGCCCTCACTGAAGCCCTCCAGCTATTATCCCACAAGCCATCAGGAAGATCAATTTCCAATTCAGACACCCATTTCATTCGTAACTGATCCCAGGAATTCCTCATACAGTCCTTCAAAGGCATCAACCTAACATATGTAGAAACTGTCCTAGGGGACATAGAAAAAATCTCACAAATCTGAGGACTACCACTCAAAGGTCTGCTCAAAATTTGCAATCTTTCCATCAGAAACCGTTCCAAAAGCCCATATCTACCCGCCTCCCTATTATGCAGACTATAACGATTAGCTAATTCTTCAAACAGAACCATCCTCCCCCCCATACATCCCCTATTTTCAGAATGCCCCAGTTAGCCCAACCCCTCCAATTAAGCATTTTATTATTCATTTCTAAACCCGGGTTCAGCCAAATAGAGGCCGAATCATACAAATACAACGATTGCCCACACCCCAGAATCCAAGTAACCGACACTGACTTAGAAATCACTAGAGTCTCCAGTTTTGTACCAGAATTTGCCAACCTCCCATACGAATATAAACAGTCCAGGGAAAAGTGATGCAGCATTTCCTTTTCCATTAAAAGCCAATATGGGGCTCAGTTTTCGTGAGGGGTATGGGAGGAGAGTTGCTCCGAACACTACAGTACTATCGAATGAGGTCCGCATTTCAAGCACGCTGGCCGTCCTTTCCTGATGAACCCCCCTCCCATCCGTGCATACAACTGGCTACAACACAAGGTGGGCTGGGAATCTCCAAATTGTATAAGACAATACAGATCCACACTCCTACGACTAACCGGGTGAAAGAGAAATGGGAAGCGGATATGAAAATGACAATACCCGAGGATAAATGGGTAAGATACTGTGCGCTTACAAAAAGGGTGTCCCTCAATGCGAGATTGCGTCAAATACAGTTTAAAATCCTTAATAGACTGCACTATACCCCTGCCAAAGTTGCTAAATTTATGCCTGGCGTTGCAGGTGAATACCCCAAATGTAAGTCCCCGCAAGCGGAATCCTATCACATGTACTGGGAGTGCCCGGTTGTGGCGTGATTCTGGGAGAGAGTGCAGCCACGCTGACAGAATTTACAGAAATTCCCCTGTACTTGACCCCCCAAAAATACTTGTGCGGGGATATTGGTAAATGTTCCGAAAAAATCAGAAGACTGTTTAATGTGTCATGTGCAATTGCCAAGAAATGTATATTGTTATCTTGGAAAAGCCCAAACTCCCCTACCATGAATACTTTTTTACGTGAATTGACTTATGCAAATGAATGTGAGGAACAGTACGTGCTAACACAACCGATCACGAGTCGACCAAAGGACATATGGAGCCCCTTCAGGGCGTACTTGTGTGACCTGTCCTCGGACAGCGAAACAGCTGTGTAGACTGCAAAATATCAAACATTTGGTGAAAAGATTGTTGTATGTAGGACCATGGAATGTATTGACTGGGTACCACTGTAACTGTTGAGACCTTAATAAAAAGTTGTTTAAAAAAAAAAGCCAATATGGGTCTGATCCCTGCCCTTCCTCAAAGTAATAAGAAGCCTTCTTCAATAAAAATCCCCTACAATAATTCTCCAATACAGGATAACCAAAGCCCCCATCTTTAACTCTACGCACCAAAATAAATCGTGGAATTTTTGGCCTATTACCTTTTCCCCATAGGAAGTCCATAAAAATCCTATCAATGCTCCGGAGCACTCTTTTAGTAAATTTAAGGGGAAGTGATTGAATAAAATACAGGACCTTTGGCAACAACATCATCTTGATAGCATTGGTTCTTGCCCAGATTTTTAGAGTCAATCCTTCCCATCTTTGTACATCCTTCAGCAGAATTTCTCTCAATTTGTCTACTTTGTATTCCACCGTTCTCTTAATATCGTGCACCAACCAAGTAGACTCCTAAATATTTCACCGAAACATCAGCCCATTGGCAATCCCAATCCAACAACCTCCCATTCAATGAGTTCATCTGAAGTGGGAAAACTACCATTTTACCCCAGTTCACTTTATAGCCAGACAACTCTCCCACCTCCTGCAACATATTCCTCAATAAGGGTCCACCCACCTCCGGATTCCTCAAGACCACCGTTAGATCGTCAGCATATGCAAGGACTTTCACCTCATCATTTCTCAACTTCCAACCACAGATATTCTGCTCCTGCCTAAGATAAGCCAACAATGGTTCCAGGACCAAATTAAACAAAAGAGGCGAAAGAGGACACCCCTGTCTCGTACCTCTATACAACCGAAAAGCCTGAGACAAAACATTATTAACCCATATTTTAGCCGAGATATTGTGTTGCAATGCACCTATAGCATTCAGAAATTGTGGGCCAAAGCCCATCCGAAGCAGTGTGAAATTTAGAAATTACCAATTCACAAAATCAAATGCTTTTTCAGCGTAAAAAAAAAAGAAAAATATATCCTCCACCTTAGCACGAGACAACCCTATTATATTCAGTAATGTCCTAATGTTATCATAGCCATACCTATCAACCATAAACCCCACTTGGGAATGCCCCACCAATTCACTCATATATTTTTGCAACCTAGTGGCCATGACCTTCGAAAAAATGTTAACGTCCACATTAAGTAGAGAAATAGGACGATAATTAGCACACTTTGACAAATTCTTTCCCAGTTTTGGGATGAGGGTAATAATCGCCTCTTGCATCGTAGGGCACAACACTCCATCTGAAAGAAAATTATTAAACAAAAGCCACAATTTGGGCACCAAAACCGAACTAAACACTCTATAAAACTCTACAGGTAGCCCATCTGAACCAGGGGATTTACCCATATTAAGTTGATTAATAGCCTCCACAACCTTGGATTCCATAATCTGAGCATCAAGCACCTCTCTACCCTCCTCAGATAAAAAAGGAATGTCTATTTTATTGAAGAACTCCATTAGTTTGCCATCCTCAACTTGCAACACATCCGAATAAAGAGAAGCAAAAAAGGACCTACAGCATTCACACGTGTCAACACTTCGAACCCTCACCCCTCCAACTGCATCCTCTATTTTCTGTATAAACGATCTATCCAACACACTTTTCAGTTTCCTAGCAAGCATTCCATGGAGTAGAATCAGAGCTAGTAATGCAGGATCCGACGTTGTGGCAATCCCAAATTAGTTGGCATGCATAGCGCTTTTCATACGTGTCCTTTCTTTGTGCTATGTGCTTTATGACAGGTTAAGGGTAGCGGCATGATCGGCTTCATTAGGAGTCTGACAGATATATTCTGTGAATAGGGTTTACTTAGCACTTGATGAGGGTTTGTTGATTGTTTGTACGATGCCTCCTTCCCCACGCACAGCTTCTTCCTCATTCTCCTCTTTTAATGAGGATTATGCATGTTCCGCCCCCTATGTTCTACTTTGCGCTGGTCCTTCCCATGCATGGCGCTATGTGTAACGCAAAGGGCTCCTGCACAGCACAAAGTTGGAAGGGCCACTGCAAAGTCTGATTTGTAAATTGGGTTAACCAATTTTGCACTGCGCAAAGTGTACCTTTGCAGTACAAAGTCACTTTGCGCCGCACAAAACAATTTGCAAATGAGACCTTCTCACTACATTGAATACGTTGCCGCTGTTTCTCTCAATGGCCAATCTAACATTTAGTGCATTCTTCAGAAGCAATCAATGGAATTGTGTACAACCTAACGCTAATAGTCGTGGCCTGAAAATTTGCATTAAGCACCAAACCTCTTGAACTCGCTAGCTTTATAAAAACAAATTTGAAAGAGCACATTAAACCAAAACACAGGCTTGCAACTAATTAAAGTATTATTAAACGGCACTGCATGTAAAAAAAAAAGGGCCTTTGCCCATCAAAAAGCAACAGGGATCCCATAATACTCATTACAGCCGGGGAAGTTTTTTTTTTGTTCTTTTTTTTTGTTGTTGCAGGAATACAGCTTAAAATCTATCCAATTGCACATTGAACATTGCAACAGTGGTAACGGTAGTTGTACTCCTAAAACACTTCTCATGGTATTCCAAAAATACCACTTGCCGTATTGTTTTATTATTGTCTCTCCATTTCCGCATTCATTTTGATGGTGTGCAGGAGTTGGTACCCCTGCTACACAGTTATTTAAAATGCATAGAAGGGTTCATTCTGACCTGGGGAAAAATAAATGGTGGTGAGAGGGTGGGCATTAGAGATGCCTTCTTTTCACTGCCATCCCAAGGCCCTATTTGAAAACAGCCCTCCTTGTATTGAACGAAAGTACTTGTGCTTCTGTACAGGCAAAAAAATAACCACATTTTTTAAAAAACGTCTGTGGACTTTTTTTTACAACTTTTACCGCCACGTCTAGGATACAGGTAAAACTGGGCAGATTTTCAGGATGAAAAAAAACCTTTCAATAGAGTGGCATTTAACACCGGAAGTATTCAATTGGAATAGCGCTAAGTCTACATACGTTCAGAGGTATATATCTCATTTCCTGCAATGGGAAGGGAGCTAAAACAAGTACTATTATGGTAATTTATACCACGCTCCAGTTTTTTAGGAGGATGAAGGGCGGATTCACTTTGTGACGGAGGTATCAAACTAATTACCCTCTTGTTCCCAATCGGTTTCCCATTACCTCTAAGCCTAAAATGAGGTTATCAATCTCTGTAATGATATGATAGGTTATTTATAACACGCTTAAAACCGAGAGGTTTCTAAGCAGGGGCCTTGGGATCGAACCTGTGTTGCTCTGTGTCGTCTTGTTTCCAAGGCAAGCACCTTGCCACTGAGCTATCCTCCCAAGACTGTAAACGTCCCATGTTCGTTTTGTTTCTTTCATGCAATGAAGTCAGAGAGAAAAGGTGTATCCATGTAGAAATTGTTTTTGTTTTTTAAATAAGAGATACATCAGATACATCTAATGTAGTCTTATTCCAGTGCAAACCAGTTTTTATTGTGCCACTGGGAACCAGTACTTCCCAGAAAGTATATGAACCATGCATGCCACTGTAAACCATTAACTACCAAAGAACAGCCTTGGACTGACCTACAAAGCGATAGGCCCATGGCCGAAACAAAAACACAAAACGCTAGTGTGCGCCAGTTTTCTGGGTGAAAGTGGGCCACTTTTTTGGCCAATTTGGGCCAGTTTGATGAGTTAATTCACTCTGCAGCTAGTAGTTTTGACTAGCGTTGCTGAATAAATGTTCTTTAAAATGCACAATTTGCATCACACTTCATCCAAAAACTCACACAAGGAATGAATTGCCATTGGCAACTGTGGGTCACTTTTTCTTTGGCTCCCGAGACAATTGCATGGCCCAGTCCGACTTTGCCAGAGAATGTGTGACCGGACATCTCTGTGAACCACTAACTACCAGAGAGTGTATAAAACATTCATGCCACATGCCTGCCACTGTGACCCACTAACTACCAGAGAGTGTATGAACCATGCATGCCCCTGTGAACCACTAACTACCAGAGTGTGTATAAAACATTCCTGCCACATGCCTGCCACTGTGACCCACTAACTACCAGAGAGTGTATGAACCATGCATGCCCCTGTGAACCACTAACTACCAGAGTGTGTATAAAACATTCCTGCCACATGCCTGCCACTGTGACCCACTAACTACCAGAGAGTGTATGAACCATGCATGCCCCTGTGAACCACTAACTACCAGAGTGTGTATAAAACATTCCTGCCACATGCCTGCCACTGTGACCCACTAACTACCAGAGAGTGTATGAACCATGCATGCCCCTGTGAACCACTAACTACCAGAGTGTGTATAAAACATTCCTGCCACATGCCTGCCACTGTGACCCACTAACTACCAGAGAGTGTATGAACCATGCATGCCCCTGTGAACCACTAACTACCAGAGTGTGTATAAAACATTCCTGCCACATGCCTGCCATTGTGAACCAATAACTACCAGAGAGTGTATGAACCCTGCATTCCAACCACTGTGAATTATTACTCATCAGAGAGTGTATAAACCATGCCTTGACCATCATGTAATGCGCTTAAAGAGATAAACAGGCGGAGAGCTTAAACCTTTCCCAATCTCCACTAAAGGAAAGTATTGCCGCTTGAAATTAGAACAAGACGCATGGGACTTATTCTGTCATTTCCAGTGAGCAGCGGCCTTTTATAAAATAATTTCGCATGTAAGATGACAATGAAATTGTGCATAAACTGCAAAGGAAGATTCCAGCAAATGGTGCTCTGCACACTTGCGCGTGCTGGTAGGGTGTTTCAAACGAGCTTATTAAGTCAAGAAATTAAAGCAAGCCTTTCCGTCCAGAATAGCACATTCAAAAACAGAAAACAGAAATGTGTATTTTTTTTTTAAATGGTTGACATGGTTGCAAAAACGTGTGCACCTTAAAAATAAAGAAACGTTTAAGAACACAAAAAGTGAATGCATACTGCAATTCCATATTATAACAGGCATCGGAACTCGTATAGCAGATGTCTTAGGGCCCCGTCAGAAGTTGGGCCGTGCAGTAAAAATGCAGCAGTAATAGCGTTACCGCCGCATTACTGCACCGCCCAATGACGAGTTTGGGGGAAAGTCAGACGATTCACCTCCAGCTCTGAGCTAGTGGTGAATGCTCAAACTTCCCAGCCATTTTTGATTCAATTACCGCCACGCTAATTGCGCCAAAAATGCCCCATCGAGTCCTATGGACTGAAAATAAATGGGGACTTAACACTGCCACTTGGAATCCGGCAGTAATACTGCCAGACCAAATGGCAGTATCGGTAATTGTGTTGGGAGGGATTCCAGCAGATTTCACTCCGGGATGCTACCCTTTTATTTAGTGGAATGGTGAGAATGAGTATTATCAATTATTAGTACCCGGCAAGGATGAATCAGAATGAAAGGACCATTCTGATTGGCCCTCGCCGGGGCGTTACCTGGCCAGGAATCACTGGATTCCATGGCTTTGTCCCCGGCGGGGAGCATGGCAGCCCCTCAGCCAATGAGGAGGCTCGAAGCAGGGCCATCCGTGCTCCGAGCCTCCACACGGCTGGAGGCTGCCTTCGTTCCCCTCCCTTCCTTACGCCCTCCCAACCCCACTTACCTTCTTCTCGGTCGTCTTTTGGGAATGGACACACTGGGAACACTTCTGTTCCCAGTGCGTCTGCTCCCGATGGCCACCATGGAAAGGGAAAACGGACTCCGTTTTCCCTTTCCCAGCGGCCACTTTCTTGTTCATTTTTTTTTTGTCCCAAAACGCTGCAGCGTTTTGGGTCAAAAAAATGCTATTAGTCCCCGGTCACGCAGATCTTGGGTACTAATAGCTATATGCCCCTCACGGCGGGGGCATTACCGACTCTGGTAATGCCCCAGGGCCTTCGTTAAGGCCCTCACTTCGCTCGGGCCTATAACTATGGGCCATGGGTCATTACCTGAGTCGTTAATGCCCCCGCTACGAGGGGCATATTGCTTAATTATACTTACTCTGTGGTCATTTAATACGTTTTCTGAACCACAGAATAGGTCCCACTGGACATCAGACTTCTTCACACTCGGAGTAGCAGAAAATTCCACAGGATCTATATTAATATATCATCTATAACAAAAAAAACACATTATGAGTTTTCTAGTCGGGAAATAAGGTGCCTGTAACAACGTGTAGCAGCACCTTTCTGGACCGGCAAACTACCAGCCTGCAGGTAGGAACTGTTATCAGGGCCCTACCAGCAGATAATTGCTGCAATACTGGCACTGGTATTACCAGTGCCGGTGATTGCGGTATCCCCATCCCATGAAGCCATGGGAATAGGGATTTACCGGCATCTCCGCCACCCGTAAATGCCAGAAATTACAGTCAGAATACTGGGTGAACTCGTAATGAGCCACATTGGTACAGAACCTTCAACCACATTTATGATTGCCAAAGATGTTTTCTTAAGCTTTCCCATTTGAGAAGTGGCGTAACATGCTGTGTGATGCTCTGCGGGTGCCTTTCTGATCACTGCCTTTGCTAGTTTTGGTGGCTCAATTGTTAACGTGGTGCAAGACCAGGCCAACATCACATTTTATATGCCACATTTTACCCTTTTCTTTGTGTCAGATCCTTCCTGCTTCAAAGCGCTGCAATAAGAAGAGTTGCTATTATTCAAGTTATTGGTTTTGGAAGGCTGAAGGTCTAGGTCAGGCAGGATTCGAACCTGGGGCTGCAGGTTGCACATAAATTGATGAAGCTAGAGCTTAAGTCATGAAGGTATCTTGCTGGCTGTGCTACTTGAATTTTTCTAAAGCCAAAATATTTTGTGCATCTTAATATGTTTGTGAAAGGGAATCCCTTCCATTAGACTTATAAGATTCAGCAATGGGCAGCACAAAATGTACATAGCATTTGAAGGCAACTGTGATGTGGTCATAAGATTGAATGACTGACATACGTTTTACTATGCCAGACAACTTTTCACCAACATTTTTACCATCAGACCAGTCCAAAATGATTGTTTCATGCACTAACCCATACACAAATACAATTTGCACCAGTCTCTCAAAGCAAATGCCAGTTTTACATTGTCACCATTGTGATCCAGCCCAGGGCTTTCTAATGACAAATGCTCTTCATGCTGCTGACATAGAAAACACTGGGATCGCAAGAAACTGCCCACCCAAACCAATTTACTATGAGATTGCACAAGTCTTATGTATAGAATCGTTCTCAAAAGCCTCCCTACCCTTTCCTCCGCATACAACACTCTATTCTCTCAAATGTAAATGTGCTGTAAATGTGCTGTAAATGGGCTGGTCTGTAGAGTAAAAACATTTCCTGCTAAAAACAGGGGGTCAGAGAGCCGTGGAAGAACCAGCCTCATGCCAAAATGTTCTTTTCAGGGACTCCGCTCGTGTAATCCTTCAAGCCAGTCAGCCTCTGACAAACTACTTTTAATTAAAACAAAAACAGCAAGGGTCCGATTCATGGAAAAGAGCGCATTAATCCTGCAAGGTCTGCACACCGAGAACGACACTGCGCAAGCCTGCGCGCATAAACAAATCTGCGCACTCCGTGTATTCATTGATCCAAACATGCATTTACAGTGGAATACATCTGCGGGAGGAACGGCCACAACACGCCCCCAAGTAAAGCAAAAACATAGCAAAAGACCAACCTTTGCGCAAAGTTGTGTCCACCTCTGACACAACATCCAGAACACCAGCTACTCTGCGCGAGGTTAGACATATCGGTTGCACCCCAGCTACTCTGCGCAAGGTTCCACGTAACAGCTGCACCCCAGCTACTCTGCGCGAGGTTCCACGTAAGTAATGGCTGCACCCCAGCTACTCTGTGCGAGGTTCTACGTAAGTAACGGATGCACCCCTGCTACTCTGCGCAAGGTCCACATAAGTAAAGGCTGCACCACAGCTTCTCTGCGCGATGTCCCACGTAAGTAACGGCTGCACCCCAGCTAATCTGCACAAGGTCACAAGTAAATAATGGCTGCATCCCTGCAAACCATCCCCACTACTCCCACCGTCACCCCTACTCCCACTACACACAAAGTGCTGGCACAACCCCAACTGCACATCTGGTCCTTAAGGTGCAGACACCATCCACCAGTCCCCTCACCTCCAACACCACCCCAGGCAGCCCTCACACCACCCACCAGCCCCCTCATGTCTGACATGACCACCAGGCATGCCCCCAGGTCCAGACACCACACACCAACCCCCCCACGTCTTCCAATACCCCAGGCAGCCTTCACACAACCCACTAGCCCCCTCACCTCTGACACCACCCCAGGCATGCCCCTCAGGTCCAGACACCACCCGCAAGCCCCCGCTCACCTCCAACAGTATCTCAGGCAGCCCCCTTAAGTCCTTACACAACTCACCAGCCCCCCACCTTTGCCACTACTCCAGGCAGCCCTCACACCACCCGCCAGCCCCCCTCACCTCCAACAGTATCCTCAGGTCTGACAAAACCCACCCCTAGGCATGTCGCTAAGGTCCTGACACAACCCACCAGCCCCCTCACCTCTGCCAATACCCCAGTAAGCCCTCACAACACCCACCAGTCCCCTCACCTATGACACCACCCCCAGGCATGCCCCACTGGTCCAGACACACCCGACCAGCCCCCATCAGCAACAGAAGTGCCCCAGACAGCCCTGCCAAGTCCTGCCACAACCCACCAGCCCCCCCTCACCTCTGTCAAAACCCCGGGCAGCCCTCACACCACCCACCAACCCCCCTCACCTCAGACAGTACCCCAGAAATGCCCCTCAGGTCCAGACACCAGCCCCCCTCACCTCTGCCAATACCCCAGGCAGTCCTCACGCCACCGAGCAGCCCCCTCACCTCCGACACCACGCCCAGGCATGTCTCTCAGGTCCAGACACTACCCACCAGTTCCCCTCACCTCAGATAGTACCCCAGATAGCCCCCTCAAGTCCTGACACAACCCACCAGTCCCCCTCACCTCTACCAATACCCCAGGCAGTCCTACACCACCCACCAGCCCCCCTCACCTCCGACACTAAGACCAGACAGGCCCCTCAGGTACAGACACCACCCACCAGCCCCCCTCACCTCTGACGGTACCAAAGGCAGCCCCTTCAAGACCTGACACAACCCACCAGCCCCCCCCTCACCCCTGCCAATACCCCAGGCAGCCCTCACACTACCCTCCAGCCCCCCTCACCTCTGACACCACCCCCAGGCAGCCCCCTCAAGTCCTGACACAACCCACCAGTCCCCCTCACCTCCACCAATACCCCAGGCAGCTCTCACACCACCCACCAGCCATCCTCACCTCCGACAGTACCTGAGGCAGCCCCCCCAAGTCCTGACACCACTTACCAGTCCTCATCACCTCTGACAGTACCCTAGGCATGCCCCTCAAGTCCACACAGCACCCACCAGCCCCCCTCACCTCTGACAGTACCCCAGGCAGCCCCTTCAAGTCCTGACACCACCCACCAGCCCCCCTTACCACCGACAGTACCCTAGACAGCCACCTAAAATCCTAACACCACCCACCAGCCCCCCTCACCTCCAACATTGCCCCCAGGCATGCCCTGTGTGTCCACACACCACCAACCAGCCTCCCCTCCCCTCCAACACAACCCCCAGGCAGCCCTCACAAGTCCTGACACCACCCACCAGACCCCTTAACTTCTGACAGTAGCCCAGGCATGCCCCTCGGGTCCACACACCGCACACCAGACCCCTCACCTCCAACAGCATCCAGGAAGCCCCTCAAGTCCTGACACCACCCACCAGCCCCCCTCAGCTCTGACACCAACTCAGCCTGACCCTGCTACCTGACCCCCCTACAGTGTGATATTGAACAACAATTCACCTCAGCTGCTCGACTGCCATGCCACCAACATAAAGCACACTGGCCACATACCCACCCATATACCCACCAACTGGGTGCACTGATGCAGAATCCATCTTTGTAGCTCCTCACAGGACTCAGTTGTATATCACAACCAGTGGCAGGGCAACAGGACAGCTGAATTTAGCAGCAGCTACACAGTGAAAGCACCATGTAGAAGTCACACAGTAAACCAATATGATGCAATGTGTTGCAATGTAACATATCATGTGCGCATGTGCTATTAAAATTGTCTCAAAGTGCTGTATTGTCCATACATCACTGACGGGACAGAGTCATATTAGCAAACAACAATCAATGAATCAAGGGAATGAGGCCGGAAAGCACAGCATTCAAAGCCCCTGCAACTAACATTATTGGACCAGACATGTTTTGGGGTGATGAGAAGGAAGTCTTAAAGTGTGTGAGCCAAGCGGATGGATGATGTGTCCCACCACATATAAAACTCAGATATGATGAAGAAGCACTACGGTGGCAGATGTGCAGCATGACACAAGAGCACACACTGTATGGTAGCTGATGTGTGTTGGTGGATGTCCATGCATTGTGAGGCACACCCCCCACCGGCATAATTTATGAGCGTATGCCAATGCACAGCAAAATCAAAGCAAACCACATGCCGCCCATGAACAAAGAGAAAACAACAACTGTGTGATGAATAACAAGAAACTGTATCAACAATATTTACACTATCCAAAACTACTATGTGGAAAGGGGGAAATGCCCAAGGGAAAAAATAAAAATCACACAATATACTTTTTACATAGGCAGCAGGCTCAATACTCTGCCATTATGTCCTCCAGGGCAGAGTCGCATTCTTCATCCTCCACTTGGAGGCGGGCCATTATCCAGTCCTGTATGGCTTGCATGCTGTCCCTCATCCTTCTCTCCTCATCTCCCACATTCCTGCAAGCCTCCTCCAGGATGTCAACCTGCCTCTGTGTCCTCCTCTCTACCATCTCTGCCCTGGCCCTGTCAACCCATGCCATCCTAGCCCGCTGCCTCTCTGCCATCAGCTGCATCCTTCACTCCGTCCTGACACACGCTAAATGCCTAAAGCGGTGGCGCTAGTCCTGCAGGTGTCCAAACCTTCCTGGGCAGCTTGCCTCCCTGATGTAGTAGGGCCCTGTGATGATTGCCCCTGGACACTCCTATAGTGGTGCTGCCTGGCCAAGCGTTCCCTGTGCATTCACTCCCACTATCTGGATGTTGCACAACGGGCGGGGGTACAGTACCAAAACTATCCTGATGTGCCAGCTGCCCCACTGATGTATGTTCCTTTGTAGGGCAGCACAGTGACCACCCCTCCTGTACTGTGTTAGACTTCTACCTTAGGCATGGATGTGCTGACCAACATACTGACAGGTGTTTGTAGGACAGGAGTAGAAGGGGCTGTGATGGGAACTGGCACCAAAGGCCCCCTGGAGGATGACTGGGGCATAGATGAAGTAGTGGAGGAGGGGGCAGGTGAATGCGCCAGCACACAGACCTGCCGAGAGCAGTGCATATGCCAGCTGGGCCATGGAGATGCACATCGACTGGTGATGATCTGAGAGCAATTCACAAATCACTTTCACATCATCACAAATCGATCCCATCGCCTTGCAATCCCAGCCAGCATGGCATGCAAAGATCTCTGTGGCCCCAAAGGGGGGCCCGGACTGGGTGGAGGTATCCACGACAGTGGTCACAGCTGCATCAGAGGGTTCAGTGACAGGGGGTTTGTCAGCTCCCTCCAAGGTGCACTGCACATCCTCCAGTACCTGTCAAACATCTTACTGGATGCCCCCACCAACACTGTGCGCTGGCCTTCATCTTCCTCATCCTCTACCTCCATCTGCCTGGATGACTCCAGAGAGCCTTCCTCCCTGGGTGTCCCCTCCGTCTCTGCACCCTGGCCCACAGCCACTGAGGAGTCCCCTACATGACAATCTCTTGGGACGCACCCCCGCAGCACCGCCCGATGGTACGTGCGCTCCCCCTGCCAACTCACCTTCAGATGATGTTGACTCAAGTCAGGCTGGCCGGGGTGTGCATTGTTGTCTGGTGGATTTATCCCTGCCTTTTTGCTCCTCAGTGATGCCTCCGCCCTCTTTACGAGCTGAAGCAACTATGGAAAATTAGGAGAAAAAACATTGACATCAGTAATGGTCATGAATAGATGTCTGGCATACAAATGAGAAATCATGCATCATGTTTCATCCATGAACTGACACACACACAATACACACACACACACACACACACACACATGTGCCCTGGCAAACTGCATTCCAAATGTTGCATGAGTGTAGTGTGCTGGCTCAATCATAGTCATGACCCATGCACATGTGAACAAAGCACATTGTACAGTGCCCAACAACACATCAACTTAAACAGGCAGCGCCACCATAGCAATGACCAACCAACACAAGAACAACATGCAACCATGGTCATGGGGACAACACCAGGTCTCCTGCCCACACAAACACAGTCACTAATGTCTACATGTGACAGCATGATCTGCATGCAAGCAACATGCATCAGCAAACATTTCTGTGAAAAAATTGCCCAGGTCAGTTGCCCAACCATACAAATTCTGTATGTACACACGCACACTTGTTAGACAAATCTAATGGAATGATAGCTCACATCCCAGGCCCGGAGACATCAATGCATAAACCCCACACACAGAGCCATCAAAGCACATGTGTCACTATCGTCAGTTGTGGCTGTATGGATGCACTGTCAGTTGTGCCACACCTAGAATTGGACATCATGCACATCACTCACATGCCCACAACAAAGCATGTCCACATCTGTCATGCCCAAGCACTTGCTCCATGCTCACACACTGCACATGCACAACAATAAGCCATGAATGCACAATCCGCCAATCCTGACGCAAATGCCAGTATACAATGTCTGACGCCACTAATGGCTTGCATTGGTGTGAGTCAGCAATCAGCTGTGTCTCACAACACACACAAGTCACAAACAAGATGTGGCATCTACAAACATGCATGCCACACATACGCCCTAGAGCATTGTCCGACATAGGCACTCTCCAGTGGCATCCAGACGACTTTTGCAAGCCAGGATCCGGGAGTGGAGGTCTGGATAGAACCTCTCAAGTACCTGCAGCTGTACCTGGGTGTACCAATGTCAGCCAGCATGGTACACCTCCAGGGTGGGTTCCATGTAGAGGGCTGCCACCACCTTGGTATGTCTACAGGTCTTGAGGTCGTCCCACCCTTTCCAGACCATGTCCCTGGGCCGGACTGCCACCCCCTTCGCATTGATGGCAGCTGTGATGTCGTGCCAGATCCTTTGCCTTGCATTGTTGCCCAGCTATGTAGTTGGATTGAAGAGGGCATCATAGGCAGCCAGGATCACCAGGATACTTCGTTGTCAGCTAAGTTGGCTGGCCTCTAACTCAATGTGGGTGTGCTGCCCTCCCAAGTTTACATGTATGGGGCAGACATGGCACACCCGAGGCAGGTATGGGCTTCATGGGTCCTGTGTAGTTGCTGTTGAGCTTTGGTGGTGTTGGCAGAGGTGGAAGTCCTGCCAAGTACAGAGGAGGTGGTTGTAGGCCCAACACAGGAGTCCAGGCAAAAATGGGGCACCTGGCACACCAAGATAGTGCTGGTTGCAGGCAGGCACTCACTCTCGACCAGGCAGCAGCACTATAGGAGGCAAATGCAGTAGCAGGTAGGAAGGAGGAACAGTGGTGTGCGTCTTGCATCAACAGCAGCCGATAGCAGAGTAAAGGGCCTTAACGCGTAAGTTACGTCCTATGTGTGGTGACGCTGTGCATGCGGCTCATGACAATGACAGGGGGATATAAGTCATGCTATCCACATCACTAGTTGTGCGTGTGAAGGTTATGAGCCTGACAAGCTACAAAGATGTATTTTGTAGTGCTACGGTATCCTTTCCTTCAGGTACGGCGTACTCATTTTTCTTTGGGGGTGGAGCGAATGCCACTGCGCATATGCGTATGTTTTTGTGAACTTTTTTAGGCAAATGTGTGTTACGTATGCAATGTTTGTGCCTGTGGGTGCCTCTGTGTATCGTGCACCACTTTTTTGACTTAATGGAAGCTTTCTGGTACTGCGTATGCAATTTTTATTTATTCGCATGCAACTGCTTAGCGTGTACCGCTTTTTCATTTTCAGTGGGCTTTCCGGGTATCGTGTACGCAATTTTTGCTTACACGGGTGATACTCGTATTGCATATTGTATTTTCTGTCATTTTGGGGTACATTTGAGCCTTGCTGGACCACACATATACGTTGCACATCAAGTAGACTGTTTCCATATTCATTTTGCCCAGGACAATAAATTGGTGTGCCTTCCATTCATCCCTTACACTAGTGACATGAGTGAAAAGGCCCCAAGAGAGAAAGGGGGCCGACGGGGTCAGGGACACAGTGATGAAATATCTGCCCAAGCCCCAGGGGATCGGGACGTGTTGTGGAGAAATCTGCTGCAGCCCCAGGAGGACATGGCAGGCCCCAGTCCATGTGTGGCCTGGCACCTGGATTCCAAGGTGGTTCCAGCCAGTCAGGGGCAGCACCAACACCCTGTGCCACTCGTGGCAGGAAGGGATGCCCTGCACAGTAGGAAGAGGCTCAATCCCAAGACACGGCAAAGGACACTGGCCCACAGAGGAAGAAGCTCTTCACTGATGAGGAGCTCTAGATCCTCCTTGACTATGTGACCGATCACCATTGTGACCTATGCCTGTAAGCGGGGAGCACACATACAGCTGCACAATGTATGTGCATTGCCAGTGTGTCATGGACCAAATCAACACCTTAGGGGTGGAGATGCGTACTGCTGAACAGGTTCAGAAGTGCTAGAACGATCTCACCCGTCGCACCATGAAGAAGCTGAGTGTCAAACTGTCCTCTGCACTGGACGGCACATGAAGAGGCCACAAGCCAATACATCCTCCTTGAGAGGCCTGGAGAAGTATGAGGACACAACAGGTGAATGGCAGTAAATGTGCCTCCTGTGTTTTGCAAGTCATGCATCACCCACATCATTTGTGTATTGGCACATCTGTCTGCATTATTATTACAGCCCTGGGTAAAGTATGTCCTGTGATGAACAGACTCATGTCAAATGTCCATCATACTGGGAGTAGCCTGTGTGGCGGACATTTCTTACACATGTCTGTGTGGCAGTGCACATCCCCTGCATGGTACTCCCCGGTACATGGGCACCATGAGACACCTAGATTCACTGTTGAATGCTACATTCTCATTGCGTGTAACTCTGC
This sequence comes from Ambystoma mexicanum, assembly GCF_040938575.1. Taxonomy (NCBI): domain Eukaryota; kingdom Metazoa; phylum Chordata; class Amphibia; order Caudata; family Ambystomatidae; genus Ambystoma; species Ambystoma mexicanum. Next base: position 977,027,111 of record NC_090929.1, on the reverse strand, counting down.
ACTACTAGACAGGTGCATGCCGAACAAGTTTCACTTTCATGCCATGTCATGCAGAGTTGCATGTTCCAATTCTCACCTACTACTATGTGGTGCCTTGTCACAATGCATATCTGAGCTGTCTGTCAATGCACCTTGTTGTGTTCCTAGAGTGAAGTTGCATAACCTCATACAGACCACATACACACTGACTCAATTCCAGTGACACAGACAGCCTACTCATTGTGACGCCTGCTCCCTCTTACCCTCCCACACTCTGAAACCATTCCACAGGGCCACTCTCCTAACCCTCTTGTGGCTCAGTGGACCTTCTTTACATCACCCATCCACTCTATGTATCTCTGCACTTCACGGACCTTAACAAGAAGGACCACTTTCGGCTGAACCTACTCATGGGCTTTTTCCCTTTCCACACCTTTCTGCATGTCCTCAATGTCTCCAGTTCCCAGTCCCAGACCTGGTTAGTGTGTCATGTGTTGATGGTGGTGCTGTCTGGCTGTTGCCATGCAATGTCATTGAACATTCGAATGTCACATCTCACAAGTGCATTACCAGTGCCATTGAATGTGTGGCACCTGGACAGTTGCTTGGCCTCTCATTGTGCATTTATGCCACTGTTGGTTGTCAATGTGTCCACTGATGGCATTGACATGACGGGTAGGGTGGGGTCAGTTTTCAGAAAAAGACGTGCATCTGTTGCTTACTGAACAAAGTGTATGAATGCACAATGTCTGATGGGTTCATGTCCTGACATTTGTTGTTAGAGTGCACCTTGAAGCATATATGAATTGTTTTCTCTTTAAAAATGGCTCAATATGCCATGCTCTGTACATGTACAGGGACAATGCACCAGATGCAGAGCAGGAGGAGGAGGAGGACATTTTAATTGTCCATTAGATCACCAGTGGAGGACGTGGTGTGGTAAACCATGGAAACCCACTGGTGCTCCAGACCATCCTCAGTCATGCTGCAGACTCTTCATACTCTTCAGACTCAGCTGGCTTTGATGCAGAACCTGATCTCCATACTTCAAAAAGGGTGAGGGTGAGTGCCCCAATGGGTGAATTAGATGGGGCCCGTGAGTCTACAGCGGGGCAGCTGGCTTCGCAAGGCCAGTCAGATGGGGAACATCTGCGGTGGTTACGGCTGCAAGGCCACCTCCCATGATTTGGCTTTAGGTCCTGGGACTGATGTCCAAGGGAGGGTTGCAGATGTGCAGACAATGACAGGGGCACCACAGCAACAAGCATGGTCCCTTGCATCAGGCTGCTGTGAACCCTGCACATGTGTGGGGCGTGTGCAGGGTGGGCAGACAAAATATCTGAGGAGATGGATAAGATGGCCAAGTTCATGACCCCGCCAGTGGACTGGGTAGCGCAACAGCTACAGGTCATGTGGTTCTCATGCCACTCCCACAGACTGCACATGGAGGCCAACATCAATGGCCGACATGCTGATCTTCAGGCACACAGCGAAGCCCTGAGGTGTGAGATGTTTTCCATCAGGATCGCTATACATCATTAACTCTCAGCCACTAGGGGACATTGATCCATGATGAGATGGATGTCTTCAGGCAGACACTCTCAGAGAAATTCAATGCATCACGTGTGAGCACGTATTCAAACTCTGCAGCCATCTGTGAGGAAATGCATTGAGATCTCACCATCCTCACAGTGCTGGTGCATTCAACCCTGTCATGGTTGGCAGTGGCCAGTGAAAACCAGGCCTTGGCACTGCGCGGTGAGGCTCCAACACCACATCCACTTGCAGATCAACCGCAGGGTGTGGGACCCAGCACATACAAGCCTCCGGGTCGACCCTTACTGTGAGGTACATGAGCCTATTCAGTTTTTTTTCTTCATGTTTTCATTTTTCAAATATTTGGTCCACTTATGTAGACATTGACATGCACCCTCCCTCTCGCCTCTCCAGTGTGGTCTCCCCCCAATCCATGATGGACATTTGTGATCTATTGGTTGTCCATGGCCAGAGTTCTTTCAATGTTTTCTGTCCCCTTACTTCGGGATGGACACTTTTTTGTTATTTTTTTTTATTCCCCTGGCCCGGATGTTGGCATGTGCATTTGGTTTGCCCTTCCCAAGGTACATTTTTTTGTTTTTTTTGTTTTTTCATCCCTTTAGATGTGCAGTTGACCTCTCAAGGTCATGATCAATGCAGTTGTGGACAAGCAGCCATGCACAGTGATGTCAACTGGCATGGTTGCCTCGTGGTCACTAGGATGGCATGTGTAGGTAACATTGGGTGGAGGGTATATTGACACATGCATTCTGTATGCATGATTGTGAACTATGGCTGTTGTAATGCATTGTCCCTTGTGTTGCAGTGCTACATATTTATGCAGTGACTGCACTCCATGGGAGGTCTGACATGCACCCTTTCATGTCCCTAGTCCACATGTCCTCTGCCAGGCAGTGTCGCTCCTCTCACGCATTTGGAGGCACAGTTCCTAGTGGAGGTGATGAGGGAATCACATCAAGCCAGCTCAGTCAGCGGGTAAGCAAGTGCACTGTCTCGCATGTTGTGTCAGTGTTCTTGGTCACCTTGGTATTTGCATGCAGTACACATCTTGATGAAATGGGGGGCTAACCTTGTGTCCCGGTGAATGTCTGTGCAGATGTGTGTCTGTACACATGCATGTGTGTGAATGGCATTATTTACACTTCCATGCATGTGCATTGTTTAGGTGGATGCAATTAGATAAGTGACCCCATAATTATTATTATAATTATTATATTGGAATGAATTTTGCAGCACTATTCACACTTTACACATTGGCAGTGTTTCATTAATTCAGAATCTATGTACTTGTGAAACCTGATAATATGGAGATGCCTGGGTTGTTATGATTATGGAATCATTAGACTCATTGTAATGGAATCATCATTCCATTATTGTATCCTGTTTAGCTATCCATTATACATTCTGTAGTAGCATCATTAGACTATCCACATTATTCTGCCACATATATGTAGCCATTTGCATTTGCTCATAGAATGACATACTGTCGTATTTAAAGTTTCATGTAGAGCCATTTAGAGACACATTGTTATACATGTAGACACATATAGAGATATTTATGTATTATGTATGCACGTAGAGCATTGCACTTAGAATATGCAATGAGTTTGCATTATGTAGCGCTAGGGTTTGTGTGAATGAAAGAGTAAGCACTAGAGAAAGCATGAGGCCTATGGCATTATAAAGCAATTCCACTGAATGGAGACACACAGAAGCGCCATTTGGTTCTGTGCGAAGTTGTTATGGCACACTGTGAAAAAAAGGAATGTAAACAGTTTCTTGGCAGACAGATACATGAACCTTGTCTGAGTGGGGAAGGCAAAGGAGGCCTAATCACCCTTGGGCTGGTGTTCACAGAGAAAGAAAAGGTGGGAGCCAGGCAGCGCCACATGCAGGGAGTGATTTGCCTTGCACACAGACACGGAAAGAGGGATTTCGTGAAGCTAACAGTGGAGTGAATGGAGAAATAGATGGTAGGATGGTACTGCAGACAGAAGGCCATGGTATAGATATGATAGGTCAAAATGTCACGATGACAGAACACGCAGTGATTGACCAGAACACGGAGTGATTGCAAAGTGAAAGTACATGCAACACAGACTTTTAGGCACTGCTCAAATATAGAATTTGCTGACAGACTGAGAGAGGCATTTTAGCTTAGAGAGACATGTAACCATGGCCAAAGTGTGACGTGAATTGACACTATAACTGAAAGCCTGATTTAGATGTAGATGGAGTTTGAGTTCAATGAGAGAGAGAGACGTCTGGTTGCCATGAGATCGAGAGATGCTGGTTCTAGATGGTGCTAGATGGAGTTTTGGATGGAGCTGCTCTCTTTCAAATTGAGAGATCGAGAGGCGTTTGATTGGCATTGATGCAGCCCTGGCAGACCAGCTTGGCAGAGATTCGAGAGCTTGGCAGAGGCATTGAGGCAGTTCGTGTGAACAGATTTTGAGAGAAAGGCCTGGCCCTGACACTGACTGACTGATTGCAGAAGTAGCGGGAGATGAGAGACACAGAGTTGGAGAAGGGGAGTATTGCTGAAAAAGTCACTTGCATGGGGGAATTAGGACAGACAATCACACAAAGAGCTTTGGCTTTGGAGAAGGGGAAATCAGACAGGGATTGTCTAAGAGAGAGAGAGTGAAATCTGGTGTGGAATGGAGAGGAATGCTGAATGCAGGCACTTGCCATATGTATATTGCATTAGACACGATCGATCCAGCTAATCACAGGCTTGCATTAGAAGCCTGTAATGCTTATAGTCATTCCACTGCATGGTAGATTTGCACCAAAAGTATAAAGGTGCAAATTCGAGATTTGCATAGTTTTAGAGGTGTTTGCATCATGCATTGCTGTGCATGAATAAATGTATTCTGTTGTTATAATTGAATCGATTCATGTGTTTTCTTTGTGTCTTATGTTATTGTGTCCATAGGAGTAAGATAGGAGTATGTTGTTAGGAGAAGTAATCTAGGAGTAACACAGTGCACAAAAGCCCTGAGTTACGAAAGCAGGGGCATAGTGAGCCACACCCCCCTAGGAGATTGTCTAAGATTGTCTAAGACTGATGCATGGCCGCCCAAGCGGGGCTCGATCATGGTAGGATTTGTTTTAGGAATAACAAAATGGTGCCTGAACAGGGACTTCACTAATGCTGACTGATATCATGAAACAGAGGGTTTAGTCTGCAGAGTTTTGCAGCTGGCTTTGTTGATCCACTTATCGATTTTGCAGAGTTTAAGTTTGAACATCATGTGCAGCTGTGTTTTGTTTTCTGTTAGTTCGTCGTGGGAATAGGTATTTTATGTGTGTTTTTTGTATGTCTTGGGGATGTTATGAATAAGAGCATGCTTCGTCCACAATGTTGTTCACCGTAGGAAGGGGGGCGCAATTGTCTGAGTGACTTTGAATCTGGAATTGAATTTGGAATTGATCCAGAGCAGTATTTCATGACTGGCAATTAATTTGGGAATGAATGTACATTTATTTAGCCGACCTAGAGAAACAGTTTTTTCTTGAAGACGCTTGTGGTATTTTGTTTGTTTGGAACTCCGCAGAGACTTGAAGAAAGGGACACTTGGAGACTTGGAGACTGGGAGACTAACATTTTTTGGGGAAATCTGACCTTTATTTTGGATTCACATTTTTGGCAAGTTGACGACTGTATCTGCATGTTTATAGAAGTCTTGGAACTTGTTTTTTGAAAATTAAGTGTCGCGCAGGTGAATAATTAAAACTGCAAAATGAGCTCATTTTTTAATGATTTGAAAGCACTAAAAAATCAGCTTACAAATATGCTTGACGCCTGGGAAGTATCACCGGCATCAACCAAATTGAAAGTGAATAGTGAAGTAGCAGGAACAGAAATGACAGACATGAGTCCATATATCAGTGATTTGCGAGCAATATTATATCGTCTCAGACATGTAATTAAAGACTGGGAAGATGTCCCAGTAGCAGACCCATTGAAATCTTTGTCAAAAACAGTAGTGATGGGTGGGAACAGAGTTCCTAGAGAAATGAATATTGTTCATGGGGAGAAAGAGTTACCTCAGAATAATGACAGAAAAAATGTGACCCAGAAAGCAGTTTGTTCCACTGATAGGGCAGCAATAAATGAAGAGATTGCAACAACAGCAGAGCAACAAATTGAACAGATTGAACTAGGGGTTTGTCAGGAAATAGAGGACATCGAGAGTGCATTTCCGACAGACATGAAGAGAGTGCATAGAGGGTTTGCCTATGAAGATGAAACTGTAGCATTGGAGACACCTGTGCATGAAGGCAGTTATGTGAAAATCTTTGATTTGAATAGAAATGACATTTGTGATTACATTGTTGGCAGGAGTGATAACAGCAGTATTTTGACTATGTTATCGAGTGAAAAAAAATGTATGTCTATTGACATAGAGATTGGGATAGCATTGAAGGAGAACATAAATAAAGTGAATCGTGCAAAAGTTGGATGTGCTGAGATAAAAGATTCCTGGAATTTTTTGAGTTTGAATGAGTGCATGGAGAGAAAGTTTGTTGACATTAGACAGAAACATCTTGTGGGATTAGCAGATTGTTTAGGAGTTAGCAGTGAAGTGAAGGAATGTTGTTTGAATCTGAATTGCATTGCACATGCGGGAGGCAGTGTCTATTTGAATGAAATCGATTTGTTTTTTCAACATGAAGTGATTCAGCATTGTTGTGAATACTTAATGTTGAAAGTGGAGTGTGTGGCTAGAACACATGGAAATGACACAGAAAGCAATGCAAGACATGGAGTGCAATTCAATGAGAGGAATGCAGTGGTGCAGCATTTGAATGGGCAATTTTTGAATGTGTATTTTTTGGAATATGTGCAATTGGCTGTTCTGTTCTGTTTTGACAAGGACAGAAATTGAGGCAGGAGTTATGCATTATGAGGCATGATTAGACAGATGCACTGATAGACTGATACACTAGAACTGATTGATACACTGAGAAATTAGCATTGATGTCTTTAGAGCAGTGGTATTCAAACTGTGGGTCGCGACCCCCTAGGGGTCCGCGGGTGCATCCCAGGGGGGCCCTGAGAGCTCAGCATGAAAAAAGATTTTTTTTTTTTTTTTTAGATTGGAAGAAATGGGCAGGGGTGGCCCACATGGGCGGGCTGAAGCATGAAACTGTCTCAGGCAACAATGAAAAAGTGGCCCACAGTTGTAAATGGATATTCATTCCTTTAGTCACAGACTGGGCCTCATTACTACTATGGCGGACCAGTAACAACGGTGCTGGTAAGCTACCGGCACCGTTGCTACCGTTCCGCCATAGTAAGAGTTGTGCTCGTGGGTGCTTGACAGCCCCCGCCAGGTCTGACCTCAGCTCGTCGGATGCACCATCACCGTTATTAACGGTGCCGGTGCATCCGAGCTCCCCCTTCCCATTTGAGCCATATGGGGCTCAAATGGGAATGGGGATCTACCGGCACCTTCGAAAGGGCAATTATCATGTCCGCCTAACTCGGCATGACCTAGTAATTGCCCATTCGCGGGTGCCAGACCCGGATGCAACTCCAGTGGCAGCCGTGCCGGTTTTACCGGCACAGCTACCGCCAGAGTAGTTATGAAGCCCACTGTTTCAATAGTACCCAAAGGGGTGCTTTGTGTTAAAATGTAAGTAAATTGTGATATATTCAGCAACAATGGTCAACATTACTAACTGCATAGTGGCCCCTCACCCATTATGGAGGAGCTAAGGAGCCAGCCCAGTGAAACAGTGAGCACTCCCTCAGCTGCTTTATCCAGCTAATGGAGTGCTCCTGGGCTGGCTGAACTGTCAAAGGGAAACACTGTTTCCCTTTGACAGTTCAGTTTAGTTCCCCAGCCGCACATGCTCACTGAGCCATGCAAGTGCTGGGGCGTTTTGCTTCGCCAGCATTGCATAGCTCATTGGAAATGCTGGCTGGGGCACTGCATGTCTGTATGTCCGAGGGGGAGCTCCTGCGCCTCCTCGCACATACGGACAGAGCAGCTGGAGCAGCACCCACACACAGGCCAATGCAGAAGGTACGTTTATGTTCATTGTTTTTATTTAAACATGTGTATGGATGCGTTATGAGTGAGTGTATGGTGATGGATGCTCATGTGAATGATAGAGTGATTGCTGTATGAATGTGCAGCGCCTTGCATATACACATAATCATGTTCATTGTGTTAGGACCAGTGGGGCCCAGGGGACAGGGATGGTATCTTTTTACCGGACATCTATCATTCAAAACCCTCTGCCTTGTCCACAAGGCTTTCTGGGGCCTCGGTCCAAAATACCTTCAGCTATTCCTCCGCAAATACCTCCCCTCTCGAGCTCTTCACTCCTCTACCTCCAACTCCCTCAGGGTCAGTCGTTAATCAAAGAAACGAGCTGGGGGTAGATCTCCGTCTTCGGCTGGGGCCTCCCTCTGGAACAGCGCCCTGCCACTCTAAAACTTGAGGAGAACCATCTTTCTTCCTGCACTTATCAGACCTACCCTGTCTGCTGCCTTAAACGTAGCACTTGCAAATTGCTGGCTGCACTACCACTGATTGTTGCCTTTATTATTTATTTATTGTTATTTATCTGTTTCTCCTCTGCTTCGCACTTTCCACTTCTCCCCCCTTCCATGCACTTTTCCCCTCACACTTGCGCGTTCTCAATGTCACTGGGCCTAGTAAGATCACTGTTTTATTCTCCTCTGTTCCCCTCCCTTGCCTTGTCACGCTCTGAAACACTTGTGTACGAGCGCGATAGAAATAAAATATCAATGCCTGCCCCCTGGACTCCCAGCAACAATTGCAAACTGTTTGGCTATTTACCCATTTTTTGTTAAAAGTATGCTCTACAATGCAACATTTTAACCTATTATTTAAAAAAAAATTCACAGGGGGAAACCCCCCCGAACCTCCCCTTAATGCCCCTCCACTTAAAAAAGATTCACCAGCCGCCACTGGCCCTCAGACTGTGTTGGGAACGGGATGGGGGAACCGAGGGACTATGGTGGGAGCACAATGGGCGGGAACCATGGGATAGTGATGGGAGCAGAGTGGGGAGAGCCCTGGGTGTGTGATGGGGTGGGGAGAGACCAGCGACTGGGTAGGAGTGGGATGAGGGAGCCCAGCGACTTTGATGGGAGCAGGTGACGGCGCGCAATATATACTGTCCATTTGGCATTTCTGGGGGGTCCCGACCTGCCCAAATTTTGCTCAGGGGGGCCCTGGCCAAAAAAGTTTGAAGACCACTGCTTTAGAGAGACATGGGGAGTTTAGAACTAGCTATGTGCACTGAAGTGCACAATGGAGAAATGCTGTTTTGTTTTTGGCTTTGAATACATCTGAAACTGATTTGAAGACTGATACTTGAACTTTTGTTTTCTTTGAATGACATCTGGAGAGACCAGACCGAGATCGCATCGATGACAGACGAGATTGCAAAGCAAGAATTGACCAGACCATGATTGACAGCCGCATGACGACTGAAAGCAGCATGACCCGAATAATTGCCTGACCAGACCAGATTGACCAGACCTTGATGAAACTATGTGACTTTGCATGGCTGTTTTGAAGCAGCACCGAAAAGAGACTGGGCCTCATTAGGACCCAGGCGGTAAGGGGTTTACGTTGGCATAAACAGCGCCGACCCTTACCGCCTGATTCCGAGGTCCCTTAGCGCCATGGAGGTTTTAACACCTGCTTTTAGCAGGTGTTAAAATCCATGGCGCTAAGGGACCTTGTTGTTAATTACGCCACCGTAATTTACGGTGGCGTAATTAACGCCTTCCCCACTCCCATTATGCCCTATGGGGCAAAAATGGGAATGGGGAAGGGTAAATGGGGATTGGGGACTTACCGCCCCGCCAAGGTCGGAATGGGGCGGTAAGTCCGCCAACCACCATGGCGGAGTTGGCAACTTAGCGCCATGGACCATAGTGCTAATAGCGCCATGGTCCTCCGCCAAGGTCCTAATGAGGGCCACTGGCTTTTGTCACCTTGTGATGTGACACCATCTGTCCTTTTGTTACGCTTTGCAGCAGCACTTCTGGGGAATGCCGACCAACCGATTTGAGGCCTTAGGTAGTGGCTTTATCTATGGCTGTGCTATGAGAATCTACCCAGAAAACCTGCTTTCTACCAGACTTCGTGGCATGACAACTATTGCCATGGAAAGGGAAGATCGTGACTGACTTGAAATCGACACCTTGCAGCATTCTTTGCCAAGAGAGAGAAAGAGCAGTGAAAAAATGTTCAGCAAAGAGAGAGACTTCGTCTGTGGGCTGTTTTGTAATATGCAGCGAGAAGAGAATCCATTTGGAATACCTTACCTTGTGAACCAGAACCAGACTCAAGTTTGGGCCTGAGAAGAAAGAGAGAAATGCAGGAATGAGCAGGAAGACGTGCTCTGAAAGTATTTGAATTCCTGGTCTATGTTTGAAAAGCAGTGAAGCTTTGTCTCTTGAGTGAAAGAGAGAGAGCATTAATCTGACACCATGGTGCTTTGAAATTTGCACTTGCGTTCAACGTTGGCTGGTCCCTCATTTGAAGAGCAGGGACTGGCATGGCATGAACTGGAATACTGGCATGGCATGGCAACAGCCCGACCTGGCAAGGAAGGAGAGAATTTGAAGATGGAGTTGAGCCTATGGAAAAGGGCCAATGTGCATGGAATTGCCACTGGAGAGTTGCCATCTGCATTGTTTTGCAAACGCTCGCCTTTGTTCCCAACATGGAGTGGCAATGGAGGCCTAGGGAAAAGGGAGCGTATGAGCTGTATCAATCTGCATCAAATTGAAAATTCTGATACACGGTTTTCCCGGTGCTACCATTGAAAAGTGAAGGACCAATGTGATCACCCCGTGGGAACAAGTGGGGCGCATATGGTACCGACACACTTGATGCTTGCTCCTACCTTTTTGGAGCTCTGTGCAAATTCTGATAATGTTTGTTGCTGTGGAGAACTTTTCCTCGACAAACATTGAAAAGTTTGCTGGACACATATATATGCTCAATGTGACACATTTGTGACCAATATGTGAACACTCGCTTCATTGACACGCTTTGTTGCCATTCCTTGGCTTAGATAAAAGCATTAGAACTGGACTTGTACTGACTTGGAATACATTCTGTTGGAATACAACTGATTTGATCACAGACTGACATGCAATGAGAACCTGGAAATAACTTGGACTGGAATGTAAATGAATTGGCCTATATGACCAATACACTAGATGTATACACTGATATGCATGCATTGATCTGTAATGAATTGATTTGGCCTGTTTGGCTACTGACATCTGAACTGAGCTTTGACACCTGTGAAAGTGACAGTTATTTTATCCTTGACACATTGAAAATGAAAATACCTGATATCCACAGTACGTATGCATTGCATTTTCGTTTTTGAATTTCTGCTTCTAGACCCTTTCACACTTTTGGCTTTTGACTTTTCACTTGACTTTTTGTAATAGAAATTTGAATATGCTATTCTGAATTTTGACACATGTACAGCTATGCATTTGAATTTTAGCTTGCCACTGATAGAGTGAAATGCTTGCATTTTAAGTTTTTTTTGGCATGAAATAGAATGTTTTTTCCCTTGCAATTTTTCCTTGTTTTAGCATGCACATAGAGACATATTTTTGACAAATTGTTAGTAATGATTATATAATGATAATAGTAGAGATTGTGAAACCTGATAATATGGAGATGCCTGGGTTGTTATGATTATGGAATCATTAGACTCATTGTAATGGAATCATCATTCCATTATTGTATCCTGTTTAGCTATCCATTATACATTCTGTAGTAGCATCATTAGACTATCCACAGTATTCTGCCACATATATGTAGCCATTTGCATTTGCTTATAGAATGACACACTGTCGTATTTGAAGTGTCATGTAGAGCCATTTAGAGACACATTGTTATACATGTAGACACATGTAGAGATATTTATGTATTATGTATGCACGTAGAGCATTGCACTTAGATATGCAATGAGTTTGTATTATGTAGCGCTTGGGTTTGTGTGAATGAAAGAGTAAGCACTAGAGAAAGCATGAGGCCTATGGCATTATAAAGCAATTCCACTGAATGGAGACACACAGAAGCGCTTTTTGGTTCTGTGCGAAGTTGTTATGGTACACTGTGAAAAAAAGGAATGTAAACAGTTTGGGCCTCATTACACGGATGGCGGTAAGGGTTTACCGGTACCGGTATTTTACCGGTACCGGTAAATCCTTACCGCCTTACTACGAGGTCCCTTTACGGGTTGGGGAATATAACGCCTGCTTTTTGTAATTAACGCCTTCCCCATTCCCATAGAGCCCTATGCGGCAAAAATGGGAATGGGGAAGGGCAATGGTGGAAGGGGGAATTACCGCCCCGCCAACCTTGGAGTAGGGTGGTAATTCCCCTTTCCACCAAGGCGGTGCTGGTATTTTACCGGCATGAACCATGGCGCAAATAGCGCCATGGTTCATCGCCATCCGTGTAATGAGGCCCTTTCTTGGCAGACAGATACATGAACCTTGTCCGAGTGGGGAAGGCAAAGGAGGCCTAATCACCCTTGGGCTGGTGTTCACAGAGAGAGAAAAGGTGGGGGCCCGGCAGCGCCACATGCAGGGAGTTCTTTCCCTTGCACACAGACATGGAAAGAGGGATTTTGTGAAGAAAACAGTGGAGTGAATGGAGAAATAGATGGTAGGATGGTACCGCAGACAGAAGGACATGGTATAGATATGATAGGTCGAAATGTCACGATGACAGAACACGCAGTGATTGACCAGAACACGGAGTGATTGCAAAGTGAAAGTACATGCAACACAGACTTTTAGGCACTGCTCAAATATAGAATTTTCTGACAGACTGAGAGAGGCATTTTAGCTTAGGGAGACATGTAACCATGGCGAAAGTATGACGTGAATTGACACTATAACTGGAAGCCCGATTTAGATGTAGATGGAGTTAGAGTTCAGTGAGAGAGAGAGACGTCTGGTTGGCATGAAATCGAGAGATGCTGGTTCTAGATGGTGCTAGATGGAGTTTTGGATGTAGCTGCTCTCTTTCAGATTGAGAGATCGAGAGGCATTTGGTTGGCATTGATGCAGCCCTGGCAGACCAGCTTGGCAGAGATTCGAGAGCTTGGCAGAGGCATTGAGGCAGTTTGAGTGACCAGATCTTGAGAGAAAGGCCTGGCCCTGACACTGAATGACTGATTGCAGAAGTAGCCGGAGATGAAAGACACAGAGTTGGAGAAGGGGAGTATTGCTGAAAAAGACACTTGCATGGGGGAATTAGGACAGACACTCACACAAAGAGCTTTGGGTTTGGAGAAGAGGAAATCAGACAGGGATTGTCTAAGAGAGAGAGAGAGAGTGAAGTATGGTTTGGAATGGAGAGGAATGCTGAATGCTGGCACTTGCCATATTTATATTGCATTAGACACGATAGATCCAGCTAATCACAGGCTTGCATTAGAAGCCTGTAAGGCTTATAGTCATTCCACTGCATGGTAGATTTGCACCAAAAGTATAAAGGTGCAAATTCGAGATTTGCATAGTTTTAGTGGTGTTTGCATTCTGCATTGCTGTGCATAAATACATGTATTGTGTTGTTATTGTTTTCTTTGTGTTTTATGTGATTGTGTACATAGGAGTAAGATAGGAGTATGTTGTTAAGAGAAGTAATCTAGGAGTAACACAGTGCACATAGGCCCTGAGATACGAAAGCAGTGGGGGCATAGAGATCCACACCCCCTAGGAGATTGTCTAAGACTGATGCATGGTCGCCCAAGCGGGGCTAGACCATGGGAGGATTTGTTTTAGGAATGACATACTGATTGATGTTATCCATTCACTGTGCATCTGCACTCTGTGTATGTTTGTACTACAACACTGCCTGAATGACCATGAAGATGCCTCCTTACTGCCACCCATCAGAAGTCTATCTTGATGTCCTTCTGTTGTACCACCAGTACTGGCATATTGATGTGAACAAGCAAGCAAACTCCTCCCCAATTCGGTGCCACTGCTCGTATGCCTTGGATCTGCCCACCCAATCGTGGTCCATTAATATGGCTGTGCCAACCTTCATTGCTGGATGCTTTTCTGTGTTCCTGCACTGTGTTTTCTCCAACTTTCACTGTACCGTCATTCTGGTAGCATAATTATTATTATGTTTATTTTTATTGAATGTATATAGCGCTTTAAGCCAAAGCGCTTTACAATATAACAAGAGGTTCAATAGTAAGAGAAGCATTTTACAACATGAGTCGTCATTAGAACAACACGTAGTACAATTTACAAGGAGGAGGGGGAGAGTGGGGGAAGGTGAAGGGGGTTCCAGAGTTTGTATTGTGGTCTGGGAGTGGGAGGAAGGGGAGGTGGGTAGGGGGAGTGGTCTGGTGACCTTAAAGTACAAGTGGTATCAGTGGCAAATGTGTGGTCCAGAGGGGGGATGGAAGGGGGGAGAGTTAGAAGGGGAGAGGGGTATGGACGGGGAGTCAGAGGGGGAGTGAAGAAGAAGGGCTTTTAGGGAGGAGCGGAAGGATGAGTAGGTGGGGGAGGAGGGGATGGGGAGGGCGAGGGAGTGCTAATGTTGGGGGGCCAAGAGTTGGAAGAGAGGAAGCGCGAGGAGACACTGGTTTCTTCAGTGGTATTATGGGCACTGGTCCAGCTTCATTGTCCACCCAGGTCAGTAACTTGTTGCTCGAATCCCATTCATTCAGGCACTTGTCATTTTCTCCTTGGACTGTATTTACTGGTGCTTCTACTAGGGTGTGTGCCTTGCTACTTATTACTCCTTCCTTCCATCCTTCAGCTGTGTATACCAGTCCATGTAAAAGCTTTTGTGGTCTTTCCCAACATCCTGGTTCTCCTCCTATTTCCTTGACCCCCCTCTTTGGGCATGTTAATTCCTTCAGTGTTATAGTTTTTGTCTCTCCCTTCTGTGGGCCATCAATTATGTACTGTATGGCCTGGTCTAGTTGCCAGTAATTGTTCATCATGTCGAGAGTATTTATATAACTGTCTTCATAGGGAAATGTTGCCTTGGACATCCATCTCAATGTTGCTGTTTCCCTTGGAATCGTCCTTGGGTTGTAACCATGGATAGGTACATAAGGCATTGTGGTTTTGCTTCTGGTATTTCAGTTGCTATAAACATTCTGGAGGCACTCATGGCATAGGCAATTAGTGAGCAGACATAGCAGCTTTCCTTAGGGGTGTCTTTACCAACTTTGGTCAGGTGTTTGTACCCCATGTTGTTAGCCTGAAATGCGCAACACTACCATTAAAGGATAAGTATTGTATTAATTCAAGTCCCGCGGACCATGTAGTCTGCCATGGCAAAAATTAATAATTGTTCCCACATAACTTTAATTCTAGGGTTTCGGAGGACAGCAAGGAGGGATGGGTTTTCACTTTCTAGTTGTGGGTAAACTTGGGCCAGATATTCTATGAAGACATGGAAATACAAATTAGGGTGATGCTTCCGAGTTCTGTTTGATCTTCTAACAAATTGGACAAATTGGCATTGGAAGGTTTCAGCATGGGGATCAGTGGGAAGCATGGAAGAAATGCAATAAAATCAGTCACACTTTCACGTTGAATGTGTGCAGAAAGAAAAACAAAAAAGAGACAGTGTACCCTCACTCTGGATGTGTAGGAAGTCCTTGTCCTAACTGCAGCCAGTGAGCCAGTAACCATTCGGTGTCCTCTGCTCAGCTGTGCTGATTCCAGGTTATTTGTTAACACTTCCCATGTGAATCGTTGGCCCTGTCTCAGGACGCAAGCGTTGTGGAAATGGGACGCTGCGTTACTCTGCTGCTCCCAGACATAGAAATACCATTATCTGGCACGCTTTGGACAATCTGGGCTGAGGAACCACTAATTACAGTGGATTTTGAAACTTTCTCTGGCAGAGAAGTTTCATCTTACCTCCCGAGGTACAAGTTTATGTCCCTCCACAACGCACTCAGTGCTCCCCAGGAATCTATACCTGTGATGGATTTTCTTGTTTACCCCTACACTGGATAAATCTCTGATAGAGAACCCAGGACCACCTGTAAGGTCATCACACTTCCTGATAAAGGCCTGCTCACATAGCTGCACTGCACAGCTCCTTTAGGCCGAAACACTGTTGTGTCGACAATATCACCATTCAAACAATGCACATTGGAAGCATTGTTCATGTGTCTTTTGTATATATGTCCATTTAATGTGGGTGTATGTTTATTCTAGTGACTGCATAATTGAAATGACTCATCAAAAATAGCAGTTCCTCTTTGTTGTTGTTGCATTGAGATCCAGTTGTTGTCCACTGGATCACACTCATTTGTATTGCTGTGTCTTAATACTCCTGGGTGCTCTATCCCCACTAATACTATCCAGATGTTATTAAAATACATTTTGTGAAGAATGGAATGCAGTACAACTAACTATTTTTTCCAGTATTAGATTGGAATTGTTTGACCTCTCACCCTGAAATTTTGGTTTAGTTTATTCCCGATTAATATGACAGCTCACTCAGTTAACAGTTGAACTGCATGGCGGACTGCAAACCATGAGGCATCCCACCTGCGGGAAAAGTTATGCAAAATAACTCGATCACCGGGGTACAAGGGTGGCTGCTTAAGTAAGTTCTTGTTGGTTTCAGTGCTGTTGCTGTTGCTCTCTTCTCTGGCTTCCGGCCTCTCCTATTGTCTTTGAAGCTGGTGAGAAATAACAGAGACACTAGCAATCAAGGAAGTTGTATACTTGTACATTTCCTGTCCCAATACATCAGACACATTTTCAGCATCTTTGATTGCCCTAGTGGGAGGAGCATGGGAAACTCACATGTGCCGTCTTGTCACCACCTTATGTGGGGTTAAATGGTGGTCGGATCCGGGCTTATTGCGCAGTGTGAACAAGGCTAAGGGAAGGCAATGAAGCCAGTTATTATGCAGAGTCTTTTTTGTTTTGGCTATAGCCTCTTTAAGCAAGCCATTGAAATGCTCACCCACCCGTTTGCTTGCAGGTGATAGGCACAAGAGAATTTGTGTTGTATTCCTAACAAGGTTGTTATGTGCCGGAACATCTCATTGGCGAAGTGAGGTGTGTTGTCAGACTGCAGGACCTCACACATGCCACATTGTGAGAATATCTCATGGACCAGGAATTATGCTGCTCTAAGGGCATCAGGATGAGAACAAGGACCAGCCTCGATCCAATGGGAAAATGGGCATTCAACCACTATCATGTATGGTACCCTCGGCAGACTCGGATCATGTCAACATAGTCGATATGCAGGTGTTGGAATGGACCCAATTGGCAAAGTATGGCTCCTTTCACTACCCTTAATGTATGACCTGCAGTATATTGTTTACAGACTAGACAATTTGTCATGAATTTCGTCACGTGTTTCACCAAGTTAGGACAGAACCATGTTTCTCCAACATGAAAAGCAAGCACCTTCTTCCCTGTATGGGTCGGATAGTGTAGTTGTGTAAGTGAGTGTGCAATGTTGCGAATAGAATTACCACCTTCCCTCTATTGTTTTGCTGACATAGGGTATCTGTCCAAGATACTGTACATCCCCTCCTTATCCACAGCTCCTTCTCTTCCCTGGGAGCAGCTCCCTGCAACTCCATAATCTGTGTCACTGGTATTGTGTTGTACCCTTCTTTTAGTATCATAGTTCTTGCATAATCACACGTGTAGGACAAAGCCTCTGTTTCTAAAATGTCCCCAAAATAGGTGGCACATTTTGCTTCCATGTCTGCTGCTCCTCCCCTTTTGTGTGTGCTTGGCACTTCACTATTTCTATTCCCTCTGGTAGATCTGTGACCTCTATCAATCAGCCCAATAGGAGTGTGTGCTTCACCAGTGACCCACCAGCACACCTGAAACCCCTCCTCATCCAATGTGACCGCCCAGAATGCACTGTGTAGATCACGTAGGCTGAATTTGAATACATCTTCGCTTCCTTCACCCTGCTGTGCCCCAATGCCAATATTAAGGCCACCAATAATGCTGATTTTGCTGAGTAATGTGATGGCAGGAGTGCGCTCGTCACTACCTTGCTTGTCCCGTCCTCTCTCAACCTCACGACTGCTGTCCCAGTATGTCTTCACCAGTCCTCTGGTCAGTTGTTGAAGAACTGTCAGTGTAAAGGATGTCTCCTCCTTCAAGTGCGTCCTCCTGTACCTTGCGAGTGTCACTGAATTCTACTATGCTGACGTACAGTTGTGTGTATTGTCTCCCTTCTGCAAGACATCGGCAAGGAATGTCACTGGGTTGACAAATCTGCATCTCACTATCTTGAGAGCCGGGTTTGATAGTAACGCCTCGTACCCTGAAGCTCTTTGTGTTGTCAGTGTGCTCTTCTGTCTTTCCAGTATTGCAAACAGAGCAAGCCCCATGTAGAGAGTGGTGCTGGATACCATGGTAATTCTCGCAGATTTTTCCACTGCGAATGTGGCTGCAGCGAATGCCTGTTCACATGGATAGTGTACTCTAATGACTGGGTCTAATTTCCCACTGTAATAGGCTAAAAGCTTGTGACCCATGCGTGTCTTCTGTATCAGTACTGCGGTCATAACCACTTCACCGGAATGTGAGAATAGGAGAAATTCATTTTGATAATCTGGGATCCCTAATACTGGTGCTTTCATCAGGTCATTAAATGCCTCAGTCATTTCTCTTGGCCCCTCACTGTGCTTCTTTCAGTGCGTTCAGAAGGGGAATATTGTATGTGCTGTAGTTGAATACCCATGCCCTGCATTCATTACATAGTCCTAAAAACTGCTGTATCTCTCTGACCGTTGTGGGCTTTGCTGTCCTGCGTATTGATTCTACCCTTTCTAGCATCACTCTTTTTTCCATTTTGTGATATCATCTGTCCAATGTATAACACTTCTGTCTGCCAATATCGTAATGTGGCCTTGTCCACCTTGAACCCTTTTTCTGTTAGTACTGTGAACATGTGTACTGAGTCATTTCTACACTGTTCCTCTGTCTTGCTGCAAATCAATATGGCATCTAGGTGCTGTATAACCGTGCTCTCCATCTGTACGTTGCCTAAGTCCATTTGGGGGACCCTATTGACTATGGAATCTGATTCACAGTACCCAAGAGGAAGTCTTGTATGTTTCCACTTCTTATTTCTGTATAGAAATTAAGTTAAGTCCTGTGAGTCTGGGTGTAGTGGTATAGAGAAGAATGCATTCTTCAAATCTATGACCATGAAGGTGGCAGCTTCCACGGGGATACTACACAAAATTGTCACTGGGTTCAGAACCAATGGATATTCTGCTTCTACGATGAGCTTAAGAAGGAAGAAAACCCTCTTCCGACCCCTCCTGCCCGGCCAACTATCGCCCAATCTCCATTACTCCCTTCCTGGGCAAGCTCCTGGAGAAACTGGCCATCTCCCAGCTTAACCTCCATGCTGAATCTGTTGGTAATCTTCATGACCATCAATCCGGCTTCAGAGCGGCCAGAAGCACGGAAACTGCTCTCCTGAACATCCGTGAGGACCTGCTCCTGAACCTCGATTCCAACACTCCCTGTGTTCTCATTCTGCTCGATCTCTCCTCTGCCTTTGACACTGTCAACCATGCCATCCTGCTCAACCGTCTCCGTGATAACCTGGGTATCACTGGTCAGGCTCTGGCATGGCTGACCTCTTTCCTTTCCGGTCGACCCTCCCAGGTCCAAATGGGCTCCTTCCTCTCTGACATCTTTTTCTCCACCTGCGGTGTCCCCCAGGGATCCAACCTCTCTCCCTGGCTTTTCAACCAGTATCTGGCACTCCTTGCCCACCGCATCGCCGCTCTCTGCCCCTACTTCCAGTGCTATGCGGATGATACCCAGCTCATTTTCAGGCTACCCTCGGCCTCCTCCTCTCCTTCCCTCATCTCCGACTGTCTGTCTGCTGTCCAGGTATGGTGTGCCGCCAATGACCTCTGCCTTAACGCCAGTAAGACTGAGATTCTACTCATCGGCACACCCACTCCCTCCTTCCCTGCAGCTCTCTGGCCGGCCTCCCTTAGCCCCCTTCCTGCCCCTACCTGCAAGGCTAAAAACCTCGGGGTCATCTTCGACTCCACACTCTCCTTCTCTCCTCATATATCTGACGTCTCTAAGAAGTCACACTACCAGCTGCACCTCCTCAGAGGTATTCTTCCCTTCCTCTCCTTCCCATAGAAGCTCACTGTCTCCCGAGCCCTGGTTCTCTCAAGGCTGGACTACTGTAACAGCCTCTATCTTAATCTGCCTGCCTCCACTCTCCGCCCTCTGCAACTTATCCAGAACAGAACTGCGAGACTTGTCCTTGGCCTCAAGCCCAGGGACCGTATCTCTCCAGGACTGAAATCTCTTCATTGGCTCCCAGTGGCTGCGAGGATTAAGTTCAAAACCCTCTGCATTGTCCACAAGGCCTTCTGGGGCCTGGGGCCTAAATACCTTCAACTCTCTCTTCCTAAATATCTTCCTTCACGAGCCCTTCGCTCATCCGTCTCCAACTCCCTCATGGTCAGCCGCTTCTTGAAGCAACGAGCTGGGGGTAGATCTCTCTCCGCAGTAGGGGCCTCCCTCTGGAACAGCCTTCCTGCCTCCCTGAAACTTGAGGAGAACCATCTCCGGTTCCGGAAGCACCTCAAAACCTTCCTCTTCGCTTCTGCCTTCTCTCTCCCTCTCCCCTGCTAAACCTGCTTAACTCCCCACTGAATTCTGCACTAAACCTGCATCTGGGCCACTCTCAGCGACCTCGGTCCAGGGCCCAGCCACTCTCCACCTGCACTGCCTCCTTGGCTCCCCATGCACTGTGGGACTGTCACTGTATCCCTACAGCCCCCTTCCCAGCACTTGCTCTGCACTTACCTCGCACTTGCCACCAGCTGGCCCTTTTTATTTATTATTATTTTGTTTTTTACGCTACTTACCTTGTACTGCACTTTCCCCCCACCTCCTCCCCCTGCACTTTCTCCTTTTCCCCTTACCTCTGCACTTGCGCGATCTGAATGACACCTGGCCTAGTAGGATCGTTTGTCTGTCTTCCCCTTGTTTCCCTCCCTCCCTGCCTCGTCGCGCCTTGAAACACTTGTGTATAGGCGCGTTACAAATACCATATCATATCATATCATAAGGCGCAAGTCCTGTATAAATGACATGAACCCCCTGTCACATGTTAGACAGGGTATACAGTCATGTTGCATTGTGATCCTCATGGCACTAGTTTGCACTGCTTCACTAGTGCTGCAATGGTCTCATAGCTACCTTCATCTGTCTCCCTTGAAAGTGGGTATTGCTTAACGGGTGGTAAATTGCTCTGGGCTTCAGCTTTATCGTCACTGCTCCTATTCCCTTCAAAAGCCACACATCATAGGGACTTGTGGTCCACAGGATGCTGGGAACCTTTTCCAAATCTTTCCCAAGAAAAGTCAGCGGTTCTTTTAGTGCCATCGCTTTTCTCTGTTGTACCTCTCCGTAATATATCCACACCGAATATGTGATGCTCATTTCGAACACCAACTCATGGTCTGATCTGTTGTCTTTGAATAGTTCTTCATTTGTAACTGTAGTCAATCTGTATCCTTCTGTTTTGGCGATCACTGCTTGCCATGGTCACCCTGTGTTATCTGTCCCATGCACTGCTATCCAGTCGTCCACCACTATCACTGCCTCTAATTCTAGTGGCACTATTGTCCCTTCCTTCAAATCCAATGGTATCTCTGGCCTGAATAAGTACTCATTTGGAAGTTGCCACATGTTTCCCTTAATCCCTGGGAGCCATGCTACTATTATTTCAGTCCCATACTGAAACAGATCCTCGTCCACTGGCACCCCCCTCTGTACCCTCTGTCCACAATAGGCTTGAATGATCTTGCTCGTGTTTAGAAGGTGTATCCCTGGTGTGGAACACACTAAAACCTGGTCAGTCAATGAGATGGTCATGTTCAGTCTGGCCATGCTGTCTCCCCCTAGCATGTTTACAGGTGTCTGTCAAAAAAAGAGTAGGGGTAAAGATAGGTTGTGCTCCTCTATGGAAAGTGCAATATTTTCTGTGAAAGGAACCACTTCCGTCACCCCAGAGAACCCTTCATGGCATCGCCTGACATACTGTATTTCCCTTCCCGGATGCAGGATTTAGTTGCCCCTGTGTCTACAAGAAAGGAAAAAGTTTTGTCACTTATCGTCACCCCTATACTTGGTTCTTCTGCCGGGTTGTATGTAATGGATAGGATGAACACATCAAGTTCGTCTGTGGGCTGTCCTATTGAGGGTATAATAACATTCCCACAGTGACCCCCTTAGCTTTCTAATGGAGTCATTGTCATGGAGTCATGGAGTCTGTGCATGCCAATTTCCTGTCTTTTGGTTATGCGCTGTTCTGCATCTGCAGTATTTGCTGTGTCGCGTATGTATGTTGTGTGTTGCTTTGCATCTGTGGAATCTGTGGTGCTTGCGAATACTGCTGCATAGGCGTTTGCATTTCTGGTACCTGTGTCATAGGCTGGTGTGTCTGCAGGTATGCATTCGGTGTCTGTCCTTGGTGTTGTGTCGGGTCCTGGGCATATAACTCGTTCGGTTCCCCTTCACTGATATGCTGGCTGGTATTGCATTCTCCAATTTTGTTGCACCCCTCCCCTGCTCCTGCATACCCTCGCGATATGCCCTATTTACTCTCACACCCAGCTCTGGGGTAGTTCTCTAACTTGCCTTTGATACCCCCCAGAAAATCAGTCTGGGCCCTGCTACATTTGCTGCACATGTCCTTGAAACACGCCCGGAAATCCCCTTTGGTTCTGCTGCATCTGATGCCCATACCTGTGTCCCCTTGTTGGCCCCTCTCTTCGTCAGAACCCATGCTGCGCATCTCTCTGCCCCATGAGCCCACCTCACATGGGCAGTGGTGCATACTGCATCTGTGGTGTCCCTTGTCCTCCTGTAATTGTTAATACTGCCCCTTCAATGCTGTATTTAGATAGCTTCTTCCGTACTAACTTTGCCTCCTTCTGCTTCCTTTCCTCATGCTTTTTCCTCGCATGCTCTTGCATTAACCTACAGTAATGCACTATTGTGAGTTGGATTTCTGGCCAGGACTTTGCTTCCATCCCCACAACTTTAATTGCCTTTGCACCTGTTCTTGCAACCCTTGGCATAGTATATGATAGAATAATGTTACTATTTTGTCCCATAATTCTCGTGTTTCAAGGCTCCAAAGCTTCAATAGTCTGAATGTAGTGTAAGGGATCTTGACCTTCCCCAATTTTGCGTGCCATGATCACTCTAATATCTGACGTGTATGGGTACTGTGTCCATACAGCTTGCCATACATCCGTTTGGCAGTTAGCAAATGGCACACCATTGTGCTCTGTGTCCTGGGTGGTTACTCCTGGGTACCCTGCCCTTCTCCATATGGCATCAGCAACTTTCCCAAGGATCACCACTAATAGCACTTTTACATCTCCCACTGCATTTCTGTCCCGCTGTCATCCTTTCCATTTCATATATACATTTCCCCACGCCCGTGGTTAACGAGGGTAGCCTACACTTCAAGTTTTCCTTGTCAAAATGCTTCCATGGGATGTATTGAGGTCGCCCCACTCCCTTCTCCAGTAAGGGCAACTGTGTGAACCCAATCTTCCAAATGTGCTCCTTGTGTCAGCCTGATCTGCCTATCCAATCTCTGGGTGTCTTTAGTGTCAGTAAATGCCCTTGCCGGCTTTTCCTTTCCTTCATCCTGGAAGGTCTCTGAGCCTCTGTATGTATGGGATTAAGTCATCCATACTGCGTGATGGGTCCCTGGACTGCCGCAATCTCTCATCTTTATCACCTCTAGATCTCCCTGTGTCCCTTTCTTTTTCCCATGTCACACTTCTATCAGTGCTCCTCCCTGATGACTGGCGCTTGGGTTGTCCCTCTGCCTCATCCTTGCTTCCCCCTACATCCTCATCTGATTAATTGTCCTCCATGTCACTGTCAATATCATCCGCAAAGCTTAGCCTCCTTGAGGTTGTGTGTTCAGTTGGCTTCCTCTCAAAGTCAATTAAGTTCCCGCTGTCCCCCCTCCCGGAGGACACCACGTCTGTCTTGTCCGAGGGTGCAGTCGCTCTGTCATATGTACTGCCGCGGTCTTGCTCTGCTTGCCGATCCTTTCCCACTTTGTCGTCTCCCGTGCCTATTCCTCATTTTGTCCTTATGTCTCTTATTGTGTGCTTTTCCTCCTCCTTGCATTTGCGCTCCCTTGCAAGTCACTCTATTTCCCACTTTCTCCTTTCCCTTCTTACTAAAACTTGCCTTTCCCACTCTATTTCCTCTAGCTCCCTATTCCTCCTCCTCTCTTGCTGCTCTCACTCTTTCTCTTCTTCCCTTTGCCTGTATCTGCACACCCTTCCGCGTCCCTCCTCTTCTTCCTTTCCACTTCTTCCATTATCTCCATCCAGTCTCGCGCTTCACTGCTTCCCATATGATCCACTACTTCGTTATTCGCCCTTGATGGCTCTTCAAGTATCTGCCCTCCTACCTCTCATTCAATGCTGTACCCTCTAGCCCCTCTTTGGTGCTTGTCTGGGTCTCGCGACGTGCTCCTTTCCCACCATCTCTCTGTCTTAACCCTTTCTGCCCCTCCTCGTTAGTATATGGTGGAGGCTGAAATATTGGATTTGTTTACCCCTCTGCTGCCTTCAGCTCCCTTTAAGGGTATAACCCCTGCGCTTCTGCTGCAGCCCCTTCTTTCTCATGCTCAGGAGGAGGGAAGGGAGCGGGGGGGCAAAGCGCACTGCATCCGGTGTCTCCTGCTGGTTCAGCATCCATTGACGCCACACTATGTTCCCCTCTTCTCCTTGGAACATTTTCCAGAGTTTGAATATCGCCAAGCAATTGTTCAACTTCTTCACCTTGTATGTGGGTCTGTAATGGTTGCTGCACATTTTTAGAGAAATATCTGCATTATGGCCATGGCTTAGTCAATGTACCCTCTGTGCTTTTCGTCCTTTTCACACTATATTTACAAATCTTGTTCTTATATTGCAGATGGGCCTTACATAGGTGCTGTAGGGGCATATCCCCCGTACTTCCCCTGATACATTGCTTTATACTAACGTGACATCGAGTTGAGGCTTTCAATACTCCCATTATTAAACAAGCACAAAGGAATATTTTCAATTCAGTTTTCTTAATTTCACAAATGGCCGTTATTATCAACTCTTTCCAAGCCTCCCTGGCTCCCAATCAACCTGTCAGGCGTTTTCCGCACACCACCCTTCTACATCTATCTGCCTCCTCAGGCACAATCACCAATCTTGCGCATGCGCCTTCTACACACCTCCGAACAACCTGCTCTGTCAACTTCTCATGCTCTCCTAGTCCTATGCACAGACCTGATGGGTGACAGACATCATGACTTCACTAAACAAGGGAGTGCTAGAGATTGCTTACAATGCTTACAATACTAACGTCCCATTACACAAACATTTACACAACTGCAACATGAACCCACAGCTGTTTTCCTGCCTCCTAACAGGGGATGCCAATATTTTTCATGTTCAATCTGTACCTACAGCGTCGCTTAGTAGAAGAAACGCCTCTGCAAGACTTAACCAGAAGAACACCTTCCGGAATCTAGGCTAGCTCCCTTTGCTAGTCCTTTAAAAAGGGATACCATCATCAATGACCTGAGCTAAAACACCCAATTCACAGGGAATCCAATATTCAAATACATTATTTCATCCGTATCCTTAAGTCACTAGTCTAGGTATTCATCAGAACCTTTTACTTCAAGACCGAATGTTCCCTAACCACAAAAATGACATCTACCTCTGCTCCTTTCCTACTACGCTCCACAATACTCTACACTACTAGACAATACTCAACAATACTTCAAAGATACTCAACAATACTCATTACCACCCCCACACCCACTGTTACTTTACCCCCCTTAGTTGCTCTTTGGCTGAGTCAATACACTACGTGCTTCACTGACACTGTTCGGCTACGGGCTCTCCCAAAGTGCCAGGCCACCCTTCTGGTCTGCTGGATTCCTCATGGACCACGGGCAGGATATTTCCAAGCTGGCTCCTGACACCCGTTGCACAGAGATGCACTTCCCCGTCAGGCTTTCCTCAAGCCGCCCCACAGCCTTCCAGGCGCTGCAACGGAAAGGTCAGCTTATGACGAACAGGCATAGTTAACCATACCTTTGCTACTAACTTGTTGGATTAGGTATGCCAGTGGTCTGTGGGTTACTACGAGCATACCCGTTCAGCTGCCAGGGCCCAACAACCCTCCCCCAGTACACAAACAGAGGACACCGCCAAGGGCAGGTTAGAACTGTCCTTTATTACAAAAACCAACAGGGATCATACAGGACATTCGAAAATTCACAGAATCAATGCCCTGGAGCCCGTGTCGGGACATTTTGTTGCATAATAGCGTCACAACATGGGCCCTTCCCCGAAAAACCTATGGGTCCTTGTGGTTGGGTGATTAGGGTGATATCATTTATAGATTGCCCCTATAGATGTGTTATTGGCCCTTACATGCCAGGGGGCTGTCCTGCCCCTTGCCCAAGAAACTATCTATTACATTGTTGCAGGGTTACAGGATTACCATTGGCCCTTGCCCTCTGACATCCACTCCTGGATGTCTGCACCCTGATTGGCTGGAACTGGTCCCCCAGGCCTGGTACCCAGCACTGTTCTCAGCACTCTGTGCACTTCTTCAAGGTGATGAGAATGACTATGTGCTCCCAATGTATCTGTTGTATGACTACTTCTGCCTGTGAGAATGCCCTCAGCGTTGCAACGTTGTTAATGATTGCATGTTTCCTTTCATGTCTGTGTTGCTGAGAACCGTTCGTCTTCTCACCGCAGGTGAATGACCATTGTCTAGCTCTGCTGCATCATGTGGTTAAGGACTACAAAATCAAGCCCTCATGTCTGCAATTCATGAGGATTTATTCAGTTTTTCTGCAGATGGCTCCTTGTCATTTTAGGTTTGGAATGTGCTGTTTGTCTCTGACCTCGGCTGCAAGCCCTGGCCTGCTGTTCTGTGCAGCCTGGTTCTGCTGTTCCCTCCTCTCTTGTACTGTGGTTTGTGGCCTCATGTAATCCCCATTACAGTTATACTATGATTTCTATACATCTATACCATGCTATGTTTCCCATAGGTTAGTCGTCTTTGGTCCTTCCAGGCTCCTCACATGGACATATTGTTCCATTGGGTTAGTTGCAATAAGCATCTGCAAGCTTGCTCTGCATCTCCTCGTTGCCTTGCATTCAGCATTTCTGCACTTGGCTAATGAGAAAAATAATAAAAGCTTTTAACAGTATGTATATGTACCTGTGCTCTATCTACAGAACTCTGTAAGCTTGTTTGTCGTGTATGCCAGTGTAGGTTTGTTTTTGTTTTGTTTTTTTATTTATAGTGTATTTGGTTAATAAAACCTTAAACACTTATACAAATTCATTCTTTACAAATACAGTATCATTTAAACCAATGCATTAAAATTTGATCATATATAACTTGTGTTATAAATCAATCATACGACAATATTACATCTTAAACAAATACAAATTCATCTTATATAATCAGTAAGTCCATCACATAGAAAATATTCTGATCTTGAAGTAAGAGAGACATTAAAAGCACTTTAAAAGACATTGGGGGTCATTCCGAGTTTGGAGGCAGCCATGGTGCTGTTAGCACCATGGCTGCCTCCAAACTCAGGTCCGTGTCCGGTTAGTCGAAATGGGGACTTACCGGGACATTCCGACCTATGCGGACCCGGTAAGTCCCCATTTCGAAAACCATTCCCCATTCCCATTTGAGCCCCCATAGGGCTCAATCGGAATAGAGAAAGGAGCTAATAACGAGCCCGCAAATAATGTGCCTGTTATTAGCTTAATGGTCCCTTAATGGGTTCCGCTAAGGACGGCTGGTCAAACCAGCCGGTCCTGGTGGGACCCGCTAAGGGACCTCGGAATGTGGCGGTAGGGGGTTAACGGCACCGGCAGCCTTACCGGTGCCGTTAACGCCCTACCACCATACTCGGAATGACCCCCATTGAGGCATTCCAGCAATAAAATAAAAATAATAAATTGCACATCTGGCAAACTTGAGCATCTAATCCTCATTCCTCACTAAATATTAAAAGGTGTGGCTATTCAAATAGTGGTTACAACCTCCCATTTCGTCACAATCTTTTTCAATATGAAATACCAACATACATCAAAGAAGAAGCCATATAGATGCTTGACCAGAACTGATCAGTTGCTATCATCCTTAAATCACAGGTCAGAACCTTATACCCCTTATAATATGACTCAGATAATTTTTCACAATTCGTTAGCAGGTGTCTAATGGTTTCCACCTTCTCTTTACATATCCTGCAGACCCTTTTCTCTCTAGGTATGCCAGTTCATTCTCACACATACTCGAAACATGGAAGAAGGTTAAATCTGAGTAACACAATAAACCTGGACAGTTTCATATTTGCAACTTTAAAAATGTAGCTTCTACGTTTACAAGCTTCCAATCCTTGTAGACTATATTCCATAAACTGTTTCTTATTTCCAAGGGAATCAAGGTTATTGCACATATCCCACTGTATAGCTTTATTTTTCAAAATGTTTATGAGGTGGACTGGCTCAACAATTTCTCCAGGGAGCATTAGATATATATCTTTTAGGAACCCGGTTTAAGTATGTAATAGATCTTTCGTGAAACAATTATTATTATTCATCATATTCATACTACTACAAACCAATTTCAGCAGACCATCTTCCTTTTGTGATAGCATTTTTATATAAAGCTTGCAGCAATTAATCTTCCATAATGTAGTGAGAGAAGGAAGGCCCAATTCACATCTAATTGCAGAAATAGGGGTATATCTGGGAAGTCTCAATGCTGGTCTCCACACTTTACCTTCTATTTTATCCAGATCCACCAGGAATCTAGATGATAAAGATTCCAGGGCATACAAGGCACCCAGCACAATGCAACTTTTGTAAATTTCTAGTAGGCCTTCAACTGAATAACCACCTTTCGTAGAAATGTATGCTCTAATCACATTCAATTTCCTGGAGACTTTATCTGCTATCAACTCATGATAATATTTAGGGGTAGGTTTTTCACAGATTGGCATGCCCAAATATGGGTATGGCTCTACAATTTCAATGGTCTGTGTATCAAATTTCCATTGATATTTTGATTTCTTACACTTACCATTACTTCCCCCAAAGATCATTATTTTATTTTTCCCGGCATTCATTTTAAGATTGTTTTCTGCTGCGTACCTTTGAGGTTTGTCCAGTGACCTTTGCAGACCGATCAGTGTCCTGTCCATCAGCACAGTATCGTCTGCATAGGACAACCAGCAAATGTAACACCCCTCAAGTCTTACATTATGGAATCTCTCTGCCATATCCGCTACATATAAATTATATAACACAGGAGAGGTGGCACAACCCTGTTTTAAATCCAGATTAGTGGATATAGGAGAGGATTGAGTGATGCCCTTATTCAGGCAGATGGTAACAGATGTGTCTCTATACATAAACCCGCAAAAGGTGTAATACCAAGGGATTCATATTCCATCCAGTTAACTTACTCCATAGCCTATCCCTGTTCACACAGTCAAAGGCTCTGGAGAAGTCTATGAAGCAAACATAGAGCCTTGAATCTTTATTTTTACTAGTTTATCCAAGGATGCAATTCAGAGCTATCATATTATCCAAGATGCTAAAGCCCGCTCTGAAACCTGTTTGGTAGGGAGATAAGAGCTTATTGTCTTTGATCCAACCATTAATAATAGTAAGTAGAAGTGAGCAGAAAATCTTACAGCTGGAGTCAGTCATTGCTAATAAGCAATAATTGTTAGGGCAATTTCTATTCCCCTTTTTAAAGATGGGGATAAATGGAGCTTCTCTCCAGCGAGCTGGAATTTCTCCACTTTTCCAAATTTGGGTGAACAGAAGTAACATTATCTTAGCCCATTTCAAAGGGTTTCACTTAATCACAATGTTAGATCATTTTTCCGGGTCAGGAGCCCTTGATGCTTTCATCTTTTTAATAATAGAGAATATGTTATGCAAATTGAACGGAAAGATTCTGTCCTCTCCAGACGACCCCATTTCGTGCCTGACATCTGGCAAATTTTCTGTTGATATGCTTAATCCATAGATCCAAAGATATGGCATTAACATCAGAGTCAGTTTCCTCAGTGAGATATTGGGCCTCATTACGAGTATGGAGGTAGCCATGGTGCTATTAGCGCCATGGCTACCCCCATAACGCATACAGGTCCGGTGTCCCTAAATGCAGACTTACCGGGTCATTCCAACCTTGGAGGATCCGGTATTTCCCCATTTAGGGAACCCATCCCCATTCGAGCCCCCATAGGGCTCAATGGGAATGGGGAGGGAGCTAACAACGGCCCGTTAATAATGGGCCCGTTGTTAGCTCCCTGGTCCTTTAGCGGCTCCCGCTAAGGGACCTCGTAATGCAGCGATAAGGGTTTAACAGCACAGGCATCCTTACCAGCGCCATTAACCCCTTATCGCCGACCTCGTAATGAGGCCCATTGTCTATAAACGTACCAAAACTTTTTCGAATCATGGGTACGACATAAGGACAGGATCATTTTCCAATTTGCATTTTGTATACATTTCTTATGCGCCCTAATCCAATTTTTATATTTGGTACAAAGGTTTCTGATAAACAATATTTTGTCTGTATTCTGAATGGCTGTGTCTTTTAAAATTTTGTTAATATCCATCTTCAGTAACATTTTCTTTTCTTGGATCTGACAGTCATAAAGATTCCTGTATCTCTTTAGTTTGTTTCTCTTCAATTGAGACAGTGTAATTCTGCTATTTGTTTTCATCGCGTATTTAAAAGATCCCCAATCACCTTAAAACCATTTAAAATAATCTCCTGGCCTGCTATAGGTAAATAATCAAACAGCTCCTCAAATCTATTTTGATTTTTTTCAGTCCAGCATATACGATTTGAAGCCCCGTTGATTTGTATGCTCAAGCTTTCACATGCAATCCCCTCTCTTACCCTATGGCCTTTAAAAAGACATTTTAACGCACTATGATCCCTTAAAAGAGTAAGGGCCTCTTCACGACCTCGGCGGTAATGCCGGCGGTATTAGCGCGGGGGCTATTAGCGCAACCGCCATAGCCCCCGGCGCTATTAGCGCGGGATCACGAGTTGGGCGGACTTGGAAGTCCCCATTCCCCATTGAGCCCATTCGGGAATGCCCCATTCCCCATTGGGCTCAATGGGGAAATTTCGCGCTCATACCGCCGGCGGATTTCCCACCGGCGGTATGAGCGTGAATTCTCGGCAGATTTCACACCAGCTCAGAGCTGGGTTGAAATCCGCCAAGGCCCTGATTCGGCGGACCCTTAAATCCGGTGGTAATAGCGCTACCGCCGGATTTAAGGGTTACCGCCGAGGTCGTGATGAGGCCCTAGTTGTTAAACAGGATATGATATTGTGCCTCCATCATTGTATGTATGGGCCTAAGCCCAGTCGCTCTGCGAAGAAATCCACGTAGCAAATTTCCGATCTTAGATCGACTTAGCCGCTATTTTAGGTCCATCCGCCATTTGAATTTCCACTCCAAAGTAATTCTGTATTCTAAAATGGTGGACAGTGTTTCCCGCTTGTAATTGAGCCATCCTGATCTTTGTACATAAGTTAATGTCTAAACTGTCCATTGGCCGTATGTTTGGGTCGAGTAAAGAGACCTTGTCCCATGCCTGTGTCGGGGTGATTATCCCGGGGCCGGCAGAGCCGTCCGTGGACCTCCGGGCTGGGAGGCCCCAACTCCTCCCGTGTTTCCCAAAAGGAGTATGAGACACACACAAGGAGCAAGGTGGTTCTGCTGTTTATTATAACAACGGCAGGGATGGGTCTCGGATCGTATGCGTCCTTCCAGACTCTCACTCTTAGTGGGGCTCGCAGGCCCTTTTTACGGCAGTATGACGCGCTATCTGCATCACCTGGGAAAGTTAGCAAAAAACCTATTGCCACTCCGGATTGGTTCCCCCGAGTGGTAGGGTTAGTATAGGGTGGTTAGGATCTTAGTGGTTAAGGATGAGTCAGGTGGTATGCTTAGGCTGTCCCTACTATTAGATACTTGAAAATTGCTACAAGGGGACCCCTGGTGATTGGCTAATACTACTGATGTCAGTGATGAGCACCCCTGTGTTCTGATTGGTTCTCCTATGAGCCCCCAAGCCTGGGACCATCGTCGTTCCCAGCTTGCGGTGTACGTGTCATTAGCAACAATGTGCAACTATGAGTTTGTGCAGGCAACGTACAGGTCTGCTCATAGGCTTGTGAGCAGGTCGTTCCCATCGCCGTAGGTGTCCATCTTGCCGCTTCGTTGTTGCAACCTGTGTCCCAGACGTGGGACCCAGGCGTCTTTCTGTCTCGTGCGTCTGGCACCTTGTCAGATCGGCTTGGTCCTGTCTTACCATTGACCTCCCCCTCCCTCTCTCTGATTCTGGAGGGGGTCCATATTTCACCAAAATATGCAGCATGCTTGGCATGTGCGTCTGCTATTTCATTACCTTTCGAGATATAGTCATCTCCATTAGTGTGTGCTTGGCACTTAACCAAAGCTATCTCTTGGGGGTCGTTAATTACTTCAATCAATTCTGCTAGCAAGAGGGCATGTTGTACTGGGGTGCCATCAGCTCTTCTAAACCCCCTTCTCTGCCATTTTATTAACCCGGAATGCACCGTTGATGTGACATATGCGCTGTCAGAGTATATAGTAACTCTTTTGTTAACACTTTCCTTTAGTGCCAAAATCAGTGCAACCAATTCCGCTGCCTGAGCCGAATAATGCTGCGGTAATTGCACGTATTTTACTGGGACATACATCAAATCTTCCGTCATTTTAACTACTGCTGCCCCAGTTCTCCTTACCCCATCGCTCTGATCAATGGTTGATGACCCATCAATGTACATTATCCCACCTCCCTTAACGGCATCCTCCTCCACCTTCCTTGTGCTGGAGTACATTTCAATAGTCTGTGTGCAATTGTGGGCATAATCACCTTCCTCAACAACTTCTGCTATGAATCTTACTGGGTTTATGTTACTGCATCTGACAATTGTCAATTCGGGTCTGGATAAAATGATTTTGTAACCTGACGCCCTCTGTGTGGTCAGTGAGGTTTGTTCAAAATTGCAAAAGGTGCATGTTCCACAAATAATGTGGTGGGGCACCCCATTGTTATCGATGATGATTTTTCCACCATAAATGCAGCTGCGGCGAGGTCCTGTTCACAAGGGAAATGTCCTAACATGACAGGGTCCAAGTGACCGCTGTAGAAAGCTATTGGCTTGTGTCCCATGCTAGTTTTCTGAGTCAATACTGCTTTCATTACTGCTGAGTCGCAATGTGAAAAAATGAAAAATTGATGTTCGTAATTTGGAGTGGCTAGTATGGGAGCTGTGGATATGGCGTGTTTCAAATCATCAAATGCCTCTTTCATTTCTCTTGTCCATCCCAACCTCTTGTCCCCCTTTTGTGCCTCCCTTAGTGCTTCGAGCAGGGGTCCTATGTACGAGCTGTAGTCGAAAACCCATGCTCTACAGTAGTTGCATAGGCCCAGGAACTGCTGCAGCTCCCTCACAGTTTGTAGTTGTGGTGTGTTGGTTATGGCCTGTGCTCTTTGTGGTGCAATGTTTCTTCCGTGCTGGTATATTAGTTGGCCAATGTATAGTACCTGTTCCTGACAGTACTGTAACTTTTCCTTGCCTACCTTGTACCCCTTTTCAGCCAACACTGTCAGCATTTTTACTGAGTCTTCCCTGCACCTCTCCTCAGTTGTGCTGCAAATTATTATGTGGTCAACATATTGCAGCACCGTGCTCTCCATTTCAATATTTCCCAAATCCATCTGTATTACTCTGTTGAAAATTGAGGGTGACTCGCAGTACCCTTGTGGCAACCTGGTGTGTTTCCATTTTGTATTCCTGTATGTGAAGCTTGTCAAATCTTGTGAATCTGTATGCAGAGGTATTGAGAAAAAGGCATGTTTTAGGTCAATCACGGTGAACCGTGATGCCTCTGCTAGTATTCCACATAGTATCGTGGCTGGGTTTGCTGCTATGGGGTATTCTGCCTCTACAATGTAATTCAAGGGCCTGAGGTCCTGGATGAAACGCCAAGACCCTCCTTTAGCTTTGCGCACCGGTACACAGCCGTGTTACATGCTGAATCTGATGGTACCAATATGCCATTATTTATCAGGGCTGTTATGGTTTCGTATATGCCCTCATCTTCTTCTTTTGATAGTGGGTATTGTTTCACTCTAGGTAGTATTGCGCCCTTTTTCAACTTTATTTTTACTCCTCCAATGCTCTTTATGCAGCCCACATCATAGGGACTGGTGGTCCACAGTGATGCTGGAACTTTAGCCATGTCTTCCTCGTAAAATGGTACTGGGGTAGATGCAGGTGTCTCGAGTGCCATTGCCATTTTCAGTGCTACTTGCTTGTATGTCACTCTTAACCAGATGTCAACACTCATCATAAATACCATCTCTCCTTCTACTTTGTTCTCTGAAAAGAGCTCTTCGTCAGACACCTGCGTGAGCCTTCATCCCTCAGCCAGTGCTATTACTGCTCTCCATGCTCTCCCTTCCCTGTCTTGGGCATGTACTGCGATGTAATCTGCAGTTGCTATAATGCTCTCGATGCTCACCAAAATCACCTTGCCCTCTGGTTCACCAGCTGGTGTCTCAAGCCTGAACAAATATGCTGCTGGCCTCCTCCAAATCTTGCCTTCTATTCCTGGCATCCATGCAAATGCCATGTCTGTTCAAATTGGAACAGTTCGCCATCCACAGGCTCAGCTCGAGCTACTGTCTGGCCACAGTAAACTTGCAGTATTTGCCGTGCAGTAAGCATGTTTAGTCCTGGTGTGGAGCAAATTATGCCGTTCTCCGTGAAGGAGATTGTCATATTTAATCTGCTCATTATGTCCCTTCCAAGTATGTTCACTGGCGACTCCTTTGAATACAGGAGTGGGACAGACATGTCATAATCTCCTATAGATAAGGAGATGTTATCAGTAAAGGGAACCAACTCTCTAGCCCCAGAGAATCCTTGAGTGTGCATGGCCTCGCCTGACATTTTAAATTTACCCTCCCTTATGCAAGACCTAGTTGCCCCATTGTCAACAAGGAAGGAACATTTTTTGTCACCTATCGCTCCCTGAATGCGTGCTTCTTCCGCACTATTAGGTGTTATCGATAGGATGGGACACACCAAGGACGTCTGTGGACTGTCCTATTGTGGGTACAGTGACTGACCGCTTCCCGTGTAAGGGTTGTGTCCCAAGACAGTCACCCTCCCCAACTGTGTTTGTTGAAGCAGTGTATCAATGGGTGTCAATTTATGGTCCTGTATTTGAGTGAGCTGTTGTACTGGTTGCACTTGGTGTTGTTGTGTTACTCCCACCTGTTGCTGCGGTGGTGTGTATGTCTGTAACTGTTGTTGTGGTGCAGCGTAGTGGTGCATCTGTTGCTGTGGCTGTTGTGATACTTGCTGTTGTGTGTTGCTCTGTTGCGTTCCCTGCTGTTGCTGGTAAACCTGTTGCTCCCTCATAGGCCCTTGTGGTCCCTGTTCCCCCCATGCTGGTGGGGTGGGCCTCATTCTACATGTGCGTGACATGTGTCCCAACATTCCACAAACCCAACATACAGGTGGTTTCCTGGCCTGCCATGGGAAATTCCCCGCATTGTCTTGGTACCCTTGTTGCCCATTGGGGTAGTAACTTCGAAATCCTCCCCCTTGCTGTTGTGCATGTTGGCCATACCCTCTCCCTCTCATCATTCCACCCCTTCCCTGGGTGTTGTTATAATATCCATTTCCTTGTGGCATGTACCCTCCTCCTGTAGGAGCCGTGTATGGTGGGGGTGGTGGCATCTGTTGTGTTATAAGTTGTGGTGGTTGTGGTAATGGTACTATTTGTTGTTGTGTGGAATCTTGTGTAGCCACTACTTGCGTGGGGTTTGGTGCCATTATTGCTGGTGTAGTTATTAGTCCTCCTTCCATGGTATACTTTGTTTGTTTTTTCTGCACTAATTTTGCCTCTTCTGCTTTCCTATCTTCTTCCTTTTGTTTCATCTTTTCTTACCACATCCTACAGTGGTGTATTATTGTAAGTTCTATTTCCGGCCAGGCTTTAGCTTCCATTCCCACTATCTTCTTCAGTTGTCTTTGCATTGTCTCCGGGAGCCCTTGTAAAAGTATGTGGTAAAAAATTGCTGGTGTCTTGTCCCATTGCTCCCTAGTTTCCAAGCGCCACTTCTCCTGAATCTCTTGGATATAATCAACAGGATCTTCATTCTCACGCATCTTGCATGACGTAATTGCTCCTATATCTGATGTGTCTGGGTACTGGACCCTCAGGGCCTGCCACAATGCATGACTGCAGTTGGCAAATGGCGCCCCGTCATGTGACGTGTTTGTTATTGTAACTCCGGGGAAGCCTGCCCTCTTCCAAATGTCATCTGCCGCATCCCCTAATATTGATAATAATAGTCCCTTCACGTCTCCCACTGCTAGTTTCTGTCTCGTGGTGTGTTTTTCCATCTCGTATATCCATTTCCCCGCTCCTCCGCTTAGTGATGGGAGCCTGCACTTTATATTCTCCTTATCAGCATGCTTCCAAGGGACATATTGTGGTCTGGCCCCTCCCCCTCCAATAGTGGCATTAAATTGTACCCCATTTGTCCCCCCAGTTGTCGTGGGGTGGAATCCGTGTACTCCTCCTCTTCCTCTGTGTCAAGTAAATCTGCTTCCATATCTATATTAACGCTGCTTGTCATATCTTCTACTTCGTTTCTCCTCCCTCTCCTATTACTCTCTTGGTTCACTGCAGGTGTGCGTGGCCGTTCTTCCTGCCTGCGTCCTGGGAGGTCTCTGAGCCTGCCTATGTATGGTGTGTCTTCAGGCGCGGGTGTTGGTGGGCGTGTTGGGCGTGATGATGTGGATGTTACTGCGTGTGTTGTTCCTCCTGCCACTTCCCTTACCCGTTCCTCACTTCTCTTCTCTTCTTCCCTCTTCCTGCATGCCCATGGTGATTCCCCGTTGGCGCGTTTGATGTACAATTTATCTAAGCTCTCCCTACCGCTGCTTCTTTCTTCTCTTCCCACGCCCTCTTCTTCTTCGCTGCAGAATTCATCCAGGAGCGACAACCCCCAATCTGTCCTTTTCCCCCTTACTGTCACTGTTTTTAAGTCTATTAAATCCGTTCCTTTCTGTTAGCCTCTACTAGTTACTCCCCCTTGCGCTGATGTTGTAGCCACTTCTGCATCCCGACGCGTATATGTTCTTACCCCAGGCTCCAGTTTCCTCTCCCTGCTCTCCTCTTCCTTCTTTTCCACTATTTCACCACCTATTTCCTCTCTCTTCTTTTTCATTTCTTCCATCACCTCACTACTTACCTTCGCTAATATCCTTTGTTCCTTTCTCCCCCTTTCCCATTTCTCTTTTTCCCTTTCTAATATGCTTTCTATTACTTTACCTTCTTCGTATTTCCTGGTGCTTTCAGAGAGTATTTTCTTCTTCCATAGTTCCATTTCCTTTTCCTTCTCTTCCTCCCTCCTCTTCATGTCACGCTGTGCTGCTCGGGATACCCTTTCCGCTATTGCCTTCATCCTCTCCGCTTCCCTCTTCCTCCCTTCTGTACGCTCCTTCATTCTTTCTAACTCATCCCTACTTTCCTTCCTCTCCTTCCTCCTTCCTCATGCCTCTTGCTCGAGCTGCTTAATCAGTGCACTCCGTTCATCCCTCAATTCCGCCAATCGTTCCTCCAACATCTCCTCCTCTTCCTGTGACAGCTATCCTTCCCTTGTGTTACTCTCCTCACCCCCTATTCCAGTACTACCTGTGTCGTCTTTATTCATTCTCCTCACCACATCTTTTTCTTCTCCTGTTAATGTCCCTCGCAACTTTAAGAGCACCTGCGTTGCTATCCAATCGTCTTGTCCTATGTTCGAAATGTGCTCCTCGCTGTTCTTCCCTCCCTTTGTGCGCGCCTGCGTGCAACTCGAACCCAGTGCGCTCGTCACCTCCTCCCCCCTCTGGTAGCTACCTGTAGCGGTATATGGTGGAGGGCTGTATGCGGGGTTTGAGTACCCCATAGCTGCCGTCAGTTGTTGCCATGCTGCTTCTCGTAACTCCGTAACAGGATATAATCCACCTTCCTCTTTCTTCACTACCTTCGCTAGGGGCATGTCTTCTGTCCCTTCTCTCTTTACTTCTACTTCATGTCCATTACCAGACCTTTCATCCCCCTTCCTGTCTCTTTCCGCACACTTTGCGTTACTGGTCGCCGTTTCCCCGTTCCCTTCTTCCTCCTTAATCTCCTTCCCCTCTTTTGTTTCTTCGCTCCCCTTCTCTTCTGCCGTCCCTTCGACGGTGAACATTCCGGTTGGTCCTGGCCGGGATCCCTGGAACATCCTCCACAACTTAAACACCTCCACGTGATGTGCCAACTTCTTCCCTTTGTACGTGTTGTGTATGTGTGTCAGCAGTGAGTGTTGGACGTACGGTTCAAAACTGCCGTTAGGCGGCCATGGTGTCGTCATTTTGTTGTCTGTTCCTTGTGTCCCTTCTATACTATATTTGATACGTTTTTCCCTGTTGGACGACAGTGTTTTTCAAATATGTTGGAGGGGGTTAGTCAGAGTGTTCCCCACCCTCCAGATCCTGACCCATATGAAATGGTTATGCTGTGCTTTTAACTCCCTTCATCACAACCGTGGTTACCTGGCCCCGTAGATTGGGGACTTTCAACCGTTCGCTAAAAGTAAAACAATCAAGTAGAACAATTACAAGTATACAGTTCTTTTCCTCTGTTTGTTTTCTTCCTTTCATACCATTGGTACGACCCCCTGCGGCCGCTGCACACAAAGCCCCCTGCGGCTGCGTGCCCTGTGTGATGTGCTTGTACAGCCGCCCCACCTTTTCCACTCCCCTCTTTCTTCCACCTTACTCAGCGTGGCTGGCGTTCTCCGTGCACGGTCACTTCCCCCTTTTCACCCTTCCCGTATTTGGGGGTGGCCGGCATTCTCTGTGCGCCGCCTCCCCACCTCTGTTGTGCCGCCCTTATCCTCTGCTTACTCCCCTACCACCCCTCAAACAACGCGATGTGGTCAAGGTGTCCTATGAAGGCCCTACGGGTGACGTCACCAACCTCTTTCAACTATTACCGGTAAGATCTTTACACTTCAAGAGAGCGTGCAATAAGTTTTAACTTCTTGTCCCCGTTAACCCCACAGCTGTCCTCTTGTTACGCCCAGAACAAGGTAACCAACAATGCACTCTTATAATCGGACTGCACACGCTGCGTTGCCTCATGTGTGACACACCTCTCGCTGGGGGGCTTAACCAGCCAATTATCTTCCATACTTGGCAACAATCTAGCTACCTCCTACAGGAAAACGTCATCTATATATCGAGTTTCAACTGCTCGATCAATAGGGATCCTTGTCTACTCATTGATCAAAAACGCCAATTCATAGGAAAGCCACACACACCCCCTCTACAGGTGCCCACGATCTAGACCAATCAGTGTCTACGAGCAACCGCACGTGGTGCCTTCTGGCTCCACCCACCCTTCTTCTGTGACGTGGTAGAGTACAGCTCTCATGCCTGTCCCATTACCGCTCACTAGTCTATCAACACTTATTAATCAAATCTTTGCAACACACTGTAATAACACCTCCCGCCGCCCTTATTACAACTCCTCCCCCCTCCCTCACAATGTCACATTGCTCGTTGGGTGTGCCATACTCACCAAGTTCTCTTGATGTGGGGCCGCTCGACTGCGTGCACCCCTCCAAGCTGCTCGCCACCTCCCCTCGTCTGGACACGTCTGGACACTCGCCAACCGCGGGCGGGATACTTCTCAACCGGCTCCCGAGGGCCAATATCCGGATTACTCTGTCCGGTCTTCTCGCAGTTCCGTGATGGTCCTGTAGTCCTCAAAAGGGGGCAGCGGCAGAGGGGGCCACGCCGCTGGGCCCTCCTCGCAATGAGAGGCCTTGGAAAATGGAAAAAAACTCAAAAGGGTAGACCTTAAAGAGATCTCAGCAGTGCCTCCAACTTGTCGGGGTGATTATCCCGGGGCCAGCAGAGCCGTCCGCGGACCTCCGGGCTGGGAGGCCCCAACTCCTCCCATGTTTCCCAAAAGGAGTATGATACACACACAAGGAGCAAGGTGGTTCTGCTGTTTATTATAACAATGGCAGGGATGGGTCTCGGATCATACGCGTCCGTCCAGGCTCTCACTCTTAGTGGGGCTTGCAGGCCCTTTTTACGGCAGTATGACGCGCTATCTGCGTCACCTGGGAAAGTTAGCAAAAAACCTATTGCCACTCCGGATTGGTTCCCCAAGTGGTAGGGTTAGAATAGGGTACATATGGAGAAGGATCTTAGTGGTTAAGGATTAGTCAGGTGGTATACTTGGGCTGTCCCTACTATTAGATACTTGAAAATTGCTACAAGGGGACCCCTGGTGATTGGCTAATACTACTGACGTCAGTGATGAGCCCCCCCTGTGTTCTGATTGGTTCTCCCGCGAGCCCCCAAGCCTGGGACCATCGTCGTTCCCAGCTCGCGGTGTACCTGTCATTAGCAACAATGTGAAACTCTGTGTTTGTGCAGGCAATGTACAGGTCTGCTCATAGGCTTGTGAGCAGGTCGTTCCCATCGCCGTAGGTGTCCATCTTGCCGCTTCGTTGTTGCAACCTGTGTCCCAGACGTGGGACCAAGGTGATTTTCTGTCTCGTGGGTCTGGCACCTTGTCAGATCGGCTTGGTCACGTGTGGAGAGACCGTAGCTGGAGCAGAATCCTGGACATTAGATTTGTATTTCGTTTCTGTAGGCTTGGCTTTTTTACAGGTGTAACCTTGGCGCCGGGCTGGTAGCATGCGAGTTGCAACATCGTGGCCTTGGCTGTGAGCTCTCGCTGGGGCTCGTTCTGCATGATCATCACTTGTACTCTTGCTCTGAGAGAATTTTCATGATGAGGCTCTTGCTTGCGGCCTACTCGGGCCTAGTTCATGGATGGCGATACATAATCCATTGTATGGAGATCGCTGATTGATATGGCGTCACAAGCAGTGTTAGGTATACATGATGGTGTCGTCACAGGACGAGTGGTGGGAGAAGTGTAAGCAAGCGTATGCACGAGCTCTTCAGGCGTCTTGCGTTTCTGCATTACTATAAAAAGGCCTATGTGAAAAATAACAACAATGCATGTCAGTGGGTGTGTCAGTCACCTACGTCATAGCACTGAATATGTTCTTCATGTAGGTTGGTGTGTGAGTGACCAGTGTGCATGGTGGCACGTGTGTTCTTGGCAGTTGGCTGGGTCATTATGGCATCTCTAATGATGTGGATACTTGTGGCTGTTGTCTTAGTCGAGTTCATCCATGCCGCAGGTGTCAGCTTGAGTCGGACAGGCTGGTGGGCATGCCCTTATGTTCCTGAACCAGGGTATTTTGTCATCTGGTAGATAGACAAACTCGTCCCGTGGGGGGTGTCTGGGCCGTGATCCTCTAGGCCATGGTCTTGATGAGATTGGGGGGAGCATGTTTTCCCATTCTCCCACTTCACCTGACTTGTAGACAGAGGATCATGTGCGCCAACAAGTCCGATCCGCGGACATACATCAACTACAATGCTGTCTAAATACTGAACGTGGACACTTGCTGAACTACATTGTATAGGACGTTTGTTAAGGCTTAATGTTAATTCCGAGAATACACTGTTGCCATTGTGACTTGTTGACATGTAAACTGAAAATTGTCCACACGCATATAGTTGGACAAACTAGAAGTGAACTCGGCACGAACCCTAGACCGAGTATCATTAACCTGTAGAGGCGCTGGACATTATGATTGGAAATGTATAAAATGTTTAACTGTCCAGACGTCAGTACCTCTCACTTCTCACACCGAAAGGGCTGGTATTCGCTGTGATGTACTGAGGGCCAGATAGCTATCTGATACTTTGTTTCTTTGTAAACTGTACAGATATAGAATAAAGATCTGTGAATCTTTATAAGCCCGTGTTTGGTGTATTTCCTTTTGGGGTACTCAGCCTCGATATTTCCTTTTGCTTTTACAGATGGCGCCCGAATAGGGACCCTCAAGATTGATGCCATCTTGTTGAAGGTTGATGCGGCTATCGGATCGGGATCGGATGGTCTAAAAGGGGGCCCCTTTCTTGGATGAGAAGCGACACCTCAGCAGCGTTGCATGACCCGATCCCTGGACGGTGAGCCCACGGTCCGAGTCGGCATCTTGACGAGGGTCCATATATCGAGACGGGC
Organism: Ambystoma mexicanum; assembly: GCF_040938575.1. Lineage (NCBI taxonomy): Eukaryota > Metazoa > Chordata > Amphibia > Caudata > Ambystomatidae > Ambystoma > Ambystoma mexicanum. Next base: position 976,985,211 of record NC_090929.1, on the reverse strand, counting down.
AGATTTGCCGAAATCACCAACCACGTGGGACCTTTGTTAGTACTTTAAAATCCGATCGGACCTCCTTAGGATTTGATCAGGTGAGTCGCGACCCGATTCTTAAGTATCCTGATAATTAGTTTTGGCGTATTGCACTCGCGAGTACAATTATTGACCAGGTGCCACCAGTATTCTGACATGCCTGGGAAATTGTCTGCGGGTTCAGGGTGTTATTCCGCAGTGATAGACAATCTTTGGAATTTGGCCGACCGGCGCCAATGGAGGGGTTGCCAGCGTGTACTATGTACTGTAAGCATGCCATTGGTAGTATAGTGTTTAATGATATTTGGCACAGACAAACTAGACATGCTTCTGAACTTCAGTGGCCAATCAATGGTAGTTTTACAGAATTGGAAGAAAGAAGCTATGCAGCAGCTTAAGAGTAGAGAAAAGCATGCGCACCGTCATATGACAAACGCCGAAAAAGTGTTGTTATATGACCAGAATAAACATTCTGAGTCAGTTAGGAATATGGATAGGGCTTTTTGACTTGATATCCAGAAAATATAACCTTCTAAAGACTTTCATGTATCTGATGAGCTGATTGACAAACTTTTAAATGAACGAAGGCCTGGTGCCACTGCGCCATCTCTGTATGTTCCTCTTCCTGCTGTTATTCCTCCTCCCGTAGCTCCTCCTGCTCCTCCTATTGCTCCTCTTAATGTTCCTCTTCCTCCGGCTGTTGTTCCTCCTCTTGTTGTCGCTCCTCCACCGGCTCCTCCACCCTTGCCTACTGTTACGGGTCCGGTGGGTTTGCCTGGTGCGCCAGTGATAGCACCTCTGTTTCCGAATGTACAAATTTTGCCTACTCTCCCTCTTCCAAGTGGTTCTTCACCGCTTGTAGTATATCGGGGAGCGGGTTGTAACTCGTAATACTGTGTCTTCTGAGAGAAAGCATGAATTGACTGCATGGGCAAAACATTGCATGGAGATGGGTGAACAATCTGATGTTCTTGAGAAAAACGTTTTTATTGAAGGATTAGGAATTCATTTATGTGTCATGTGGTACGGGCTAAATGATATAGATCTCCCACAAGGGTTAAGGGATCTGAATACTTTAGCATTTTCTAGAGATACTGCAGAGAAAGTACATGAGCATGTCGAGAGGGTTTTTTGTGTATAGAAGGGAGTTGGAAAGGTTAAGGAATGAAGATGTAGATGGTGATAGTTTGGACACTATGTTAGTACAGAAACGGTTCTTTCCTTGTTGTAAGTTGATAAATGAGGAAACACAAATTTGTACAAAAGATGCGATTAGGTGGATCTCAGACACGTTGATAACTCCCGTTGAAGTATATGACACGTATAGTCAGTATACGCCAGAAATGCAGAGGAAAGTGATACAGGTAATGGTAGAGTACCTACAGGATGAATGCGTAAAAAGAAAGATTTGTTGTCCCACAGAGTTATTGGGTATTTATAAGAGAGCTTTTTCTATTTTGACACTTCTTCGGCTGCTTTAGCGCTCGATCTAGCTCTGTTGCTTAGTAAGCTTAGTAAGCTTAGTAAGCGTTCGGAGTCGCCTACTTCTCAGTTGCCTATGAGAGAGGTTCCTCCGACATTTGTCCCAAAAGTAGAGATTCCCGCTAATGTTGCAATGGGTGCACCTGCACAAGATATCCCTGCACATTATGTGTTGCAGTTTGTTCACTTCCCGTTCTCCAGACAGGAAGTAAACACCATTAAACAATCTATTCCTGATATTAGGAAGAATCCGACAGGGTTCTATAAAGAGTCTGTCTTGCAATCATCAGTATTCACCTTAAGTGATATTGATTTGTTATTTCCCGTACTCCTGCCTATTGACTTGTGGAAACAGATTAGGACTGTAGACCATGTACCAGGGTTAGGAGATACATGGGATAATACGGCTAGACTCGATAGAGAAAGGCCAGCTGGTGAGAGACCGCCACAGTTAATACTAACTTTGCCTGATAGAATAGTTACAAAATTGAAAGTTATAATTCCTGAAAGAAGGATTATTTGGGACAAGCTTACTGCCTGTGTCCAAGGAAAGTCTGAGGGTGCTACCGAGTTCTTCAATCGGTTCGAACAGGTATTTTCAGATTTCAGTGGGCAAGACTTGAGCACAGAGTCTGGGAAACGACTATTCGTGGACACATTTTGGCGTAGATTGCTGCCTGACATCCAGTTACAAATTATGTCCTCCGAGAGCGTCTGTCAAGCAAGGTCTCAGTCAGAAGTATTGTATATGGCTCAGTACTATGAGAATCGTGTCAATAACGAAAAAGAAAGAGTTGAAAAGAGAAAAGACAAAAGTATTATTGCAGCAAAATGTTAGAGGCCCTAGATGGGGTAATTCACAATCTAGGGGTCAGTATGTTCCACAGGGAAATGCGCCATTGCGTCCTGTAAACATAAACCACTGTGCTTATTGTAGACAGGAGGGTCATTGGCGAATAACGCATTTGGGGATATGGGTAGACGATCCAGAGGCCGCCCTGGGGCAGGCAGTCTTGGTAGAAGTCCGTTTTTGCAGCAACCTTTTTCACAGGACAATCAGGCACCAAGTGTGGATAATAGAAACATTTTTGATCATCCTTCTGCTGCTTACCTCTCTGAAGACCTTCCTTTCAATGACATTCTGTTTCGCTAGGATTGTCCGAATCAGGGTTTGGAACCAACACCTATTCCCGTTGATCAGAAAGGTCCCTACGTTGAGATGATAGTGGGAAATAGGAAGCATCTATTCTTGATAGACACAGGGGCATAGAAGTATTCCATTCACCATTCACGGGTTCCAAACATTCCACTGTCAGGGCAAAAAAAAGTTTCTGTAGGGTTTTCAGGCAAACCAGTTGTCTGTCCAGTTTCTTCGCCGGTACCTATTACTTTGGGTCCATTTACGAACCACTGTCCATTTCTTTTGACTACGAATTGAGGAGAGAATTTGTTGGGGTTGAATCTGTTGAAGTAATTAAATGCGGTAATTCATTATTCTTCCAATGGAGTGCATTTGACGATTTCACCACAGCAACTTTCTGTCTCTCAATTCTTGACCAGACCTTTGCCACCGGAATTCAGTGATGTTCCGGAGTGTTTGTGGGCAATTGATGATAATGATGTCAGTGTTTTGCAAATTGAGCCCATTAAGAGTATTCTGAAACATGGAGTGAAGTTGCCACATATTCCCCAGTATAAGATCTCGGTCGATGGTGAGCAAGCTTTGAAATGCATAGGCTCCGATTTTGTGCATCGAGGGGTGATTGGGGAAATTGCAGGTAGTTTGTGCAATAGTCCAATTTTGCCCATGTACAAAAAAGGCGATAATGCAATTCCCTTCCGTTTCATTATTGATTTAAGTGCCATCAACAAGATTGTTTCTCCACAATTTCCCATTGTGCCTGATGGGACAACAATATTAACCATGATTCTGGCTTCCTCTACTCACTTTAGAGTGGTGGATCGAAAGAACGCCTTCTTTAGTATCCCTATACATAAAGGCAGTAGATATTTGTTCGCATTCACCTTAGGGAGATGCTTGTTTACCTTTACCCGTGCGCCGCAAGGTTACATGGAAAGTTCTAGCATCTACAGTAGGGCTTTGAAAGAGCAGCTCGACACACTCGAGTTGCCCACTACTTGTACACTGCTTCAGTATGTCGACGATCTACTCTTAGCTGCTGACTCAGAGAGCACTTGTAAGGAGGGCACTGTTTCATTGCTTATCCACCTAGCACAACATGGACACAAAGCTTTGCTTAAAAAATGTCAATATTGTCGACAGGAGGTCGCCTATTTAGGCTATCTCCTGTCAAAGGAGGGAAGAAGGTTGACGTCCGAACGGATAAAAATCATTTCTAGTATATCTGTCCCAAATACACAGAAGGAAGTTAGAGCCTTGATATGAATGGCTTCTTACTGTAGGCAGTGGATCCCAAACTTCTCCTTAGTGATTAAACCAATGTTGGCTCTGACGAAGAAGGGCATTTCTTCGCCTTTGCTGTGGAACTTGCAACACTAGCGAGCATTTGATCTGCTCAAGACTGCATTGTGCTCGACACCAGTTTTGGGCACACCAAACTATGAAAAGGCCTTTGTGTTGTGTGTGCATGAATGTGATGGATGTGCTTTGGCTGTATTAACGCAGGAACATGGAGGGAAGAATAGGCAGTGCGGCTACTTTTCTTCCGCCCTTGATCCTGTTGCATGCGCTTTGCCAAGATTTTTGAGAGCTGTCACTGCTGCTGCTGCGTCCATAAAACAGAGCGAGGGGGGAATGGTCCTAGGCCATGCTTTAACCCTGATGGTACCTCACTCTGTAGATGTTCTATTAAACAGAACACAAATGCAACACCTCACCTCCAATTAACGAGATACAAATTAATCTTGTTTGTACCGCACATCCAAATAAAGAGGTGTTGTGTCCTTAATCTGGCTGAACTTTTACCTTTCCCGCAAGGTACGGCTAGCAGTGACGAAGAGTCACATGACTGCCTTTACACTACAGAGAAAGCGACCAAAGGCTGAATCGATCTAAAAGACACTCTTTTGAATAATCCACAAGGGGAGCTGTTTTGTGATGGTTCCTGTTTCAAACTCCCGGATGGTACATCCACAGCTGCTTATGCAATCACCAAATTGAGCACAGTCGTGGAGACCAAAAGAATTATGCATAACTCCGCGCAGGCCGCAGAGATTATAGCATTCACCCGAGCTTGTGAACTTTCCGAAGGGCTTACCGTAAATATATATACTGACAGTCAGTATGCCTTTGGGGTAGTTCACAATTTTGGCAGACTTTGGGCAGAAAGAGGTTTCTTGACCTCACATAGCACTAAAATCCAGAATGGCTCCTTGATAGTACGGTTACTCTCAGCGCTTGCACTCCCTACTCAGCTAGCAATTATGAAATGCGCAGCACATCAGAAGATTATAGACAATGTAGGAAAAGGGAACGCTTTCACTGACCAGTTAGCCAAACAGACTGCCACTGATCTCTCTTCAGAAATGCATGCTTCAAGGGAAGCCACAAATGCCTGTACTTTGGATGAGGGTATCAAATCTGTAAAAAACATTCAAGCCGATGCCACGTTAGAGGAATTTAAGAAATGGGCTGAGGGTTTGGCAAAATTGGGTGATGGCGGGTGTTGGGTGGACAAAGTTGAAGGGAATTGGTTACTGCCTGACGAGTATATTATGAAGATGGTTGTTATGGCTCATGGTCCCACCCATATTTGTGCTTGTAAGGTCACCGAAATCTTGCAAAATGTGTGGGTAAATGATAAAATCCCTAAGTTAGCTAAGCGCTTCGTTCAAGGGTGTTTTATTTGTTTGCAGCATAATGTGGGAAAGGGCACATCGACTCCTAGGGGTAGTTTTGGTTCACCTCGTGTCCCCTTTAAAGTAATCCATTTCGACTTCATTGAAATGGAGCGTTGTAATAACTTCAAATATGTACTAGTTGTTATCTGTGCCTTTAGAAAGTGGGTTGAAGCTTTTCCTGTCAAAGATGCCACCGCTATGACCACAGCGAAGACCATGCTGAAGGAATATTTTCCTAGATTTAGTCTGCCAAGAGTCATCTGGTCGGACAATGGTCCACATTTTATCGCTGCTGTAATTCTGCAGATATGTGCGGGATTACAGATTAATAAACGGTTCCATTCAGCCAGACACGCACAGAGTGCTGGATTAGTAGAAAGACACAACAGCATCATCAAGAACAATCTCGCTAAAATGTGTGCCGGCACCAAACTAAAATGGCCGGACGCCTTACCGATCGTGTTATTGTCCATGAGAACGACCCCTCAAACTAAGACTGGGCTTCTCCCTTTGAGGTGGTCATGGGTAGGCCAGCTAACATTTGGAACATACCGAAGCTCCGTTCTTTACATGAAGTCGAAAATGTACTTCTTTCTGTTTACTGTGGCCAGTTAACAAAAAATCTGTATTTGATTTATCACCAGGTGCGAGAGGCTTTGCCTGTAAGATACGAGAGCCCCGGTCACAGCATACGGCCGGGAGACTGGGTCCTCACCAAGTCATTTGAGCAATCTTCTTACCTCGCACCTCATTGGCGGGGCCCCGTCAGGTCCTCCTGGTCACACAGACCGCCGTGCGAGTGGAGGGAAGGCGGAATTGGATCCACGCATCTAACATCAAGAGGATTCCTTACCCTTTGCCACACGCTACAGAAGATACAGAACCCCTCACTAATGCTGTAACCAACGATCACGAAGCAGCAACCAGCATCGAGAGTGCATCGGAGACTCTCCCTGACCCCGTGGGGCCTGGGGAAACAGCCACATCATCTCCACACTCTCCAACAGTTCCATTCTCAAAATTTGTTCTGAATCTTGTGGCCGATCTCGCTTTGCATTCGCCGCTTGCATCATGGAGTGACGACACGTTGTTCGCCGATCATTTAGTACCAGGGAGTACAAGGTACGATCTGCGTCCGAGGAAATAGACTTACTGCACAGTTCGGCTGTGCTATCAAGGAAAGAATCACTGAGGGGCTTGCATTTTTGGCCCGATAATTTGTACATAAGGGGATTCTGTTGGCAAGGGTTTGTGAAAGGACTAAGAAGACGCTCGGTCTGGAGATCGCCAGAAAATAACTTAGGTGTAATCGTTTGAAGAACACTATGCCTGCAACCGCTCCCACTCGTACGGAACAGATAAGAGACTGTGTGACCGGCCGTGAAAATAAACAATCAAATGTGTGGGCCCCGAAAACCTATTGTTGTCTTGTAATAATGTTAACTGGTTTTACAATAGTCATCGCCTTAGGATTCTGGTATCTGGAAGAAGTACATCCGCTTGAAAATGTGTTACCCACTGAAAATGTACCCACTGTTTCTACGCCTTTCGTGCATCTGCACACTCTATCTCCTGGAGACTCTCAGCACAGACACAGTTACCACAACAACTCTCTATTACTTATTATGAATGCTACACATGCCATTCTTAACAAGTCCAATTGTTGGGTCTGTTCGCATTTACCGCAACACGGGGATAAGGGGCTGGGTTGGTATATTCATCCTTTACCTTTGACAACTGCCTGCTATGCTTCTCTAAGAGCACTATTCTTTGGTTGATGGAACGATAGCATCTCAGGGAACTTTGATGGAACTAACTTGAATGATTTCGAGAAACGTGTTCTAACGCACCTGGGATGCTCACTCTCTGCGAATAGGAGCAAGCCTAATGTTGCTTCTATTAGGCCTTCTGATAGACTGTCCCGTCCTTTTCAATCTTTGATCTGTTTCAAGATGGCTCCTATAGGCAACAGGGATGCCACGCCACCTTCTTATACTGTCAACCACAGCCCCGATTCAGTTTCTTTCTGCATACAGAGGAATGGTACTCAGTCAATGGGTGATTTCAAGGGTTGCGCCAACGTTGCAAATTTGACTAGTGAGGGCAGACCTTTGTATATAGGCGAACCTGTCTACTTTGTTTGCGGTAGTGTAGCATTTCCATGGTTACCCAGGGATTGGCAAGGAACCTGTTATTTAGGGATTCTGTTACCTGGGGTATTCATTGCTAGTACAGTAGAAATTTCAAAGGCTCGTCCACGGCTGAACGTGGTGGGATATGTAAATTAGTGGGGTCCGCTTGCTGTGTTTTCGTGCCAGATTCCTCCCCAACTATCTTTAGGGCGATTCAGAATCTGCAGCTTCTCTGTTCAGAAGTACATGTTCCCGAGGGAAACTGGGATCTGAGTGCTTGGTTCTGGGACTTCCTGCGATCTTGGAGATGGAAGCTACTTTCGGTCTTGCTGATTATTTTAGGTATTCTGGTGTTTTTCTGCTGTTGTATACAATGTCTTCCTGGTATGTGTTCGATGTTAGGAGGATGTTGTGCACAAGCGATGGGTACATTAGGAAACAAGGTAAATGCCCCAGAGAAAATATCTAATGAATTTGTGCTGAAGGAGAGCTCAGAATCTGACCTTATGGCAATTGATATCTTGGATAGTGATTCAGGATGTATGGACATTGAGACGTGGAGTTACTCGTAAAGTGACTAGAAGTAGTTTAGAGCTTGGCTTAAGCCAAAAGGAGGGTTTGTTAAACAGAATATGATATTGTACCTCCTTTATTGTATATATTGGCCTAAACCCAGTCGCTCTGCGAAGAAAACCTTGTTGCAAAGTTCCGATCTTAGATCGACTTTGCCCCCATTTAAGGTCCATCCGCCATTTTGATTTCCACTCCAAAGTAATTCTGTGTTCTAAAATGGTGGACAGTGTTCCCCGCTTGTAATTGAGCTGTCCTGACCTCTGTACAGAAGTTAATGTCTAAACTGTCCGTTGGCCGAATGTTTGGGTCGAGTAAAAAGACCTTGTCCCATGCCTGACTTGTAGACAGAGGATTACCTGCGCCAACAAGTCCGATCCGCGGACATACATCAACTACAATGCTGTCTAAATACTGAACGTGGACACTTGCTGAACTACATTGTACAGGACATTTGTTAAGGCTTATTGTTAAATCCGAGAATACACTGTTGCCTTTGTGACTTGTTGACATGTAAACTGAAAATGATCCACATGCATATAGTTATACAAACTAGAAGTGAACTTGTCACAAACCCTAGACCGAGTATCATTAACATCTAGAGGGGCTGGACATTATGATTGGAAATGTATAAAAAGTGTAAATGTCCAGATGTCCAGTACCTCTCACTTCTCACACCGAAAGGGCTGGTATTCGCTGTGATGTACTGAGGGCCAGATAGCTATCTCATACTGTGTTTCTTTGTAAACGTTACAGTTATAGAATAAAGATCTGTGAATCTTTATAATCCCATGTCTGGTGTATTTCCTTTTGGGGTACTCAGCCTCAATATTTCCTTTTGCTTTTACATAGGGGCATGCTCAAACCTTATTATTCTGCTTCCAATCCCTTCTCTAAAAACATATAATCCAGTCTGTAACTCACAGATCTATTGCTCCATGTGACATGTTGGGAGCCCCTGCTAGTAGGATCTACAAAATTTAAGTACCAGTTCTGAAGTAGATTCAGCCAAACAATACCATTATTGATTTGTGGCATTGTTTTAGAGCCCGAATTCCCAATTGTCATAGGGGTAATGGCCTCATGGGTGCCACAGTTTTCTGTCCAATCCGCCATTTATGCCAAAGCCACATCACAATAACTATTTAAATCGCCCACTAACATTACATGCCCGTGGGGGATTCCTCCCTCCAACCGTTAATTGTGTGTCTGATGTTTATTTCTATTCTCTCAAAATCCTCCCCTCCTGGCCTAGAATACACATTAATTAGTAGTAGGTCTTTCCCCGAGATGATTTTTTCAATAATAGCGCACAATACCCAGTTAGAGGGAACTGGTTGCTCATATTTTCTAATATTAAAGGAGGATTTCAAACCAATGCATAGACCCCCCCCACAGGTCTCCCCCTATCCCCGGCTAATGCTGGGTTCATTAAAACATTGTAGCCATCCATTACTATAGTTCCAAGGAGCCATGTTTCTTGGAGTGCAAATATGTCACTACTCTTCAATAGGAGCACACTTTCTTTCTGTAGAATAGAGCAAAAGCCTCTGATGTTGCATGAGATTACTGTAATAGCGGATTCCTCTGCTCAATTTTCCAATCTGTAATTTTCGTCAGGAATCCATATTGTAGGTTTAATAGTTTTACCTAGGCTGGTGGTAGATTGAGTGTTACCCTCCATCAAACATTGATTGGTATTGGTGGGAAATTCTAATGTATTGCACAGTACGATTTCGTATTCGTTATTCCAAATATCTCCTGAATATACTCTGAGTAATTCAACAATTACAGCTCTGCCAAACTGAACAATTGCCCAATTTTTCCAACTCCCTACCTTGGGTAAAATAACTCTTTCAATATCAGATGTTTTTATACTATGCAACTGTGGTATTCTCCCAAAGCATTCCAACAACCATTCTCTATTTAAATAAGGGCTATCCTCAGTAGGGTTTTTCTCAATAATTTTTATGGTCTAGCCAGTAGTCTTGACAGTAGTTGTTTATCTCCACATGTTTCCTCCATTATCTGCTTGTTGCTCCTGCTATTTCTACTCATGTCTAATCTTTCCATTTCCATATCATAAATCTCCCTATCTCCAAGTTTAAGCCTTCCCCTTTCTGGATTAGTCGGAATATCTAAGAATATCACTATCAATTTCTTATTTGCTGCCTGGGGGATGGGATCAGCTGGTTCACTATTTTCTTCAACATCAATAATGTTAACCTTCAACAGGGGGTCTATAGTTTCCTGAATAGTAGGCATTGTATTGTTACCATTCAGACAGTTACTCAAAGTTTTTGCCTTAGGTACATTTTTATTATCTATACTATCCTTCGCCACACTCTTTTCATTCAATTTAAACCTATTCACGATTTCTATGCATTCTATATCATTGAGTGTGGTTTCCGCTAAAGCCAGCCTATTCTTTCTGCATGAGTCTTTCTTTCTAGCTTTTCCCAGTTTACCATGGTTGTTTTTAGAGCCTTTCTTGTAATTTCTTTTGCAGTGCAATCTGCGTCTGTGGCTTGAGACTGTTCGACCAACGTCTCAATAACTATTTTCTCCACGTCCCCACTTGGTGGCACCATTTCAATGTCAATGTTAGCTGTGATACCTGCTGCATTGTGGCTCAGTTCAACCTTTTTCTCACTAACCAATAGGCAGAGTTCACTCAAATCACCCCTTATTTCATCATTAGAGACCTTTTGATCATAGAGATTTTTTAATTTTAGCCACTCAGCAGGGATCACAGTTAACAGTTATTTTTCATGTTTTTATTAACCACTGTTACTAGGTCCTTCATGATTTGTTCATCAACCTGGTGCAAATGCCTAAAAGTATATCTACCGTAACAATTAGTGAGTCAATTTTCCCCCTCATGGTAATTTAATTGCCCTCCATTAATTCAGAATCATTCCAAGCGTCACTTAGCTCATCCTCAGTCAGAGAGACATTATCCTCCTGTGCTATTCTTTCTAAATCAGATGTCATAGATAGATTAGTGCCAATCATATTATTCATACTACTGGTTGCTTCAGGACTTTTCTCTAACTGGGAGGGTAAAGAGCCTACTTAGAAGCCCATTGAGTGACGGCAGAAATCATGACACATATTGAGTAAAGAATTATTGTCAATCATTGAACTGTTCCCAGGCATAGGAATAATATTTCCCCTGGAGAAGTCTTTAACCAGATCGACTTTTGTCAGGAAGTCTGAAATTTTGGGCTGATCTAAGGTAGTATTTTCCTTGTTGCCCTTATTATCTTTCTGTACCAAAGAATGAGACCAAAGAATGAGCTTTAGAGGGCTGCGACTTAGAATTTTCTGTATCGCCCTTATTCGTTGCATTTTTATTCGGCCTCAATTTAGGGGCCATCTTCTGGAAAACTGATCGCTAAATGTAATATGTGGTAATGCAAAAGATGTTACTTTCCTAAAGTCAAGAATAATGAAGAGGGCAATCAAAAAGTTGTATGAATAAAACTTTAGATAAAAGGACAATAGTCCACTAAAAAATGCCTCAATGAAAAAAAGTAGCCAATGCCAATTTAAAAATATCCCATCCGAAGTTAATAATCTCACTTATCTAAGTTGTTTGTAAACAAGAAGGAGGGAAAGAAAATCCTCAGAGCCCCCCGCCTTATCCACTAGCTATTTAAAGTGAGTTAGATTTACCAGAAACGAAAGCATGGATTAATAAGGACATTTGCTATTTTCAGTGACATATGGAAGGCAATATTAGCAGGGCGAGGAACGCCCGAGAGCTCGAGGAACGGCCAGAGTCTGTCTCTCACCCCCCGCCCTGTAAAATGTAACTCCCTATGTGTATTGATAATTTGCCGTGACTGTTTGTGTAACTCCATGCATGACTGCAAGTGTACTTCGTGACTAATGAGACCACATCGTGATGTCACTAAGGACGTCAGCTCAATGGTTTCCTCTGAATTAGTCAACGTCGTCCATTGAGGCATTTGAGCCCATAACCAATGTTGAAGCACCTGTATCCATAAAGACATTCACTGGATAAGGTTTGAATGGTTGTCAAAGTGAGTCTCTATCTGCAAACGTGGATGTCACTGGCTCTCCTGGGGTTTGTCTCAATAGTGAGTGGATTTGTGCATTTCTGACTCTTTGGGCTGTCATGTTCGTGGGAATGAGGAGGAGCATTCCAGTGCAAGCAGGGATATATTCAGTTCTTAATAACTGCCATCAGGCTACTTGGGTACACAATTATAGTATTTTGAGCCAGAGGTGTAAATGGTTACAATCCCACCTTTGCCTTTTGCAACTTTGAGTTCCATCAGCTGTGTTCAGTAATGCATATGTGACCTTTCAACCTGCCCTGCTGACATTACAGGGCAGTTGCTAGAGTTGTCAGGAAACAGTCACAGAATGTCACATGTATGAAATATGCTTTTTGGCATGGAGAATTATGAAATTGAGATCTGATCAGAAAATCTGACTTTTCAGAAACAGGATTAGCTGCATCATTTTATTTATTTACATACAAAATGGTCAGCCTATCCCACTCTCACCAGATGGAATTCTGTCCCAGTGACACTCCCATTCTGTCACAGTGACACTGCCAGCCCATACCTGGGGAAAGAACTGTGTTGCTGTAGTTAACCCTGTATGTCACTCTGTGGTGATATTTCTAGGTCGGCTGTTTGGCAGGATCTTCTTTTTAATACATATTCATAGGATGCCACAAAGGAAAACCGCATTCAGAGCACCCCAGAGGAAAATTCTTGTAAAATATGAAAAAATATCCAAAACTATTTTTAGAAAATAAAGGTTCAAATATTACACATATAAGATAGTTTCGCACAGTATATGAAAGGTCTTGAGTGGGCAGAAAATACGTGTTGGCCAATTTTTTTGTTTTTTTAAAACCTTTTTTGTAAACTTATGTTCAAGCAAATCAATGGACGAGTGAAAAAATATGTGACTTTTCGCAGTTTTCATCATTTTAAGTATGAGGAGATATTAACAGAAGAGCCGACCAAACAGCTCAGGCAGAAATATCATCACAGCAAGAATAACACACAACATTAACAACAACCCAATTCTATGAATAGATTGTTTGTATGAGGAAAATAATCAATGGTATATAAGCCGCCGGGCATACCTCACCCACCAATCAGGATCAGAAAAACAAGGGCTGAATCTCATGGTGCAAGCCCATGCTCCATCCCAAGGAAGCACTTTTCTCCCTGAGTCTCAGCGTATGCCTCTCCAACCCCAACATCCTGACTTATATTCTGACCACCTCGGCTCCCAGGTCTTCACTGGGCACTGCCAACGTACCCTGGATCCCGCATCATAGATATTTAAGACACAGCCCCTCATCGATATCTATAGTGAGGTCTAATATGGCCCGTATGTATGCCTGAGACCATTTTATTTTAACACTAGTATACTTTTAGCAGGGTCCAATCCCAAGATGCTAATAGCAATTATATGCCTGGGGCAAAAGCAGGAACAACCGGTAACATCCTGTAACTTGGCCCAGGTCCATTACCTTCCAATACAAGCCCTCATCATGGTTATTATTTCTTAAATAATAACTTTGGTTAGAATGGACATTGAGAAGTACTGCAAAGAAAAGCACCCAACGGAAGCCTTCGCAGAATGTGGCCCTTGGCTCTAGATCAAACCTCTCTTGTAATCAGACTCCTCTTCTATCTAATCCAGTTCACAAAGGAGCTCAGGGCCTGCCGGGGCATTCGTCTTGTCTCTTGCTCTCTCTTCTCGGCCTGCAGAAATGAGATGATTCAGTGTTTGGGGCCCCAAACACTAGAAGAAATAAAATGTCCCCACTTTTGAGGATAACATCGAAGCAACTTCATTTTCGCTTCTATCTTTCCTCAAAACTAAGTCACATTTAAAACCTTTCATATGGCTACGAGATCAATCACTTGATAGAGTGTTAACTGACCCGCTAACGAGAACGATTCACCAAGGGTTTACTTTGAGGAAATCTGATCTACTACTAGAGAAGGCTACTTGACTCACAAAGAAGTTCATCTGAGTAACTCTGACCTACTCCTGATTTACGGCAAGTTTAGTTTACTTTTGACTTACTGCTAGTGAGTCAAGAGTAAGTCAGAGCTATTCAGAGTGACATCTTTCTAAATCAAAAAGCCCTCTACATTTAATAAATAAAGGGCATGTCGAAGTTATTCATAGTAATGCCTATGTGGACCCCAAGTCTTGGAGTAGGACTGATGAAGGCATGCCACCTGCCATAAAAATACCTCTGAAATGTAGCCTTGTTATGTAAATGAATTCTGATTTAGTCCCTCCTAGTGTTGCTTCCAGAAGCTACCTTAGTGTATGATATATGTAGTAAACAAATGCCTTATTATCCGTATTATTGTTATTTGTATTATTATCAGTAGTAGTAGACGTTGTAATAGAAAGTGATTACTTATGATATATTAATAGCATTAATCATATGTATAATAGTAATTATCACAACATACATTGGTGTAACTCAAGGAACCAGAAGTGTGTTGTTAAGTTTAAAATACCTTGTTACCTCGATCCTGTAGCTTTCTAGTTCCTACATTATGAATATGAGCTCTCAGCTGCACGGTCCATTAGAAACCACAGAGCTCGATTGAATTCAGTTGCATTGTGTTGACAGCAAAAAAAAAACTCTCTCGGTGAATCGCATTTGGCTAGGGAATAATGTGCCCAGAACAATTTGGAGATTAAGTAATGAAAGGATTGTGGCCCCTTGCTGCTTCCCCGACACAGGGCACTTCTACTGACAAAAAACAACAGCCCCAAAACCGACTTAACCGCTGACATGAGAAGAACCGCAGAGAAACTGGAAGCTGTTTAAAACATTTTTCAGCAAACAGCACGAGCTCAGAGATAATGCCGTGCGTGTAGCAACACGGCTTGTACCTGCTGTGGCTCAGTCCGTGTGGCAGGCTGCCATTGGCGTTAAGCAATCACTGTTTGTGTAATTGTTTAATGAGAGGTTTAGTTCTGTCACCAGTGTAATCCCAAACTTACACAGCGCTCTCCACACAAGCAATAGCAGCTCACGTGTGGTTTCACAGAAATGTTTCTTCGGTATCATGTCTCTCAGCTTCTATTCACCCGCCTTTCCCCATGAAACAGTGCGCATGCGAGCTGCCAATAACCATATTTTCGCAGCGTCCAATGACCTTTCTTGGAGTGGACTGGCCTGGCAATAAAATAAGCTGGGAGATGTTACTGACTTTGCCTCGGCTCATACGTCCTTCCAGGTTCACTGGCCGCTTCTGAAAAACAAATGTGATTAGGTAGCTAAATTGCTGATTTGGGAATCTGGAGCCCTGGGTTTTTATCCTCAAATATTATGACTTTAGGCGGGTAACTATGTCTCTCTTTTCCTTACTTTTTAAGCACGCGTAGTGTAAACATGTAAACAATAAAATAAAGTGAACTTTAGTCCTAGCATTTCTTCATCCCTTCCTGGATTCTGCAATCCAGACTCAATCGGAGCCCACACAGCATACTGTTTACCTCATCTTCAAAATGTGACTGCTACCAATGTCTGAAAACATCCACGGGAGCTAGTGCAGTGCTATAGCAAAGACCTAAACGAAAGGGTCCCCAACAGGTCTGAATCCGGACACCACAAAAATATCTTAAATCACAATTCCACCTGCCTGTCTCCCTGGGAATCATCATACAGCTAGAGATATTCCTGAAATCACCCAATGTTGTAGCCAGTGTTTTGTGACGCAGGCTACAAGCCACGGGGATTGTCCAAGCCACATGTTTTCGTGACCAGCACCAATAAAGGTGTCGCACGAGCTTCCGCTCGGCACTCACCGTTTAAAGCTATGTCTAAGGAGTTAAAATACCTCTGAAATGTTGCCTTGTTATGTATATGAAATCTGATGTAGTCCTTCCTGGCGGAGCTACGCAGTTGGCGTGACCTGGACCACAGCCACAACGAACTCCCGCCTGGAGGAGGCATCAAGGATGCACCACCTTTGGCCCGACTGCGGCACTCCACTGAGAGAGTGCTCATGTGGCCAGGCAAAAGGCGAGCCAGGAAAGGTGGCATGGCCCAATTGCACTGCCGTCAACTCCTACCTGGGGGAGCCTGGCCATGGGGCGGCTGTTGCCGCCACCACTGCATCAAAGTGAGTGTGAGCAAAAAGGAGAGAGAGAAGATGTGGTTGGCCCTGACCGCTGCCTGGGACAGTTCCTGCTGCAGAGAACCTTAATACATTATGGCTGCCACCAAAGTGCTAGCGAGAAAGATGGCTCACTAACACGGATGGGCTAAATGCAAGATATGGCACACTAACTCTGATGGTCATTTGACAAACTTAGGACCTGTAGGCGCTGGTCGGATTGGATGGTCCGGGGTTTGTTAGTTTGGCAACTTTCACAGGAAATGGATGAGTCAAGTTTGTTTTGTGTTGAACACGTGATTTGTTTTATTTCCTTAGTTAGTCAGCACTAATGAAATACATTTGTAACATAATAGCACTTCACACAGCCGACGCGCGTTTCGACCTTAGTCTTTTTCAAGGCCAATTGAGTTATTTCGTGAGCTTCAACGAGGTGGGCTGGTCCTACCCAGGTGAGGGTGCCAGGAGGCTGGTTAGCCGTGTCTTGTCCGGTTAGGCAGGAGGGTACACGGAGTAGTGGAGACGCAATTGGCCTTGAAAAAGACTAAGGTCGAAACGCGCGTCGGCTGTGTGAAGTGCTATTATGTTACAAATGTATTTCATTAGTGCTGACTAACTAAGGAAATAAAACAAATCACGTGTTCAACACAAAACAAACTTGACTCATCCATTTCCTGTGAAAGTTGCTAAACTAACAAACCCCTGACCATCCAATCCGACCAGCGCCTACAGGTCCCCAATTTGTCAAACCCCCCAAAAAGTATCTCACATTTAGTCCAACTGTGTTAGTGAGCCATATCTCACATTTCGCCCATCAGTGTCAGTGAGCCATATCTTGCATTTTGCCCATCAGTGTTAATGAGTCATATCTCGCATGTAGCACATCTGTGTTAGTGAGTCATATCATGCATGTAGCACATATGTGTTAGTGGGCCAAATCTCGCATTTACTCCATCAGTGTTAGTGAGCTATATCTCACATTGAGCCCATCTCTATTAAATTAGCCTTATCTTGCAAGTAGCCCATTTGTGTTAGTGTGTTATATCTTGCATGCAGCACATCTGTGTTAGTGAGCCATATCTTATATTTAGCCCATCTGCGTTAGTGAGCTATATCTCGCATATAGCCCATCGATGTTAGTGAGCCATATCTCGCATTCAGGCCATCCGTGTTAGTGAGCCATATCTTGCATTTAGCCCATATGTGATAGTGAGCCTTATCTCGCATGTACCCCATCCGTATTAGTGAGAATATCTCACATTTAGCCCAACTGTGTTAGTAAGTCATATCTTACATTTAGCCCATTTATGTTAGTGAGCCATATCTCACATATAGCCCATCAGAGTTAGTGTGTCATATCTTGCATGTAACCCATCTTTGTTAGTGAGCCATATCTTGCATGCAGCCCATCTGTGTTAGTGAGTCATACCTCACATTTGCCCATCTGTATTAGTGAGCCATATCTCGCATTCAGCCCATCTGTGTTAGTGAGCCATATCTCGCATTTGGCCCATCTGTGCTAGTGAGCTAAATCTTGCATTTAACCCATCTGTGTTAGTGAGCCAAATCTCACATTTAGCACATCAGTGTCAGTGTGGCATATCTTGCATGTAGCCCATCTGTGTTAGGGAGCCATATGTAGCATGCAGCCTATCTGTGTTAGAGAGCCACATCTCACATTTAGCCCATCTGTTAATGAGCCAAATCTTGTGTTTAGCCCATCTGAGTTAGTGAGCAATATCTCACATTTAGCCCATGTGTGCTAGTGGGCATAACTCACACGGACGGGCCGTGGGGAACTGGGAAACCATCACCCCTGGTGGAAACTATGAGGGTGGTAATTGCTGCACACCAGAATATTCGACAGAAGAAGGTATATGGGACACACTTAGTCAGAATAGCGGGGGTAGGAAAAGTACTGCCACTAACTAACCCTACTAAAAAACTCACCCTTCTGCATACACCTTCTCAAACTCTGAACTAAACACAACCATACATCTACAGCACAACACACTGCACACACTCCATAAAACCACAACAACCATATTGTATATCTGGGTGCATAGCTCAATGAGTTAAGCTCTCACCTCACTCATGAGGAAAACCTGCCTTTTGAAAGTTTGGATAATACGGCATGGCATTGTTTGTAATTATGTGATATTGTTATTATGTACAAAATGTGACAACGCTGGATATTATTGATGGTGTTTTTCCCTGCTAATGAATGCTTACTATGTAGGGCTGACATTAGAGATTGGACAAGTGGGGAGCATGCCACTCTTTGGAACCTGCATGCCTCCTATGTTCTTTATATCCACCCAGTATGCTGCCAATCTTTCAACAGTGCTGCTTAGTTCACCAAAGGCTTCATGTAGTATGGCCACTAAGTATTCAACAGCAGCTTGCCTGGTGACACTTAGGCGTGTGCTTGTGTGACAAATTGACTCTGTCCTGCAGTAGTACAAGCATGAGTAGAGGTTAAATCGCCCAATCAGCACTCACACTTCTACAAACCAAGAGCCAATACAATCATAAAGGTAAAACAGGCACAGTCAAGCGGTATACCTCCTTCGTCTTTTGTGGTACAGTGGACTGAGGGAAGGCTATACTCTTAAGAGGGGTGTGAATGTGGTTCATTAGCAACCCAAACAGCAAAGTGTAACAATCCAAAATGCAGGAATGTTCATTCAAGTTTCCGTAAAAATCTATACTTTAATCAAACACACGATGCACCATAATAACTAATTAGAAAACTATTGAAAACCCACCCCTGTACAGCGGACACAGAATATGCAAATATGGAGGAGATGCAGCAGTCTGGGTAATGAGACAGGGGAAGAAAAGGCAATTAAGAACACAATATTCAAAGTATATGTTCTTGAGGTTGCAAAAGGGAATAAAATCCCTCTGTGGGCTCCCGTTGATGTCCCCCACAATGCCATGTGCCCCATAATGCCATCATGTATGCCATTATGAATCCCTTCCCTTATTATATGTATGTGCTCATGGGCTTTGCAATGGGAACATGCCGAGTTCAGCTGGTCATGACTTCCCACATCTGCTGAATTTCAAGGGTTTTGCTATGCTAAATCTGCGCAACTTAACTGCACCTTAACTAAGGTTTTTTCAGTGAATTTCAAGAGTTCGGCTGGGTGCACTGTACATGTTCCTCCAAAGGGATTCTTTCAGACCCACTAGGTAGTCATGGCATATACATGAACTTCAGTCCGACTGTATCTTTTAAAACACTAGCTTTCTTTCCCACTCAGTAGCCATGGCCTTCAACTATGACCATTTCCCACCACATTTGGCCTTGGACCCTTTTATGTTCCACCAATAACTTACTTAGCAGCCCACTAGCAATGGCTTTTGGCCATGGCCATCCCACTAGGTTTATTTGAAGCCAACTAGCGTTGTGGCCCACTAGTCATAGCCTTCAGCCGTGGCCATACCACTAGCTTTCTTTTGGGCCTACTTGCCCCAGCCTTCAGCCTTTGCCCCTTTACATGTTGCCCAATAGCTTTCTTCAGGTCCCACTAGCCATGGCCTTTGATCATTGTCAGTATGCACAACCTTCACCCACGGCCACGCTACATGTTGCTCCAATAGGTTTCCTAAACGGGCCCACTAGCCAAGGCCTTTGGCCGTGTCCCCTTCACATATTACCCCAATAGGTATCATTGGGGCCCACTAGCCATGTGTTACGATCACCTGGTATCCACGGGAGCGCCACACGATACTGGATGGAGGTCTAAGCGCTATCCCGGACCCCTCTCTGCTTGGTTATGTGCCAGACATTGAGTAGCGCCTATAACTGGAGAATGGAGGGTTAAGATACTGGTTCTGTGATGGGTGGACTCCCACCTCCCTCTGGTCCAAAACCCTCCCTTGGGGTTATTGCTCACCTTAGGTTTTTGTGCGTTGAACTCTCTGTCCTGCGTCTCTGTGCAGGGGTGCATGGTTGGTGCAGGTGTTCCGTGGACCTAGTTGCTTCACTGATCCGTGTGCCCTTATGTCGGGTCCAGACCGGCTGTGACTCCGACCCTGCTTGCTATCTTCCAGGTGAGATATAATGGGGGTCATTCCGAGTTTGGAGGCAGCCATGGTGCTATTAGCACCATGGTTGCCTCCAAACCCGGGTCCGGGTCTGGTCTGGCTGAATGGGGATTTACCGGGTCATTCCGACCTTGGAGGACCCGGTAAATCCCCATTCAGTAAACCATTCCCCATTCCCATTTGAGCCTCCATAGGGCTCAATGGGAATGGGGAAGGCGCTAATTACGGGCCCGCAAATAGCGGGCCCGTTATTAGCGCCCTGGTCCCTTAGCGGGACCCGCAAAGGACGTGTGGTCAGACCACACATCCTTTGCGGGTCCCTCTAAGGGAACTCAGAATTCGGCGGTAAGGGTTTACCGGCACCGGCATCATTACCGGTGACCATTAACCCTTACCGCCCAACTCAGAATGAGGCCCAATGTCTTTTCCGTCTTTATTCTGTCTCTTTCTTTCCCTCCGTTTTCTCTGTCTTCTCTGCCTCTTGCTCCACTATGCTGTTCCCTAACAATGTCTCTTTTTGTTTTCAGAGGAATGGTTGTGATCTCGGAGTTGCCGCACTGATGGCAAAGACCATGGTGAGTTATTGATGTGCGGAGCACTGCGCTGTTTATTGGTGTTAATTGCTAACCTGTGTTCTCTTCTCTTCTTTGTACAGGTTGCGGTGATGTTCTGGAGTGATGAGCGATCGAAGCGCTGCTTGCCCAGGTAAGTGCTTTGTTAATGCTGACCTTGTTCCTTCTCCCTTGCAGGTTGCAGTGAAACCCGGAGATGGGTGAGGTAAGAGAAGTGCAGGGTGCTGCCAGGACTCGCTGCTTGCCCAGGTAAGAATTGTTATTAATGCTGTCCTTGTCTCTTTACCTTTGCAGGTTGCGGCGAACTCCGGAGATGGGTGAGGTAAGCGAAGCGCAGGATGGATTCAAGGCTCGTTACTTCACAGGTAAGTGTTCTTGCTTGTTAATGCTGTTCTTGTTCTTCCAGGTTATTAATGGAATCCGGATCTAGGGCTTCAGGATCGGGCCACGGGAAAAGCAGATGAGCAGGAGCTGGACACTGTGAGCGTTACGCTGCAGGAGTGCAGAATAACTTGAAGGGTGTGCTGCTGTTTGGGTGTGGTTTAAATAGCCTAGGTAAAGTAGTTGCAGGCCAAGTAGTTCCAGGCACAGTCACACCCAAAACACTAGACCGCATGGCTTGGTTCTAAAGAACTGAGCTGTGTAATAGGCCTCCATGTTGGATTAAGGTCCAAAACTGGTATTGCTTTATTCCTGATAATGAGCCTGGCGCCGAAGGCGCCAAGACTGAATCCATGTGTGTTTCTGATGGAGTTTTAAGGCCCTTGGGGTCAGTGTGAAGGGCTTTAGCCCCATTGCTGCCAGGGAGCTGTTATACCTGAGGGCGTCAGGGGCATGGATCGTGACACCAAGGCCTTCAGCGGTGGCCACTTTCCATATTGTACCATTAGGCTCCTAAAAAAAACCCACTAGCCATAGCCTTCGGCCACACTCATTAACCCTCACCTCAAGGCAACTGTAAAATTCTCCTTTTTTTAATTGATGTAATTTTTTAACTCGCTCTTTAAAAAAAACATGTTTCCCAAACCCGCGGTAAAAGCAATGCACTACAGATAACGCTTGCAGCAAATAACCGTGGTTATCAAAGAAATGCAAGCAAAATCCCAACCTCTTCCCTGCCCTCCCAGGCACTCACCAAGTGCCCCCTCTCCTCTTGCCATGCTCCCCTCACTAACGTCAGGTCCTTTTCCCCTTCCTAACCCTCTCCCATTCCCCCAAATATTTGTAGTTTCATGTGAGGCACTTTCATTTCCGATCCTGTCTTTTATTATAACCGTGGTAATCCCGCAGTTCTGCCCGCACTATTCGCGTGGTTATGCAAAATTGTTCGACCTCTCAACTTGGTCCTCAGCCCCCCCGAACTTCCCAATTTTACATGGTGTCCTATTTCCCCCTCCTCACCTCTAGCCTGATGCCATTTCATCTTTTTCCTCCTCCAAATTGTTTTTTATTGCACTTTTCATTTTCGGCTAACACTGGAATAACCACAGCTATCTCTGGCATCGAGCAAAAAAACAATGCCGGCTTTTCCATTACTGAAAAGCCTCTCTGATGCATTGTGGGACACATATATAGCTATCATTTTGGTAGAATGGCACATCCACTTCCCCATCAAAAATGTTAACAATTAGCAGACGGAATAACCTCACGCCGCTCCCAAAAATCAAGCCAACGCTTCGTGCCCAAGTTGTTTCATATGTGGTCCAATTCTATCCTGCGTTTTTTGTTGTGCAAAGCGCAGACATTTTCACTTATCCTCTATGTGAAATTAACTTTTTCATTTTTTAACAAGTCTTTCCCAAAATGTCCAGTCTGGGTGGGGATCTGTGAGAAACATTTTGCTTGCAAAGTATCAGCCAAATTCGTCATGCAAGTCAAAAGTCATTAGCAATTCAATTTTCGGGTTTCCTATGGAACTAGCTACACAAATTAACTATAGTGCAGCAACCCAACTTCCAATCAACACGCACAAAATCTTTGCTCCTGGTGTACAGCATGTGAGTTTGAAAAATTGTGATTAAAAATGCCAAATCAATTCCTAATCAAAAGACACATCTATTGGCTATGTCTCTTTGCTTAGTACTTATTACTGTGCTTCCAAATTTCAGCTATTACAACCCGAGCTATATACCACATTAAGAGTATTTGTGGAATAGCCTATGCTTGTATTGTAAACTGTGAGTACAGCTACACAAAACAGAGGTGGACCTACACAGCATTATTAAGAATTTCCTGACACGACCCGAGTAGAAACGATGCTCTATCAATTGGTATTACCCCACATGCATGTAGTTTTCTTCACGAAGCCTCATGTGGAAAGCAACTGTTTTACATAACAGGCCAACGAAAGTGATGCATTAAGCCACCGGGGCTTTTATGTGATCTGCCTCTTCAGCGCCTGTGCCTTACAGTTCAACACCAGCGGATGCCTTATGAGTGTGCATGTCCCCCGGAACCATTGCATGGACTTGGATGCCAACGTTGTGGGAAATCGATTGTAACACGGCAGACATTACTAAATGCAGCGTCACCCCGCAATTCTAGACGAGAGCCTTAATTTGACCCGAGTTATCAGCCTCAAGGGGATGAAAGCATGAGCTATCCAGAGTTTCACCTATGTTTACCATTTGGAGACCGATCTCCGCAATGAATACTGAACAATGTGACAAAGCCTGGAGGCTCAACCATATATTGTGAACGCATAGAAAATCCCCCGCCCTCTCACTTGTACAGCCGTTGAAATATTGCTTGCTGTTCTAGCGTCTATTGGCACATTTTAAAAAAAGTTTAAATGAAAATAGTGTTTTAAGTCGGCATACACGCCTGTGTGGCTGCGTGTTCGGTTCACACGGCAGCATCGCCTTCGGATATGGTAGGCTTGACAGAAATAAGCGAGACAGGCACGGCCGAGGCTGTGCCGGAGAATGGCTGCAGCCGTTAGGGTGGAAAACTGCGGCTCCAGGAGGTGTGGTGTTTGTACAAACCAACACCACCAAGCATCAGAGATGTTTTAATAAGGGATTGCACAGTGATTGCTTCATTTATAGGATTTCGCAATTTAACGCGTAACGAGTTATTACAATCTTCAAAACAATTTAGACAAGGAGATGGGATCGCCCTTTGACGTTCCAATCCTAGCCTCCTTAATCTCCCCTTAAAATGAAAGCTCGTCTTGTTCACGCTACGCGTTCCCTGAGGCTACGGGCATGGGAAAAAGACAGATGTGCAAACGCAGGTCTGCAAATATTGACACCACCCAATGCAGGAGTGGTGAGACTAAAAAATCAAACAATAAATGAAGTGGAAAGGCAAATGGCCCAACATGGAAATTCTTGCTTTCGGTCCCCCCCCCCCGCAGGGAGGGTTTGACACCAGCAGTAATGCGCACAGATTGGGAGATTCTACATTCGTCATCACGAGTGCTTGATTTTACAATTGCTGTAAATGCTTGCATTCAAATTCCACAGCATAGCCCAACCCTGAAATCTAGGTTAAAAGGGGGCCCTTGAAGAAATAGTACCCAATTTAAAAGGATAAACATTTTCACTACAACTTGCCATCTATCAAAAAAAAAAAACATGAAATGACGTTGCTCTTTATTTGGGCGCCCAGGCAGAGGGGGGCAGGGACGTCATTTTACTAAAATGCCAGGGGTAGCAGAAGTGACAGCACAGGACACTTGACATCTGATGATATTACAGGAATTGATGTCATTTGACCCCGCCCCAAGTGACCTTTCACGCCTCGACAAAACATAAAGTGTCATCACATAGCATAGGTCCACAGTACACTAAGAAAAATATAGTTAGATATCCCTGCAATATGATATACATTTCTTACAAGAATGGATCACCATATTTAGCGTTAATATTAGTGTGTATAGTCCCATATTACCAAATTACTGCAAATGTAAGCAGCCATTCAGCAAAACAACCTGGGGCCCGAGTCATGGAAATTGGTGCAGAAATCGCACAAGGGCCACGCGCACAGAAAGAAAAGTGTGTGCACCGCGTATTCATGGAATTGTTTGTGCAAAGTAACCGTATTCACAAGTCATGGCTGGAACGCCCCAGACACGCCCACCCGCAAAGCAGGAGACTGCTAGATCAGCTACTTTTGCACGGTCCCCCAGGCGCGAATACACGCACCCTTCAAACAGTGCGTGGGTTCCCCTGTAAGCAGGCCTGTGACTCAGGGAGCATGCGCGCGGTCCACAGTATCTGTATCCGTCACCCCGACAACATGCGTATGAAAAATCCTAGCTCAGCAGTAACTCAGGAAATGGGTGTGTGAACCCATGTAAAATGTTCCTGTACCCCACTGCACAGCATATGCGCACCCCTATGTTACATCAGAACCCTGATGAGTACACACACCCCAAAATACGACATGCAATCCCACCTGCATGCTGATTATGCTACGCACAAGTGTACTTATGCCAGCATTCGGGTGGCAGATCCTATGAAGGACTTGCATGGGCATTTTCAAGCCGAGACATTGAGTGATTGATTCCATGAATACGTCTCTTGCAGCACAATATTGGGCGTGCAAGGGACTGCCTGCAGGCCATCACTCGGAATGCCCACTTCTTCGCAAGTTAGTCCCCATTTCTGTTGTTCCACCGCCTTCCCAGCACTCTGCGCAGGCCACGCCCACCCTCTGGTTGGACCTTCGCCCAAGGCCCTCGACGGCTCGCACAGGTGTGCCAGTGCAGCACAAAATCCACACGAGTCCTGGAAAAGTGCCACGATTTGATTCCATGAATCGACAAACAGGGTTGCATGCAAAAAATTGGGTACAAGTATCCTATTTTCTGCACAAAAAAATTGGTGAATCGTCCCCATGGTCTATAGTACATCACTTGGGCTAAATTGTAAGCAGACAGAGCATCTCAAAGAGGCCTAAACCCAAAGTGCAGACATCCAGCGCCTGCCAAGTGCCTGGGAACAGACTGGAAACTGCAACTGACCAACACAAGTCCAACCAGAAGACAATAAGAAGCTGTAGCACTTCATGCTTTGCCACATGGACAATATGCACAGGGATTTTCTTCTCAATAGCGCACTTTGAAGCATTGCACAGTAACCCACTCCTGCCAGTCAACCAGAGCCTGAATATCCCCCAACCATTTTCACCACGTGCACCCCAACACCCACTGCAACTCACTAAGGGCCCTCTGTTCAAAGCTTTAACTGTCTTACAACCACTTCCATCCTCCAACACCTTACACCTCCAATGCCTTGCTCCAACAGCTTCACTTTTACACAGTGCCATCCTGCAGCAGCCTAAGTCTCCAGCATTCTCCAACACCATCAACCTCAAGCAAACTAGCAACTTAATCCCCAGTACCCTCCTTCAACACCCCAAAAGTGTGAATCTCAATTACCCTCCTCAAACATATTATACATGCATTTCAACTCTCTTACAACACATTACATCTCAAAAACTCTCTTCCAACATCTGTAAGTCACTAGCACAACGGCTTAAGTCTCCAGTACAATCCTCCATAACATTGAGTCTCAGCACACAACTCACACCCGGAGCTGTGCCCATGGTTATGAATGATTTGAAAACTTCCAGCCATCACCTTTCTGTTTTGCTTATTTGGTAAGTAACCCACCATCTATTTGTTAGATGGGAGATAGAGGGGAAAGATGTATTGCAGGTCACAGTAATTGCCTGCAAACGACCCAGGGAACGCCTAGGCCAACATCCAAAGCAACACGCATGCGCGAGACAACTGGTGTGCATGTGCGATCCTGAAACGCTCGTTCGCGCTCTACGCTGCTGCCGAGAGGACGCATTCTACAGAGCTCGAGCCAAGCCAATCGCGGGGCCCCCCTTGCTGCTGGAATACAATCCTCTGGCCCCGCGGCACTAAAGATAAGTGATTTGTTCTAGCCTAATGTTACGAAGCATGGTACAGTTACTTACCTGAAGAAACTAACGCCCTTTAGAGGCTCTGGTTGCCTGTTTGACAACCAAGAGAGTAGAAAAAGCCCTAGGGGAGACTACATGAACTAACGGATACTATACTAACAAAACTGCATGCTGAATTACGCCCGCCAGTTGCAGGTGCTTGTGACATTACACTCGCCAGTTGCGGGTGCTTGTGATTAACCTGAATATGCACAAGACAAAAGCTAATTGTCTCCTTTCATGTCAGGAGCATTCCGTCACCCACATCATCCTGGTTCCCACGGGCCCACAGACAGCAGAGCCGGCGGGCAGAGCGAGACTCATTGGAAAGCCGGAGCTAAGTGCTTTTCTTGTGATCAATGTGTTGTGAATTATTTGATGCTGTTTAGAACTCTTGCTGTTGTTTAGAGGTCTGTAGTCCTAGTGTACTAAGAGACATAATTCAGTGTCAATGTTAAACTGAGTGCAAAGCCTCACCTTGGGCAATGCCTGCATGAAATACCATTTACAGAGCTTCACTCAGTGCAAGACAAACTGAGTGTTGAGCCTCACCCTGGGTAATGCATGCATGAGATACCATTTATGAAGCATAACTCTGTGCAAAAGACAGAGTGCCGAGTCTCAACAAGGGGTAACGCATGCATGAGACATGAATTTATGAGTGGATGTGTGTGAAACGCTGAGCTTCAGCATCACGACAAAACAGAATAGGCTCCTTAAGGTCTGAGTCTAGGAGCATGCCTTTCCTAACAACCCCCTGCCTGTCCACAACTTCTTCCTAACCCTCAACCCGGTTTACCTACCACCCCGAAATCTATCCAATCCGTGGACCCTACCCTCTTTCCCCCGTGGGGGTCGCGGTGACCTGCGTTTACCCAATCCAGGCGCCAAGACCACCAAGGGGAGGTAGGAGTTCATGCTGCTTCTGCGTTGGGATGGACCTCGCCTTGACAGAAACACGAACGCACGTATATTCAACGCCCAAGTAGCATGAACTCAGCAGCCATGAAGGACATAGCTTGCGTCCTGCATGAGTTAAAAGGTGCACTAGAGGCCACTAGACAGGACTCTCTAACGCTAGCCACCAGGGTGCAGGAACTCACAGCGCAAGGGAGACCACTTCGGGATGGACCCCTCCTACTCCGGTGCAAGTCCAGGTAACAACAGAACCACCTATGCCCTTAGCCACCCCAGAAAGGTATGGGAGTGATCCACAGAAGTATTACATTTTTATGACACAATGTCAGTTGCATTTTTTAACTAAGCCCACTGTCTTCCGCTCAGACCAGTCCCGTACTGCTTTCATAATTTCCTATCTCACTGGTGACGCCGCAGCATGGGCTACCCCCTTAGTACAGAAGGACGATGCCATGTTGTACGATTGGGCAGAGTTCCAGGACAAATTTGGAAAGATGTTTAATCGGAGAGCAGCTTCCTTAATCCCAAACCGAGAACTACCCACATTGCGACAGGGAAGCAGAGTCCTCATCACTTACGTAACTACATTCAATCGATTGGTGTTTGAAGCCAAATGGCCTCAGGAAAAAAGAATGGCCCTTTTCTACCAAGGACTTAGGGAGGAATTAAAAGACCTCATAGCGCAGGTAGATCCGCAGCCAACCACCTGCACGGGAATGATAGAGCTGGCCTTGTGCCTGGACCATCGACAAGGGGAAAGGAGACAAGATAGACGAAGGTGGGAAGGTAGACAGAACCCAGCAAGAACAGACTATCCAGGGGCTACAACCAGCTCAGGTAAGACGCAAAAGACCCCAGAACCCAAACTCATGCAAATAGGAATGATTCAAGGACCAATTTCTAAGGAGGAAAGGGATAAGCGAAGGAGAGAAAAACTTTGTATGTATTGCGGCAAGTCCGGGCATTTTGTAAGGGAATGTGGGGCCAAGCCAAAGAATGTTCCATCGTTGGGAAACGCCAACGCTCGCCAAGATCTGCTGAGCCAAAGTCATCACGACACCCCTATCCACACGTTGGGTAATGTGACACATGCTCACAAAACCCATATCACTGTCACAGGCATCTTACAGACACGCCAAAGAGACCAGTCAATTTCTCTTATGGTTGACTCGGGCGCTACTGGTAACTTTGTGGAGGTCAGTTATGCTCAGAAATTGGGCTTACCGGTGACCTCTAAGGATACTCAGGAAGCGATCTGTTATGTTGATGGATCCCCATTAAGATCAGGTCCAGTGACACAACAAACAGGGGGGATGATATTGAACATCCAAGGCCATAAAGAGCTCATTCGATTTGATGTCATTGCAGCCCACCAGTTCGGATTTATCCTTGGCCTACCTTGGCTTGTGTTGCATAATCCAGTTATCGATTGGACATGTGGCACGGTTTGCTTTTCTTCAAGATATTGCAGTACTCATTGCACCAAGGGATTGGGACACATAGTGCAGGTTCTAGGGGCCACACAGGGCACCGAAACAGGACCACTAGAAGGTCTGCCACAGGAATATAAAGACTTCCAAGACGTCTTCAGCAAGACAGCTGCGGAAACGTTACTGCCGCATCGGTCATTTGACTGCCGGATAGATCTGGAACCGGGAGCCACGTTACCCTGTAGCCGGATCTATGCGTTAGCAGAAGCTGAGAACCAGCATCTCAAAGAATACATAGAAGCCAATTTGCAGACTGGTTTCATCCGTCATTACACTTCCCCCATTTCCTCGCCGCTATTCTTCGTTCTGAAGAAAACCGGAGATCTCATGACATGCATCGATTACCGAGCGGTAAACCGCATTACAATCAAAAATCGATATCCTCTTCCACTTATACCGGTTTTGTTGGACCAAGTACGAGGAGCCACAATCTATAGGAAATTGGACCTGCGGGGTGCCTACCATCTGGTGCGGGTGCATGAAGGAGACGAGTGGAAGACTGCCTTCAGAACGAAATTTGGACTATATGAATATCAAGTCATGCCATTCGGTCTCTGCAACGCACCCGCTGCCTTCCAGCACTTCTTGGACGATCTTCTTCGAGGCTTCTTGGATATTTTCGTCATAGTCTATATCGACGACATCTTGATCTACTCCCGTAACAAAGACGATCATGTACAACATGTCAGATCCGTTTTACAACGCTTCCGTGAACACCACTTATTGACCAAATTGTAGAAATATACATTTCACTGTACCACAGTGGAGTTCCTCGGATTCATCTTGTCACCCAACAGGGTTAAAATGGATACACATAAAGTACAGGCGATCTTGGATTGGCAAGCCCCACAAAATATCAAAGAACTACAATCAGTACTGGGATTCGCAAACTTCTACCGTAGATTCATCCAAGGGTTTGCACAAAAGAGTTTAGCCATTACCTGTCTACTCAAGAAAGGAAAGCCATTTGTGTGGGATTCCGAGTCAGAACGTAGCTTCAATTGGTTAAAGGAGGCCTTCACCTCAACGCCTGTACTGTTACATCCAGACCCTACATTACCGTTCCTGGCGGAAACCGACGCTTCAAGTTACGCGCTGGGGGCGATTCTATCTCAACGAGATCAGTCAGGACAATTACACCTAGTAGCCTACTACTCGAGAAAGCTCAATTCTGCGGAACAAAACTACACCATTGCGGATCGTGAACTACTTGCTATTAAAGCCGCCTTCGCGGAATGGAGACACTATCTACTAGGAGCAAGACACACCATAACGGTGCTAACAGATCACTGCAATCTCCAATTCTTGAAATCGGCAAGGGCCCTCACCCCAGGGCAGCTACAATGGGCCATGTATTTCGCAGACTTTGATTTCGTGGTAACATACCGGCCAGGACAAGAGAACAAAAAAGCAGATATACTCTCCAGGTACCCATAATCACAGGTCCTAACCAGAGTAGAAGAGACAGCAAAACCCATAGTGCCCCCATCCAAGATCATAGGGAGTATAACTAATACGTTGCTTGAACAAATAGGAGACGCTATGACAGTCCAGGAGTTACTTCAGTGGGAGAATCCGGATCAGCAGCGTTACCTGCAAGGTGGTATACCCTATAAAGGAAAAGCGGTGTATCTGCCCACCAAGACCCTGCGGACTCAAGCTCTCAAATGGTGTCATGATTCCCCATTAGCTGGTCACCCGGGAGTAAAACTCAAGAACTAATCCAGCGGCACTATTGGTGGCCTAATCTCCATAAGGAAGTTCAGGAATACGTAACACAATGTGAAATATGTGCTCAAAACAAAACAGATCACAAGAAGCCAATGGGGTTACTTAGGCCTTTGCCCACACCATCTCAGCCATGGCATACTGTGTCACTGGATTTCATCGTGGAGTTACCTCCGGATCATGGCTACACCACAATACTGGTGGTAATAAACTCATTTTCCAAACTCGCCCACTTTGTACCCAGTTGCGGTCTGCCGACAGCAGGGGAATTAATAGATCTATTCCTTCAACATATAGTTCGCCTACATGGAGTACCACAACACATAATCTCAGACCGTGGGTCCCAGTTTACATCTAAATTCTGGCGTCTCTTCTGTGATAAGATAGGTATACAACTACAGATGTCAGGCAGTTACCATCCCGAGACGGACGGACAAACAGAACGGCTAAATCAAACACTCAAACAGTGCCTTTGCTGTTTTACGCACAGAGCTGAGGAGGGATGGGTGGAACTCCTATGGCTAGCAGAACTAGTGTACAACAACTCCCAGAGGGTACTCTCCATTTTTTGTAATTTACGGATATGACACACACGTACAACCAAGCGGTGCATGCACCCCAGATACACTACCTTCAGTACAAACTAAAGTGACCCAATTGACACAAACCTCGAAGACAGTTTCTCAGAACCTAATCACAGCTAAGAACATGAGTAAGAAATATTCTGATAGGAAACATGTTAACCCAGAGTACAAAGTAGGAGATAAGGTCTGGATTTCGACACGACACTGCGTGGGTCCCAAAAGCTAAAACCCTGTTTCCTAGGCCCATTCCGCACCACACAAGTTATTAACCCAGTGGCTATGCGGCTTCATCTTCCTAACCACATGAAAATCCATCCAGTGTTCCACGTGGCACTCCTAAAACCTGCAGCCCCTCATATACGCATGGAGAGTCCACCACCTGTTTTGGTAGAAGGGTACCCAGAATAGGAGGTCCAGGCCATATTGAATTCACGAGTAAGGGGAGGTCAGTTGTACTACTTAATTGACTGTGTGGGATCTGGCCCCGAGGATAGGTCATGGGAACACACCTCAAATGTGCATGCTCCTCGACTCTTGCGCCTGTTCCATCTCAACCATACAACTAAACCCGGCCCTTCTGCGGGGAGGGGTGTATTGTCATAAAGCCAAGGCCCAGCCCCCGGAGAAGGAACAAGCGTAAGGTGGTTGCAGGTACTGTGGGGGGAAGCTCTCTGAGCAGGTGTCATCTCTGCCCCTTTTGTAGGTGCACCTGGTGTAGCAGGAAAGGGCTTTCCAGAAGCAAGGCCAGGAAAAACTACAATTCCCAGCAGCCTCTTGCCACAAAACTAGAGCCCTAGCAGTCCAGATTCCTTGTTGGAAGAAATCAGGCACACAGAGCCTGCAAATGACCCAGGGAACGCCTAGGCCAACGCCCAAAGCAATGCGAATGCACGAGATGACTGGTGCGCATGCGCGATCCTCAAACACTCGTTCGCGCTCTACGCTGCTGCCGAGAGGATGCATTCTACAGAGCTCCATCCAAGCCACTCGCTGGGCTGCCCTCGCTGCTGGAATACAATCCTCTGGCCCCGCGGGACTAAAGATAAGTGATTTGTTCTAGCGTAATGTTACAAAGCATGGTACAGTTACTTACCTGAAGAAACTAACGCCCATTAGAGGCTACGGTTGCCTGTTTGACAACCAAGAGAGTCACACAAGCCCTAGGGGAGACTATGTGAACTAACGGATACTATACTAACAAAACTGCATGCTGAATTACGCCCGCCAGTTGCAGGTGCTTGTGACATTACACTCGCCAGTTGCGGGTGCTTGTGAGTAACCTGAATACGCACAAGACAAAAGCTAATTGTCTCCTTTCTTGTCAGGAGCATTCCGTCACCCACATCATCCTGGTTCCCACGGGCCCACATCCTGCAGAGCCGGCGCACGGAGCGAGACTCATTGAAAAGCCTGAGCTAAGTGCTTTTTTTGTGATCAATGTGTTGTGAATAACTTGATGCTGTTTAGAACTCTTGCTGTTGTTTAGAGGTCTGTAGTCCTAGTGTACTAAGAGGCATAACTCAGTGTCAGTGTTAAACTGAGTGCAAAGCCTCACCTTGGGCAATGCATGCATGAGATACCATTTACGGAGCTTCACTCAGTGCAAGACAAACTGAGTGCTGAGCCTCATCCTGGGTAGTGCATGCATGAGATACCATTTACGGAGCATAACTCTGTGCAAAAGACAGAGTGCTGAGTCTCAACAAGGGGTAACGCATGCATGAGACATGAATGTATGAGTGGATGTGTGTGAAACTTTGAGCTTCAGCAACACAACAAAACAGAATAGGCTCCTTAAGGTCAGAGTCTAGGAGCATGCCTTTCCTAACAACCCCCTGCCTGTCCACAACTTCTTCCTAACCCTCAACCCGGTTTACCTACCTTCCCAAAACCTATCCAATTTGTGGACCCTAACCCTCTTTCCCTCGTGGGGGTCGCGGTGACCTGCGTTTACCCAATCCAGGTGTCAAGACCACCAAGGGGAGATAGGAGTTCATGCTGCTTCTGCGTTGGGGAGCTCCTCGTTTTGACATTGCACACCCCGACAACAGACAGTTTGGTCCAAGTGGATAAGCTAACATGAACACTATTTCATGGTAAATGTGTTCAGACATCATGCACTATCAATTAAGGATTCCATGATGGTGAGGGCCTGGTTCTTTGTGGCCTACAGTAGTCCCTCTAGAAAGATTCCTCATTCAATGTCAACTCACAAGCTGTGCTGCAAGTCAACAATTCTCTGGCTATGTTCCACTCCCTGCATTCATGTGGAGTCACTCCATAGTCTCAACCCTTTAATTAATCTCTTGCTTTTAATATGTAGTCTCCAGTACCAGCCTCCATAACATTGAGTCTCAGCACACACCTCACACCCGGAGCTGTGCCCGTGGTTATGAATGATTTGAAAACTTCCAGCCATCACGTTTCTGTTTTTCTTATTTCGTAAGTAACCCACCATTTATTTGTTAGATAGAGGGGAAAGATATATTGCAGGTCACAGTAATTGCAGTTTTTGAAAGAAAAAACAAATATGAACAGCAGCAGCAGCTCCATGACATCAACCCTGGAAAAGGCCCATTTTATTATTTTCTTAGGTCCTTTATATGTTGCTGAATGCCAGCCTCCTCTAGCTTCTAGGCACTGGAACAGCAACTGAACACCCATGTTGCACTGAATCATCTTGTTCCCAAAGCAAGTGCTTTGCCCCTGAGCTATCCTTCCAAATATCCAATTTTATCTTTTTGCTTGAGGAAGCACCAGATGGTTTACTTCAAAAGTGGAGGGCAACTTCATGTAAATTATCTCTGCATGCATCGATCTACAGTGTGCCTGTTATGCAGATCTGGGTCTGGTCACAAAATGCCCAGGCAGAATTGTTGGCAGAAGCCACTGGAGCACACCACTCTCATCACATGCCCAGTCGCTCACTGGATGTGCAAAGCAGACAACGAGAAACACTGATGAGATTTGCCTTCATGCTTTGCTGTCACTTAGCACTGTAGGCTACTCTTACCCATTCCCAGTTAGCTAGACCTAGCCCTCATGCTCATCCTGTGGCTACTGTACAGTGCATGAGCTGCACAGACAGCCAAACCTCTGAACCCAACCATTCAGGCATTCTTCACTAATGGACTTCCAACCTGTTAGTCATGGTGGCTTCATGGTTTCTCCTGCATCTCTGTTATTTATCCAGCTAAAGAGATCTAGATTCCTGGTGAAAAAAGCAGTGGCACATTTAGCTGTATTTACAACCACCTTCTTTAGGTGCAACACAGATATCTGCTATTGGCACTGCTTCTTTGCCCAGTGGCCCAAGAGTTGCAAGGACCGGTGAAGGTGTAGCAGAGGGGGAGCCAGGGGTAACAGCTGCTACCCCAGGCAACCGCCAAATGGCATCCCTGTGAGGGTCTATTATTCCCACTTCCTACACACATACACGGGTTCAAAGAGGCCTTTTATTGTGGCCGCACTGGGGGATAATGCACAACAGAGGCTCATGGATGTCATCGACAACTACCTCCGCAGAGCTGCAGGTTGCTCACCCCGACAACAGGCAGTTTGGTCCAAGTGGACAAGCTAACATGAGCACTATTTCATGGTAAATGTGTTCAGACATCAAGCACTATCAATTAAGGGTTCCATGATGGTGAGGGCCTGGTTCTTTGTGGCCTACAATAGTCCTTCTAGAAAGATTCCTCATTCAATGCCAACTCACAAGCTGTGCTGCAAGTCTACAATTCTCTGGCTATGCTCCACCCCCTGCATTCGTGTGGAGTCACTCCATAGAAAGAAAGAGAGAAGAGGATCCAATCTGGAACCCTCCCGTCCCCTGCACACCGTAATAATGCGTCAAAACGATGCCTTAATCGCAATTTCAAGCTATTTGCAGTATAAACATGTATTTCTATATATTTCAATGAATGAAAAGCGAGTTAAATTGAAGTTAAATAATGCAATCCATTCTTTAAATGTAAAAAACAGGTGACATTTATTCCAAACGTAGGAACCAGAGAAGATTCAGTTCTTTTGAGGGTGGCTGACGTGTTTTGAGAAATCTATTCTCTTCTTCATGAGCCCGGAGTCTTGTACAAGAACTGAGTATCAAAAAATATAAAGAAAGGGACAATCAGGCTGGTGTTGCTACCAAATAATTTCCACAGCCTATCTAGGGTTATACATCCTCCAGTAAAGTTAACCAGTGAGCTGACATGCAGAATGTTTCAATTATTATGTCAAACAAAAACGGGATTTTAATTGTATCCAAAGCCACAAGCAACCAGGACCAAAAGTAACCAACAGGTTAATATGAGAGAAGCTTGAATGAATGCTTACCATAACTAAATAGATCCTTTGGGTTGGTGCGTATGGAGGTGGTTCTGCGTGTGCAGAGGGATAAGGTGGAACGTGAGTACTGTAGTGGTTTCAATGTCGGACGGGTATATAATAAGCTGCAATGAATAGTGCGGATAAACTGTTTAGATACGTATCTTCAATGAAACAACAGTCTGTATACATATTCCGAAGCCAATCACTCACCCCGTCAATGTAAGTGTTCATATAGGGGCGTCGCGGTGCTTTCACGCGATTGCCGTGAGCGGTGTATCTTCATGGATCGAGTGCTGGCATGCGCCTTATAGTCGAATCTGTAAGTATCCCGGTAATTAAGTGAGTGGGATTCTTAACGTATCGCAATGGATAAAGAAGTTGGTCGATTGCTTAGAGAAGATAATAGAACTGGTTACGAAGAACCCTGGATGCACTTACTTAATGCGGCACGGTGTGCTCGGCATGCAGTCCAAATCCAGTGCGACTCGCGTAGCTCGATTGTGGATGCGCTTCCTCCAAATGGAGATTGTTGCTAGGCTGAGGACGCTTCCCGTATAGTGAAAGATCCTCAAACATGCATCGAGTGCTATGAAAGGTAAGTGGAGCGTCGAAATAAACGACGGACTCACTGTATAGTTTGAGACCAGGAAGTGGTGTGAAGTTATGTGTATAACCCGGTGGCCATGTTTAAAAGTGTGTCGCATGTAGCCACTATATGCGTGAAGCAATGGAGGCTCAAGGCTGAGTCACTCCATTGACTCAGCCCTTTAATTAATCCCTTGCTTTTAATCTGCCAGTTTCTGCCATTTTGATTCCATTTCGAGCCCACTATAGAACAAGGTACTGGTCAAGTGCTGGCAATGACGTCTGCTTGACTTGCTCCCTCCTAAGATAAGGTAGAATCCACCTGCTTCTGCTTTTTACTATTCATGCTTCAGGAACACTTACAGTAGTGACCAGCACAGCCCTGAACTCCCTGGCGCTGTCTGTGTCCAACCCCTCTATGTTATAGTAATACTTCAGTGTCCACCCACCGATTTTCTCCTATCATTGCACCCAATGTATTTGTAACGAGAAAATGACATCATTTGACACAATAGATGGAACGCGTTGCCTGAGAATGGCTAATATGCTCATGTTTGCAGAAGCCCCAATTGTTCATTGTGGCCCTGGACATTCTGCAGCATTTGTTTAACAATACATCAGAGACAGACCCATATTCACTAGCATGACGAGTTGAAAGAGTCAAAGAGCATAAACAAATGAACTTATAGGTATTGGTTGCACTTACCATTTTAAGGACTATAAGTTACTGCATTTACAGTTTGGATTTTGACCTTTGGGTAGTTACAGTGAATGTTTGCAGGGCTGGTTCTTCCATAATGTGCGACAGGGCACCCACCTGCCACCCGTTATGAAGTATGGAGAAGCAAAGCCAGCACATTGAACACACTAAGTGCATCCAAGCTCTTGGGATGGAAATGCTACTGTCCTATTTACAATTACAGTTCCCCAGAGTACTTTCCCAGTGGGCCTTGGAAAGCTGAGGGCATTTTGCATCACCAGTCTTGTACGACCTTTTGGGTAATGTAGGCTGTTGAACTGAAGGACCAAATGTGACAATACGACACTCATGTGCTCCCCCACACATTATGAGTGCCTGGGATAGTGAGATGGTGGTTCTGCGGCACCACCATGCATGTGCAGGAACAAGGAATCTCTCTCTGGTTCCTGTTTGCACGCTTCATGGAAGGCAAAGAGTCATTGTGGATTGTGGTTTGAGCCTGAGGCATTGCCTGGAGTCTGGACCAGAGCTGCAGGTAAGAAACAAAAGTGTGTCCATATGTCGCACCTAGAAAAACAAGTGTACAGGCACGTTATAAATTACTTATGATATCCTATCATGTATGTGTGTATGCATACAAGTGTTTGTCTGTTTGGGTGAGTGCCACACGTAAAATGTGCATGCAGTATTTGTTATATGGGTGATCGTGTGAATAGGCTAGTGTGTATGTTGCATGGATGCCCATGTGAATGAGAAAGTGTGCATGACTGTATGTTATATGAGTGCATGCGAACATGAGAAAGTGTGCATGTTGTTTGGGTGCATGTAGTAATGAATGTGTGCATGTGGGCCGGGAGCCACCACTGATTGGGGGTTGGCATTGGTGCAGGAAGCTTGTAGGTGTTTTCTTACTGTGGAATAGTATTTTTTTACTGGCATTAATATGGACAAGGCCAACATGATGAGTGTTCTTACGTGACCATGCTGACATACATTGGTACAGCCATTAGGACCATGTTTTCTGACTGTGGCATGACATTTTTAATGGCATTGTGAGTAAATCCAACAGTAATATTTTCTTATGTTGGGATACCGGCATATATTGGTGCAATAGGTATGTATTTGGGGGTTTCATTGGTGTAGGCAGTATGTACTTGTTTTTTCGTTTCTATGTGATTTTACCAAAATCATTTTCAGAGAGGTAATCTATAACGAAACATTTATAATGAAAAAACATTTAATGTTCCTATTTTTTTATTTTGGGGGTGCCCCCTTGATTCCGTATGCTTTTAAGCCCACCCAAACCCCTCTCCAACCATTTAACCCCTTGCCACACCCCCATATATACATTTAAAAAATAAAAATGTGTTTTTGTTATAATTGTTTCATTTAAAAATCATTTTCTGAAATGTTTTTGTTAAAATCAAAGGATATCCTTGTTTTCTTACTATGGCATGGCTTTTCTGCTGGCATTATGGACAACGCCAACATAATGAGTACTCTTACATGGCCATACATGCCTACATTGATGCAGCCAATCTGGACATGTTTCTACAGTGGCATGACATTTTTTACTTGCATTATGAAGTCAACAAAGCCAGCTGAGGATGTTCTTATGTCTTCTTGTCCAGCTAACTACTGCCCAATTTCCATTACTTCCTTTCTTGGCAAACTCCTGGAAAAGTTGGCCATCTCTCAGCTTAACCTTCATTCCAATTCTGTTGGCTGTCTCCATGACCGCCAGTCTGGCTTCAGAGCTGCCAGAAGCACGGAAACTGCTCTCCTGAACATCCATGAAGATCTGCTCTCCAACCTTGACTATAACATTCCCTCTTCCTTATCCTCCTCGATCTCTCTTTTGCCTTCGACACGGTCAATCATACAATCCTGCTGAACCGTCTCTGTGAAAACCTGGGTATCACTGATCAGGCTCTGGCCTGATTGACCTCTTTCCTCTCAGATCGACCCTCCCAGGTCCAACTTGGGTCCTTCCTTTCATCTATCTTCCTCTCTACCTGTGGTGTTCCCCAGGGGCCTAACCTATCACCCTGGCTTTTCAACCAATACCTGGCAACTCTCGCCCACTGCATTGCCACTTTCTGCTCAAATTTCCAGTGCTACGCTGACGACACTCAACTCATTTTCAGGCTGCCCTCTGCCACCTCCTCTCCCTCTCTCATCTCAGATTGCCTAACTGCCATTCAAGATTGGTGTGCTGCCAATGATCTTTGTCTGAATGCCAGCAAGACGGAGATCCTCCTCATCGGCACACCTTCACCATCCTTTCCCCTCACTCTCTGGCTGGCCTCCCTTGGCCCTCCTCCTACCCCCACCTGCGAGGCTAAGAACCTCGGGGTCATCTTTGACTCAACCCTTTCCTTCTCCGCCCACATCTCTGAGGTCTCTAAAAAGTCAAATTTCCGACTGCACCTCCTCAGAAGTACTCTGCCTTTCCGCTACTTTCCCGAGAAGCTCATGGTATCCCAAGCTCTGGTTCTCTCTAGCATGACTATTGTAACAGCCTCTTTCTAAATCTACCTGCCTCTACTCTCTGCCCTCTGCAACTAATCCAGAACAGGACTAAACGACTTGTCCTTGGCCTCAAGCCCTGGGATCGTATCTCTCAAGCTCTGAAATCTCTCCATTGGCTCCCTGTGGATGCAAGGATTAAATTCAAAACCCTCTGCATTGTCCACAAGGCTTTCTGGGGCCTGGGTCCAAAATACCTTCAGCTATTCCTCTGCAAATACCTCCCCTCTCAAGCTCTTCGCTCCTCTACCTCCAACTCACTCAGGGTCAGTCGTTTTTCAAAGAAACAGCTGGGGGTAGATCTCTGTCTTTGGCTGGGGCCTCCCTCTGGAACAGCCTCCCTGCCACTCTAAAACCTGAGGAGAACCATCTCTGGTTCCGGAAACACCTCAAGACCTTCCTCTTTCTGCCTTCGCTCCCCCTCTCCCCTGCTGATCTGATCTCTCTTGGCACCGTGCACCTGACCACCCTCTGTCCTCCGGGCCCAGGTACCTGCTCACCCTGCCACCCTCCCGCACTGCCTCCGTGCCACCCCCTGCACTGGGGTCTGTATTTGTACCCATACAGCCCCCCCTTTTTCTTCCTGCACTTATCAGACCTACCATGTCTGCTGCCTTAAACCTAGCACTTGAAAATTGCTGGCTGCACTAAAACTGCTTGTTGCTTTTATTATTTATTTGTTATTTATCTGTTTCTCCTCTGCTTCAAACTTTCGACTTCTCCCCCTTCCATGCACTTTTCCCCTCCCACTCTCCCATGCACTTGCACTTTCTCAATGTCACTGGGCCTAGTAAGATCGCTGTTTTGTTCTCCCCTTTTCCACTCCGTTGTCTTGTCGCACTCTGAATCACTTGTGTACGAGCGCAATAGAAATAAAATATCAATATCAATATCAATATCAATGCTGGCATATATTAGCAGAGCCAGAATACACATGTGTTCATGTAATATTATGGGCATTAAAGCAAACATGAATATATTCTTAGTTGTGAGTACTGGGGTATGTTGATGAAGTGTATGGGCCCAGCCAGCATGAAAGCATTGTTTTACACTGGGAGAATACTGTCATATGTTGCCCACAATATATGACAGTATTAAAATTATCGATGAAATAGCCTACTATCAAATTCAAGCCCATCTTGAGCAAGATCAGCTTCTTGGAGATAGACAATCCGGGTTCAGGCCCAACCGTAGCACAGAAACGGCTCTCTTGGACCTGAAAATCCAGATAGACACCATCAGGGACTCAGGTAAACTCTGTATACTAATGCTGTTAGATCTTTCTGCAGCATTTGATTTGGTGGACCATG
The DNA here is from genome assembly GCF_040938575.1 of Ambystoma mexicanum. Lineage (NCBI taxonomy): Eukaryota > Metazoa > Chordata > Amphibia > Caudata > Ambystomatidae > Ambystoma > Ambystoma mexicanum. Next base: position 976,944,320 of record NC_090929.1, on the reverse strand, counting down.
ACAAATTGTGTGCCACTCTAGTCAACGACTTCTGCTTCTCCAAGGATGCCACCCTTTGGGTGAAATCCTTTCTATCTGAATGCACCTCCAGTGTAAGAATTGTTAAAGAAGACGCCAACCCCATACCAGTCCGCATTGGTATACCCCAAGGGTCATGTCTGTGGCCCACTTTATATAATGCATACACCAAGCTCTTCTTTTCGGCCCTGGAAGCTATGGGTGTCATCTACATCAACTTTGCTGATGAAACCCTGATCCTCATACCAATCTCAGGTGATTATGCGCAGGACACGATGGCTATCAATAAAATGTATGCCATAATCCAAAATTGGATGGCTCGCAACAGCCTTTGCCTCAACGATGAGAAAACAGAAATTTTCATTGTGGGCTCCCAAAGCAAAATGAGTGCTCTCCACTAAGACTACTCAACCATTAACATAGATGGTTCAATGATCCCAGTATCAAAACAGGTCAAAACCCTAGGAGTCTACCTTGATACTAATCTAACAATGACCAGACATGTAAACGCTCTGTCGTCATCTACTTTCTACACCTCCAAACTGATTGCCCTTAGTCAACAGTACCTCACGCCAACCAACTGTGTCACCCTTGCCAGAGCCTTAATACTATCCAAGTTAATTACTGTAATGCACTCTTACTAGGGACGTCCAATTCCAACATAGGGAAACTACAACTTATGCAAAATAAAGCGCTACGAGCAGCATTAGGAATTAAAAAGTCTGACCATATCGCTAAAATCAGGAGGGAGACTCACTGGCTACCCATCAAGGCGAGATTCATATTTAAGTCACTGTGCATTACCTACAAATGCCTTACCAACAAAGCGCCCATACACTTAAACATATACAAATCGCTCCTGGATGTCCCCCGATTCAGAAGTTTCGGAGCAGGACGGAGCAGTTTCCTAGTCACGGCCCCAAAACACTGGAATGAGCTCCCACTCAACATCAAAAAGGAAAATTCCTACCCTGACTTCAATAAATTGTTAAAAACCTGGCTTTTCAACCATTGCAAGACAACCACACACAAGGTGAAATACCTACCCATCGTAGGCTCACTTGCATGCCTCTTTAGGGTAGACCAACACCAATAACTGTAAATAATGTATAAATGTATCTACCTGTTGTAACTATTTGTACCATTGTCCTTTTATGCACCTGAAATCATGTATTCAAGCTGCCTGTAACAACGCTGTGATACCCCAGGGTCTGAGCGTTTAACAAATGTTATTAATAAATAAAATAATAAAATAAACAAATAGCAAAGGCATCATGAACATGCCCCCCCCCACCCCCCTGAAGCAGTCGGGTCTGGTTCGGGTTCCCTCACGATGCTCTGGTGTTCACTCATATCCTTGAGAAATGTTTATGTTCCTCCAACTCAAAAACGCAATGTTTGGCAGAAGTGATAATTGAACAAGTGTCTTCATATGAGATGTGAGTTGCTTTTCTATTTTTTTACGGATTTATGTGACCACTTTGAACAAAATAAACGAAGCCCAAAATGCAGATTTTTTTTTTTCTTTAAACCCATTTCACTGCATATGTATGCGGGGGAGACTTGAAAAGTCACTTCCATGTTAATTATGGGGGTTTTACCAAGAAGAGGACTCGATCAACGACATGAGCCACCCATCAGTGTAACCGAGCCTTGAAACCTGTCACCTTTTTTTTGTTTTTATGTATTCAATCTTGTTTGTGTTCCTTAGTATTGAAATGCCATCTACATTATTGATAGAGTTAAAGAATTGAGGACATGAAAAATATCTTTACCGGATGTCATAAAAAAGGACCCTCCCTTGCAATACGTATGGCAGTCTAAAGTGGGCCTCCTAGTTGTAAAGGGAAAATGGCAGTACCCTGGCAGTATCTGATTAACCACCAGTTTCCTGCATCACAGAATTCAGACTTTGGAGTCTAGTACATAGCTGGGGGTAAATCACACACTGTACTTCCAAAAATGGGTGCATTTACAGTTAGTGGAACCACTGACCTCATTAAATCTGCCAAATCACTAACGGAGACCTATGGATTCCAAAAATGGTGACTAACACTACCATGCAGCCAATCATCATCTCGCTGTAAATCTGCCAGGCTTAGGGGAGGTAACAGTAACCAAACCTGGTCGCATTTTCACAGAAATACCTCAGGAATATCACCAAACCCCACATGAGGCCCCCAGTAACATGAAGATGTGTCCTGTGCCCTAATCCCTTGGTGTTTAAAGACAAGGCGAGATAAGATATTGGAATATGTCCTCATGTGTTTTAATGAAATAAACAAGTAAATGGCACTAGACCATTTGTACGAGGCACATTTGCTCGAGTAATTGTGTACACATTTTTTGCTGCAATAGTAGATGGGGGGTTAGGTTTAGGCATATATTAAGCTGAGAGGGATGATGGGAGTTGCAGGGGGTGCCCCACCAGATTGTTTGTAATGAAATGGGTAAAAAAAAGAAAAATGTAATTATATAGTTCCGTTGTCACCCAAAGGAGTAGAGTTTCATGAATGGCTGATGCACAGCCTAATTGTTCCATTATGCAGTTGAGACCTTGGTGACTATTGAGAGGCTCTGGTGATGCAATGTTGTCCTCGACACGTGGGAGCAAGATTTCCAGGGATTCTGTTCACTTTGCAGTTAATAGGATGACTATCTTTTCTGTTTCAAATGGCTGAAGGAATAAAAAGAAGGAAAACGATGACAAAAGACCTAGAAGATCAGAGGTATGTCAAAACCACGGTGGAAACCCATAAGGAAAGCATTAACCCAGCAATGAGTGGCCCAGAGTGGGAGGAATCAAAACAGGAGTTATGACATTCTTAGTTGGTAGGCTTGAAAGATGTTCTCTATAGGTGTTCAATAAAAACCTTCAACAAACACAAGTATTCCTGTGCAGGTTGAAGCAGAATTCGTTTGACAGTGTTTGCCAGTGCTTCTAGATAATCAAAACAACCCAGGGATGATTTCAACACCACCCACTCCCCAAGAGTAGTGAAATAACTGGCAAACTGCAATGGTTATTGAGCAGGCTTTACAAGGGGATCCAAGAGTAGGTTATGTAATTTCAGCTAATAAGACACACACAACCTAGCCACGCCTAGAGGCCATCCCTGGAAGTTCTCCTCCAGATCCAAGCCACACAGGTACAAGGTTTTATTTCCTGTTTTTTTTAAAACCCACCATAATGATGGTATTTGGTAAGCATGTACCAATGATCCAATCTCATCGATGTCAAATTGTGCCACACTGATGATCCCCAATTAGGGTGTAAAATGCATGTATGCATGCATGCATGCATGTATGTGGTTGGTTGTGTCATCAATGAGAGCTGTCAGTCTTACAGCTATGTATGACATAGCACTGTTCTGTAGATTTTCTGTATGGAAGAAAAAAGCACGTGTTTGAGCTAATTTGCATACCCATGATACATTTCTTTGTGGCTCTGCTCTGAAGGTAAAGTTCCAAGGCTTTAAAGTGGCCCTGTGTTGTGTGTATCTTATCAACTAATTACAGTACAGGCAGAAAGTTTGTTTCTTGCAATGTCAATGGGAGCCACACTGATGATGGCCAAGTTGGATGAAATGGGTAGGTTGTTAGTTGTTATATTCTTGAGACCTATCCGCCTTGGGTTGAAAAGCTATGTTTAAAATAGGACTGAAATATAAGACAATTACTATGTTCTGCCTAAAACGAAAAGAGCAAACCTTTTAGCCAATTTATTTAAGCATGGTGAATTTATATGTGTGTTTGATCAGGAGGAGAATTTCTTGTGGTGGCTACAAAGTGTTGTGTGTCCTATTAGCTGAAATGGCCTAACCTACTATCACATTAAAGGCCTGCTAATCTTCATTTCTTAACCCTTCCCCTACCCCCGCATGATATTGCCAGTGTAAGGGAATCCAACATAACTCCAGAATGTGAGCAACCCATCCTATTGAACACAACAATACTGGGGAGTTCCTTATGAATTGAAGGCCTGCTCCCAAACAATGCAATAGAAACTGAGATGCAAGAGGCACTCTGCATTATCCCTATGCATCTAGGGAAGATGGGAATGTTAATCCTACCTGAAGTGGGACACTGACTGTTCTTGGTATGACAGGATTATAGTTAGTGACCCAATTATGCTGACATTTTTAGTGACAAATCATTGATCTTTAGATTGACTCTTATGCCTCATAATGGGATATTGTTATCCGAAAGTTCATATTAGGCGTCAGTAACTTAGAAGCGGTTCACTTGACCTAAGATTATTACCCAAAGACATTCTTAGAAAATAAAAGATTTCAAATGTTTTGTTCATGAGCATGCTTAAATGTTAAGTTCAAGTATGCTAATAGACTCAAGCACACTGTTAAACTGTTCCCTAAACACCCTTTATCTCTTAAATTGATATGCCCATGAAAGTAGAAAGGTTGATTTAAATGCCTTTTTAAAAAAAAAAAACCTATTGGTTCTCAAAAGGAGAGTTTGACCAAACCTGGTTTGATTTTTCCCTTTCTCTAACGGTATAGCAAACTAAAAAGCAATTGACTGGAGGCTTCCCCTGCGGAATGGCAGGAGTTATGATTAATTTAAAACCTTGCAGCCAGGGGCGTTGCTGGGGGGGGGTTAAGGGGGCTATAGCCCCTGATCTTTCGGCTGTAGCCCCGGATAGAATCTCAGGAGCTACAGCCAAAAGATTAGCTAGCCCCCAGTCCCAACAGTTCCGACATCAGCGTAGCCCCGAGTCTTTTCCAGACCTAGCAACTCCCCTGCTTGCAGCTATCAGCCTTCAGTTTTGTAAATGTCACGCTGAGTCGGATAGATTTGCCAAGACTTAAAACCTCAGTAGCTGTACATGAAGACCCATTATGCACCTCACTGTTCATATCCTCTTAGGCTGAACCATTTCTGGTGTTCAGTGTGGTGCCATGCAGAAGAAAGAAGTCCTATCAGTTTGGGTTCAAGTGCCTACTTTGGGGTAGGACCATGTCTGATTTGCATACATTTCTTTTTTCATGTGCAATGACATGTCAAGTTAAAAAGAATGGTCTGGCGGAGTGGACGACGAGTGGCAGTCCTGCAGTCCTGCCGGAGTGCTTTGAGAGTCTGTTGCTCATTTCTACTGAGTGTTGCTGTGTGGGAGGATCCATACAAATACCCCATCCACCCGCGGAGCGGACGCGGAGTGGACGACGGGTGGCAGTCCTGCAGTCCTGCCGGAGTGCTTTGAGAGTCTGTTGCTCATTTCTACTGAGTGTTGCTGTGTGGGAGGATCCATACAAATACCGCATCCACCCGCAGAGCGGACGCGGAGTGGACGACGAGTGGCAGTCCTGCAGTGATGACTGTCAGGGCTGCCAGGGCAAACAGAGAAATGAGAGATATCGACCCCAGTGACGCCTCTAGAGAAGAAGAGGAAGGTAGGCGCCTAAGAAGTGCGTAATTTTGTCAGAAACCTGGCCAAAAACAGCAGCCAATCTCCTCAAAAGAACAGCCGGTGACTACTCCTTGCAGGACAAATATGTGCAGAAGCGTGGAGCCTCGGAACTTAAAAGAACCCATCGTACTGGTTCAAACGGAAGTTTACCAACAGACAATGTGTGAAAAACCGGCTCTTGTAGCCAAAATTATCAAATATAAAAACCATCAGCATCCTGCTCCAATTGAAGATTTCATCAAGGAGAGTTCCCAACACCAACACCATCAATGCCAAACCTTACCTGCTGGGGTGTCCGCTTCGGCGAATGTCCAGGAGCTGGACCCGGCCCTGGCCCCGGCCTCTCCTCGTGTGGAGCGTGTCCTGACCCCGCCCCCCTGCCTGCGTGGCAGCTGCAGTAGCGCTGGACCCCACGGCAGCGGCTCTCGAAACAGGGCGGCTACCCGTTTGGGAAGGTGGGGAGGGGTTGGCGTGGCGGGACAGGGAGGTTGAGGAGGCCGACGAGGACGAAAACGCTGGCCCGGGAGCTAGGACGGCTGATTCCCCCCAGTTCTCCCCCCTCGGGGGGCCGGCATGCACTCCCTGCCCCACATCGGTGGCTCTCGGAGGAGGGCTTCCATCAGTGGGTGTTGCAGAGGGGCGGAGGAGGGACGAGGAGAGAGCGAAGACGGGCGACGGAGAGAAAATGATGGAGGAGGGCGCAGGCCCGTGTGAGAGTGGGGCCGAGGAGCTCCAACAGAAACCGTTCATGCCTCTCCCGCCGCAGCCTGCCCTGTCAGGGCAGGTACAGGTGGTGGCGCTATTCCACGCACAAGCGGAGGAAAATGCAAAAATTAAAGCTGCCCAAGATCAAAATGAAATGACCGAAACCATCGAGCAGATGGGAAATAACACAAACACAACGAAAAGACAGAGAACAATGTCCATGACCAATAAGGTATATAAGAGCCGCAATACCCTGAACAACAAGAAAGGTCTCAGAGCAAAAAAATCAATGCAAAAGCCCAAACCAGTGCAAAACATACCCCAAACAAAGCCGGTTAAAGACAAAGAAAATCAGTCTAAGCGAGGGGAGGGAGGGGCACTCAAAAATTCTATAAGGGACTATTTTCTGGCTCATGGAAGACAAAGACCAGTAAATGGGCTCCATCCCATGGAACTTTCGGACCTGGAAATACTGGAAGCATTAAACAAATGTCTACCTGTGGCCAAACTGCAAAGACTGGAATACAATGCCAGTGAAAAACCAACCTCAAAAAAAGGTGCAGCCCTAGATGTGAGAAATGAGACACTAAATCAACCAAACGAAGAAGAGAGGGTAGACAGGGAGACACCCAATTTGACATCTCCTCCAAGGAGATCACAAAAACTGTCAGAACGACAGCTAAATCTGTCGCCACTAAACGAATTCAGCAAGCGTGACGACAAGGTAAATCCAGACAAAGATTGCGCAACAGTGAAGGATGTAGCAGACACTATGGATGAAACTGATGTCTCCAGCGGCCCACCAATAGAAACATGCGAGGGTCTCCCCCAATCAACTCCTGATATACTATCACCAATGGGGGCAGCCGCCTCACACTCAGAAAAAGATAAAAAAGAGATTACTGATGAAGCGCATAGAACACTGAAAAAAACATCTCAGCAGGAAGAGTAAAGCCAACAGAGCGGCCAATGTCTATACGACGGGCGAGTATGTCAACGGAGAAGTTATCCCCGACAGACATAAATGAACTTAACCAAGATCTGGCCTTGAGACCTCGACACAATATAAACCAGAATATGTGGGGCAATGATAGCCATAGCCCCCTCACAGATAGTAACAAAAATCGAAGAGTATCATTGGAAACAGCAAGGCCTTCACGAAGCCAATGGGCAAACATGACAACAACGTCAAACGACTCACCAGCAAGGAGAGTCTCAACACAACAACAATCGGCAAGCCCGGCGGACCTCTCAAACAAAACAAAAAAAATAGACCTATTATCTATCATGTCATCAGTAAATATAGTGCTATCACCATTTTTGAAGCTGTATGAAACCATTGCAGAATCATTGAAAGATCATACAAGTATACAAGCGATGATTCACAGTAAAGTTATCTTCTTAGAAGCCTACGTTATGGCCTTGGAAGCAAGGAAAACAAACACCTTGGATGCAAATGAGGACGTATTCGCTCCACGTAAACAAGTGAACCACCAAGACAAAGAGCAAACCGTGGTGGGAAAAACAATTGGGACCCAAACCGTCGCAATTATTGATTTAACAACAAACAAATTAGCAAATGAGGAAACAAATAAAAGGGCGAAGACAAAACCACTACCGGGTCAAACTAACATAAACTTGAAACCAAGAAAAATAACTTCACCTAGATTAAACAAAACTGGAGCTCAAACTGCAGAAGGTATCTTTCAATTCTTCACACGTCCAGTAACTCAAAAAGATACATCACAAATGGAAGACAGCGTAGTAAACTTACAACAAACAAAGAACCAAGAAATGTCGGAAAAAGGAAACACCAGCTTATCACCAACAACAATTGACTTTATCGAAAACGAAGAACTGATGAACCTGAGCCAACAGTTGACACAACAGGCCCCGATGACCTCAAAGCTGGACAGACTCAGTGAAACAACAAACTTACAAACTAGCGGGGAAAAGAGTAAATCAGAATCACTACAGAGTAAGGAGGAAGAGAGTTGTGAGAATGCAGCGACAGAAACTAGGGCAAAGGAGAAAAGTCAAAATAAACTGGACACTCGGTCGCTAGAAACAGCAAGACAGATAAGTTTAAAACTTATGATGAAAGAAACGAAAAGAGAAAGAGAAAGGGCGAGATCAAGAACCCCAGATAAGCGGACTACCAGATATTGAGAGAAAGAGCAAAATCGCACTTACTCAAAACAGATGGATTGTGAAAACGATAAACCAGACAGGAGACCCCAAAACAGTCGAGAGGATCAACGAAGAAACAGAAAAAGCTACAAAAGCGAAACACCAACTCGGCCTTGCACTAAATCTAGGAATGCTAAAATCAGGAATAACAACAAATATCGATCCTGCTCCCCAAGGGACCCAGAGGAAACAGTCTTTCGCTATAGATCCAAGATGCCGAAGTATAAGCAAAAATCGAGAAAAGTGGACAAAGCGAAATGGCGAATAAAGCTGATACAAGTGGAAGAAAATAGAGACAAGATAATATTGAACAGCAATTCTGTGTTAAAACTATTCAAGTATATCCAAAAGCTGAAACATTAAATCAGAAGACTTGCTAGTGGTAGAGCCTAGCCACGTAGACACCAAGGCTGAAACGGTGCCGTACATAGCATCAACAATGCTGAAAAACCTTTTCTTTAACAGCAAAACGGAACTAGAAGATATGGGATATGAGCTAAAAGTGCAATCCGCAACAAGTACAGAAAATACAAAAGGGATACAGAAAGCAAAGAATACAATACGTTCCGGGAAAAACAAGCAGCGAAAAATTATAAACATAATACATTAACAACTCCACGGAAGAAAAAATCTACAAATACTAAGGAAAGAGTTAAAGAACGGGAGCCCGAAAAGAGATCAGGGGGAAATCAGCCAGCCCTTAAAGAAAATAACAACTACGATAATCCAATAAAGACAAAAGATATAAGAAAGACCAACAGAGCCAGGACAACTTCCCTAAAATCAGATCAAAATCGACAAAAAGAACGCAAACTTCAAAAAAAATGTGAACCAATGAAAGGGATATGGTCCTGGTTGCCAAAAGCGTTGAGTGACAAAAAGCAAATATAGCAATGCAGCAGAGACGAGCACATTTCTCAGGAAAGACCTCGTTTGACTCACCAAAAGCAGATGATAAAAATGTGCTCGTGGAACACGAGAGGACACAACCACTTACTGACTACTAGCGACATGGACTTGGGGGCTTATGACTTAATATGCCTCCAAGAGACTTGGCTGACTGAATCACCCTCAATGAGGGGTTTTGAACTTATCCTGGCACTGGCCAAACAAGGGCGTCTAGGAAGACCTACTTCGGGCCTACTGATCGCCTGCAAAAATGATTGTGGGATCAAACTGGAAGAAAACCTGATTAGCAATCAAATGATATTGATGGTCAAGGCATCATGTTAATAATGTATAATTATGAGTAATATAAGCTGTTGGAGTACTAATTTAAGTAATAACTCACAAACAGCTCACTTTGGCAATCGATTACTCCAACTGGGAGAATTAAAGCAGCTGTGAAGATTTCTTAGTGACAGCCCTGGCCACTCAGCCCAGGGTAATGTGACCCAGGAGAGCGGTCAGGACTCTCAGGGAAACCCTCAATGGGAAGAAAACCCTGGACGAAATCCCAGCTCGTGCAGATCAGGCTAATGGTGGAAGGTTGGACGTCTCCGACAGGAACCCCCGGGAATCATAAGACACACAAGACACCTTGTCTGCAGGAATGAGAAGTGAAGAAATAGGGAGCAGGTTAGAGGAGGGCCCAGAGAAGGGAAAGGAAAGGAGAGATCAATGGAAATCCTCTCACCCGAAAAGGACTGAGGGAAAGTTTGGATCTGGAACCTGGCTGAGTAGGAAAGCTTTGGGCGAGTCGGGAGAGTCTGGAAGGATAACAGGATATGAGGACCAGGAAAAAATACTCAAGGAAATCCTAGAGAAAGGGAACTTACTCAGATGGGGAACTGGCCGGAATGGGAGACAAATAAGGTTGATTCGCGAAGCCGATTGAGAACAAAACCAGCGAAAGCGGAGGGAAGGATCTGAAGAGAGAAAGTAACACAGGGTAAGTAGGAACCGCAAACACAGAGGGAAATGAGAGCATGGAGAGAGAGGATTCAGAAGCGAACTCACGGAGCGTCAAAGGCAGAAGCGATGCAAAGCACCGGCCAATTCGTTTCCGGATAAAGGATCACGTGATCGGTCGTCCGCATGTCAAGGGAGCGTGCAACTACTAGACCACTACCTGCCGGTCGGGGAGAATCACCAGCTTCCATCTTAGAAATGTTAGGAATCAGAGCGCCGCACAAGCGGGTCCGTGCCCATAAAGACCACTGGTTTACCCGGATGAAGCAGGAAAAAATGCCGCACAAGACGGGGTGTGTGAACCCCAGAAGCTGGCTCCCAAGTTCTTTCAGCAGGAGAATAACCCTTCCAGTCAATCAGAAACTGCAATCGACCACAATGGAATTGTGAGTCACAGATAGCAGCTACCTCATATTCAGGACCACTGTCAATGAGAATCGGAGGAGGTAGAGAATCTCCATCTCGATGAAAACGATCCCGCACCACTGGCTTAATCTGAGACAGGTGGAAAACCGGGTGAATCCGAGACCAGGAAGCAGGTAAGGCAAGTCGGACAGTGGCCGTCCCAATCTTGGAGAGGACTAGAAAGGGACCAAAGTACCTGGGGGATAGCTCAGATGGGACCAAATGACGAGGAAGAAATCTTGAAGCCAACCAGACCGAATCCCCGATGGTCAGTTCCTTAAAGTCTCGACGATGAAGATCAGCGTACTTCTTCGCTCGATCCTGAGCTTTCTGTAGCGACTGCTTAGCCAGTCTCTGTCCCTCATGGATATCTGCAATCAGAGAATCCACACCCGGACAGCCAGAATCGGAGGGAGACACATTCGGAGCAAAGGAAGGGTGATAACCATAGGTACAAAAGAAGGGAGTGGACTGGAGAGCAGAATGTAAAGAATTGTTGTACGCAAACTCTGCAAGTGGGAGCAATTCCACCCAATTGTCTTGAGCCACAGAAATAAAGCACCGTAAGTATCCCTCGAGGGTTTGGTTCAATCGCTCAGTTTGACCATTCGTCTGGGGATGGTATCCAGAAGAGAGGGCACATTTAATACCCAGAATGCGACAAACCTGTTGCCAAAAGAGAGAAGTATACTGGGGACCTCTGTCCGACACAATAGTGTCTGGTAGACCATGGCGAGAAAACACCTCAGAGAGAAAAATGTTGGCCGTGGAAGGAGCATTTGGTAATCTTCGCAAAGGAGTAAAGTGTGCTAACTTGGTGAAGTAATCGATCGATACCATGATAGTAGTCATATTCGCTGATGGCGGTAGGTCAGATATGAAATCAGTGGAAATGATCTGCCAAGGACGGTCTGGTATGGGCATTCTTGCTAATAACCCTAACGGTGGTGAGCGAGGAGACTTGGCAAGAGCGCAGATCTTACAGGCGGCAACATAGTCCCGGACATCAGATCTCATGGAAGGCCACCAGAAATGTCGTTGGATGAGTTCCAATGTGGGAAGTACACCCCTATGTCCTGCAGCTCGTGAGTCATGGCAGATTTTTAACACCTCCAGTTGTAAAGAAGGAACGGGAATCAAAACTTGAGTACCATGAAAGTAGTATTCAGTTTCCTTGGAGAGACGATAAGTAGATGCCAGGTCTTCACAGAAAGTTTTATTAAGCGTGGTGGCTGTTCGTACCTCTTGCAGGAAATCAGTAAGTACTGCAATGAACTGAGCATTGGGAAACATCTTTTCTGGGCAAAAAGAAGAAGTTGGAGAATCCTTACGGGATAAAGCATCTGCTCTTAAATTCTCTCTGCAAAGGCGAGTAAATAAATTCTATCCGAAAAGGTAAGAAGAAGTAAGCCCAACGTGCTTGTCTGCTGTTTGTGGTGTAAGCATTTTGAAGAACCTTGAGATTTTGGTGATCTGTAAGCACCAAGACAGGAAAGGGTGAACCCAAAAGCAAATGTCTCCATTCCTTGAAGGCGTGTTTGATAGCCATAAGTTCCTTCTCAAGTACTGAATAATTTATTTCAGCAGAATTAAATGCCTTGGATAAGTATGCCACCAGTCTTTCTTCTCCTTGTTCTGATGACTGTAACAGTACAGCTCCTAACGCATTTTGAGAATCGTCTGTCTCGACAATGAATTGTTTGGATTGGTCAGGGTTGATCAAAATGGTTGAGGAAGTAAACATTTCCTTCAAAATATCGAATGCCTTCTGAGCTGATTCATTCCAAACAAATGATACCCCTTTCTTGAGAAGTCGAGTCAAGGAAAGTATGATTTCTGAGAAAGAAGGAATAAATTTACGATATAAATTTGCGAACCCCAAAAACCTCTGCATGTCCTTTATCCCTGTGGGAATAAGCCAATCCACAACTGCGGATATCTTCTTGGGGTCCATGGAAATACCGTGGGAAGATAGGACAAATCCTAGATAGGTAACTTGTCTCTGATGGAATTCACACTTGGATGCTTTGCAGTAGAGATGGTTGGATTGCAGGCGTTCTAGCACGGTGTTAACATGATGAATATGTTCCTCTTGGTTGTTGGAGTGAACAAGGATATCGTCGAGATAGATGATTACGAACCGGAACAATATGTCCGCAAATAGATGGTCCATGAATCTCTGAAATATCGAAGGAGCATTCACCAAGCCAAATGGCATTACGTGATATTCATAATGTCCAAAGGGAGTCCGGAATGCGGTCTTCCATTCGTCTCCGGGTGCAATACGAATAAGATGGTATGCACCACGAAGGTCCAACTTAGTATACCAAGAAGCCCCTCGAACAGCTTCAACAATGTCCGTGATGAGAGGCATGGTATATTTGTCAGTAGTGGTTATTTTGTTGTGACCACGATAATCAATACCGGGGCGGAGCTCATCTGAGTCCTTTTTGGGGATAAAGAATAATGATGCCCCTGTAGGAGACACCGACTCAGAAATGAGACCATTCCGTAAATGGGTTTGAAGGTATTCTTTTAATGCCGACTTTTCTCTTTGAGAAAGAACGTACATGCGGCCAAAGGGAATGGGCTGATCGGGAAGCAGGTCTATGTGACAATCATCTCTTCGATGAGGAGGGAGATTAGGAAATTCAGGGTTTTCAAACACTGATCGGTAAGGCTGATGACAATCAGGAATCTCAAGTTGACTGATGGAAGATACAGCTTGTTTGAGAGTCTCATCTGAAGGTATGCGGATTCCCACTGATTCTTGAGAAAGACAATGATGGACACAATATTCTGATCCTAGAAAAAGGGTTCCAGCAGCCCAGTTTATGAATGGGTTATGTAGTCTCAGCCAAGGGAGTCCTAGAATAATTGGGTAATGGGCAGTTCTGATAACATCAAAAACCAGGGTTTCTTTATGACTCGATATCTTACAAGTGAGCGGAATGGTTTGCTCTTTAATGGGACCCGAACTCAGAGGGGTACCATCTACTCCCTGAATAGGAGTAACCAAAGTCTTTGGTACCTGAGAGATACCGTGTAATTTTGCTCACTCCACATCCACAAAATTACCAGCCGCTCCACAGTCTATTAAGGCCGGAATACCTGGGATGACATTTTCTGGTAGAAGGATGGAAAGAGAAACTACCACCATGGACTGATTGCTGAGAGAGTTATCAAGTGACATACTGGTCTGATACGGGGAAGAATGTTGCTGGGCACTTACCGGTCTTCCCCTAACGGTAAGGCATTGAAGTTTCCCGACTTAGGAATAGGAGAGCGACAAGGAGGAACTAAGTGACAGTCTTTCAAAACATGAGTAGAGGACCCACAGTACATACATAGTTTCAAAGATCTTCTCCTCTCCCTTTCAGTAGCAGAAATCGGTCCTCGAACGGTCCCAACTTGCATGGGTTCTTCAGTAGGAGACAGAGATTTCTGCATGGTTGAGGAATAATCCAACTGTGGTCGTGTTCCTTTCCCTTTTTTCTTTTCGCATGTCCTTTCATGCATTCGGTAATCAATTTGCATGGTTAACGTGATCATATCAGCTAGATTAGCGGGACGAGGGACTTTAGAGACCTCGTCTTTTAGTTCATCTGTGAGACCTCTCTGAAAAAGAGTGAGGAGACCTTCATCTGGCCAGCCTAATTCAGAGGATCGTTGTTTAAACTGAGTGATATACCAAAGTAATTCTTTGTTTCCTTGTTTTAAATCGAGAAGTCTCTCTTGTGTGGCAACCGAAATCTCCTTTCTTCCAAACATGTTTTTGAGGCTGTTAGTGAAGGCGGTGTAAGAATCAAGAATAACATTGTTAGAGGTAACCAAAGGGGTCGCCCAAGCTAAAGCTGGACCAGAAAGGTGTGAAATAACATAGCCTACCTTATCTTTATCGGTAGGGAAAAAGCGAGGTTTGAATGTGAATTGGATGGTACAACTGTCAAGGAATTCTTTTAGTCTGTAGGGGTCACCGTCGTACATAACGGAATGTAAGGACGAAGGGGAGTGTCTGAAAAGGCTCTAGCTACTTGATGTCGTAGTTGAGCGTTATCCTGTTTCAAGGATTGTACCTCTAATGACATGGCCTGCATGGCCGCCATTAGCTGCTGCATTTGTTGTTCCATTTGGAATTCCGATTGCCAATATTCCTTCTGGCGTCGCTTACTGTTAATAATGTATAATTATGAGTAATATAAGCTGTTGTAGTACTAATTTAACTAATAACTCACAAACAGCTCACCTTGGCAATCGATGACTCCAACTGGGAGAATTAAAGCAGCTGTGAAGATTTCCCAGTGACAGCCCTGGCCACTCAGCCCAGGGTAATGTGACCCAGGAGAGCAGGCAGGATTCCCAGGGAAACCCTCAATGGGAAGAAAACCCTGGACGAAATCCCAGCTCGTGCAGATCAGGCTAATGGTGGAAGGTTGGACGTCTCCGACAGGAACCCCCGGGAATCACACAAGACACCTTGTCTGCAGGAATGAGAAGTGAAGAAATAGGGAGCAGGTTAGAGGAGGGCCCAGAGAAGGGAAAGGAAAGGAGAGATCAATGGAAATCCTCTCACCCGAAAAGGACTGAGGGAAAGTTCGGATCTGGAACCTGGCTGAGTAGGAAAGCTTCGGGCGAGTCGGGAGAGTCTGGAAGGATAACAGGAGATGAGGACCAGGAAAAAATACTCAAGGGAATCCTAGAGAAAGGGAACTTACTCAGATGGGGAACTGGCCGGAATGGGAGACAAATAAGGTTGATTCGCGAAGCCGATTGAGAACGAAACCAGCAAAAGCGGAGGGAAGGATCTGAAGAGAGAAAGTAACACAGGGTAAGTAGGAACCGCAAACACAGAGGGAAATGAGAGCATGGAGAGAGAGGATTCAGAAGCGAACTCACGGAGCGTCAAAGGCAGAAGCGACGCGAAGCACTGGCCGATTTGTTTCCGGATAAAGGATCACGTGATCGGTCGTCCGCACGTCAATGGAACGTGCAACTACTAGACCGCTGCCAGCCGGTCGGGGAGAATCACCAGCTTCCATCTTAGAAATGTTAGGAATCAGAGGCCGCACAAGCGGGTCCGTGCCCATAAAGACCACTTGCGGCGATGTGTAACACATCATGGACCCGCCAGAATACAAATAAAGCTGGATAGGAAAAATCCACTTGCTAATAGCTAACACCTATTGGAACCCAGTTAGCATGGAGACATCCGTCTACTTAGAAAACATAGAGGCCACAATAGACGAGGCTCTGGCAGACCAGCTGGTAAAACACTTCCTGATTTGCGGCGACTTGAACGTTACCTGTGCGGGCGTGGCAGAAACCGGAGAGAATCAAGGCCAACGCTCGACAGGTAAACAACGAGGTAAACTATGGACCAAACTGATGGAATCAAGAAACTTACAAAACTTGCCCGAAGCTTTCCCAGATCCAAACCGTCCTCCATCGTGGGAAAGAAACAAATCTACGGCAACTATAGATTATATCTTTGTCACTGCACCTATCCTGGCAATAACCAAATCCTTCGAAATAACACGAGTAAGAGCTAGTGATCACAATCCCCTGTCAACCATCTGGGAGTCAACAAGCCCCCTGAACGACTACATTGAATTCAACGTAACTACAAACGCTCAGGGAAATCGATTGAAACTGTCTAAAGAGTCCATTGCTGACATAGAAAATAGATTCAATACTATGTCAAAGAAAATGGGCGCAAACAAAACGGATTACATCCCCCTTTTGACGAAGTACAAAAAGACATCATCTTAAAAAAAGAAAGGTGGAAATCCTCCAAGACATGTGTTTGATAAATCATTGGCGGAGAAACGCTGTGATCTTCGAAAAACCCAGCGCAGAACGAAACTTACAGGAACACTAGTAGCAGTAAAAGAAGCGGAAGTGGCAACAAGACTCTACAAGTCATGGGTAAAAGGATATAGATTGATTCTTTACCAGCAAGATGCCGAAAATGTTCTAAAAACCATAAACAGAAGAAATAGAAAAGAATTTTGGAGCACATTGAGATCCACCTACGACGTGCAAGAAAAATCCATAATAAGCGAGATTGTAGAGGCAACATGGACAAAACACTTTACAACCATGTACCTGGCGCCAACAACTCAAACAGGGGCATCAATAGAGCATAACCTGGAGCCATGGGCAAGAGTGGACGACCCAGAGGAAATTCGATTAAAGATCTCGGGCTTAAAAAGCTCACGAGCCCCAGGTCCCGACGGGATTACGAACGTGGATTTAAAAACAAACCTAAAGGAGTGGGCCAGCCTACTGAGTAAAATCTTTGAAAGATGTTCAAACCTGAAAATGATACCGTCCTCTTGGAAATCAGCTTCGGTGGTACCTATTTTCAAGAAAGGAAACAAAAAGGACGAGTAAATTACAGACCAATTGCTCTTCTCGATGTAATGGGGAAAGTGTTTGGTTCAATGCTCCTCGACCGCTTTAAGATCTGGGCGGAAAATTCACCTTGCAACGACCCCTTCCAGACGGGATTCAAGAAAAACATGGGCACAGCAGCAAACATCTTGATGTTAAACATGCTGAAAAACAGAGTATTGGAAAGCGGTACAAGAATCTTTGTCGCTTTCATTGACCTTACTCAGGCCTTTGATCACATAGACAGGTCTAGCCTTTGGTCAAAACTGGAAGCCTGGGACTGTCCACCGGCCTTACTGAATCTGATCAAGGCCCTGTACACCGACACCAACATGCGCATCTGACTGGATCAAAGTGGTTTGTTGCCATCGCCTATTCCAACAGCACGAGGTGTGAAACAGGGCTGCCCGCTGGCTCCAGCTTTATTCCTGGCATTTATTGGTGACATAAACGAGGAAGACACTGAAACACGATCATTCCCTCCAAAAATTTGTAAAACTCCCATAACAAGACTTCTCTACGCTGACGACCTGGTCTCACTGGACCAGACGCAAATAGGACTTCAGCGTCAACTAACAAAGCTACAAAAATACATGCAAAAAAACAAATTGGAAATAAATGTAAAAAAAAGGAAATTCCTGATATTAGAAACATCTATCAGGAAAAAAGAAAAACCGAGACTAAATCTGGAAGGAACACCAATTGAAAGAGTATCTGATTTCAAATATCTAGGAGTGATCTTGGACTCTTCAAAACAGTATAAAGCGATGCAACTAGATCTAAGGACCAAAGTCAACAAAATAGCAGCCCAAGCCAGGGCCATAGACAAAAGTTTGGCAGATACCCGCTAATCCCAGTACTAGAATTTTATAAGAAAAAGGTGATGCCAACGCTTACATATGGCGGAGACACAATGATCAACCTGCCACCAAACATCTGGCCAAAAATGGAGGCGAAATTTTGGAGGAAAGTTCTAATGCTACCAAATTCCACCCTGATCGCATCGATCCGTCAAGAGCTCAGCTTACCGTCCCTCAAAAGTACAGTGACACAATCAACACTAATGTTGTACAGGAAATGCCGGATGGCAGAGCCTTTGTCAATATACAACCTCGTCAATCAGGAAATAGAAAGAAACACAAGTAAACGTCTTGTAAACTGGAATGAAGAAAACATCAGAGTGTTGGAACAGATACAGGCCGATGAAGATTTACTAATAAAGAACCCAAAGAAAATACTTACAAAAATTAGAGAGCTCGACTGGATATCTACCTTGGAAACAGCAGGAAAGAACAAACTAACTACACACCTGCCACCTAATACGAAGAAAATAAACGAGCTCCAAGAATACATTAAGAAGTTCCCATCAAGGAAGGGGAGAGACATGCTGTTACGTGCCCGTTTAAACGTACTGCCGACCAATGAGATCTTGGCCATTAGAGGCAAGTCGGAAACCAACTTTTGCCGTTTCTGCAAAACACAAGAAAAGGAAACAATCCGTCACTTACTCCTAAAATGTGCCGCAAACCAACATATAAGAGAACGATACCTAAGGTCAATCTTCTCGGACTTCATCATCTCGAACGAAGAAATATGTTGGTTTCGTTTGATTGGAGGAGAGAAAACGCAATGGCAAATAGCTACATATAAAATACTGGAAGCCGTAAATTTGCCGAGATAGGCACATTTTTAGAGAGTCAAGTTCTTTTTTCTCTTCAGCACGACAAGAGCATGACAAAAAGTCTAGTTTTGTAAAAATCTTTTGATTAAATACAAATAAATTAAAAAAAAAAAAACAATGGTCTAAGGATTGCCCAAATGAATGTCGAGGGTATGATTACTTCAAAACATTCTAGCTGTCAACCTTCCATTTCAGAAAGGTCACTCTATAGGGGTGAGCATGCCTACACCTGTGTCAAGAGCTTGATGGCCATAGAGACCAAAGCAACACCTTACTGATGATGCCTAATGTGGCCAAAACATGGCTGGGGATGCTTCTGGTCTTGTGTAGAACGGATGTGACCTAGCAGTTCAGTCTGGGACTGGCCCTTTCAGGGTGGGAGAAAGCCTCATTATTATATGGTCTTTCCTCGTCTGGAATGGCAAGGCAGACTAAAATGTGATGGCCTGAAGGATTGCCCAGATCAATGCCATAAATTATGATTCATTCGGAACCTCCAAGCCATCAATCTTCAGCTTGGTAAATCTCAGTAGGAATATGCAAAATAAAGCAACACTCAAAACCAAGTCTGATAATTACTCTCTGTCTCTGTGCCTGGATGTCATAATGCTTCATTAGCATTCTGATCTTTGACAGTGCATTGTGACATTTATCTAATAGGGCTTAGTCTTTAATTCCTAATCAGATTTGGATTTAATAGCACTGAAAAGGTGATGCTGAGGGAAAACAATTAGACAATGAAGATAAATGTCTGTTTTATCCTCAATACTGTGGATCTGCGTGGCCTTCACAGATTTATCATAATACAGTAATATAAGTAAATATTAGAAAGTAGACTTCTGTCCTTATTTACCTAATTAAATGTCATATGGATTGATTAGGCATTCAACTCAAGATTCCCTTCCTGGAAAATCATTGGTCCTTAATGCACTTCCAGGTATAACCATGCAAATGGATAAGCAATTGCTTCCTCTCCACAAATGAGAAATTGTATGGGGCTGTTAGCTTGCAGCACTTGTTTCCTCGCTGTACTTCATTAATCATTTCTGCTCTCCGACCCCCTTTTTAGTCCAGAGCCAATGGAAGGTTTTATGCTGTCAGAGTCGAAGTGTACTCTTGGACATATAGTGGGGCCACATTTGATGTGTTAATAGCCACAATGAAGTATGCTTCTGTCCATCGGCTAGTGCCACCATTGACAACTGCTTAGAACTGATTATGTTATTCTAACTATTCCTGAAATGAAGCATTCCTTAACTTGCGGACA
This sequence comes from Ambystoma mexicanum, assembly GCF_040938575.1. Taxonomy (NCBI): domain Eukaryota; kingdom Metazoa; phylum Chordata; class Amphibia; order Caudata; family Ambystomatidae; genus Ambystoma; species Ambystoma mexicanum. The sequence continues at coordinate 976,924,322 of NC_090929.1, read as the reverse complement.
CCCTTTGGAAATAAAAGAGAGCGAATTGGTTTGGTGTGGAAACATGAATGTACAGTTCCTTTACAGCCTACACGTGTGCATGCGTGCAGCAGGAAAAGCAGGCGTAATACCACATGTGCGCAGCTTTATGACAGCACACACAGAGGAATGCTGGGCCGTGCGTTCTTGTAGAGCCATTCATTTTTCTGACAGACTGATAGTGTTTAACTTCCTGGATCAGGCGAAATGCCCGATGACCCTGGTGACCCCACAACGTGTATTCTTTCTCAATTACATATGGCAATGACGTAAGGAATTATTTACATTTTGAGCACAAGACAACACTGAAACTGGTGTCTTCACAGGGAGGTCGACAGCCCTTGCAAAGTCAGACGGGGATTAGCCCACTATTCTACTAACGGCCAAAGCCCACACGCAAACAGGGTGCGTGATACCGGTTTTGTGAAATGAAGCTCTAGGGTCCTGTATCTCCTCAACGTAAACATGAATTGTCATAAGTGGCCGCCAAAGAGATGGAGCTCTCTACTAGCTCTGCAGGAAGAGAATTCTCAACCTTGCCCTGGAGGATGTTTGGGGAGGGCCAGAGAGCCATTTTACGAGGGTAAAAGGAAAGGCAGGTGGAGATTAAGGTTTCAAGTGAGAAAATGACTTTGACCTCTAACCTGCTGAGGTAAAAGTTCTGTTACCCGAGGACAAACCGGGTGAGAATAAACAGATGTCTACTTCCTAGAACCAGTTTAGTTTTCTCTTTTTTCCTTAAAAGTTGGTAGGGCACAGTTTGTGTATCTCTTGTCCTTGCAACCTCCAGATTGAACCCTAGTTTACGCATACGCACATCTGGCATTCGCTGCCGCGCTTGTCTGTCTGCTGTATCACTCTCCCCTGCCCTCCCTTTGATATACTTTTCTTATCGATATTGTACTTCATTTCTGATGGGGTTCAGCAATTTAATGTAGTCATTTATTATTACGGTAACAAGAAACATATGAACAAATAGAAGCAATAACATATTATCCTTATTTAAAATAACTTTATTTCGGAGCTCACGCTCATAAAATGCATCACATATGATGAACACATCTTTATATACATCGCTAACACACTTAGGACCTAATTTACAAAAACCTTTTCCAGTGGCACAATCCCATTGAAAAATGCTTTGTAAACCAGGCCCTTAGAATAAAACAAATGCTCCCTTTCTGTCAGCTAAACGTCACGATCAATATTTATAACATAATTTGATTGTGCTTATATAATTTAAATGTAGCATTCATAATGTATTTAAAAGTCATCCTACATAAGAGTACAGTGGATAGCTAAATAAAACAAGCTTTGGTAAAGCTAACAGTTTGGGCTCTTTTTTATGTGTGTGATAGGCATTTCACGGCACTGATATTATGGTACTACCTGGCGATAAGATAACAACAGCTGTAACATGGAGTGTTTACCTAGACATATGACCAAATGCTTGACAAATGCCTATCTAATACTTAAACATGGAGAGATGAGCGTTTCCAGTTAGGTCCTTTCCTCTAGCTCTCTTCACAATTCAGCCCGACTTAACGCGGTGCAGTGCAGTGCTCAGTGCCTGGAGCTGCCGGCTGACCTTTCCTGATAGTGAACTGTGTTGCCAAAGCCCCCCACGCACTGATCACAGAACGAGGTGAAAGAAGTGGGAGTGCTGAGGAAGAGCACGACCTATTAAGGCAATGTTGTGCTGCGTATCTCCATCCCCATTCCTTGCCTCTTCTCTCAAGGCTCCCTTTGCTTCCATCAGGCTACGTCACTCTCCGCTGTTCCCCGCCATCCCCTGTTCCTGGCAGTGAGTGCATCCCGCACCCTGCAGGAATAGGAACAGTTACTGGTGGACAGGCGGTCTAGGCTAGTAGACACACACAGAGGAGGATTGGGTGTCTGCTTGCAGTGATTACTGATTGGGGGATACCTAACTGTACAAATCCTCAAGGAGAAGCTAAATACACCATCTGCAGTGGCTAAGTCGTCTTATGGTAAAGGGGTAGAAAGTGTCTAAATCTCTATCGAGGCAGCGTCTGCATTTTGAGCTGGTAAGAGTGCGCGCTGTGTGGACCGCATTGTTATTTGTTTGATTTTGCATCCCATTAACTGTGCTATGTCTGCATCTAAACTCCAGAGTGTGAGACTAAAAATCACAAACAAGGGTCTGGTGGCACTCCAAGTAAGGGAATTGCTCAAAATGCTCTGTCACTCATGGACGCTAAACTAAGACCTTTAGAAGATGGGAATGGCAAGCCAGATACTCTCTTTGATTTGCTTACCTTGCATGCTTCATCTCCCCTCCTCTCCAAGGTGGTGGGCTCCCCGCTTGCGACACACAATCATCCTGAACAATCTGCCTTAAACATAACAAGCCTTTTAACTGAGACCAGGATTGAAGGCCTTTCTTGCTCAAACCAGCAAGTGACTACACTGGAGGGGGGGGTGGTCCAGGAGTTTTCCGTCCCACACCTCCTGGGTCTCCAGAAACCACAAGTGGCTGAAAATACAATTCAAACTAAAGACTCGAAGGACTCTATTTGTGTGAAAACGTGGAAAGCATCACTAATAGAGAGTATTGAGTAAATGCCTTGGGGTCCAGACTTTTTAAAGCTCCAGCTGACCTTTTATCAAGCCCTCTCTTGGCTAACCCCAAACCTATACTCAAATTGCCCACAAACAAAGACTTCTTTACACCCTGCAATTTTGAACTAAGACACAATTCCAGCATTCTTGCAGAAATAGAATCTCTAGGGCCAGCCTCTATCTCTGCCTTGCACCTCCTCGTAGAGTCTATACTAAGGCTTTATGATAATATCAAGGCTACCGTACAGGGAAATGCCTATAAATTAGGCTTGCTTGATGCAAAAATGGATGAACTCTCGGAAGCCTCTAATTCTGCACACTCCAATCTGCCCCTCGCATCAAAGATCGGGTTAAGCAATCCTTAACAGTCCACTGATGCTTCTGCAATTCCTGAAGTAGTCTGGGTCACTCATGAAGAGATCATTGAGACACATCCTGCTGAACAACCTATGGAGTATGGGGTGACTCCTGATACCCTGTCAGCTTTACTAGACTGTCTTTCAGGGGAGCGGTTGCCAGAGCCAGATAATACCCAGCTACAAAAAGATAGCTCGGTTACTGAACACCAGGACAAATCTCGGTTTCAATTAACAGTGGCTTTCAGCAATACAAAATCCACATACAGCAACATAAGGCAATAAAAGAGGTTGTCAGAGAAAAAGAAATAAAAAAATCTACCAGCTCCAAATTTGAACAAACAGAAAAAGGTGCAAAACTTCATAGGCGCGCTCTCAAACATCGACTCAACCAAGGATCTTGCCGCTGAACAGCAGAAGTAAATCCTGCCCCCCTCTAAATCCCAAACTGATCCTGGTTCTCTACAAGTTGGGAAACCTAATAAAAAGGCCCACTCTAAGCAGAGCGAGATTACTACATTCTTGGGTAACTCAGTGCCTACTGTATCTAACTGCTCAGAAGTTTCCAAAGAGCAGTCAACTGAGCCCTCTGCCTCAACATCTATGCAATCATTTGACGTTTGGGGGACACCCACCTTGAAAGCAGTCACTACCGGCTTGTTGTTACCATCAGATCTTCTCCCTCAGGAGGCCGGCCCTTGTTTCACCTTAAACCAACCTAATCAAGATATTTTTGAAGGCACTGTTATGGGTTGGGTTTCTGATGTGAAAGGGATCGGAAAACCAGCTATGAATAGATCACAAATTCTGAAGTGATTCCAGTTAATTCCTGTCGTACGCGCCTTACGTTCAGATGACATAGTGCACATCACTTTCTCCAAAACACGGTTTAACAGGTCAGCCTGTTACTTCACTCCCAATATGATTGCTCACATTTTCTGGAGAAAACACCATTCACTGAAATCGGTGGGGTATGAATAGTTTGATTTAAGTGCAGAAACAGCGATGTCTGACTTTTTAAATCTTCTACCCCTGCCTCAAAATGGGGCTTTCCTTCCTGCAAACATCTCAACACTAAGCCCCAAAACTTGAGCTGGATTTACAGCAGCCACATTCGAGGACTGGTCCTGGCTGCAAGCAGCTGTACCAATGTTCGCAAAAATCAAATCAGCTGCAAAACCTCTCTAGGATGGGGGGCTCAAACTTGTTATCATGGAACGTTTGTGGCTTTAACAACTTGGGGAGGGACCCAAACACGTGTGAGAGATACAAACAATCTTGATTCAGGAATTCATGGCTACCACTCCAATAACACTGGAAGGTTTCCACATGTACTGTAATGTTGCAACAAAAGGGATAAAGGATCGCCATGTGGGGGTTTAGTGATTGCTATTGATTTAAGACTAACTTGCAGTCATCATGAGATTGTTACTGCTACACCTGACTTATTGGCAATAAGCCTTAACTTGAAGGGTACTGGAGAGAAGTTTTTGATTGTGAATGTGTACTGGAATCCGGCCAATTGTCCTTTGTCGGGTTTTTTTGAAGACATGGCTGTAGTGTTAACTGGGTGGCTAAGCCAGACTTCCACACATACAGACATCTTGGGTAGTGACTTCAATGTCAACTGCGCAGTGGGAGGCAATTCAGTGGGGCGGGGTACACAATGCTTTAACTTCCCCTAATTGCGAGTGCACCAACAGATGTTTGGATTAATCATTTGGCAAACTGGGAGTTGGACATTCGCTTACCAAGGGATCATGAGCTGCCACAGCCTTTTTACACCTGGTCCAGGGGATATAATAGGTAATGGATTGATCATTTTCTTGTAACACACTCGCTAAAATCCTGATATGGCTTTTTGTCTAGAGATTCTCGGGTCGGCAGTGACCACCTGCCGTTGACACTCACCTTGCAAATTACTGTTGAGATTCTACCGCTTCAGCTGGCGGCGTCTTTTTGCTTACCGGCAAGGGGTGGGTTGACATTGAGATGGAATGCTGTGGCCTATAGAAACTTCTTGACCACATTTAAACAAACCATAGATCTTGAGAAGGACATCACCGACTGTTTTTCTGTTGAAAATAATGGTAACACACTGAATTCATGCCTGATAGCTATGTCTAAAAAAGGGAGGTGCATTATTAATAAGCCACACCAACACAGGCATGACAGGCAAATTATGGAACTTAAAAAACACAAAAGGCAGGAATTGAAAGCTTTGAGGTTATGTTCTCCCCTGGGCTAGTATAATCTAAGAAAAAGGGCAATCAATGCCTGCTCTAAGTCACTGGTCAAATCTCTCAAGTGAGAGGCATTTGTTGCATCCCACAAGGCCATACTTTAAACCCTGGTGCAAAACAACAGAGTGGGTTTCTGGTCCACGATTAAAACTACTGTCCAGGGGGCCACCAGGCTGTTAAATTGTGACATATCGGAAGCCACATGGGTGGTTTATCTGAGCCAAAACATTTCACGTCCTGTGGAGGAGGACGATTCCATCGTTAAACTAGGCTGTAAGGGCTGGGGTCCCTGTCTGTTGGGAGAAGATGACATTCAATGGGCTATTAGGAAAGCTAAAGCAGCCAGAGCATCAGGGCTGGATGGCATTCCCCCAATGCTCCTAAAGCAGGAACCAGAGGTCTGGCTAACCCCACTCCGGACCCTCTTTGAGAGCATTTTTCAAACAGGTAATACTCCTTGTTCTTGGCAGCAATCCCTCATTATATCTATCTTTAAACAAGGTGACAGGACTGACACAAGAAACTACAGGCCCATTGCCCTACTGGACGCTTCTAGTAAAATATTTCCCTTGCTAATGCTGAGAGATCTTTCATCCCAGGTCAAATCTTTATGTCTTCTATCCAGGTATCAAGTGGGGTTTCGGCAGGGAATGGGGACCTCCCTTAACGCCACAGTTATTTCCCATCTCTCAGCAGCGGTTAACAAAGGGGTGGTTGGCACAGGGTGGTTGGCACAGTTTACATGGCTGCCATTGATATCTCCAGTGCCATCGACACAGTCAGTCGGCCCAACCTATGGAACAAACTACTCTGTGGTAATGTACAGAGGGAAATGGTTGAGATATGTCATTACTACACAGGGATTCCTCACTTAAAGTCAGATTGACCAGGGAGGGGGCTACCTCAGCACCAATCAGAACTTTTGCGGGGCTCAGACAGGGTTGTGTGGTGGCACCTACTCTCCTTGATTTATACACAGCAGATGTGGCTCCAGTGTGGGAGGCAGGCATCACAAACCCTGTAAAAATAGGCACCCTTGTCTTGGACTGGTGAGCATTTGCTGACAATATTGCCCTATTTGATAAAACACCTATTTGGCTATTCAGGAAATTTACACTTTTCCATCAGTATGCTGGGAATAATAATCCAAAGATAAATGAAGGCAAGTCTAAGATAATGGTGTTTACTACTAGTAAGCATCCAATCTCCTTTATCTGGAGGGTGGCTGTGACCCCCTGGAAAGGGTGTCCACCATGAGACATCTTGGATAAAATGTAATCTATGCTCAATCTTTAGATGATTGGAGGTCTCTCTTCAGGGATGGTTTTTCTCCTCTCTTGGTGAAAATGAGGAGAGCGTATTCACAATTATGTCAATACTCCCTCTTGCCTCTCATTAAGTTCTACCTACAGAAGATCGATCCAACAATTCTCTATGGGCTGTACATTGCACTCCTTGATTTGGGGGTTCCTCTAATTATTCTACAGGGAAAGCTTTGGAAAAAGACCTTGGGGTAAAATAACTTGGTATCAAATTCGGTGGTGAGGCACGAATTAGGTCTTACGTCCCCGGCAGCCAGGGCAGTGTGGAAAAAGCGGGCGGAATATGCAACATTTTAAAAACCGCCTGCCAATTCCATTTACCAATGTTTTGGCGAAACATCAATTCTCCAGTCTGCAGTTACAATTCGAGACTTCAAGCAGAACATGGGTTGCATCTTCCACCAGATCAGCGCCTCAATTGTGAACTAAGGGCTACCCCAAAGATGGTCAAGAGGAAACTCTTTGACACTGATTGGGCCGAAACATCTGGCTTGCTTCCTACTTACTCTGTCTATACAGAAATAATAATTTTGGGAGGAAGAAATCAGAAACACAAATGTATGTGTCGTTGTTTCATGTCCTAAAGTGTGCGGTACATATATGCATTTTCGTTTAAATCAATTCCCTACTCTAGAGAGGAGGATCAAGTGGGATGAATTGGTAACGAGTGCTAACTGTAGATTCTGCCAGGAGAAAACTGTAGGGACCCTAAAACACATAGTATCACAATGTGTGGCTTTTGGGGAGGCTAGATGCCGCTACCTAGGGGCCCTGACTGTATCTGACATGTTTTGGATCAGATTGATGTGGAAAATGGAGTCCGATTGATATTAGCATTATTTGCATGTTTATGTGTTGTTTCAAAGAATTTGGATGGATTTTAGATATGCTTTAAATGTGATTGTTTTCTAATTTTGTTTTACTCATTTTGTAAATTGTTGCTATTTGTGAACGGCTTGCTTTTGCAAGCTATAACACAATAAAAAAGTACACATAAGCACAAACAGTTGGCTTTGTCACTGCTTGTTTTTAAAAGGACTTCAGTGGAAGGAACATATAATTATCAAGCGACTGAGGCCACACTTGATTAAGGCATGTTTATTACACCATTAGCCATTTAATGATGCGATTTAGCCTTTAACTATCAGCAGACTGCTTAGAAATAACACTGACAGGCTAACGTTTGATTGTACTGCTTGATTGCCTGAGCTCAAAGAGATCCCAGTAGGATGTGTTTTGGGCACAGGGGGGCAGGTAGTTGCTGGGAATGGCCATAAGGATTACCATGGCCAGCCATTGGGTGGGTGGGATGAATTGCCTTCTGGCAAGGGTGTAAAAGCCCTGGATGTTTTTATTTGTATTACATTAATAAAATGATGCAGGTAATTCCATCTCTGAAAGGGAAATCTGCTGATCAGATTCCCCTTTCATAAACTCTGTGCCAAAAGCACAGTGTGTACCTGTGTCTTGCTGGATGAGTACCATGATTTGCAGTGCCTGCACTACCAGTGGCACAGAGCATGTCCAGAGGTCACAGGACAGAAACCTGAATGGCCATTCCTTTTCTTCGATCTCACCCTGGTGGACACCCTCCACCAGTGACAGCTGCACAGCAGGCAGATGCCCTGGGTTCAGGCATCAACGGAGCACACCAATTCATAGGGAGTAGCCTCACACCAGCGTGCTGCATTTCTAAAGGGTTTTGTTCCTATTGAGAAGGGGAGTGGCCAGAGCTAGGATATCAGGAGCAGGGTCTGCACATCTTTTGGAGGGTTCTGCCATTTTTTTTTGCCTTGCCTCTCTTTCGCTTTACTGTTCACTCCACTTCCCCTGGAGCAAAGCACTTTGGTGAGATTATAAGGGAAAAGGCCACTCATTTCAAGAGCATGGCTTGGACACCAAAGCAGGCAAGCTTCAGTCCACTCTCCTTGGGACGTTTGCCTATAAAAGAAGGGGTCTCTCTTTGAATCATCTTGGTAATCATCTGGATTCATCTTGAGCCTTCTTGAAGATTTCACTGGACCCTGTTTAGAGAGCGGTCCTTTCTAAAGACCTCCAGTTGTGAGATGAAGGCAGATGTTCCAAGGTACAGACCAGCTCTGTCCCCTAACCATCCCCAGGGACCATTGAAGGTGATCTGCTACTGCAACATGACTTACCTCTACGCCAGCCACAGAAGTACCAAGGACCCCACCATGTTGGAGGGCCCCTGCAGTTGTGTGCCAGCCTCACCCGTGTCTGGAACCCAGAGAAAAAGGACCCGGCTCGTCCCTGAGTCCATGGATTGGGACTCACAGCAACCTAAGAAGTGACCTGCTGCTGGAGACAGACCTCCTCTCTGCCATCCACAGTGGTACCCAGGACATCACTGTTTTTAAGGACCTCTGCAGCTGTGTGCCAACCTCCCACTCTTTGGGAGCATGTGAAAAGGACAAATCTTGTCCCAGAGCCTCTGTATTGGTATTCAAAGTACCCTGAGAACCTAGTAGTGTTTGCCATTGAACTGCTTGGAGTATGTTTCAAGAACTGTTCAGCACAGTTCAACCAGCATGGCTGTCCGTTGCTGCCTTTTTCTCTCTCCCAATCTTTGCACAGCACCAAGAAGTCTGATTCAGAGCCACTGAACCACCAAGAACTGCAAAGAAAATTCTGTTGATTGCTAACTGCCCCCTTGGTCAATGTCTGGGCTCTAGAGACTGTTAAGTCACTTTTAACCCTTTTAACTAACAAGTATAAATCCTTTTCCAAGAACGTTGTTGCTTTTGCTTGCCTTTAACCCTGCATTAATTACCCAAAGTGCTGGATCTACTTTCTTTGCTTAGTCTGTGTTCTTTCCTCAGGGGTGGGCTTTGTGTTGTGTTTTTCTAGTTTGTTATTATTGTACATGGTGTACTTAATTAAAGTGTAGATACTTTTATAGAACCTTGATTGAAAATGTCTATATTTTAGACTGTTTAACGTCACTGTTTGGGTTGCCACTGAACCACAGCCACACCACTCTTAAGAGTATAGCCTTCCCTCAGACCACGTTACCACAAAAGATAAAGGAGGCATATCCCTTGCATGTGCCTGTTTTACCTTTATGATTGTGTTGGGTCTTAGTTTATAGAACTGTGAGAACTGAGTGGGCGTTTTAGCCTCTACTCATCCTTGTAATCCCGCGGGGCAAAAGTCAATTAGTCACAGTAGGTATATAATCAAACAACACCTAGGCCCTCATTACGACCCAGGCGATAAGTATCGAACATTACTTCCATGGCGTAATTTACGTTTACGCCCTGGCCCCATGTCGTAAAGTGCGGCACATTCCGACCCATCGCGCACGAGCATTACGCCATGGCGGTAATGTAAAGTACGCGATGCCGTAAATGACCCCAAAACGGCCCCTACCGGCATCGTACGCCGCGCAAGGTGCACTTCTGCCACCCATCATAGCGGTCACCGTAATTAGCGGTCACCGTAATTAGCGGTGACCGTAAATAAGCGGAACCAGAAGTAGCGTCATCGCAGCGGAACGGGAAAGAGCACGGCGGCCATCTTTAAAAACACAATCCATTGCCATCCTCCCCAACCACTCCACATCCGACCCTGAGACCTTCCATAACCCATTACCCACCCATTTACCAACTTGAAAATACCAAAAGCTGTCAAAAAAGCCTGCGATCGGCAGCGCCAGGACCGCTTCTCTCGAGAGGAACTCACCATGCTTGCAGAGACCCTCCAGGACAATGCTGCGGTGGTCTTCTCCACGCAAATGACCAGGCCGGCAATTGCCAAGAAGAAGGCCATATGGGCCCTGGTGGCAGAGCGTGTCAGTGCAGTGGGAACCTTACCCCGCAACGCACAGCAGTGTAGAAAGCGGTGGGACGACCTGAGGCTCCGCGTCAGGAGCATCCTCTCGGCGAATAGGAACCTGGCCACGGCAACTGGGGGAGGATCTGATTCACCAATCAAATTGCAAGCATGGGAGGAAATCTGTGCCTCCACTATTGGAATGGAGAGGATAGAAGGAGTAGGAGGGATGGAGAGAGGAGCCCCGACATCAGGAGATGCAGGTAGGTGGCTCAAATGAAGCCATGCAAAATTCACCAAAGTCCAATCATGTGAAGTACAATGTTGCCCCATAGTGCAAATGCAACACAGCAGCAGGAGACTGCCCACAGACACATCCGATCTCCACCCTGTACACATGCAGCATGCACACCCTAACTGCCGGCACCCACATACCTCCATGCTACTTCCACACAAAAGGCAGACAACCTGTATGCCCCTGCCTCAAATGTGCTGCATGTACTAACTGATAAGATGCCATTCGTCACAATGCAGGCCCAATGTCTGCTGACCCATCAATAACACTATCCCTCCTTTTCTCCACCACAGGCTCAGATTCAGACCCTCAGGATGAGGACACCACTGCCTCCACAGCCACCAAGAGGGCCAGGACAACTGTGCCAAGACCGCAAGCCTCCACCTCTGCCGTCCCGATGAAAACACCACAGCAGCCACAATCCCTGCCAGAGAAAGAGGACAGGGCACTGACAGCCACCACAACTGTCACCACAGAATCAGCAGAAGCAGCGCACATTACACAAATCGTGCCCACCGAAGGGACAGGCTCTGCTGCAAGCAGCACTCTTGGCGAAATCGCTGCCATTGCAGCCTCCTACGATAGTGAAGCTGGGATCATTGAGGAGATTGAGGATGCAAGCCCCACTGCCCACCTACATTCCCCCTACATATCCCTAAGCAGTCTGCATGCGGATGCCACACAGGGGCAGTTAGAGGACGAGGATTGGCCAGCCACCCCATCCCCGCTGCCGGAGGTGAGCAGCCCAATGGGTATGCCAATGCGATCAGTCATGAGCCAGAGGAATGAACAGACCCTGGATGAGATCATCACCCGGCAGCAGCAACTATCCTCGCTCCTCAATGAGCACGTTGCAGAGTGTGGGGGGGCAAAGGATGCAATGGAGAGATGTGCAGACAGAGTCACGGCTGCCATTGAGTCCTCCACGAAGGACATCTGCACAGAACTCGCCGCTGTGCGGCACGTAATCTCAGAACTGGTACAGACCATTCTGGACATGCGTCCAAATGTGCATGCAGGAACCTCCTCGTCAACCAGCTCGGCACAGAGCAGCCCCATCCGACGATCAGGGAGGAACCTGCGCAGCACGGGCAGGGGTGCCCCGGGGGTCAGGGGAGGGGACTGTAATTAGTGGCTGGACAGTGGAGAATTACTGCATCACACACTGCTGCACAGACTCACTCACACCTTCGTAGGGATTCCAGGGGGGAGGGGGGAGTGGGTGTGTTGGGGTGTTCAGGGGGGGGGAGTGGGTGTGTTGGGGTGTTCAGGGGGGAGGGAGGATGGGGGAGTGGGTGTGTTGGGGTATTCAGGGGGGAGGGGGGAGTGGGTGTGTCATACCTTTTCACAATCATAATACACTTTTTCGTTTAGCACAAATCAAATGTGTGGACATTGCTCATTGCGTATGTGTGCTTTATTGTTGTACAGTCCACAGTGTGCATGTCCCAGACACACACAGTGCCCCAAGTGCCATCTCCATGTTACACGCACACGCCGTGTGTGCTAGAAGCATTGGTCAATGAGATTCTGACGCATTTCATGCCCCTCCTGTGCATCGCAGCCTCCTTGAGGTGCTGCCCCATCCCCACCCTCATCATCCTCATCGTCAGGTGGTTGCAGTTCTGCGTCAGGGGGCAGGGGCACATTTCGTCTGACGCACATATTGTGTAGCATGACACATGTCATGACGATCTTCGCAACCTTCTCATGGCGGTACAGGAGTGCCCCGCCAGACCTGCTGAGGCAGCGGAAACGTGCCTTCAGTAGGCCGAATGCCTGCTCAATCACCACACGGGTACGTGCATGGGCACGGTTGAAGTCCTCCTCATGCTGGTTCTGTGCGTTCCGGACTGGTGTAAGGAGCCACCTCTTCAGGGGATAGCCTGCATCACCTGTAAGTGGGCAACAATGTATGTGTCAGGGATGAGATTGATTTCTGTACATGACGTGCCACCATGGCTTGCATTCAGCTGTTACTTTGCACCACTTTTAGTTGCGCTAATGGATTCACACTATGCAACCGGTATATGTTCATGGCTCTCATGTACAGTTTTGCATGCCAAGACACAATGCAGGGGGGACAGGTGCCTTGTGAGTGCCCATCCACTGTGTCCGTTCAGGCTGTTTCTTTAGGTGACCTGGCACGTGTCCTGTGAGGTCAACGCTCACATGATTGCAACATTGCTATCTGCCTCATTATGACCGCAGTGAACAATACTGATGTCAATAGGGACAGTTTGTGGGCCTTTCTGTCTGTGTTGTGGTGTATTGATGTTCCTGTCCGTCATGTGCCTCCTTTGTGCGCAGTTATGGGGGACAGGCCTTTCAGTTGATGGTGTTTGGTGACGTGCATGTAGATGCTTTTCGTTGGAGTCAATGTGGTCACATTTTGTACAATGCACTTCCAGATGGTTGTGTCATGGTTGGGAGACACCTTCATTCCCATGTTAGGGCTGCTTAGGTCAGGCATCATGTATACATTTTTCAGATGACGTAAGTGCTGCCTCAGGGTATGTTCTGGCTACTGCCTGTCGCAGCCAGGTGAAGTATGCATCATTCCCCCCCCTTTCTGCCAGGTGAAGTATGCATCATCCCCCCCCTTTCTGCCAGGTGAAGTATGCATCATTCCCCCCCCTTTCTGCCAGGTGAAGTATGCATCATTCCCCCCCCCTTTCTGCCAGGTGAAGTATGCATTGGTACGTCGATCACCTACCCACTTCACATTTCCATGCTCATGACATTAGAGTCACCGAGTAGCCAGGATCTTGGGCCTGCATGTCGCTCCATGTAGCGTGGTATTGTGGAGTTCCTCAGGACCATTGAATCATGGGTTGATCCGGGGAATCGGGCACAACAATGTGTGAAGATCCTGTTGGAGTCACAGACCATTTGCACGTTGATTGAGTGAAATAGTTTACGGTTGCGGTACGCTACCTCCATGGCATGTGGGACCACCAATTCCACATGGGTGCAGTCGATGGCACCAATGCAACCAGGTATGCCAGCTAGTGCATGGAAACCCACTTTGGTGTTAGCAATCTCCTGGGCAGACCGTGGCAATGGGATGTGGTAGTCTGTGTGCTTGAGGAGGGCATCGAGCACTTGGATCAGTGTACGTGAGAATAATGGTTGTGATATGCCATGCAAGTGCCCCACTGTGTGCTGGTAGGTGCCTCTGGCCAGGAAGTGGAGCACGGACACTACCTTCAGTAGGGGGGGGATGGCGGTGGGTGTTTCAATCATGCTGACAATGTCGTTGTGTATCATGTCCACAATGGTGGTGATGGTGTCCCGGTCCAGTCGGTACAGGGTGTGGATCTGCTCAGCGGTGAGGTTGAATGGACTGGCTCTGATGCGTGGGATTGGGGGCTGCCTGCGTGGTGCCACTGGCTGTGCTGGTGGGGCTTGCTGGCCCTGCCTTGCCCTCCTTCTCCTCCTGTGTCTCCTCTGTGCAGCCTGTTGTTGTTGTTGTTGTTGTTGTTGTTGTAGTTGAAGTTGTAGCACTTGCATTGCTATCAGGTCCTCCAGCCCCAACATTGCTAGTCCTATTGGTATCATTGTGGAGTGTGACTGGGTCTGGGAAGGGGTTGGGTGTGCTCTTTTGCTACTTCCTGAGTCTGTATTGCCTCCACCTGTGCTGATTCTGTGCACCTGTGGCAGCTGGATTCACTGCACAAGGCCCTTTACGGTTGGTTCGCGATGGCGTAATTAGCACCATGGCGGTAAGGTACTTAATGGCTGGGTGATGGTGTTAGGTGCATGTCCGCTTGGGTCGGCATTCGCGTACCTTTGTGCCATGGCGGTAATTACGGTGTGGGAGGGCGCGTGCACGCATCCTTGGTGCAGTTAGCGGCAGCGTTAACTACGATGCCGCTAATGGCATCATAGTTAACGGTCACGGGTCATGAACGGACCTAGCGGAAAACAATGGCGGTAAAAATGTACCGCCATCGTTTTTCACTTAATGCCAGGGTTGTAATGAGGGCCCTAATCTTTGCGTCCCTCCTCACGTGTCATCTTCTACCTAGCTGTACTCTAATGCAATAGTTTTCGTTTATAGGTGGCACTTGCACCTAATTGCCCAAACTAAAGCTAGACAATGGACCTCATTATACGTTTTGCGGTTAGGGACAAGTGCCCATAAAAGTGGCAGTAATTCCATCGCCACCACTTTTCTTGCACCACAAAACTATATGTTTGCTGGTGGGGGTCACTGATTTACCTCCAGCCAAAAGCTGGAGGTAAATCTGGCCGTCACTGGCAAAAAGCCAGAAATGCCAGCAATCCCCGAGTCCTATGGGACTCCATGAAATGGAGATGTATTGCCCTCACCGGCACCTGTTATATCCCAGAAATCCCAGGATATCAGGCGCTGGTAACGGTAGGTCAGTTTGTTACCGTCAAACTTATAATGAGGGCCAATGACTCTCTGGCACTGGTGCAAAAGGAACATTTATCTGTTATAGCATGATTTCCTTTTATAGTCACATCTGCTAGCGGGAGAGTGTTTTATTGAAACTTTATGCAAAGAGCTTTCTTTTGTTGTGAAGGTGTTAGATATAAATAGGGTTCCTCTACTGTGGATTCCTTATCAACTAGGTAGTTTGCATCCCTTGAAAAAGCGGTGTAGTTATTAGTGGGATCCTGTATATTGCAGGTGCATTAAGCCCCTGTAACATCCCAGGAAAATTGATAAGATATAATTGCATATTTATAACTAGATGCTGGAAGTGTAGAAGGCCAGGAAAATATTTAACATGGCCCAACTATTACATCTACTCAAGTCTAGTCCTTCTATAATCTCCAGGATGACGCCCAAAGAGAGTAATACGTTCTGGTGTTTTTCCCCATTCGCAGGAGCAACTGGGGGACTGATCTATATTGAACATCATAATCACCATCCCCCAAATCCATGTCTTAATGGACCAGACCAGTCAGGCTTCTCTGGGGTAGGTGTAGTAGAGCTTTAAAAAATCACCTTTCTTCTGTGCCCAGATATAGCAGAGTACTAACATTCCAAAGTTTGTTTCTAAATAAAATGAGCTTTCGAAACTTTCATAGCTGCTACTGTAGCATATCCCTGGACAGTGCTTGGTTTCTAAATAAATAAGTACCAGGGCTCACATATTTTCGAGCACGCATGTACCACGTAAGGGCTGCAGTTTGCCGTCCACTGCTGCTCTCACCGACTGCTGCTCCCCACTCTGATAAATTAATTGGGGTTAAAGCTGCAAATCCCACTGGCTCATTAAGGGGGCGATGTGTGCACCGCCCATGGCAGATGTGTGATTTACAAATATCAATCAAAATAACATAGCAGTAATTGTGTCTTGAAATGAGACATCAAATGTTTAACAGCTCCTTTAGCCATATACCCGTTATCCCTTTCCTCTGATTGCATGGGTGTCAAGTGGAACATTTTGACTTTCTAACCACAGAAAACAGAGCAAAGATGCTTTCTCAATATAATAAAAGGATGCACAAACCAGAGCAATTTGTCACTGATTTTCTTCTTTAGGTCAGCACTCAGCGACGCACTCTTCTTTACCCATTGATTTTCCCTTCTTTTGTGACACTGTTGGAGCTGTTGGCTGGCCTGTGCCTTGTTGTTCTCTTTGTGCTGAGTGCCCCTCAACTCCACTTATAGCACTGGTGGCTGTGCAGCACCATTTGCAGTCATTTGCCAGTGTGAGTTTAAGTTTAAGACTCAGTGAGTTGGTGCCTGGCACAGGCCTTCATATTGGTGAACCTCCAAAATGCCACTGGCACATATGCCATATGTATATATGTGTGCCAGATTGCCTGTTGAACTAGTGAGCTGTATCTGGTACCGTTGCTGCCTGACTTCTGCCTGACACAAATGCCTGAGCTGTTCACCCTACTACTGCAGTGTTGCCAGTTATTACATTGGCAGAGCAACAGCACCAATGTCATATAGGCTGACTACAGCAGCATGCTTGCATGACCAGCTCAAGTGCCTCTTGCTGTATCCTTCTAGGTCTATGCTATTCATGAAATGAGACATATATCATAGCAGCACTCACGTGGTTCACACTGTTGGTGCTTGATGTGTGACTAAGACTGGCCGACAGTTAAAGAAAATAAAGTTGGCAAAATACCACATCATATTTGAACTCAGACTGAGACAATAAGTGAAGGTGCTCAAAAATAAATCCCCCACAAATTAAGCACTGGCCCTGGAGTAACCTATGTACAGTAAGTAATGCCCCAATATGACTTTTAGAATTGAAGAGGGTCTTTTTTCATTAAACAGACCATGTGTCCTTACCAGAAAACCTAACTCCCAGGTAATCAAAATACAGTAGCTGACTAATTAAATTATTTTGAGGTTTTTTGAAGGATTGCAGATCCTAGCAACTGTTTTAGATGTACTGATGATTAATCCTCTATCTTTGTATAGTAGCTCCACCTTTCTCATTTTTCTACTTAACCCCATCGGGTTCATCAAATAATTACAGCATCAACAGCATGGGGGAGTTTGCCCTTCTCTTTACGATTCAATTCAGGGGCATCAGCTTAACGCTTTGACATCCTACTAGCTAACTCATTAAAAAATAAAAGGAATGAAAGTGGGTCCAACACGTGGCATTGCCCTACTCTGACATCGACAGGGAAACTATCTGTGACATCCCATCCACCCCCGCTCCCTTTGCCAAAACCCACCAATGCCTCAATGTTACTATAAAGCATAATTTTAGCATTCAGTATAACTTGGGCAACCTGTAAAGTCAAATATCTTCCATAAAATGTAATCTAAATAGAGAATCAAAAGCCATCCGGAAGTCAATAAAAGTGATAGAAGTCAGGGTTTCCTGAGATTTACATATGTTCAATCATCATTTGCAGGCAGAATTTCTGATTTATTGTCCCTACTGCCTTTCTAAACTCAAATTGTGCATCAGAAATTGATATTTTCCGTTGACCACTTTTCAAGTCCCGTCAGTGCGACCTTGCCATAAAACATTGCTAACAATTAGGGCTATAGGCCTATAATTATTGAGAACCATTTTATCCCACGTTGTGTGAATTGATAATATTTCTGTCACAGGTTTCCCCCCTTCTCACCTGTCTCTATTGTTTGCTCGTGATCTTTGAAGATGTGTTCTTTCGCACTGTTCGGGATTTATATAACCCCGTACGTGGGTCCTCGGGTTCCAGCGCACGGTTCGTGACCCGGCTCCAGGAAGCGTTCAGATTTCCGGGAAGAAGTCCAGGAAATGGCAAGGTTCACACTCCGAGATACAAATGTGATAGAAATCCAGGATATGCAAGGTTAGGAAAAGGGGAAGGATGAGAGAAGAGGAAATTCAGGGGACCGGGAACCAGGAATCAGAACTAACCGTTGAACGGGCTCCGGCAACATACGTCTGACTACTGCTAGTGGTAGCGTTGAGACATGCAGGGCCGTGGGGGCGTGTCTGTTTTGTAGAACGTAGAGCGTACAACGCAGAGACTGGCAAACGGCGTTCCGCGTTCAGCGGCCATGTTGGGAGACTGCTGAGTTCAGTCCCCTATGGGTCAGGCACCAAGAAGTCCAGAAGGGGCGCGTACGGTGGTTCATGATGGCATGCCTCCTCCGAAACCCAGTTCCTCTGGGTTTGCCGGGTGTATACGGTGGTACCTTCGGAGCAATCTGGGGGCATTTATGTTTGAGACTGGTTCCCAGGTGCGTTCACTCAGAGGGTACCCTTTCCACTCGACCAGATATTGTAGCTGACCACGTCTGTACCTGGATTCACATATTCTGGAAACCTCATATTCTAGCTGATCATTGACAATCACAGGGGTAGATCTTGGAGCAGTTTGAGAGGACTGGAAGTATGGTTTCAACAGAGAAGTGTGAAAGACCGGGTGGATCCTCTTCCAAGATTCTGGTAGTCTGAGTCGAAAGGCCACTGGGTTAATGATTTCATTTATGGAGCAAGGGCCGTAGTACCGGCGAGCCAATTTATTTGGTCGTAAGTGTCAGGGTAGAAGTTTCAAAGATAGCCAGATCTTATCACCTATTGAGTATGAAGGCCGTGGTCTTCTTTTGGAGTCAGCATGGTGTTTCATGTTTCTTCGGGCCTTTTGTAGGTGTTCTTTTGCTTCTTTGTGTACGTTGATGAGGGTTTCAATCCAGGAGTCAACTGTAGGAACTCGGGTAGGATGTGGGAGAATGGATGGTAGAACCGAAGGGTGGAATCCTTGGCTACAGAAGAAGGGGCTGGTTTTGACAGCCGAGTGATCCGAATTGTCGTAGGCGAATTCAGCCACAGGTATTAAGAGTGACCAATCGTCCTGGACCTTGGTGGCGAAACAGTGAAGATATTGTTCCAGAGTTTGGTTGACACGTTCAGTAGCTCCATTGGTCTGTGGATGATAACCTGAGGATAGAGCACATTGGATTCCCAGTATACGACATAACTGTTCCCAGAACTGAGATATGTACTGGGGTCCTCTATCAGATATGATCTTGGAGGGTAGTCCGTGAAGTCGGAATATGTGTTTGTCACGCCCCCATCTTCATCCACATGTTCCGTGGACACATCCCAGAATCCAGCCCCCACTATCACCACCAAAATACATGCCAGGACATACTCTCCCCTGCGGGCCTGCCGGCAAAGGGTGGGACAAGGTCAGCGACGGCGGTTTTTGCCTCATTTCCCATCCTGGCGTTGGTTTCCATTCCGGCGTTGGCAGTTGCCATGGAGACGTGCCACGGGCATTCTACAACGTCTCCGTTGCCGGCAACTGGGAGCTCCTCCTTCAGCACGTTCGATCACGTGACGGATGATGAGAGTCACGTGATCATTAGTCAGCGTTCAAAAGCGACGCGCTGACTGCCCTCCAGCGCTTCACAGCTGATCCTGTTGGGCGCATTACGGATTACGGATTACAGACTACCACTGACCTCGAATTGATTCTTGGACTCTGATTTGGCTTCTTCCTTCACGGTACCTTTGCCTGGAACTTACTCCTTTTGCTATACCCTGCTGGAACTTTTCTCTCCTGGAATCGACCACGTTTTCGTCCCCGGACTGCTATTGGATTGCCCTTTTGTTATGAATTTTGTTCTTGGATCACGTACCTTTCAACTGATTGACTCACAGCTTCTGGCTTCTACGTCAGGTGGTGATTTCATCCTACTAAGTGCATTACCAAGCTGTCATCTTTTCGTCACCCTTGCCGGCTGCCTCCGATAACATCCTTACACCAACATTGGGTCCCGACCAGCTCCTAAGGGTAAGCCCTACTGTAGACTTCTTGCATATTCATATACAAGTCTAGGGTTCTGTGTTCATGACCTAACTTCGTGTTTGCCTTACAGCGGTCATAGGGGGCATCTTCCGGCATTCCTGGTTCCGGCTGACGAAATTCACCACCTGTGGCCTCAAGGACCGCTCGGGCAGTAATTTCTTGTTTGCTCGAGTGGTACTTGGGGACGGAGGTTTCATCAGCTACACGACCATCAAGTCTTGACAGACTGTGAAGCCATTTTTTTGGTCGTCTAGACGATGGAACCCGCTGCCGGGGACCCTGTGGCTGCTCTAATGCAAGCTGTTGCATCCCTTAGAACCCAAGTGGCGGCTGCCACAACCGCGATACATCATTGCTTAGATAACATCCAAAGTACCCGCAACCCGTTACCGGCTGATGCTGAATTTGGCAACACCAACACCGGGTCCCTCTGTACCCCCTACACCACCTACTCCCGTGGTGTTACCTACCCAGTTTCCATTGGCACCCCCTGAGAAGTTCCAGGGAGATCCCAGAAAATATCGCGCCTTTATTAATCAGTGTAAACTTCACTTTCTTTGCCGACCACTGGTGTTCCATGATTCCACCGCAAAGCTGCCTTTTTGCTATCCCACTTGACCGGGGTTGCAGCTACCTGAGCTAATCCTTTTCTTGAGAACAACCACCCAGCCCTTTACGATTTTGATCTCCTGGTGAGCGAGTTGGCCAAAGTATTCGATACAGGTACAAAGCCCAATCCCGGGATCTAGAGCTCCTAGAACTTTCCCAAGGCAGACAAACCTTAATAGAATACATCACACGCTTCAACCAATTGTCAGCTGAGACTTCATGGCCCGAAAACAAGAAAGCTGTGGTATTTTACAAAGGTCTGTGTAACGCTATGAAGGACGCTCTTTCTGTCATCCCTTCCCTTCCTGACGCATATCCCGAACTAGTAGACCTAACTCTCCAGGTAGACGCTCGAAAGACCGAAAGTCAGGCGGAATCTGGTTTTTCAGGTAAACCCTTGCCCTCTCCGCCGGATGGCGCAAGTGAACCCATGCAAATAGGAGGTCTACGAAGTCCTATCACTCAGACCGAAAGAGAGCGTCGGAGAATCGACAACGCATGCTTCTATTGTGGCCTCAGTGGTCATTTCGTCAAAGAGTGCCCACGACGCCCGAAGAACAAGTCCTCGGGTTTTCAGAAAGCTCGTCCTTGAGTATGGGGGACAAGGCGAGCTCGATTCACAACCCCAGGTTTCCTACCTTCGGCCCAGTAAGACCAGTGGTCGTTCAGGCAGTGCTTCATCCTGATAGGGAGTGTTCAGACACAGTACATATAGTTATTGATTCAGGGGCTACTGGTTGCTTTATTGATATATCTCTGGCCAAAGCATTGAACCTTCCACTAGTGACCAAGACACATCCCGAGCCAGTCCAAACTGTGGACGGGTCCTCTCTCATTTCTGGTCCGATCAAACAACAGACCGCCCAGATGGACGTGATTATTCAGGGTAACCATAAAGAACAACTGTCCTTTGATCTGATATCCACACCTCAGTTCGGGATAATCCTAGGCCTTCCCCGGTTAAAAAGGCATAACCCACTCATCGACTGGGGTACGGGTCAGGTTTCTTTTGAATCAGACATTTGCCAACATTTTTGTTTACTGGAAGAAGACTTCAACAACCCTGCGAGGGCACTTGGGGGCCTACACTTAGTCCCTGTAGGGGATAACGGTCCACCCGAAACAACCCATACGGTGGGAGCCACTTTGTCAGGAGTACCCCCAGAATACCATGATTTCCATTCAGTTTTTGATAAAATATCTGCCGAGGTACTGCCCCCTCACAGACCGTATGATTGTTCTATTGATCTGATTGATGGGGCATCGCTTTCCAAAGGACGCATATATTCACTATAACCATCTGAAGAAACGTCCCTTAAAGAATACATCCGCCACGCCTTACACTTAGGTCATATCAGGCCTTCTTCTTCACCCGTGGCCAGTCCCATTTTCTTTGTCCCGAAAAAAGAGGGAGATCTCCGCCCCTGTGTAGATTACAGATGCCTGAATGCGATTACCATAAAGAACCGTTACCCCATCCCACTCATCTCTACCCTGTTAGACAAGTTGACCAATGCTTCCATCTATACCAAGCTGGATCTCCGGGGGGCATACAATTTAGTCCGCATGCGCCCTGGTGATGAGTGGAAGACTGCCTTCTGCTGTCGCCAAGGATTGTATGAGTACATGGTGATGCCTTTTGGCCTCTGTAATGCCCCTGCCATTTTCCAACGGTTGGTAAACGATATATTTAGTGATATTCTGGATGTTTATGTCGTGGCATATCTGGATGACATACTGATATTCTCCCAAACATTGGCCGAACACGTCCTTCATGTCAGAGAGGTACTCACAAGACTCAGGAAGAGCTCGCTATATGCTAAACCTGAGAAATGTCTGTTTCACACAGCTGAAGTTGAATTCCTGGGTTTCCATATTTCACCTGGGGGGCTAACAATGAACCGATCCAAAGTCCAGGCTATCACAGATTGGCCGGTACCTGTTACATTGAAACAATTACAATCCTTTCTAGGGTTCGCAAATTTTTACCGGAGGTTCATCGCAAATTTTTCCTCCATTGTGGCACCATTAACCGCATTGACCAGTCCTGCAGCATCATTTATATGGACCGCTGCACATCAAGCAGCCTTCGACTCCCTTAAAACCTCGTTCACCACAGCCCCAGTCCTACAGCATCCTGATCCGGAGCTCCCGTATATTGTAGAAGCAGATGCTTCTTCCTTTGCCTTAGGGGCCGTCCTCTCTCAGCCTTGTCCTACCACCGGAGCACTACACCCGGTGGCCTACCATTCCAGGAAATTCACACTGACCGAAACTCACTATACGGTCACTGAAAAGGAGCTCCTGGCCATCAGAGATGCTTTCTTGGTCTTGAGAAACCATCTTCTGGGGGCAAAACATCAGACCATCGTCTACACAGACCATAAAAACTTACAGGACCTAGCGTCACTGAAATGCGCCAATAGTAGACAAGTTCGGTGGCACCTTTTTTTTGCCTCATACGACTTCCTTGTCAAACACAGACCGAGGTTGTCCCATGGTAAAACGGATGCCCTGTCCCGTTCGCCTGGGGGGGGGTTCCTCTCCATTCATATCCCAAAACTCTCCTGGGTAAAGGCCATGTTGTTTGTACCTGTACTCAGTCTCCGCCTATGTTAACGGCTATACTCCAATGGGTTATACAACATCCCCAGGTATTGGATGATTGGGATACCGTTATGCAGGATGGGTTGCCTTTTGTTCAAGGAAAACTGTTCCTCCCCACCAGTGACTCTCGCACCAGGCTTTAGAGTGGTCCCACAATGCTCCTATCAATGGCCACCCAGGTCAGCGACATACTCTGGAGTTATTAAAACGCTGGTGCTGGTGGCCATCGATGCGGCGAGACGTGGAGACATATGTTAACACCTGCTCTACATGCACACAATGCAAGACTCGGAAGGGTCGTCCGCTGGGACTGCTACAACCATTGCCCATACCCCTGAAACCAAGGCATACGGTGTCCAGGGACCTGATAACCGATCTACCACGTATACAAGGCTACAACACGATTTGGGTGGTAGTAGACTCGTATACAAAAATGGCCCATTTTTTACCATGCAAAGGCATTCCTACTGCTCCCTCATTGGCTCGAATGTTCTTTGAATCTGTTTTCTGTCTGTTCGGTTTGCCGAGTGTCATTGTGTTAGATAGGGGGTCTCAGTTCACGTCACGTTTCTGTTTGGCCCTTACCAAACTACTAGGTATAGATGCCCGCTTCTCTTCAGTTTACCATCCAGAAAGCGACGGCCAAACTGAGAGAGTAAACCAGGCCTTGGAACAGTACTTAAGGTGTCTAACTTTGCAATTCCAGAATACCTGGCTTGATTCTCTTCATTTTGCGGAATTTGGATATAACAACGCCTTGCACTCGTCCACTGGTTTTTCCCCTTTTTTCTCGCTTTATGGCCAACATCCACGTACTCTACCATTTTCTGATTCTGATCTTGCCGGTGCCCCTGTATTATGTACCAGTACCCCTGCGGCAAATGATTGTGCCAGAGATCTTGCATCCATCCATGCCCAAACCCTTGTCCATCTCCAGGAGGCCCAGGTGTCTATGAGTACCGCCGCTAACAAAAAAAGGAAAGATGCCCCGTCATACAAGCAAGGCGACCGGGTATGGTTGTCTACACGACACCTCCATATACCGGGTTGTCGTAAACTACTGCCCCGTATTGTCGGCCCGTATAGGGTTTCCAAGGTCCTGAACCCGGTGGTCTATCGACTCAACGTCCCCGCTTCATGGAAATTACACCCCGTTTTTCACACATCTCTCCTCAAGCCTTGTCCTGATGCTACACGCATTGCTCCTGCTCCTGGTCCTGTCCCTGTGGTTTCCCAAGAAGAATATGAGGTTAGCGCTATTCTGGGGTCCCGGGTTGTTAGAGGGAGGTTACAATACTTGGTGGACTGGTTGGGATATGGTACTGAGGAGAGGTCCTGGGTTCCATCTTCTGATGTCCATGCCCCGTTGTTGGTGGCTCGGTTCCATAGGGAACACCCTTCCAGCCCACGGGGTCGTGGGCCTTTGAGGGGGGGCTCTGTCACGTGATCATTAGTCAGCGTTCAAAAGCGATGCGCTGACTGCCCTCCAGCACTTCAAAGCTGATCCTGTTGGGCGCATTACGGATTACAGATCACAGACTACCACTGACCTCGGATTGATTCTTGGACTCTGATTTGGCTTCTTCCTTCACGGTACCTTTGCCTGGAACTTACTCCTTTTGCTATACCCTGCTGGAACTGTTCTCTCCTGGACTCGACCACGTTTTCGTCCCCGGACTGCTATTGGATTGCCCTTTTGTTATGAACTTTGTTCTTGGATCACGTACCTTTCAACTGATTGACTCACAGCTTCTGGCTTCTATGTCAGATGGTGATTTCATCCTACTAAGTGCATTACCAAGCTGTCATCTTGTTGTCACCCTTGCCGGCTGCCTCCGATAACATCCTTACACCAACATTGGGTCCCGACCAGCTCCTAAGGGTAAGCCCTATTGTAGACTTCTTACATATTCATATACAAGTCTAGGGTTCTGTGTTTATGACCTAACTTCGTGTTTGCCTTACAGCGGTCATAGGGGGCATCTTCCGGCATTCCTGGTTCCAGCTGACGAAATTCACCACCTGTGGCCTCAAGGACCGCTCGGGCAGTAATTTCTTGTTTGCTCGAGTGGTACTTGGGGACGGAGGTTTCATCGACTACACGACCATCAAGTCTTGACAGTGTTCCAGAGCCATGTGAGTGAATAAGTCAATGGTAACCATGATAGTTGTGTATCCTCTGGAAGGTTGTAGTTCCACAATAAAGTCTGTGGCGATGAATTCCCAAGGTCTTGTTCGCAACGCTGGTTGGAGCAGGAGACCTGCCGGTTTCTTGTTGTCATGCTTGTTTTGAGTGCAGACTGCACATGTTTGGATATAATGCTGGACATCATCCTTCATCTTCGGCCACCAAAACTGTCTTTGTATTAGACGGAGGGTGTTGGTGATGCCACAGTGTCCTAAATGAAGGGTATCATGACATAGGCTTATGATCTTTTGTTGTAGTCTCTGAGTAGGAATGACCAGACAAATGTCCTTGAATAAATATCTGCCTTCATCTTGAGGTTCCATCGAATTTTTCCATTAAACTCCTTCCAGATTTCAGAGGACTGAGTTTGAATCTGAATATCCTCCAGGAGGTTGATTGCTTGGGCAACGAATATTGTGTGGGGAAACATCTTTGAAAAGGATCGATCCTCAAGAATTTCATAGTCAGGACGTCGGGCTTTTATATTGTGTGTTCCAGGAATATGTTGGATTTGAAAGTGGTATTGGGCAAAAAAGAAGGCCCAACGGAAAACAGAATAGTGGGTTTCACTAGGAGTCAAGGTGCGAGAAAGATAGGCGATTGGTGTTCTAGCTTGTCATCGAATTCCTGTTTCAGGACTGCCCCAATGGCGTAGTTAGAGGCATCAGTTTCCACTAGAAAGGGTTGATCAATGTCAGGTTGGGCCAAGATGGGGGCTTGTGTAAACTCCGACTTTAACCATTGAAACGCCTCATCTTGGACTGCTGTCCAGTGAAAGGGGGTATCCTTCTTTAACAATGTAATGATCGGATGCACAATCTCCGAAAAAGAGGGTATGAATTTCCAGTAGAAGTTAGCAAGCCCCAGGAAGGATGGAATTTGTTAGCAGTAGTTGGAACAGGCCAGGATAGAATGGAGTCTACTTTCGAGCAGTCCATTCCAATTCCCTTTGGGCTAAGGACGAATCCAAGATAGTGAACAGTAGACACATGGAAAAGGCATTTCTTGGGTTTAGCCAGGAGCTTATGTTTACGTAGACATTGTAAAACTGCCTTAACAAGTTCTTCATGCTTCAGATGGTCCTTAGAGTATATCAGTATGTCATCCAGATATACAATGGCGAAGAGGAACAGCATATTGGAGAACACCCGGTCCATAAAACGTTGGAAGACCGCTGGGGCATTGACAAGTCCGAAGGGCATAACCAAGTATTCAAAATGACCAAAGGGTGTTCTAAAGGCTGTTTTCCATTGTTCACCTTCCTTTATACGGATCAGATGGTAGGCACCTGTGAGATCTAATTTCGTGAACACTACAGCTCCGCTTACCGCTTCCAAGGTATCCGAGATTAGGGGCAACGGGTAGCGGTCCTTGAGGGTGCATTGATTAAGGCCACGATAATCTAGTCAAGGCCTAAGCTCCTTGGTATCTTTCTTGGTAACAAAAAACAATGAAACCCCCGCCGGGGATTTGGATGGTCGTATAGTACCATTTTCCAAGTTGGTATCCAGGTATTCTCGGAGGGCTCTTTTCTCAGGTTATGATAGAATGAACATTCCTCCAAAAGGAATCACTGCTGAGGGTTCAGTATCAATAGCGCAGTCTTCAGGTCTGTGAGGGGGAAGAGCTTGAACTATGGCAGTCGAAAACATATCTGTGTAAGCCTGATAGGCCTTGGGAACCTGGATGATATTCGAGACAGTTAATGGACTTTGCTGGTTTGCTTGCGTATCTTCAGAGGATCCTGACAAGGAATCTAGGGATAAACAGTGGGACATACAATATTCTGAACCAAGAAACAAGGATCCTGCTGCCCAGTTGATGTAGGGGTTGTGCTTCTGTAACCAGGGCATATCCAGAACCATTGGGTAATGGGCAGATCTTATGATGTCGAATTTGATCCTCTCTTGATGGTGGTTTATAGAAAGCAGGATCTCTTTGGTTTGAAGGGTTATGGGTCCTGAAGAGAGAGGTCTTCCATCGATAGCCCTCTACAGGTTGCATGATATCTCGAGTTTCATATGGAATGTTATGAGTAGTGACCCAATCATGATCTATGAATATCCCCACGGCCCCACAGTCCACTAATGCCAGAATGGGATAAGATTCTTTCTTGGAAGGCGATAGAAAGGCCTGCAGAATCACATGGTTATTCTTTCAAGGAGAGTTCAAGGATGGAATAGATGTGGAGCAAACATCTCTCTCCTGAAGCTGTGCTCCATCTAGGATCGGGAGCTGGCGTTTCTCAAACACCGTGGAGGGGCAAATGGACACTCTCTCACATGGTGTTTATCAGAGACATAATACATGCACAGACCAGTGTGAATCCATTGCATCCTTTCTTGCGGGGTTATGGGTCCGCGGAAGGCCTCAAGTTGCATGGTTTCTGGGTACGTGGTCGGGGAAGATGCAGGCTCAGGTCTAGAGGAATGTTCTGAAGAGACCTTTTGGTAGGGTATTATAATCTTCTTCTTTTCCGCCTTTCTTTCCTGGATACGAAAGTCATTCTTTAAGGAAAGATCCATGAGAGCCTGGAAGCAATTCGAGCGAGCCACCCTGGCTAGCTCGTCTTTTATCTCTTCATTCAAACTTCTTCGAAAGAGGGTGAAACAGGCCTCAGGGGACCAGTCTGCTTCCTTGGCAAGTTGTTTAAAGCAGCTCACATAGGTAAGCATATCCTGAGATCCTTGTTGAAAGTCCAATAAACATTCTTGGGCACTGTAAACCTGCTCTGGGTGATCAAACATGGTCTTTAGCGCCTGCACAAACCCATCATAGTCATCCAGGAGGGCATTGCCCGAATTAACTAAGGGAGTTGCCCAAGTCAAGGCATTCCCAGAGAGATGTGAAATCATAAAACCCACCCTTGCCCTGGGGGTGGAGAAGTAGTAGGGCTTAAATGTGAAGTGCACTAAACATGAATCGAGGAAGCCACGAAGGGTTTTAGAAGAGCCATCATATTTATCCACTACTCCGCCCAACGATATGCTTTCCTTGGTTGCGGAGTGACGTGACAGGACCAGTTGTTTCAATGCCGCATTTTCGGCCTTAAGATTTTGAACTTCTGTTGTTAACTCCTGCATATCATGCATGAGGTCTTGAACTGCAGCCTCCATTTCTGTAACTGTATCAATTTGTTGGCGTCTCAATCTGTCACAGACTTCCCCCTTCTCACCTGTCTGTATTGTTTGCTCTTGATCTTCGAAGATGTCTTCTTTCACACTGTTCGGGATTTATATAACTCAGTGCGTGGGTCCTCGGGTTCGTGACCTGGCTCCAGGAAGTGTTCAGATGTCCGGGAAGAAGTCCAGGAAATGGCAAGGTTCACACTCGGAGATACGAATGTGATGGAAATCCAGGATATGCAAGGTTAGGAAAAGGGGAAGGGTGAAAGAAGAGGAAATTCAGGGGACCGGGAACCAGGAATCAGAAGTAACCGATGAACAGGCTCCGGCAACACACGTCTGACTACTGCAAGCGGTAGCGTTGAGACACGCAGGGCCGCGGGGGCGTGTCTGCTTTGTAGAACGTAGAGTGTGCAATGCGGAGACTGGCAAACGGCATTCCGCGTTCAGCAGCCATGTTGGGAGTACTGTTGAGTTCAGTCCCCTATGGGTCAGGCACCACGAAATCCAGAAGGGGCGCGTACGGTGGTTCATGACAATTTCTGGCACCTTCCATGCATGGGGGACACATCTGGTGATGCTAATAGCCTTATAAAAAGAGGTTAAAAAGGCAACCAGATAACTAGCCCGCATTTGAAGAGATTGATAAATACTTTATGTCTAATTAATGTCATAATATGACTTTACTTCAGGATCATATAGAGTGGCTGTATATACCTTTATACATTTTCAGAAACTGCTCGAATCACACATGTTCATGTTCATTACCATTTTCAGTATAAATTTCGAGTCCTTTGCTATGGCTGTACACTTTTCTTGTTTGCCTATCTCCTTTCCTCATTGAGCAGCACTTTCTAAAGCGCTTTTAATTTTGGGATTTCATTTATTTCTTCTTCCCCAAGAGTCTTTAGGGCATACAGTAGATTTGAGTTTGCTTTGTGATGTCACCTTCAAACCAAACCCCATTAATGTCACTTTTTGTTTCATGGACCAGATAGAGCTAGTACCATAAGGGAAAATCTTATCAATTAAGGTGTGTAAATATGAACTCCATCATTGTTAGTAGGGCCAACCAAAGAGTAAAATTAGTCAATAAAAGGAGTACTGTGCTATGCTAATCTAGATAAACATTGCTCCAGCCAATACTTTTGCAGGTATTAGCTATTCGTATATCTGCTTCTGAGGTTCCAGTTTATTTCTCATTACTTAGGTTGGAGCCTGGGAGGTTTAAGATAAGGCAAAATGGTTCTTGGGCACTTTCAAGGCAAGGATGGACTATAAGTCTGTCCGTAAGTGCCTGGAATACTTTCTGTGATTTTTTCAAATCATGCACATCAATATATTTTTATTGGCCTCACCATTGACACGTCTTAGTCTGACTGCAATTTGTCATTACGTATCTCAGTATACCGTTTGAAAGCAGCTGCAAAGTTACATAAGCAGTATGAAAAATGCCCATATAAAATAAAGTTAAAATAAAAGAGAGTAAAATAAATACACTTAGGTGAGTGGTATCAGCCAATCAGGAGCAGAGAGGGACGAGGGTCACTACCAATTGAAAGAAACTTATTATCCGATTCCTGTTTCACAAACCAAGTGTGGGATTTACTATGTTCAAGTAATTAAATAATGCTTCAGGTGCAAGGAGGAAAAAGGTCTCTTGGCCACGGGAGACCTTACAGAAAAAGTGAACCAAGGTGACCCATTGTTGCCAATGGGGAATCATTCTTGCACTACCCTTGGTAAACAACCCTAATTAGAGCCTTAAATAAGAGCATAAAAAATGTTTTTTGATAACAGGCCACAAGACCTAAAGATTCAGTAATTTCAATGGGTATTCACTTCTAAATAATTCAATTAGGTATGAAAGCACAGTTATAATCGATGCTAGTTTCACCTCCAATTAAACGGTTTAATGCAAGTATACAATATCTAACAATAAACACATTTGGAAGCCACCGGCTTTTCTTTCAAACCAATTAAACTCATACAGAGAAATAAATGTTTTCATAGGTGCAAAATTTCAAAGACACGCGATTGGGTGAAAACAATATGATCGTGTAGCTATTTCACCTCCCCGTGGATGTCAATTTAACATGTAACACATATTATAAAGAGTGTCGAAAAAGACACCGATTGGGCAATTGTCCACATAAACTCAAATCGTTGTGATCCACAACTAATGCCAACTCATTTCAAACATTAAGTTCATCCTCAGGGCATTTGAGCAAAGTGTTACACAATGTTTAGTTCCTCCTGTAAATGTAATAGACGTGAATATTTTTGTATAATCCTCAAATGTCAACCATAATTTACTACAAAAAGTTAAAGAGATACACTGACCTCAGTTTCTGTAACAAAGCAGTAATTCTAGCGTGTGCATATTGAGAAAAAACACAGGGGAAATCCTGTCAGCCTCTTGGTATACACATTAGGTTAAGAGTTAAGTGTTCATGTGAAGACTGAAATGTACTCACCCCAATCGTGGGGCAGAAATGTCACTCACATTCACATTCTGTTGTCAATTCAATGGATTCACAAAGTAACCTGTATCTACAACAGTCTATTGACAAGATGACACATACATTTAAAACCAAAGTTTGGTAATGATGGTACCCAGACTCAAATGCGATCTCGTGGGTCAAAACCCACTCACAATCTATCGTCTGGCCTCCCTAGTAGTGTATCAACATAACTTTTGCAAAATGTACACAAAGCACATTGGTTCTGCAAAATGTACACAAAACACATTAGGTCAAACTCGCAATTCATACCCTTGGGGCTTAATAAGTCTAACCATTCTATCCAGGCTATTTCCCTTTGTTGTAATCTTTTGAGTAGGTCCCCACCCCTTGGCCCAAGTTTGACATGCTCTAAAATCACGCATTTTAATTGTGCCACAGTGTGCCGGTATTCCTAAAATGCGCTGCCACAGGTGATTTTGGAGATAGAGCCAACGCGTATTGGAACGCATCCATCATACATCTTATGGAAACATGGGATTTAACCCGACTAAATATGAGCACGACATGAACTAGTTTTTGCCCAGCTTTCAGAAAGTCTTGAATTTGCCGAAACATGTGTCGCTTAAGGGCACAACAAAAAACAAAAAATAAAAAAGAAATTATGAGTACTAATTGAGTGGTATGATTTGCCAGCTGGTGCTGTTTTGAGAAATTACTTCAGTATGATTTTGTGTTTTGGGTCCTTATATTAGACCTATGTTCCGTCCATCAGAGTTTTGCCTTCCTGGTAGTCATACCTAAATAATATAGACCACATGGGCATTTGAATCCATATACCGCATTCGTGGCATCAAAGGTGCATGAATGTTTCAGCGCAATGTTCCTTCCTGAGTATGGGTACCTGCTCCCTCTTCCAGTCATGACATTGCCACAATGTTGACAATTGTGGCATGGTTGAGTGCCACAGTATTTTATGTCCCTTCTGGTATTTTCAGATGGTACCGCTTTCACTAGGCTGCTGCGTAAAGCTTTACTGTTTTCATACACAAAGACCGGTGTTTGAGAGAACAGGTTCTTGAGTTGTGGGCCTAACGGCAGGATCGGCCAGTTCTTCTTAATGATAGTCTTTATTTTATTACTTTGCAGGGAGTGGGTGGTAACATACACCAGTTGTGCTTCTGATCTCTGAGTTTTGAGCTCTAGCAGAGTATCCCGTTGTGTTGCCTCCACTCTGGATGCTATTGCTGCAATGGTAGAAGGCTTATAGCCTCTTTCTAGAAAATTGGTTTCCAGTGTCTTGGACTGCCATCTGTATTCATTCAGATCTGAGATATTTCTTCTGTATCTTAAGATTTGACTTAGTGGCACAATGTCTAGAGTGCGCTTAGGATGGAAACTTGTGGCGAGCAACAAGCTATTTCTTTCCGTGGGTTTTGTGTATATCCCAGTGTTCAAACGGTTTCTCTCCCAGTATATCTGCACATCCAGGAAATCAATGGTAGTGGCACTAGTTTGTGTAGTAAACTTAATTCTGGGGTTCGTATTGTTCATCATGTTGAAGAAATCCGCTATTTCATCTTTAGGCCCCGTCCAAATCCCAAAGACGTCATCTATGTATCGTACATACATAGATAGGTGGCTTAACCAGCGAGGGGAATTGAGCACATGTTCAGTCTCCGAGTACAACATAGAGACGTTCGCATAGCTGGGGGCCATGGCTGTCCCCATGCTGGTGCCTGACAGTTGTAAGTAGTATTTGTCCTGAAATTTGAAAAAGTTGTTCATGAGTACGAGTTTCAGAAGAGTTAGGACAAAAAGTCTGTCTCCAAGGCATGAGTCTGATTGTAGAAATAACCATTCAACTGCCTCCAGGCCAGTTTCATGCACTATATTAGTGTATAATGAGGTAACGTCCATGGTGAACAAAATATCACGATCTTTCACAAAACGTACATCTTTTAGTAAAGGCAAAAAGTGCATGGTGTCCTTGACATAAGTAGGACTAGCTTAAATTAGTGGTTGCAATACTTGATCTAAATATTTTGCCAGAGGCTCCAGAATGCTTTTGGTTGCTGCAATGATAGGGCGGCCCGGGGGTTTCTCAAGGCTCTTGTGAATCTTGGAAAGTATGCACACACTGGCATTGTAGCATGCTCCTTCAATACGAACCTGTGTGTATTTTCACTAATCACTCCTGTTTCTTCAGCTTCCTTTATTACATTTTTGATAAGGTGCCATACTTTCTCAGTGTGATTAAAACTTATCTCCTTATAAGTTTCCTCATCTCCAAGTTGTCTGTAAGTATACTCCAGATAATCTTTCTTGTTCATTACGACTAAAGCGCCCCCCTTTGTCGGCTGGTTTGAATGTTATATCCAGGTTGTCAAGAAGTCTTTTCAGTACCCTGCTCCCAGTCTTTGAAAAATGTCCATGTCGCTTGTGTTGGAATGTTAATTTCTTAAACTCTTCTAAGACTTTTTTCTCAAATGTGTTTAGAATATAATTTTGTATGGGAGGGTTGAATGTGCTTTTGGGGGATAGTTCCAAAAAGTCAGAAGAGGGTTCCATATCCGTTTGTCCTTCAAGAGAGTCAAAAAACAATTTTAATTTCATTGTCCGAAGGAGTTTAAAGAAATCTATTTTTTCTTGCAATAAGGTACTCAAATGTTGTGGACAAAAGAAAGACCTTTTGTAGCACCTTGAGTTCCAGCTGAGAGATTTTGGATTTAGAAATATTGACCACTAGATTTTTTTTGGGGGGGGAATTTTCTTCCTCTGCTGGTTTTTTCCTTCTTGTTTCCCCTTCTGGTAGGTCCTTTTCTAAAAAATGACTTGTTTCTCCTTCTGCCTCCTCTGGTATATATGTAGAAGGTTCACCCCTCGATGAAGGAATGTTTGTGTTGTCCAATTCCGTGCTGGATGCATCTGAAGATGATGGTTCCGTATTTGGGTTCTTTTTCGGTACCCTTGGGTGGTAAGTCTTGGGTGTACGTTGTCCCTAGTACTCTCACCAGGAATACACGATGTCCAATTGATAGTCCTGTGTATCCCATCTAAATTTCCTTATTTTTTTCACTTCCAATTCCTGTTTGTATTTAGCCAATTTGAGATTTATTCCTTCTAGAACTTTTTGAAGCTGATTACCTGTAAATCCTGTATTGAAACTAGTTTTGATAGTGTTGATTTCTTCCTCTGGTGCTCCTAGATTGTGTGCCAGTTCCTCTATTGTTAAAAGAATGAGGTCCAACGAGCACTTATTAAGAATCGGACCCCACCTTTTCAGAAATCCCAGGTTTTCCTTGCAGAGAGTAGGTTAGAGATTGACGTGCTGTCCTCTAGGGGTTTTTTGAGCCTTAAGTACTGTGCAAGGGTTGAGGCATGTCATTTCAGATTTATCTCACGTCTTATTTTCCATTCTAGTTGTCTAATTAAAGCCTCAGGTTTCTCTGATGAGGACAATTCCTCACTGGTGGTTTTTATCAGTCCCAGAATACGCCGGGCTTCTTCGTCACTAAATCCCAGTGTTTCCGCTCGGTTTTTTGTAATCAGATCTAATTTTGCAAAAGACATGTTCTGTAAATGGTAAGTAGTGTGCTCCCTCTAGTAGAGGCCAAACATCAATATACCATTTGAAAGCAAACAGGGGCGAGGGTCACTACCAATTAAAAGTTACTGATTAACCGATTCCTTTTTTACAAAGCAAGTGTGGGATTTACTATGTTCAAGTAGT
The DNA here is from genome assembly GCF_040938575.1 of Ambystoma mexicanum. Classification (NCBI taxonomy): domain Eukaryota; kingdom Metazoa; phylum Chordata; class Amphibia; order Caudata; family Ambystomatidae; genus Ambystoma; species Ambystoma mexicanum. The sequence goes on along the minus strand of NC_090929.1, from coordinate 976,889,725 downwards.
TAAATAATGCCTCAGGTGCAAGGAGGAAAAAGGTCTCTTGGCCACAGGAGACCTTACAGAAAAAGTGAACCAAGGTGACCCATTGTTGCCAATGGGGAATCCTTCTTGCACTCCCCTGGGTAAACAACCCTAATTAGATCTTTAAATAAAAGTGTAAAAATGTTTTTTTTTATAACAGGCCACAAGACCTAAAGATTCGGTCATTACAATGGGTATTCACTTCTAAATAATTCAATTATTTAATCGATAATTGATGTTAGGTTCACCTACAATTAAGGGGTTATTGCAAGTATACAATAGCTAACAATGAACACATTTGGAAGTCACCGGGATTTCTTTAAAACCAATTAAACTCAAACAGAGAAATACATGTTTTCAAAGGTGCAAAATTACAAAAGTGCAAAATTACAAAGACACCCCATTGGGTGAAAACAATATGATCGTGTAGGTATTCCACCTCCGTGTGGATGTCAATTTAACACGTAACACATATTATAAAGAGTGTTGAAAAAGACACAATTTGGCAATTGTCCACATAAACGCTAATCGTTGTGATCCACAACTAATGCCAATGCGTTTCAAAAATTAAGTTCATCCTCAGGGCATTTGAGAAAAGTGTTCCACAATTTTTAGTTCCTCCTGTAAATGTAATAGACGTGAATATTAGTGTGTAATCCTCAAATGTCAACCATAATTTATTACCAAAAGTTAAAGAGATACACTGACCAACAAAGTAGTAATTCTAGCGTGTTCCTATTGAGAAAAACCACAGGTAAAATGCTGTCAGCCTCTTGGTATACACATTAGGTTAAGTGTTCATGTGAAGAGTGAAATGTACTCACCCCAATCGTGGGGCAGAAATGTCACTGATGTTGGGCAGAAAAGTAAAAAATCCCACGATTGTTCGTGATGTCGCTTGATGCTGTGGACAAGTGAGTGGTGTGGTGAGGATCAGGGGCTTACAAAGACACTACTGTGTTTCCATCTATACAGACATTAGGTGTGCTATATTCAGGGAAAGTGCTCATTACCTTGTTACCAATGGGGTGTTATTTACAATTAACTGCTCTCCCCATATCTACAGGTGCACCGCTATCCAAGGTGCACCCAGTGAATTCGGAGTGCTGTATTAATGCTGCTCATTCCATGTACGGACTGCCTTGCACTCGTGTCGCCTAGTCATGGCGTTTCAAGAAGAACCCTATTAGATGCTATTAGCAGGAGAATTTGAGTGAGCGGTCAGGATCATATAGATAACTTACCAGACAGTAGCGTCCGTCCTCCGCTTACCATTTAAAGTGTGAGGTCCTGTTACAGTTTAACTGCATCTATCATTTGCAGTCATATCGTTTATATGCAGAAGTAAGTCTGGTTGATAGCTTTGCAGTTTTATGAATTGGGAACATTGGCTGGGCACATTTTTCTCATGACAATCTCCTGTATCAAATCAGAATAAATATGAGGTTTCTACATTAATGAAAAATTAATAAAATTATAAATATGCATGACATTATGTCTAAAAATGCCAAATAGTAATGCTGCACATGCAGATATGCACCATTGATGGAAGATTCCAATAATCGATTTTTTGTTGAGGTGGCAGGTTGCTGGCATGAATTATGGAATAAAAAACAAGTTTTTGCCCTCACCTTTTTATTTTCCTGGTTAGAGAAAATAAAATCAATCAATCAAGATGGGGAGGTGTATTATAGAGGAATGTCTGACTATAAAGCAAATGTACAGAATAACTTGCCCAATGAAAAACTGTGACATAATTGTGTTGTAAGAGTGGGAATATTGGGCATTTTAAAAAAGCAGAAATAACAGGGAAGGGGGTTCTGACTCTGGAATAAAAAGCTCAAATGAAGGAAACACCTTTTCCAGATATATGAGTACGCTTCTTGGACATTTGCTCCATAATTGGGCCTTATTCATGAGATGAATAGTACATTGAGCAGAAGTGAAACACTTGTCTAGAGGCGGGTTATAAATGCCATATCATATCATCATATCATATCATTTGCTTTACAAGAGGCAAGAGGGTCTGACTGGCAGTTATTTTGTGAAACCTCTTGAGGGCCCATTTTAGCTCAGCACCATTTTGACTCGGCACCATGAAAAATTAAAATTAAGTAAGAAAACTCCCCAAATATATATACATAAACCTCCTACAGTTATTGTCCTGATTAGTCCCTTGGGTGCAATGGAATCAGTAGCTCATTCCCACTAGGCAGCGTTCATTACAAAATAAATACCTTAATAGTTTGTGTGAAATGCAACAGTGCCTTCTCACTCGGTCTAAAGCTAAGTGTGATTTTAGTGTTTGTAGAAGACATAGCATTTCTGGGCACAGAGGCACATACATTATCACTCACAGTAAGAATATTCTATATCTAATTTTCATTGCATAAAAGCTAAGGATGATGTTACTGTATTTTAATTTGTGCTTCTGCCTAATTTTAAAATGTTTGCTGCTCTGTGTGTGGCTCATTTGCACCACACCAATATCTCCTGCTTCTTGCATTACTGCTCTACTACTCTACCATGATTGAGTTTGGTTAGGCCGCAGTGTCAGTTACCCTGTTGACTAACTAGGGTGGCCACTCAGATCCTTTCAAAAGGACTGGTTCTTTATTTACATTTTAACAGTAACCAAATAAGTGGTCCTGTTATTGACTATGAATTATTGTTCATTCAATTACTTAATCAAAGGCAGAATTTAAAACTGACACAAAGACATAGCACCATTTAAATTCAGGAGAGTACTACACTGCGCTTACAGAAATGAGCATTACAGTAGAATAGGCTGTGGTCATTGCTAATAAACATGTGAGTATAAGCCAAAGTAACAACTGGGATTAATTTTGGTACAACCACACATGATATACAATTGTTAGCTTCATGCATCCAGTTAGTTTGTTTGTTTTATTATTTATAATGCGCACCAGACCCAGGGGTATCAGAGTGCAACAGTAACAGGAATATGCGAAGCTTAGTTACAATGTTACATGGCATGAGCTGCAATTACATAGAGTGAAATACACTACAAACATGGAACGCTGAAGACTGGAATAATTAGGGCAAGTTCCAAATATGGCACACAATACACACAATACATACATATACGTTTTTATTTTTTTACCCCAGATCCGGAGTGGGTAGTGCTGAGTTATAACTCAATAGCAAGGGCCTAGGGTCACAGGGTGGAGATTACCTCGCCAGTTTTACAGGTTAGAAGATGTGAGCCATGTGATAGTGTTTGATCTGAAATTCAGGTAGGATTGGTCTTCTCTAAGTGAAGGGGGCAAGGAGTTCCAAAGCTGGGCCGCTTTTACAGGGAAGCTACAGCCACCAATCTTGGATAGTTTGAAACTGGGAACGGTCAGGCAATTCCGGTTAGCTAGTCTGGAGGGTCTTACAGATGTCTGTGGAATCTTTCAGTGAGGTAAGTAGGGGCAGCATTATTTAGTGATTTATGGGTAAGTGACGTTGTTTTTAAGAGGATTTTATCATTGGTCGAGAGCCAGTTGTTTTGTCGCCTACTCTCGGAGATGTGATTTCCATTCTGCCTAATATGTGCCTCTTTGATCTCTACTGATGTACTCACTAACTTTTGTTTTTTGGGTGTACTCTGAATACATGTAATGATTCATTTGAGTGTTCATATCAATTTAAATATCAACATAGGTTGAATTTTCTTTTTGAAGTAGTTTAAGATATGTTTTCATTTTAAAAAGAATGAGAGGTCTGAAACTCATGTTGGAGTTGAAGCAGCTGCATCACCAAGACATTTAATTTATTTATTTTTTAATAGTAGGGAAAAGAGGCATAGAGACATTGATGATTTATTAATGTTCTTCTGAAAACCTTTCACTCAACCTTATTTGGAGAAATAGTTTACAATTTAATGTTTAATGGACAGGAGACATACATTGGTTTTCCATTGTTGTTGATTAAACACTAGTTAATAAGATCTGATTACTGATTTTCATAATATTGTTTTTATGCTTTACATGCCATTCTACATGGGTCTGTAGAGGGGTCTGATGAATGCAAGTTCTTTTAGAAAGTATTGTAGGCTTTCTGTGCATTCCCCGCAGACCGGATGTGTTCAGTTGTGCATAAGGAGCTATGCCATGTGCACCCTAAAAGCACATGTAAGTCCATCCAAGGCTGCCCCAGAGTGGGGGCCACTGTACTTGCCCACCAGTCCTCAACTACATGCTGCTCACGCTTGCCAATATCTAAAAGCATTTTCCAAATATCTGGCATGCCTCTCCAGTTATGTGTGCCCTGTGTCTGAGAGGAGCCATGTTGTCAGTAGGTCCGCTATTATGCACCTGTCACTCAGCCCTACAGCCCCCATAGCGCCAATCAGAGGCTTAACATAAGGCACTGCTAATCTGGGTCCCCACCATGGCAGTGGTTGCCTACTGCCGTGATACTCTACTGGATGACAGTCCTCCATTGGAGATTCATACGACAAGAGCACCAGAGCAAACTGAGGTTAGGAGTGCCACCCAGAAGGATTACTCTCACTTTCCTTGTATACCAGAGATGGGCTCACCCCTCCTGAGTCGCCGCCCTTCCTCCTCTGTGGACGTCTCGTGCACATAACTTGTCTGAAACTATCTTGCTGCTAGGCCGCCTGGTGAATTTGTCACGCATTTTCAGTATCTCTGTGCATCTCTCTGGGCTCTCCCTTGATGGTGCACTCCATCTCTCCTATTTAGTCAAAAAAGATCTCCTGGTCTCCAATCCAGGCCTGCCCATCACTGACGCCTACATCAATGCTTCTTCCAGGCAGACTTTCACAGACATCCTTTTGTCCCCCCTCTCCGGACCTATGAACTTCCCACATGGGCTCTGTCCTCTCCCCTTTCTCTTCCTCACCCATTAATAGTGGCACCAGATGGGAAATACTCTTGTCATGAGTCTCATCCTCTAGGTGTATCATTAATGTCTATCAGAATGGCACTGTCATGGCCCAGGGCTCTCAGCCCAACCTCCTCCTTCTTTACAGACGTCTTCTATCTCTCATAAACTTCCTCACTTCTACCACTCCTCTGTCTGCCACGCCTCTTGGCCCTCCTCCACCACCTATGGGCGTACCACATCCCTGTAGCCCCCTCAAAATAACTCTAAAGGTGGCAACCAGATTCACCTAGCTACCCTCAACTCTCGGTCGGCTGTTAAACACTCCTCTGATATCTGTCTCCTTCTTAATGACTTTGACCCTGACGTTCTCACTCTCACGTGGTTCACTGCCAGGTCTGTCACTATTTTTGATACACTCCTCCCTGAATGCTACAAGATTCTCTCCAAGGCCAGGCCTAACCGATCTGGAGGCGGACTGGCCTTGATCTTCCCTGAATCAGTCCCTTCTACTATCATTCCCACACAGACCTAATCCTCCTTCGAATGCCTTGTCTGCAGGCTTGATGTCACGCCAACCCTCTCATTGACTCTTGCCACCATCTAAAGGACCCCTGGTCCAGTCTCCCTCTTCCTCTCAGAGTGGTCTGATCTCACCTCTTCTCTTCTTGCCTCCACCTCCAAGCTTCCCCTCATCATAGACTTCAACATTCACCTCGACTCTCCTGCAGCCTCTGTGACTTTCTTTGCCTCACTATTTATCCCTCTGGTCAGACCCTCTCAGCTGGACATACCTTGGATGCTCTCATTTCAGCAGATACCCCCACTACACACATTTCTCCTGGTCTGACCACACTCTCCTGTCCTCTCACCTGGATCTCTTAGGTCTGCCATATAAGCCTTGCTGCACTGCCAGTCTTCTTCTCCGTAATTTGACCAATGAAGCAAATGTCATTTGCTACTTTTGCCGCCACTTTCATCCCCCTTCTCACATCTGCCACTGACTCCCACACTCACTCTGCCCTTGATAATCTTCACTTCTCTATCACTCAGACACTGGACATCCTTGCGCCTGTCATGAGGATCCAAATGAAGCCTGTCTCCAAGTGCAAAACCTGGTAGGACTCCCACCTATTGTCTCTGAAGTGCAAGTGCAGAGTTGCAGTGCGGAAGTGGTGGGCTTCAGGCACACCCTCTGATACACTGGCCTGGCACCTGCTCCAAACGCAATACAGTCTATTCATCTGCTCCTAGAAAAGGGCCCATATCGGAGCCCGCACCTCAGGGACCATGAAAAACTCAGGTGAACTGTTTAAAATCTGCAAGAAGCTCACCGAACCTACGGCAGTGTCCAATTCTCTCCTGTCTTCCCTTACCCTCTGGACTTCACTAGCCTGCCACTTCTTCACCAAAACTAAGGACATCATGTCCTCACTCTCCTCTCCCCCTCCCTCCTACCACCCTGGCTCTTAGGCCTTCTTTGACCCACCTCTCCCCTTCCCTCATACTCTCCTCTTTCTCAACCATCACACAGGAAGAGGTCTCTAGACAAGTACTCTCTATGAAAATCTCCTCCAACCAGGTGCTCCCCTGCTCCTCCTGAACTGTAAAGGGCAACATTGCCTCCCTTACGCCAGCAATGGCCAATTTCTGTAATCACTCCTTTGCAACTGGCTCCTTCTCTCTACCCCTTGAAGGTGGTCATTCCCCAAAAAGACAATTATTAACTCATAGAAAAAGGACACACCCCAGTAGTGAATGAGACCAGGAGAAAGGTTATGAGTAAAACAAAGGTTTATAGAAATAAGCATACAGAGGATTCTGCTACCTTGAGAGCGCTCTGCCAAACAATACAAAAACAGCACATTATAAGCTTTAGAAACATCACTAGTGACGTCTCCCTATAGGTACCTCAAGTTACATTGGGATTGGTGAAAGACACGGATACATTATAGTAGTGTATGGACCAGCTCCACAGGATTGGCTGGCAGCTTGGAGGTGTGGTAGGCATCACATGAGTCAGCTGGGCTCATACTTGCGAGGTGAAGGTCAAGGCGGGTCCACGAGAGGAGAATGTTCTGTCTAAACTAAGCTACACAATATCTCCTGACCTGTAGTGAATAAGGGCAAGCATAAACCATATACTAGAATGTGGGGATACCTATAAATTGTAGACACCTAGTTACACCTTCCCGCCTCAGGCCTTTGTAGAAATAAAGGGTACGAGGATCTTGCCCTCCAGGTGCTTTATCAGAGGGCTTGATCTAGGATTTATTTGCCATGGCGCCCCAGAGCTTGAGGGAATGAATTGATAGGTGTTGGTTTTAGGCTGGATATATGATGACATGGAACCAGTTAGATTGTGGAGGCACTCGGGGGTGGTCAGTGTGGAACGTTTACACTTCTGCTACATCAAAGGAAGAATGGAGGGGCAAAGATTATGCAGGCAATAACTTCCAAGGGTGGGGGTGAGAAGAGCAGGAGCAGGTTTGTGGAGACGGATGGGCTTCAAGTCGAGATTCATCCCAGTCACACACAGGGCAGTGATCTCAGAGGAAGGAAAAGAATACACTTTTTATTGTAACAATTTGCAACAGGGCATCCGTGAGAAATGGGCTTGAGTGGTACAGACACGGGAGGAGGAGGTGGGGGGCTGTCCGTGTTCGCTGTGCACGACGCTGCAAAGGGGAGAGAAGGCTTCTCAGTTATCAGGATGCGGTCTAGTCCGAAAATGGAGTCTGGAGGTGCACAACATGGACTCTGAATGTGTCTTGCAATAGCCCCTCTTCTGCTGTTGTCAGGGAAGGGCAAGGAGTACCTCTCCCCACTATTGCATGAGCATTAGGTTTCTTTCGTGCCGAATGCATGTGGGGGCAAAATGACCCTTCCTCCCTTACACCCTCAAGCACTCCCTTGTGCATCCTCTCCTCAAAAAAGCCCTCTGCTGACCCCTCCTGCCTGGCTAACTACCACTCTATCTCCATTAACCACTTCCTGGGCAAACTCCTGGAAAAGCTGGTCATCTCCTAACTAATCCATCACACTGAATCTGTTGGCTGTCTCCATGACCCCCAGTCTGGCTTCAGGGCAGTGAGAGGCAAAGTAACAGCTCTACTAAACACCCGTGAAGACTTGCGCTCTAATCTTTATTCCAACTTTCCATCTGTTCTTATCATGATGGATCTTTACTCTGCATTCTACATGGTCAATGGTGCCACCCTGATAAATCTGCTCCTTGAAACTCTTGGCATCACGGGCCTGGCACTTGACTGGTTGACCTCGTTCCTCTCTGACCGACCTTCCTGGGTTCAACTTGGCCCTTGTCTCTCCCCTATCACACTCTCCACCTGTGGTGTGCCTCAAGGCTCTATCCTCTCACCATGGCTCTTCAACATCTACCTTGCCCCTCTGGCCCACCTGGTCTCCTTCTCTCCTCACTGAGAGAGTTATGCAGATGACACGCAGCTCTCCTTCAAGCTTCCCTCTACTTCATCCTCTTCCTCCTCTCACATCCCTCACTATCTGTCTGCTATTCAGGCATGCTGTGCTGCCAATGATCTCTGCCTTGAGGCCAGTAAGACTGAGATCCTTCTCATTCTGACCCCAGCTCCCTCCTTCCCTCCCTCCCCCTGGCTGTCCTCTATGGGTCCCTCTCCTCACCCTCTTGTGAGGAAAAAAACCTCTTTGTCATCTTTGATTCCTCTCTCTCCTTGTCTTCTCACATCACAGACCTTGGCAAGAAGGCCCTCTATCAGCTGCACCTCCTCAGAGGCATTCTCCCTTTCCTCACCTTCCCCCAGAAACTCAATGTCTCCAGAGATCTGGTACTCTCTAGGCTGGACTACAGCAACAGCCTATTCGTCAGTCATCCCTTATCTTCTCTTTGCCCCCTTCAACTAATCCAGAACAGGACTGCAAGACTTATCCTTGGCCTCAAACCCAGACACTGCATCTCTACAGCCCTAAAATGTCTCCACTGGCTCCTGGTTGCTGCTAGGGTCAAGTTCAAGACCCTCTGCATCATCTGCAAGGTTGTCTGTGGCCTGGCACCCCACTACATCCAACGTTCTCTTTCTAAATACCACCCCACTAGAGCCCTTCACTCTCCTAGCTCCAACTCTCTGCAAATCAGATGCTTCTTGAAGCAGAGAGTGCAGGGTAGATCTCTCTCCTATGCAGGAGCCTCCATCTGGAATGATCTACTTGCCCCTCTCATGCTTGAGCCAGATCTGCTTAACTTCCAGAAGCTCCTCAAGAGCCTCCTTTTCTCTTTTTCCATGCCTCTCTTTCTCCCCTGCTAACACCCCTGTCTGCCACAATGACTGGCTGCCTAGTTCCCTCTAGTTCTACAGGACAACAGGCCCCCCGCCAGTCCACCTCCCTCCTTGCACTAAGCATTTGAACCCCATCCCCTGCACCGCTTCAATCCCTGGCACTTGCCCTCCTGGTCTCCCCTAAGGAGTCGTTTAGCCCTGGTTGCCCTCTTCCCCCGGTCCACCTCCCCCTTTCACCTGCACTCTCCCCTCTTTACTGTGCACTTCCCTTGCCACCCTAGCACTTCGCATCTCGCCTAGACCGGCACTCCCCACCACCATCTCCCTCACACGTGTTACTGCACTTGCACAATCCGAATTTCACATGGCCTGGTAGGACCATTATTGTTTTCTTTCTCCCTTGTCCCCCCCTTTTTGAATTGTGGCACTTTGAAACACCATTTGTTGTATAGGACCTTACAAATATTCAATAAAGTAAATACAATAAAAATAAAACCCACCAACACATTCTCAAGACTTTTGAAATTATTGGAAAGTTGGTGATAGGTCTGAATTCAGGAGAACAGCATAATCTGGGAAACTATCCTTTGTAGAGGGGAGATAATCCCAGCTATTAAAGAGTGAGGTAGCAAGCTAGAGGTGAATCAAGGGTTAATCAAAGTGGTAAAATACTTAGCTGTAAGGCATGATGACATAGCAGGAGCTTGTCTGACATGGAATATGCATTTGAGTTTGTAGGTTTGAGCCATCAGATCAATTATTCAAAGGGGTCTGGAATCACCTATTTTTTAGAAAAATCGTAGGGCAGTTAGTAAGAGACCCAAGGGCATAGGTTTAGGAAAAGAGTGAGGTGCATGGTTGTCATGGCAAGACTATACGTTTTTCTTTTTTTTCAGTAAATAAGTGATAGTACTCATACAAGGGATGTGCAGAGATTATAGCAGAAACCTAGCTGTGGGATCAGTGAGGTTCCTGACCAATTTAAATGAAGGGCCACTATTGGTTGAAGCTGCAGAAATATTGTCTTAACAAAATCAGTTCTAGGCCTCTACGTTTCCTTTCTTGTAGGTTCTTAGCAAACCGCTTTAACTGGAAATAGATTCAGGATTACTTTGTTTTAACCAATAGTGTTTTAGCCTCCTGGTGACCCGTTTAAGCTGTGTTGGAGGGGAGTTACACCAGGGTTTCACTTTTGTCTAATTCGCTGATCTTTCGTTAGGTGCAAGGTATGTGGACCATCAAATAACTTGTTTTCATAGAGATTAGACATGATTTCAAAAAGGATTATGTGTACTTCCTGCAGCCATCTTGAATCTGCCCACTCTCCAGCTGTAGACCCAAGAGGCTCCTCTGAGAACACCAATCATGAAGTAATCATCTCATTCCAGCAACACCTGGAACAATATCAAAGTGACTAACCACTGATGGACTATGTGATCAGTTGACGAGAGTATGTGTCAGCCCTTCTGATTTGTGGCTTCACTTTCTGTCCATAACATCACTTTCTGCAGCCATATTTGATCAGTGACATCACTTCCTGTGGCCATCTTGGATCTGCTAACTATCCAGCTAAAGGCCTCAAGTGACTCCAATGAGAACACCAATCAGGAGGTAATCATCTCATGCCAGCAACACCAGGAACAAAATCAGAGAGACCAACCACTGATGGACTCCGCGATCAGTTGAAGAGAGCAGTTGTCAGCAATACTGGATTGGGCCGTCAATTTCTGTCTATAACTTCACTTCCTGCACCCATCTTGGATCGGTGACATCACTTCCTGAGGTCTTTTTGGATCAACCCAGTCTCCATCTAAAGGCCACAAGAGACTCATTTGCGAACAACAATAAGGAAGTAATCCCCTCATGTTAACAACACCAGGGACAAAACCAGAGCGATCAACCACTGATAGACAAGGTTATCAGGTGATGAGAGCGTGTGACATCACTTCTGAACATGCTAGGAGTGACCAGCCAGAGGTGTTTTAATTAAGGGCAGTACAGTGAAGGGTGAAAATGAACCATTTTCCAACCTCTTTGCCTATGAGCCTTTGCCTTCCTACCTTCTGCACCTGTGAGTAGCCCTACGTTGTTAATTACTGCGCTGCCTCTCCACATTGCAGTACTCATCTATAAACATTGACTCCTACTCATCCTCCTACTCACCTGTCTCTCTACACTTTCTCCAATCACGCTACAGCTTCCTCCTTTCCTATCCCTATTATAAAACTAAAATCTATAAGCTCCCACTACTCCATATTTAACCATACCTCCCCAAACACCTATCCATAACATTTCTCTTCCTATGAGACTCAACTTCTTTACTCTTCCTTAGCTCTTGAATGCTCAGTCTGTATGACAAAGCTTCCTTGATAAATGACAACCTTAACACCAGCTCTCTTCCCCAGACCGCCTTCATATCACTGAAACCTGGATTCTCCATCTGACACTGACACTCTGGCAGACCTACACAACTCCAAACTTTAATTCATTCACTCTCCCAGTCTGACTGGCAGAGGTGGAGGCCTATGCTCATCCCGCCTCAATGCCTCACAAATCTCCAATGATGATTCTCTCCTACCTCTTTTGAATTCACCATCTCTGCTATTGCTCCACCTCACTTGGTTCACATCATCTCCATCTATCACCATCCTGCTACCACGTGACCATTCTTTGATGGACTCGGGCAACTCCTTGATTCTCTTGCCACTAAACATCACCTCATTCTCTTAGGTACCTTAAACCTTCCCTCTCCAGATACATTGCAGAAATCATAACTTCAGTCTTTTCTTAATTACCACACACTCCACTCTATCCATACCCTAACTACCCACACTCTTTGGATCTCATATTGATCTCCACCTCTCTCTCAGCCACTTACTACTGTTGCACCACCATAATCTGGTCACTAATTTTTACACTACCATATCCTTTCCTCGGCTATTACTAAAAGTACATTTAAACCTTCTGCCATTCCTTTCAAACATAAAATCCCTAAGTCGCACTTCTCTGTTGAATAATACAATGGCTACATTTTTGAATTTTTGCAATTAAATAAAATTTTAATGGTAGTCAGAAAGTGTTGCCCTTACTTGTAGTTTAGCTTTCTTTAGTTGGCTGTGTTGGATGTAGTGGATTTCGATCTTCAAGTTTGCTAGCACTGATTGTATCAGTGTCTGATGTTGGTGGGGTGATTGATGGTTGACTGGGTTTAGTAGTGTTAGATGCTCATCCTCTAGTTTGGGCTGTGGGTTTTTTGTTGAATGTATAGATTCTTTTAAATTTATAATCCAACTCGTCAAGTAGAAACTGTCTTTGTTTTTTATGTTTCATTTCTGCAGACTATTTCTCAATTATATCATCCAAAATCTTGTAATTTTTGAAGGTTTTTTCTGGAATGTTTAGTTTCTGTATGTCTTCCTTCACTCGAGTTATCTCTTATATCAATCGTATATGTTTGACTTTTGCATAATTGATCAGTCTATGAATCATTTCATTTGAAGTGGTGGTGAGCAGTTCTTCCCAATCCAGAATTTCCTCTGTGTCGTTTTTTCTCAAATTATGGAAATGTACAGACTCTAAGTCCACACGGTATTCGTCCGACTTGAAGATATTTATCTAGTGATTTAATTTCCCACCAACATGCTAATTCCTGTTTCAAAAGTCTTTCTTGGGTTAGTTGAAGCCAGGGTCAGCCTCTGCGGAAAATTCTCAGTTGCAGCATCTCTGTCAGTCGATTTCTAATAGTCGGACGAATAAGGAAAAAAGGAGCCAAATGGCACTGGCCTCAGGTCAGGAGCTGAGGAGCTTGAATTTAAAAAGGAAAACATATATTTATGTACTTTTCATTTTTTTAGGGGTAGCCAGGGAGACCACAGTGGTAGCAAGGGAGACCACAATGGTAGCAAGGGAGACCTCAAGGGTTGCACTCACTACTATGCTCCTGTGCAAGGCCTTTTGGAGAACAAGTATGCACACCTTCTGACCATACTCACCTGGCAGTGTGCTCGTTAGCCCACTCCTCCTGCGATCGGGTTTGGTATGCAAATGCTACGAAGAGGCAAAAAAGGGGTACCGTGCAGCACACAGTCTCTTTAATTGACGTGACCATTGTTGACATCCGAAAGCTCAGTTGTATCTATTACATATTTTGGCCAGTGCGTGAGCCTTCATATTACATGTGTATGCCTCACCCACCCTGTAGGGTTAGAAGAAAAACCATCATTCACAACAGAAAAAACTCAAAAATGATAGAGCTGTTAATATGAATTTAATTCAATGTCTCTTCAATTGAAGTGACATTGCACACAGCAGCGTCTGGCGTCATCATTATTAACACCCGAAAGCCTCTTATATCTATTACATTCTGGCCGAAGCCTGAGCCTTTTTGTTAAATATTTGTGCCTCCCGCACCTTCTAGGGTTTGAGGGAAAACCATTGTTCAGCACAGACAAAGCTCAAAAATGATAAAGCTGTTCGCATTTGAACAGGAGACGACGTGGGGTAGCACAAGTTCGATCCCTGGGTCCGCCTTAGAAACCTCTGGGTATTAAGCACGTTATATATAAACCTCTCGGTATTAAGCACGTTGTAAATAACCAATTACAAAAATTACAATTGAACCGCTGCATATGATGTAGTATGAACCATGCTGCAAAGCCGTAGGGATTAGAGCTCTATGCACACAAGCCGTTATCTCGTTGGTATAAAAACCATCCCTGCACTATTCACCCAATCAGCAACACTTTAAAACAACAAATGCCCTATTTACTTCTTATAAACTCTATTGCACACCAACTTGCAATCAAACTTGAATAAAAAAGTTGGCCGAAAGAAAACATCTCGCATTTAGGGGCGGTCCCCTGAACGCAAGAGAATGGGTGTAGTAGGTCAGACCTCATTAAACCCAGATATAGCGGATTGTGGTATCTACAATGCTCCAACGGTTGACATTTTGGGAAATTATTTATTTAAAGTCAGTTTAAGTTTAAATTACCCGTGTACGTGTGCACCTGACCCCCCTTCTAAGGAAGGTGTGAAGTTGAGTTGGCACAACTTTCACATTATAATAATTTGCATACAAATGCCAGATCTTGAAACAAGTACAACTAAACTGCTTAACATATTATTAGCTGCATATAGATGCATACCACGCCTGTTAGCAAGAGGCTGTGGAATTAAATTGGCACAGCTTAAACTTGACATTCCCTTGTTTGGCAAGTGCCAGACTTACATCCATTCCCAAATTAATAAATGCACTTAATTCACTGTACTGAGGCTTACTCCACCTGTCCCATTGGATTTTATAGAAACAGACCCATTTTGTTGTCGGTGTTGACTACGCTTTGTATTGTGCAAAATATGCAGACCATTCCCGCTTCTCATTGGCAGATACTTTTTTGTCTGTCCCGCCCTCTAATTCCACATTGAACCTGTTTCAACCCAACAAATCTTAGATCCTGTTTTTTATCCATCTGATGCTTCAGCCAATGTTTGGAAAAGGGAATCCTCACATCATCATGATCCAAGTTACTTAAGTGTTCTCGGATTCTCACCCAAAGTTACCGGATGGTGCTGCCAATATAAGTCAAACCACACACGCAAAGTAGCCCCTATACAATGTATTATGAGCTGCAAGATGTATTTGTTGATTAGAAATGGTTTCTCCAGATTAATGTGCATCATTTTAGTTTCCTCGGCAAATGTACACATATTACAAGTCCCACATTTGTAAAACCCTCTAACATCCTAGTCTGACCACGTCCTCCGTGTTGCCATTGGCTTCATATATGACGGGCTCAATGTTGTTCTCAAAGTTGGTGCTCGTGTATATACCGATTCCGGACCCTCCTTAACATATTTTTCCAAATCTTCATCCAATGTCAAAATGTGCCCATGTTTTTTCACAATTGAATACAATACATGACTTTTAATAGAATATTGTGTTATCAATATTATTGTATCTTCAGATTTTTTTTGTGTGTTTTAGGTGAAGGTCGAAACACGTGTCAGCATTTAGTGTATGGCTAATCATAAAACGACCTGTTAAACTTCACCTTTTTTGTTGTATATTTAGTCATAAGTGGAGACTTGCAATGCCTATATATTCACGTCTAAGTGGCATAGATCAGTCCTATGTAGAATTTACTTGGGAGTTAAGGAGCGCAGGATGCATACGTTATATTGTATACTGCCACATTGATAACTCGCTGTCTATGTGTTTACATTTGCTTTATGGACGAAATGTCCGAAATAAACGTGATTGATGAATTGGAATCATAGGAGGCCAGAAGTCCCACTGAGACCAGCACTCAATAGTGCTGCATTACATTTTACCAAGACGTTTTTTGGGGTATAAACGGCACACACTTGCCGCATAAATGACATGAATGTGTATTTCTTGACTATGGTGGCATATTGTAACGGTCGTGCTTCACATAGGAGTACTGTCAGGTCAGGTTTGGGCACCATTTCGCATTTGAAAATTAGTGTCTCAAATGTCGGCAGTGGCAACTCAACCATTCATCCTTCTGAGGTTGATAGATCGTGCGCCATTGAAATGAATAACAATAATACATATTAAAAAGCGCTTAGAAGAGGAAGACAGAGGTTATGGCATTATATGTAAAAAGATACATAGATGACATAGATACATAGTTTTCCGAATGTATCCCGGTCTGTTTCAGAGCATCCGCTTTTCGAGGGGTCACTTCGGGTGTCTCTGGGCTTTCATTCACTCCACGTCTTTATGTTTTGTCCAGAACTCCGATCCGTATTTCTCGAGGGAAAAGAGCGTGTTGACGCAATGGATGCCGGCTATTTAAAGAACACACTGGGCAGTGCTGTTTGAAGAAGCAGGGCCTCGATACACGACGACAGAGCACTGCTTCAGCTGCTTAAAAATCACCTGCTGTCGGGAGCTGTGACCCTAAGCAAGCCCAGCCCCGCAGAGGCAGAGCGGCACAAAGGAGCGACGGTGACCTTGTGACTCCCGGCAAATCCTAAACTAATTAATTACAGAAATCCGCTGGCTCTATGAACAGCCTGCTTTTATTATATGTTTTGGGGTGGGGGAGGGGGCTGGGAAAAGCAGAGGGATTAGTGCAGACGGGAATGGTGAAACATAACATGGATGTCTCCGCTTTCACCTTTCGGAGAAATCCAAACTGTAGCGCGGCTCTGCCTCGTCACTTTCCCATGGAAGGGCGGTTCCGACAAGCAGTGGCACTGTCGGACATTTTAATCCGGTGTGCATATGCGGGCTACTCAATACATTCACCAAAATGGCAATTTAGCATCTTCTGCTATGCAGTGGACTCAGAGGATCAGGGACAGAACAGTAAAAGATACCTCGGTTTTCAATCACACATCACATATGGTGATTTATTTCACCAGGGGGCGAACATTAGTGTCTCTTTCATGGAGATGTTCTGTTCCGGGATATTCACCTGTTCACGGACTAGCTGCACACATTTGGAACAGAGGTTTAACGACTCCTTTTTAGACAAGGCATTTCCTTTTCATGGTTAATCCCGATTAAGCAGAGATGCTCGAGATAGGTGGAATTAAGACCAGGCGTAACATTGTGACTCCCAGGGAGCTTTGCAGGCCAGGCAGATCTCACAAAGTGAGTTTTATTCCAATGCTTATTCAATCAGTGCCCTTTTGGTATTGACTAGAAGACGTGGTCTACTGGTCCGCTTCCACTATCCACTTCCAAACCCGGAGGGTCTGTTTGAATTATCATTTCTCCCCTTGGTTAAAATGTGGGATCTTGTGCAAATCTTTATACCTCTATGGACCTAAATTCAGTGTTATCACTATCAAGTGACTGACAATAAATTACGCAACTGAGGTGGAGACAGTTGCTGAAACACTTCCTGGATTGCTCCTGCCCAATGTTTTCAGGGATATATATGTCCAGATTAGAGATGTATTACTAGATATTGGCCACAATTGAAAATGTCTGAATTGACATACTTTTCGGGCATTATTACTGCAAAGCCAAGCTATGCAAAGCCTTCCCCAAATATTCACGAAATGCAGAGCAACACGCTTTCATTCCTCTCAACATACATCAGTCACTTTAGGTGGCAAAATGTCCACCCCGCACCTCCTAAAGCATCCTTAGACCTTCTTCCTCACACCAAGAACAGTATTCAAATATTGTCTATTTATAGCGAAAAAGCATAGTTTCTGAAACAGGGTTTATTGTTGCAATACTGTTCGTCTACTAACCCTCTGTAATCCATCCTATGTGTAAGTATGATATGATTCACAGGAATAAGGTAGTGTTGTCCGCTCCAAACGCAGGAATTCATGGGCATGAAAAGGAGACTTGGCTGAATCCGGAAGCACACATAAGGCTGCAAAGCAAACTAGGAATTTGACAATCCGGCAGACATTATGACGTGGATTTAGGGGCAAATATTTTCAAGGGCAAATCTGCAATAACGCGCATTGGAAAAGCCAGAAGGGCTGGCATCGCAAATCCTGTCAGGTCTTACAGAAAACAATACCCCCAGCAGTTACAAAGCCAGACATATTGACGTTGCAAACGGTTGTTTACTTTTTGAGAACTCCCTTCGTAAGGAAGGGCTAACCCAATCAGCAGCCCACCCCTTTGTGATGTCTATTTTACATTAAAGAATCCCACGTTTTCTGCCCACGTGAAGCAAAAGGCCCAATCATGGGAAGTCTCAGAGACAGCATGTTCGCGTTGAAAAATGAAGGCGTATATCAGTTCACTCCAAGCACCTCTGTTGAAAGTGGGGGTGGTGACGGGACTCATCTGATTTGCTGTGTGCTCTACAAACGTTTACAAAATCGCAACACAAATGTTAATAGAGTAAAGCGACTGGTGGTATGGAAGGAACTGGAAACAGAAAACGGGCACAGGGCAAGGCAGTATTTACAGACGTGGACAGATATGCATTCAGGGAACGTGTCAGGGTGGTGTGCTAGCACACCAAGACCAGCGATAGAAGTGTATCAGAAAAGTAGTGGAACTGTGACTCCAGCGGGGGACAGAGTAAAAAGAAAAGGAGCAACGTGCAATGCATTTTTCAATGGTTGGAGTCATGCTGGTTGACTGTAAATATGTGTACCATTATTCCTGCCCTTTCTGTATATTTTATGTATATATCTTGTTCTTCATTCACCACGTGATTTGTAACCAAGCTGTGAGTTGTCTTAAAATGCGCCTGGTTACCCCTGGGTCTGGTGCGCTATACAAGTAATAAAAACAAACAAACAAAACAAACCAAAAGGTCGACAGGTCAAATGATCGAATTATTTATTTATTTTTTCACTTTTTTTTTTTTGGGGGGGGGGCCCCCAACCCTCTTTTTTATGCTAAAAACCACTTTCTTTCCCTAAACGAAAACCTAAAAAAAAATACATAACTAAAAAAATAATTCGATCATTTGACCTGTCGACCAAATTGTGTCGACCTTTTGACTGTCGACCCTTTGTCTGTCGACCATTTGACTAGACACCTTCCCGCTCACTTCGACCACTAAGACCCTGGCTCTCCTGCCATATGTATCTAGCCAACAGTTCTATGTGTATCAGTCTGTTGGAAAGGAGGAGTCGGGCAACTCCCAAAAGTAATTGCCAAGCCTCTTTATCACTGAAATAGAGGAAGGCGGTTACCTTTGGCCGTCCTTGTTAAGGTGGCCTTTGACAGAAGACCTCAGGAGAGCACAGGATTTCAAAACTGCCTTGATTTCAACAAGGCAAGAAACGCCTTTTATCACCCACGAACAAGGAAGGAAACAACGGTAACCTACACATAGCAAGATGCAGTGCAAAGTGCTCTCTTTGCCGACAGGAATTCAGTCAGAGTACACACCACCAGACTGAAAAGTGCATGCTATCAATTCAATAAAGTCTCCTCCCTTGCACCACTGTGCCCGATATTGGTTCCCTTGGATGTTTTTTACCAGAATAAATTTAGTAGCATTAGTCCTGGCATGGATCCAACAGAAAGAAACAGAGGGCCCAGTCCCAACCTCATTTGAAGATCTTCACTAGCTGTGCACCTTTCCGCATAAAGCGCCCAAGCTAGCGGCACAGAAAACTGGACCCTCATGGTTGTTTTTTACAGTTAGACTGAAAATAGCATTACTTAATGGACTCTAACACATATATGTCATTGATGCATAAAATAGCAAAACAGCCACTGAGAAAGTCAATAAGTCTGGCTTTATTTAAAGCTACTTTCAGACTAATTTGCCAAGCTACACAAGGTTATGGGAGCCCCTCTACTGAGAACGAACAAGGGTCCAATGCCCTGTTCTATGGGATTTCTTCCACTCAGGAGGGTTTACAGCCACCTTTTAGCTCACTGCACCTATTACAGAGGAGACATATCTGTTTGCATATCATTCTGATCCCACCCACACTGGCAGTCCAGCACCAAAATGCCAAGTTATACCCATCATCTACCTAGTGACAGGCTAACATGCACATGTGCTGCCATCAAGTGCTAGGGAAAGCATGTTATGGCAAGTTACTGTCGCACATGACTGGTTCAGACTTGTTTGCTGTTGTGCAGCCAAATACATTAATCTGCATTCACTGTGTGTCCATGTAACTTTTTGCCATGCCTAGCCATCACACACCAAGGGGCAACGAATATGCCAAATACTGCTCTGTATGTTAAGTACAGCAAAAAACAAGGGGGGGTCCCAGGGGTTTCTCTGACGGACATTAGTCCCGGTTAAGAGAGACTTACCCAGAGTGTTTAGCTCACTATCTTTCACAGAGGAGAAATATCTAAAACATCTCAGTCTTTGTCCTGTGCTAGGGCAGTCCAGCACCGAAATGTTAAGCACTTCTCCTCTGAACAAGAGTACCAACAGCAACCCCGGCCTCGTGTTTCGGTCTGGTTAGAACTCATCAGTAGGATGGAGCTGTGCCTCTCTAAGAATAGTGAGCAAGTTGTCCACGCCTGGTTTCCCCTAGTAACTTAAGGTGAGACCCAAAGTTACTTAAATATGCAAAAAACAAGGGGGGTCCTGGGAGTCTCTCTGCTGGACATTAGTCCCGGTTAAGAGCGACTTAAGTACAGCATCCCGTATTTTTATGCTTATTTAGTTGTATAGCTAACAACAAAAATGTAATTGCTAATAACCCCAAAAGAGACCATAAGAAACCACAAGGCAAAGGGGTAGATGGAGTGTAGAGAAAAGTCATGTGTTGATCTACTAGTCTAGTGGGAATGTCCATCAATCTTAATTCAATATCCATGTCTTTTGGATTTTCAGAAACTATAGCAGAGAGGGGTCTTCATAGTGTAGTTCGAATGGTAGTGATATAAGGTAGGGGGCACAACTAAGAACCTTCTGACTCCTTTGCCATTGCAACAATATATTGCAATCTTCAGTGGAAGGTGTTCAGTTGATATACTCCCATCCCATGCTATGCCAATCTGCGTCCATCGTATACCACAAACATGTGCCAGGCTGCCTGTTGTCTTTCAAATTATGCAGGTGCCAAACAGTGACATTTCCCAGAATGCGCACTGCCGATTCAGTGCATAGGTTTTAACTTGTCCTCTGTATCACTCTGTATTGATATTGGGAGAGAACTTCATGTCCCAGGATGCATTATGTCCAATTCTTTACTAATGTCACAACGGGTATTACTGTGCTACACACGGTATTGCTTCCCTCACATGACCAGACCCCACATCAGAAGCGTCTCACTCTGTGTAAATTATAACACAGAGTTGAATATCTCAGAATTCATTCTCTTGCTCAGAAGAACCGTCCGAGTAGTACATTTTTGTGTCAAAGAATGTACGCTTCCTCAGTATACGTGGCCCCACAGAGACAGTTAATGTAATTCTCTCTGCTTCTCATAGTGATGATAACCAGATCAGACAACCTATCCCAGAATGTGCTTCCTCTATCTTAACGAAAATGCCTCCACACAACCTCACACGTACAATCAGCCTCCCTTAATGCAGATGACCCAACACGACTACATGTCACATTTGATACTCTGTATCAAATCGTTAATGTGCATCGCCACCATTTACACAAGATTACCTGTCAAGGAATGCACAATAGTCTGCCCAGAAGAGAAGTGGGTGCAGGACAACATTTATATGACGACACTGGCCCTCATTACGACCCTGGCGGATTTTTTCCGCCAGCGACGGACTTTCCGGCCATGGCGCAAAGTCCCTTTACGCCATGGCGGATGGCGGACTTACCGCCCCATTCCGAGGTCGGCGGGGCGGTAAGTCCCCATTGACCCATTTACCCTTCCCCATTCCCATTTCGGCCCCATAGGGCTCAATGGGAGTGGGGAAGGAGTTAATTACGCCACCGTAAAATACGGTGGCGTAATTAACACCAAGGTCCCAGAGCGCCATGGATTTTTCCGCCCGCAAAAAGCGGGCGGAAAAATGACCATGGCGCTCCAGGAACTCGTAGTTGGCGGTAAGGGGTCCGCGCAGCTAACGCTGGCGCAGACCCCTTAGCGCCAGGGTCGTAATGAGGCCCACTGTCTATTATACTATCCAGATACCTCCGTATGGCTGCATGCATCAGAATGCACACTGTATCCCTGAGCACAGAGGCAGCCATAAGACTACCTTTCCAAAAATACAGAGGCAATGCCCATTCACTGCCCTCCCCAAAAGTGCTAAAAGTCCAAGAATGAACATTTCTCCCACCCAAGTCACTGCAGCAGGAGGCAGCGTGCGGCACTCGGGCCACAGATCGCCGTTTTACACTGGTGCCTTCTTGATAATTTTGTGAAATAGTAATATTATATTATTTATATATTTATATCATTCAACAGATGTTACTTTTGCTCCTAATGAAGATTTGTTTTTCTCCGAAAGGCGTTGAGCTACAATTGTACAGTAAAAGTAGATTTTAAGAAAATTGGACGTATTTGTGATAACTGGTTAAATTAATATGTGTCTCAGTTTATATCAACATATTGAACTTTGGCTCGTTGGTTATTATCAGTATTCAGGGGTATCCAACCTTTTGCATTCAACACTAAGACAGATGCTTATCCACCTGGCATCATTTCTGCCGCCACAGTTGTTCCTGCAGGAGGCACCGTGTGGCACACAGCCCCTCCATCTCTGCCCTACACAGCAGAGCCCAATGGCTCTCTCACGGCCCTCCATCTTGTTGCCTCCCCTTTGCATGGCGACCCTCCATTCTGGTACTGGCAAGACCCTGTCTGAGCAGAAGGGGCACCTGATCTCCTCTTAGGCTCTGCCTGCAGGCGTCCCACTGTCTGACATCCCTTACAAGGGCAGAACCGGTTTTGACATGTTTGGACAATGAAGCCCCCCCACCTGTGAGCCTGAATCATCTTGCAAAATGTGTGAGTCTGTTCTACTCATGGCTCCTGCCAATACTTTTCCCTCACACCAGTCCTTTCCCTGTGCTGCTCCTACCCCTGACCACATCAAATGGGCTCTTAAAACATTGCCCTGTCTCTGACTGGAAAAAAATGATCAACTTTATATCAACTTTAAATCTGTGTGCCTTCGCCATAAGGCACTGCATGACAAACCACCAATGTACCAGCGCAAATAGCATACCTCAAAACCCTCAAGTTTAATGGAAAACTGAAATAAAGCTTATTTGATTTTAAATTTGCGGAATGGAGGTGACTGGGCTAGGCTACAGGCGATGGCCACTGTTTACTGTGGGTTGGTTTGTGGGGCATGAACCATGGCTGAATATTATGACCCAGGTAGTATTGCCAGTCCCCATAGCTGTTAGCCATGAACAGAGGCCACAGTCTCACAATTGGGCTATAGTGGCCACTGGGCTGGGTCCTTGGCCAGGCCCAATCTCTACTGCGGGTTGCATTACAGAGCCAGTAACATCCCAGAAGCCTATGCCCCAGGGTTTTTTTTAGTTATGAGCAAATGGAAACAAGCCACAGACAGTGACCCACAGTCATTTTATGGTATAGTGGGAACTGCACCAGGCTGCAGGCTAGTTCCAGTGGCTATTGTGGGTGGCTTTGTGGGGCCGGGTCATGATTGAGCCCCATGCCTTAGGCAATTCATCCATGACTTGCATACCCAAAATGTGCTGTTCAAAGTGACACACGTTAGTATGTGCTGCAAAAAATGACCTTATGGTTAAGTTACTCTAACAAAAGCCTTTGACATTCAGAGAATTAACTTAATTTGCAAGAATGCTGACAGAAAGACCTTACAAAGGGTTGTGGTTAGGATATTGCAAACAATATATAAAGGGTGATAGGTAGGCCTCAAATGTATATATTCAAACAGAAACTGCCTACTGAAGTTTTGTTACTATTGTAGTAATCTAAAAATACATTAATATAGGCAATTCCTGCAGCACGAACCATAGAAGTAAAGTAGTCTTTATCTGGTAGAATTGGTCAAATGAATTATAAATCCAAGCCTTTCAGGGCCTGTAGTAATGTTGAATTTAGAGCCAAAGTGTGCAAGAATTACTAGACATGTGGGAGTATAAGCGCTGAAAGTTTACATCTAAGAAGTGGTAAACAAGTACCATGACTGAAGAATGAAACGAAGATTAGAGTCAGTCATCTTACATATGAAGGAAGCTAATTGTATTATCTGTCTTCTTATTGTGTTATGTATGTGCACCATGAGCTCAGGCCACGCCCTAAGGAAACTAACTTAAACCCTTTCTTCATCGGTGTATTCAGGTTCATACTGAGGATTCACTTGCACTTTGTGTGGCGGTGGTGAATCGGTCGTGACATTTTTGGAGGAGCTCTCAGTGAATAAAAAAGGGAACTAACTTAAGAACATTCTACAAGATGAAATCTTACATATATAGCACATGCAGAGTATAATTATCATGTTTTGAATGCAGCAAAACACGGTAGTGTTTAAGCTGTTTAATGTCACTAAACAAAAAGAACTTCCCAGGATATGTGATTGCACATTGTGCCTACTTATTTATGAAGTCACATTACATTACTCTATGGACATTCCTCATGACTAATTGGCCTATAAAGGATCTAACTCAAAAGGGAAGATTGGGCACCACAGATTAAAAGATGACCACTCCATCCTTCCCTTTCCTACACTTTAGCCGTGTATTTGTTGATGACTATGGAGTGGGCTTAAGCAGTGGCAGATTTAAGGCAAAGGATGATGTGGGCAGGTACACAGAAGCCCTGGGTAGATGTAATAAAAGGCAGAGTTTAGGGTGGAAAGAGCTCATGTTAGTCACAAGTTTAACGGTAATAAACTTAAGGGATACATGTTGCATGCTTTTATGCTGTGTTTTTTTTATTATTGGAGTTGTGCTTGTATAGCTGTGACTCATGAATGAAACCGCCTTGCCCCTCAGTTGGTTTTGCTGACATAAAGTGATTTGCCCAGGATCACTCCAATTGTTCTAGTAGGAAATCCGTCCTGCACTTCCACCTGCTCAACAATTTCCCATTCCCCTTCCAAAATCTCCTGCTCTCCTCTTCCTCCCCTTTCATGGAGCCCCACTCATTTCACCTGCCATGTCATGCTTTCCTCATCTTCCATCAGCCCCTCATACTTCTCCCCTTCCATCTACTACTCTCTTCATTTTCCATCCACTCTCCTTTTCCCCATAAGGAACATGGTTGCCATGGCATGAAAAAGGAAAACTATACACTGCAGACCTCTAAACAAGAGCCTGAGAGGTTAAGCCCAATTCATCAATACCTAAGAATAAAGGTTATGTACCAATTCTTCTACAAATAGGCATTCATTGAGCTATAACAACGGAGTATAAACCCAGAGTAAAAGGGAAGCAAAAACAATAGTGTTGCAACATCATTCTACTGACCGTTGCTTCCCAACTGCTATCACTTTCTATTCCATCTTCTCCCCTTCACCTTTCACCCCCAGTCTCCTTTCATCTGCTGCTTCTTACCACCATTCCATTACTTTCACTCCTACAAAGACACACCCCGCCACCATGTCTTCTTTGCATGGATGATGAGAGTCAAGAATGATACCCCCTCTCCTCTGCATAGGCTGAGCAATGAACCCCCCAGTTCTTACACCATGTCAGCTTTAGCATGCCCCACGAATGCCATTCTGAACAGTGCGGCTAATCCCAGCAGGCCATGCAGAAGAGGCATAGGGAATGGCATATTTTTGTAAAAAAAATACCATCTACCCAGAATACTGAAGTATGGAATGGGACATTTTGCGGTTTAAAAAAACACATTTTGATGTGCAATATTGTATTTTGTGCTGCATGTTTGCAGCACATGTTTAATTGAGTTGGGTGTGCAAGAGAATGCTATTATGCAGGAGCAGGGGTGTTGCTAGGTCTGGAAAAGACCAGGGGCTACGCTGATGTCGGAACTGTCGGGACTGGGGGCTAGCTAGCCTTTTGGCTGTAGCTCCTGCGATTCTATCTGGGGCTACAACCAAAAGACCAGGGGCTATAGCCCCCTTAGCCCCTCCACCCCACCCCCTAGTAATGCCTCTGTGCAGGAGAGAGAACTAGGGTACAATAGCAATTGGAAATATTAACAATGTCCTCAGGACGGCATACACAAAACATCTGTTACGTTGTATGGTGAAAATGATGGGTTGTCATTACATAAGGAAAAACACCAGTCTATTACAACATGATTGAGGCTTTTTTTTGGGAAACCTTGCACTGCGAAGTGAATCACTTCTATCAGCACCTTATTTTGACAGATAAGAAACGGTGAGATTAAATGATTTTACCAGGGTCACATATTTTGTTATAGTTGTAAAGACATCATTTGAACCTAATTTGAAATTGATGCACCTGACAACCTATCTTCCCAGATCAACTTGGTACAAATATGTGTCAATATTTGGGTATTACAACCTAAAACATTGCTTCATTTTATACAACTGACTTTAAAAGTGCACAAGGTTTATGATAAACCAACCTGACAACGAATTTACATAATTGCAGAAACATATTGATCAAAAAGATGTTAGGGGTAATTATTTTTTTTTGCATCACAAACTCAATGTAGGGGATATCTTGTTTGTACTTTAGGGAAAAATGGCCCATCTGTGTAGTTTACTTTTTTTCCATCACATAGTTGAAAGGTATTGTCATGAGACACTGCCCCTGGTCCTTGTGGCGATTGTCGCTGCTGTTATGCTTCCCAAGATGGTGCCTTTCTCCTTCTAGTTGTTTGTCTCAGCCATCTTGGCTTCTGACCACTTCCGGTTTCTACGGATAAAATGCTGGAAGCCGTTGCAGCGTATTTGCGTTTCAACGATAGGTAATTGTTGCCTTCTTCAGTGCTTCTCCCTGGTTTTCCACTGCTTTTCTTGCCTTCAGCTTTGCTTTTTCCATCCCATGCTCTCCTAGTGCTTACTTGTCTTCCTTTGCTTCCTGGTTGCCGTCCCACTGCAACAAACAGGTTTTTCCTGTTGCTTTTGGCGGTTTCCTCCGGAGGTTTCCTTGACTGGAGTATCTACTCAAGAGGCAGGGTGGCTACTAGAGAGGCTCGCCTTTACCTCTGTGACACTCGATCCCATTGGACAAACCGGTGAAGTCAGTCTCCAGCTACACCTCCGCGCAGGAAGCCTCAGGTGAGCTCAACTACTGACAAGTATGCAGTAAAACCCAGGCGAAACAGCTTTCCTCTTCACTTTTCCACTGCGCGTCGGGATTGTGTAAATGCCTCCTGCAATAAATGGTCATGTCAGTGTCAGGCAGATTCCATATGAATCCATTAGGTTTCTGCAAGCATAAATATACAGGCCGTCAGAAAACCAAGCAAATTTGACTAGAAGACCTTGAAGAGCAGGCAAACATGGTAACCACTTGGCTCTCCAACATCACATGTTAAATCATTCAAACACCGGGGGAATGGTGTATAAATAGTGGCAATTAATGCTTTTACCATCACATTTTCCACCCTCCAGGACTTGGAAAATGATTGTAGCTTCATTTTCCACATCCTCGGTGGAAGACTCCAAGATCCAGAATGAAAATGAATGAGAACCTACTCAAATTCCCTACAGAGGTTATGTGACCCCTTATTTTCTAATAACCCAACACGCACACTAAAATAGCCTATTAAAAGCAGGTACAGTTCTAAGAAAACAACAGCACAACAAAGGTCACCGGCAGCTGTCTGTTCCCATCACTAATCACTTCCATTGTAAATGGTCTGCTGCTCAGACATTTAAAAAAAGAAATTACCTCATTGGGAAGTCCTGACTGTTTGTCTTCGAGGAAAGGAAGGCAGAGCAGAGGGTGGGGCGAATGGGCATTTGTCCCTTTTCCGACTTTTAAATTCACCTCTGGTCTTAATCGGAGGGGTAGGCTAACTGCTAAATTGCTGGCTCATTTAGAGAAGGCAGGGAGTGATGGCCAGCCACTGGAGAGGGAAATGGTTGCCTTTCTCCTTCTGCCTTCCCACCTTTTCACAGAAGCTCTTTCAATAAAGGAGACAGTGAACATTGGTGCACCTCATGCTGGGATCTTGTGTCTCTTTTTTTTGCCATGCCAATACCCCTTTCCTGTTTTCTTTTTCTTTTCTCATACAGCCAGACCTAGAAACAGTATCCGTGTTTATTCCACATTGTGTGGATATTTAGCAGTTGGATCGATTTCTTTCCCAGGGATTGCTATTCAATTGAGAACCATGGCTTAAACACGTGGAATTCGGTTGTGCAGCTCTTAAGACAGATACTCAGAAAAGAAAGCTAGCGATAGCGCATGCCAACTACAGTGTGGTACAAAGTGCTGCTTTGTGTGTAGCAAAGAGAAGGTGGTGGGTTCATTGAGGTTGCCACATGTGTCTGCCAATGTGCCAGAGTGAGCAAGACAACTTTGCATTTTCTATACCTGATGTGGGCTTAGACAAAAAACATGGGTTGACTCTCCCCTGAAGTGCTGCTGTGAACAATTTAATTGGTGAACCATGTATATGTAACATATCCTCTGATTAAGAGCACGCATGCTTTCCCAATCACTTTGCGCAGCCCCGTTATGTTGCATATCCTGCATTAATCATGTTTTCACAATAGGTTGTGAAATATTTCTGCACAATAACATGGTCTTCTACCTCCCTGTATTAGTCCATAGAAGACCCATGCCACCTGTGACATGACTTCATCATGACCTCCTGTAAAGGTAAATGTTACCCAAGAGTAACACACAGTACATACTCTCGAAAACGAAGTCAAAAGTATGCTTTTGGTGACATATGAATAAGCTTGGGCAAATGTATTCTGCAGAACCCAGATAGACACACACTTTGGAAAAATTCAAGGTTTGGCAGATCCCTAAACTTTTACCCAAATTCGGGAAGGCAATTATTTTTTTCTGGTTTTGTAAATCACTTTGGGGCAAAGCTAGATGATCCACAAAGCAGTGCACTTTCTACATAAGCCCACTCTCCATTCTCAGTAGGCTTTCTTGTCCCAGAAGAAGTAGTAGCAGGCAGGACTGCGTGACCAGCACCATTGTGGGGGTGGACATAGAAGAAGGACTGCCTTCTGCTTTCCTATAGACATTGCAGGAGATCATACGGAATAGACATAATAGAAAGACTACCCCATGTTCCTGTTTTATATTCATTTCTGCAATCGTACCACTGACTAGATCCTACTTGCTGGTGCTGCCAGGATAATTAAGCTTGGCTGGGTGTGTGGGATTATTTAACTACATGATACACTAATTTATGTATGCTCTGACCTCTACCTACAGGAATTCATCAAATAAAACATGTATGTAGTAGCCTTCCGCGAAAACACACACAATGTGCCTTTCTTGGTTTGCTACATTGAACAATTCCCTTCGTCCCCTTCCAGTATGACACACCACTTGTCAGCGATGGTTAATGTGACAATTTGTAGCTATTTTTCATGGTGGATGTTAATCCCCCTCTGTTTGTTCCCTTATGGGTTTGGGTGTAGAAATGGTGTTTGGATGAGAATATCTGTCTGGCTTTGTTTTGGTTTTTTAGTAGTGTTGCATCACCGTCTTGGCTTGATGTACAGAGAACGAGTTGGTTACACCTGTGTTGTAGGACATATAGTTTGAGATGAAGCTTTATTTGACGTCACATACCTTAATGGCACGTGCTTGATACTATTTGTTTCTTTTAAATCACTGTTTAAAAGACAGCTCCCTGACAGCTTGTCTGCGTTTGATTGTGACCCGACTGCAGAGTTGGATTTAGCAGTCGGACCAGGGACAGTATCCCTCACCCCCTGCACCACGGGGGATCAGCTGCCTAACTTCAAAGGCCATTTTATTTATTTATTTGTTTGCATGAAAATTGAAACATCAATTTTTTAGCAAAAGATACCATGATATCAAAAAGAACATGAAAGAAAAAAGGAAAAGGAAGAAAAAAGGTAATCCATTCAAATTAATTGTTCCAATCAAGTGTCTCTAAAAAAACCTGTCTTATTTGGCCACTGCAATTAAGTTTTTCGGCCTTCCATTAAGGATCTCCACCAAATTGTAGAGCAATCAACCCGCGCCACAAAGGGCCTCCCATTGAGATCTTACCTCTTTCGCAGTCTCATCTGCAGGCCATTTCAGGGAGGCCTGTTGTTAACAGGTAAATGGCAGTGATCATTAATATGGCACTTTTTTGTTCCTACAATTCTACAAGGTTTTAATATGCCATAATTGTTGGTGGATTAGACATGGGGCAGTGCTGAACTAGCTGCAAGCAGCGTGAAACAGTGACCCGCTAATGCATTGTAATTCACCACGTTTCTTCAGGAGATTTTCTGTAGGCTCTTAAGCTTCTTGTTGATTTGCCTGTTGGAATTTGTATTCTTCCATTCAGGATGGGGAAATTAAGGTACAATCATATGCGTAATTTTCCATGTCCTGCGGAGCGGGAAAAAAACTAGGTTAAACCATTTATAGCAATGTTTTAAGCCACACAGGATTTTGTGTCATTTGGTAGGCAGAGCGGACGTAAAATGTTTGCTTGCTCTTTAAGTCCTGCTCACCAAATATGCTTCGTTTTTCACCAGTTTGTATATTTATGTTGCTGGAAAACCAATGAATTCGTGGTGAATTCATCTGACTTTTCCACCTGGTAAAAGCAGGCAGATTTCAAATGAGTGTATTGTAGATGGCTCACACAATCTTTAACTCTGGGTAGCATTTACACTTTTTCTAAACACAATAGTGGATAGGTGGAAAGTAAATATGATATCACCTGTGTTTGACTAAATGCTTTTCGCCTAACTTGTGGAAACAATTAAAATTGCCTACAGGCGACCTTTTGCACAAAAGTACAAAGAGAACTGGTTCCTCTGTGCAACTTAGTATTCAAAACAAAAGGACCAGATACACTTTTTGATCACCATGTTTCTACAGTCATCTATACAATTGTCAGATTGGTTTATCATGTGACTTGAGCACTCTTAAAGACATCTAAATAAAACTGGCTGCTATTTTAGGTCTTCAGACCCAAACATGAATACATATCTGTCTCAAATTGAGCTGGAAAGATACTTGGTCAAATACCTACATTTCCGAGTAGGCTCAAATGTTGGCCTCATCTACTTTACATTATATTAACCATGCAAAGTAACAGATGTTGTTTTCAAACGTGTATGTCGCTTCAGGATATTGGTTACATTTCCAAATGCTGTTGCAGTATGGCTCTCTCTTGAGCATAGCAACACTCCTTCACACCCTCAAAATGTACTGCAAAACTATGTTTATGTGCTTCAAAATGCTATTTATTAAACCACATTAGTACCCGGCGAGAGACAATCAGAATGCAACAAGCATTCTGATTGGCTCTCGCCGGGTCATTTTCCGGCTGAGAATCCTTCGATTCTCGGCTGGGATTCCAGCCGCCTTGTCCCCGGCGGGGGCTTGGCAGCCCCTCAGCCAATGAGGAGGCTCGAAGCGGGGCCATCCCCGCTCCGAGCCTCCCCACGACTGAGAAGCTGCCTTCGCCCTCCGCTGGGGACTCGGGTAAGCTTTTTCTTTTTCCTTCCCTCCCGACCTCCTCCCGACCCCCCTTACCTTTTTACTCCTTCGTCCCCGCTGGGCAACGATAGCAGGCTCCAGCAGTGTGGAGACTCGGACCGGGCCATCCCCGCTCTGCGCCTCCACACGGCTGGAGGCTTCCATCGTCCCCCAGCGGGGACGCAGGTATGTTTTTTTTTTCTTCCCCTCCCTCCCTTCCACCCTCCCAACCCCACTTACATTCTGCTTTTTTTTTTTTTTTCAGGAGCAGACGCGCGTCTGCTCCCGATGGCCACCATGGAAAGGGAAAACGGACTCCGTTTTCCCTTTCCCGGCGGCCATTTTTTGTCATTTTCTTTTTCTGTTTCGAAACACGCCGAAACAGAAAATAAAATGCCATTAGCACCCCGGTCCAACGGGTCGGGGTGCTAATGGCAATAAGACCCTCGGCGGCGGGCCAATACCGCCGCAGGTAATGCCCGGAGGCTTTGTTAAGGCCCTCGCTACGCTCGGGCCTATAACTACGGCCCCACGCATTACCTGGGGCGGTATTGGCCTGCCGCCTCGATCTTATTGCCACAAAATGTCCCATTCCATACTGCAGTATTATGGATGGGTCTGCCTTTCACAACAAGTTTCTCTGATCCAAAGCCCCTCCTCCATGGCCTGCTGGGAGTAGCCGCAGTGTTCAGGGACATATTCAGGAGTGCGCTGAAGCTGGGATGGAATACAGGATAGGGCCCTCCTTGCTCAGTCCTCGCTGAGAAGAGGATCCACCATCCTTGATTCTCTCCATCCAGGCCATGAGGACATGGTGTGGTGCATTGGAGTGGTGGTCAACTGGAATGGTGGTACATGGAAATGGATGCAAGGTGACTGGTTGTGAAACTTGAAGAGTGGAGGGGATGAAATAGAAAAGGGAGAGCAGATGATAAGATCAGTAGATGTTTCTACACTGCTTTTCTTTTCTTTTGTCCTGGGTTTGTACTGTTTTGTCCAGGTCAGTTAATGCATATATGTTGAATAAAAGGTGCACCATCTTTATTCTTATGGAATTTTCCATTGGCATTCACCTCTCAGGCTCTTGTTAGAGATCTGCAGTGAACAGTTGTCATTTTTCATGCTGTGGCCAAATCAGCGTTACTTTTGGGAAAGGAGAGAGTTGATGGAATCTCATGAGAGCAGTGAATTGGAAGCGAGAAGGATGAGGGACAGATGGAAGATGTAGAGAATGGAAGGTGAAAGGAGTGAGCGTGTTACGGAAGATGATAAGGGAGCGGATGCAAGAAGAGAGCAGAAGATTTTTGGAAGGGGTAGAAGAGAGCATGCCATGTTTTAAGGGATGAACAGATAGAAGGGCAAAGCAGCCTGCCACTTGAGCAAATTGAGTGGTTGAAAGGTCCTGGACAGACCACTTTATGTCAGCAAGATCTGCTGGGTAAGCAGGCTGTTTCCTTCCAAGCATAACCCTAAACACACAACACAAATAGTAGAAAAGAGAACTTACAATAAATGGAACATTGCAATGTCATCGATGTCATACTTGTGACAGCCATTAACTCCTTCCACCAGACGCCCTGCCTACCCAGGGCCCTCTGCCAATCTTGCACAGTGGGCCCTTTGCCTTAAATCTGCCACTCCCCGGCTACTGACATTTGTGTAACCCATGGTTGAGCAGTTGCTTTGATGAACCTTTTTGTGTACAGCTGGCTAATCCTGTGTCGTTTTCTTTGTGGTGTCCAAAGCCATTTTGTTGGATTCATTTAAAGAGTCTGATGTACAACAGGCAGCATTTTCTGCTCTGTCATTCCTCTAAGAGGCATATATATTGTGCGTTCCAGCTTTTTACCACCTGATATTTAATTTTTTGCATGTGCAGACCAATTCCTATGTGTGCCATTCAAATATTTGGTGCCTGAGCATTCTGTCTTTGTACAGCACCCTTTGCATTGTCCACAAGGCTTTCTGGGGCTTAGGTCCAAAATACCCTCAACTCTCCCTCTGTAAATACCTTCTATCACGAGTTCTTTGCTCCTCACCTCCAACTCCCTCAGAGTCAGTCGCTTCTCCAAGCAACGATTTGGGTGTAGATCACTTTCTTCGGCTGGGGCCTCCCTCTGGAACAGCCTCCCTGCCACTCTGAAACTTGAGGAGAACCATCTCCGGTTCCGGAAGCATCTGAAGACCTTCCTCTTTGCTGATGCCTTCACTCTTCCTCTCCCCTGCTTATCTCTGTCTGCTCTGGCACCGTGCACCTGGTTACCCTCTGATTTCGGGCCCAGGTCCCTGCCCACCCAGCCGCACACCTGCACTGCCTCCTCGCAACCCATGCACTTGGGTCTGTATCTTTAACCCTATGGTCCCCTTACCTGTACTTATCAGACACCCCTTCTCTGCGCTCTAAACCTGCACTTGCCAACTTGCTGGCTGCACTGCCTGTTTTTATCCCTTGCTCAGCACTGTCCATTTCCCCCCCTCTCCCTTGCACTTTGCCACTTCCCTCTCCCCTGCACTTGTGTGTTCACAATGTCACTGGGCCTAGTAAGATCGTTGTTGTGTCCTCCCTTGTCCTCTCCCTTGCCTCGTCGCGCTCTGAAACACTTGTGTATGAGCACGATACAAATAAAATATCATATCATATCAGATCATCGATCGCGGGTGATGCAGTGAAGGAATTCTCAAGATGGTCTTTTCTTGGATGTTATGGCAAAGCTGAGATACCACAGGTGGGCACGTTCTGTTATGCCATTGATTATGCTTCTTGTGCAGTCCATTTATGGCTTGGTTTATGGGGTCATAATGGCTACACATTTTCATGTTGCACTGGTGAAAGGGCCATGCCACTGGCTTTAGGCTTGGTTTCATTTGGCGAGCGCAGTAGAATTGGTTTGTGTTTTATGGTTTGTGCATTTGACATTTTTTAGTGTATTTCATCAGTCTTATATGGGGTATGCTTTGCATGGTTGACTTCCATCTCTATCACCTGTACTTATGTATGCACTGTTGCGTCCATCCTCATTTTGACCATGTTTTAGTACTGCTCTTCTTCTGTTTACTTTTCTGCACAGAATCCAGGGGTGGACTGGCCTATAGGGAACTCTGGAGATTTCCCGGTAGGCCCCTGCACCCTGGACCTCTTTTGTGTGGTATTTCCATATTTTCTCATAGGAAAGGGGTTGGGAATGTTGAAAATGTGTAATATGGAGCCACTTTGAACATTATTTCCAGGGCCTCTTTTGGTTCCCAGTCCACCCAGTTTAGGGCTGATACGCATATGTAGGTTTACTCGTGTGGGCATGTTTGCCGTACTGTTTTCCTGTTGCCTGCATTCACGGGTGGGGCCTTGATGCAGCTAGTTTCCTGCAATCCTTGGAGGCTTACACTCACGTTCCAGTCGAGCCCACTGAGAAGAGCATGACTTCCACGCTACTTCCATCTATCTGTTTCTGAGGATTCTCCAGTGGACCTGAAATCCAACAGAATCAGATATATGGGCGCCATCACACAAGTGCTGAACCTTTGGGAATGAGCACTGCAAAAGGCTGTACCCTTGAGGAGCAATGCGTGTGGGTGGACAAATCCTTGTTTCCTCTGTGCCTTGTGAAAAGCCAGGCTGATGGGCATGATGGAGAGAAACACAACCACATGCATTTGACCAGAGGTGGATTTAACAGTCGCCAGGCAGACAAATGGCGAGTGGCCCCATCCCTTGTCCCACCACTTCCCTTCCCATCCCACACTGATCAGATTGTACTTTAAGAGCTGGGACAGGGTTGGCGCTTGTGTGTAGCATGTGTGGCTGCACTTGGGGGGCCCAGCGGCGGTGCTCATGGGGCCCTGGGCACCAGCCGTGTCTGTGCAATTCCACAAACCGGATCACACACAAAACCGGAAATGCCTCCCCAATGGTTTTCTTTTCCACAGAAACTGTGCCAGGTGTGAGGCGTTGCACAATTCCCTTGCATATAGCGCTCTTTATAGGCATGTTGGCGAGTAATTGTAAACAATGGGGCAGTGAAGGACCAAAACCACTGTTACAGAATTTGACGTTTTTCTCCCAACATTCCACCTCATTGTGCAATGTCTTCTTTAGACAATATTCTACCAGGACAATGCTCACGCCTAAGTTTCAGGCACTTTCTGCAACTGGTTCTATTTTTGTGATTTTGCCATATTAGAATAGCATTACAGCTCAGGGGAGGGCTGTAAGAGTTGTTATTGTCCCTTAACCACTTTATGTGCACTTAACTCCGCCTCATGTCCATAACTCAGATGTGGGCCGCTAACACATGTTAAAGCCTTCCTGCCCTCAGTTGCAATGACTCATCATGACTGTAAGGAATAGAGGTCCAGCTACAGTTTTCCCAGAGTCATAAAGGCACGTTTCAAATGGACCTTCATATCCCAAAAAATATGCAGAAGCTGGTAAAACCATAGAAAGCCTTTGCTAATATTTTTAGTGTATTTGGTAAGGGGAGAATAATGGTGAAAGTGAAAATGTGAGGCAACTTTTGCTAATTACTCCCATGTATATATATATATATATTTTTTTACATTTATATAGCGCACATACAGCCCATGGGCATCGCGGCCATGCGCATGCGGCACCTGTACCAAAACCAGAAGCGTACAACAAATTAGCTGCACCAGGACTGCAGTTATAGATGCTTAATAATTCTACATCACACAAAATGAATCGGTTGCATACACCCTGATGTAATCCAGCTTTCTAAAATGGCTGTAGGTTGACGCAGTGTCACTTTAGAGACCACGGAAATAATGAAATGTGATGTGTCAAATGCTTTTTTTTTTAACGCACTGATTCGGGGAACCATTTTTCAATGACTTCTTTGTGAATGTCCCTTGACTGAAACGGACTAGGTTGTTCTTTGGTATTAGTCGTGTCTCTTGTGGATTTCTGAACAAATAAGACTGAGAAGCAAAACAAACGCCCCACTATTCTAGAATCCAACATTGACAATAGATATGTCATGCTTGATCTGGGGTGGAAATATTCATGCCACTCCAGGTAAACGGTCATTTTAACACACACCATTCTCAGTTACAATAAGCGATGGAGTCTGCAACATGCGGCTCTCCAAATGTTTATTGATTACTACTCCCATGATCCCTCACCATTGACTATACTGGGTTGGACTTATGTGAGTTGTAGTCTAAAAAATGAAGAGAGCTAAAGGTTGCAGACTCCTGCATTAGGGTGTGCTTTGAAGATTTTAGGGCCAATATGACACCTCTCGCCTCAGTTGGCTATTTGGCCTCCTTGATTGCAATGCCAGCCCTGTGTCTGAGGCTTATCATCGACGGAGATCCATTCTCTCGG
Organism: Ambystoma mexicanum; assembly: GCF_040938575.1. NCBI lineage: Eukaryota > Metazoa > Chordata > Amphibia > Caudata > Ambystomatidae > Ambystoma > Ambystoma mexicanum. Next base: position 976,853,303 of record NC_090929.1, on the reverse strand, counting down.
TATCTTTCACAACAAAAATATGGACAACCTTGTTACAAAACCAATTTCAAGAACAAGGACACTGCTTACATTTAGTTAAAGTAGGTGCCCTGTCTCCTTTTTTAAATGCACTACGTACAGTGCTTATAAGCATGTGCTCTTGGTTAGTAAAACCAGTGACAATTCGGGCAGCAGCACCTCAGTGCTGTGGTACACACCTTAAATCAGTGGTCATCAAACTTTTTTGGCCTGCCCCCCCCCTGAGCAAAATGCCAAATGGACAGTATGTGCAAATGGCTATGAACTATTGCATGCCGTCACTGCACCCTACTCCCAGTATAGTCCCTGGGCTCCCCGACCTGCTGCCATCCCAGTCAATGGGCTCCCTCATCCCAGTCCCTGGGCTCTGCCCACCCCATCACAGACCCTGGGCTCTCCCCACCCTGCCCCCATCACTATCTCAGTGTTCCCGCCCATCCTCCTCCCACCACAGTCCATGGGTTCCCCCACCCCATTCCCAACACAGTCCAAGGGCCAGTGGGAGCTGGTGAATTTTTTAAGTGGAGGGGCATAAATATTTCCCACAAAAATGCCATAGTGACCGAGCACAGCGAGGGAGCCTGAACCAATCAATGGGGGTTTTCCGCCTGTGAATCTTTTTTTAAATAATGGGTTAAAATGTTGCATTTTAGAGCATACTGTAAACAAAAATGTGTAGAAAGCCAAACTGTTTGCACCTGGCGCTGGGGGGCCAGGGCGAAACCATGGTATTTTTGACTGGGCATCTATGATAGATATCCAGTAAAAAAAATACCATCCCCTGACCCCTGTGCTCCACAGCGCCTCAGAAGGAGAGCTAATTTTGGCAGGTCGGTAGGGGGATTGTGCTACAAAGGCATTTTTAAAATGCCTTTGTTGTACAATCCCCATTCCCTCTTTACCCCCCACTCACCAACGGACCAAAACAAACACACACACACACATTCACACAGCAATCACTCTATCATTCATACGAGCACCCATCACCATAAACTCACTCATAACACAAACATACACGCATCCAAACACATATTTAAATAAAACATAAATGAACATAAATGCACCTTCTGCAGGGGCCTGCACGTGGGTGCTGAAATGCTCCAGCTTGCTCTGTCCGTATGTGCGAAGAGGGGCAGGAGCTCCCTCTAGCTCATACAGACATGCAGTGCCCCAACCAGCATTTCCAATGAGCTATGCAAGGCTGGCGAAGCAAAAGGTCCCCCAGCGTTGCCTGACTCATTGAACATGTGCGGCTGGGGAACTGAACGTTCTCTTTGACAGTTTGGCCAGCCCAGGAGCACTCCCTCAGCCGTAAAAAGCAGCTGAGGGAGTGCTCTGTATTACAATGGGCTGGCTCCTCGGCTCCTCCATAATGGGTGAGGAGGCCACTGGGTGGACGCCCCCTCGCCCATTATGGATGAGCCGCCAGGCTCGGACAGGCCTATAGGGCAATAGGGGGATGTTGGTGCCAAAAATGCAAAATTCTAGTGTAGGCCACTCAAAATGGGCCATTTATTTGGCCAATGTGGGCCAGTTTGATGAGTTACTTCACTATGCAGCTAGCCGTTTTGAACATTGTTGCTGAATAACTATTCTTTAAATATAAAAATGTGCTTACATATTAACAAAAAAAAAATCTTGGGTATTATTCAAACAGTGTGTGACTAAAGGTGCCTGAGACAGTTTTATGGTCCAGTCCGACCATGTGAGCCGCCCCTGCCCATTCCCCCAAATTTAAAAAAATGTTTTAAAAAAAAAACATTTCATACTGGGCTCTCGCACGCCCCACAGTTTGAAGACCTCTGCCTTAAATAATGAAAATGTTAAACTTTTTTTATTATAATATCACAGGGAGAAACACTCGGTCTGGGAATGAAGCAGTGAAGGTGAAGAGGAGCAAATAGCAAATGTTACCTTCAAAGTAAGGCAAGCAATACAAATAAGGACATTTTAAACGAAGGATGTTACATTCTATTTGTTTTCAATAAGAGCGAACATTCTGCAAGCTATGAGAACAGTATATTTTTTAAGGTGTTTTTCATTTAGCAATTTGGGGTACTCTATTCCCACCACATAGCCCAATTGAGCACCCCCTCTTTAATGTACACTTACTTTTTTCCGGCAGTAAACCTATACTGTTATTATGGGGGACATTTTGACCTTGTTCATTGTTTGCTTAGATGTTTCTACTGTGCACCTTTCTGTCTGCCCCCCAATTTTTCTTTTTTTCAGCATGTAACATCACAACCCGTAATAAAAATGTAATTCGCACCCTATAATGGAAGTCCACAACTGCCAGCCGATTTCGCGCAGCCGATGCCTTTACCACACGGCCTGGAGAGAGCTTCATGAGCGGGACACAGCTTGCAAGTTAACTGTCCGCCATTTTCCATGGCCATATCGCCTGGTGTTAATCCACTTGGCTTTTGCCATCAATCGTAATGAGCTGGATGGTCGTAATAACCCCACTGCATCCCTTTAAACCAAGTGAGATGTGAGAACAGCGTTGGCAATGGGATATACCACCGCAGGGGTGGGAATGGCCGAGTAGCCGGCATGCCTAATTATAATGAAAGGAAGGCTTTGGCGGAGTTTACCTCTGGGACATCTTGTGTGGGGCACATCCCATTAAGCTAGCAGTGCTTCAGCTCCTTTGACAAACAGCAGCACAAGTTTCTTTGACTGAGGGAGGTCTGCAGATCTGAGCAGAACATTAGCATTTTCGGTTCAAGTTGTTCTAACATTTGGCCGGCTCTCCAGATACTTAGCTCTTTTACGCATGCGATTTGACGAAGTGGCTGGCGGGGACTTGGGGGAAATGAAAGAACAACATAGAGTGAGAACCCCAACAGCTGACACAAGTGCAGTTTGAGTAGAATACTGACATGCCATTAAGGGAAAGCATAAGCAAATCGATTTTTGTGTGCAATATTCCACCAGTACAATCGTATAAGAAAACATCAATCAGACAAACACATAAGGTGATGTACGTCACTGAAAGAAATGGTGCTGGCGAGCTTCAAAACACCCATTCTGTGAGGCTTTGTTTATCCACTTACATTTATTCACTTTGCCATATATATATATATTCAGTAAAAAAACGTTATTAAAGGGATGTTATGGTTAAGTTGCGCAACTAAAAACCTATTACAATTAAACGTTACCGGGACATTAGGGTTCAACGTAAAACCAAAAAACCCTTGAAAATCGCCAGTTATGGTAAGCTAAGCAACCATAACTCGCACCACCACCATGCACTGCCAAGACTAACACCCAAGACATCAAACATGACATCAGAAATGCCATTGATGACATCACTGATGATATCACATGTCTGGCTCCCCCTTTTTTCCTTTACTGACATATCTATGCCACATGGTTTTCTTCAGTAACAGTCAGGAATTAAAAATTGAAAAGGTAGTATATTTGTAGACTTATCCTTCAAGTATGTTCTTACAGTAATTCCCTTATGGTCCAGTAAAATCATGTGATACATATGCATAGGGTAAGTAGCAGCTTTGAAACAGAGCAATCATTTCTCTGCATAAAGGTAATCAGTTAGGTTATGAACACTTTCTGCTACTACTGCTGCTTGTTTCCTTACTTCAATTTCCTTGTATGTACTCATATTTGTATGTGTTGTTGTCTCTTTGTGTTTTGTCTGTAATAATACAATTATGTAGTAAGTGGGTTTTAATAGCTTATTACATGTTTCACTGTACGCAAAACTCTAATAAGAAAGCAATTATCATTTCATTATTCAACAAGTCAAGATTATGAATAGTGCATCCTCATCATGTATGCTACACAGAAGAGCTATGTTTCTGCATGAGTATCTTAGTACGCTGGATAAAACTTCATAATGGAATGGTTTTTGTATCAATGTATTGCTTATTGCACTAATTACTCATGATATGTATTCCATTGACCCTTGACACTTTTTTATCCACATTATAATAACAATCCCTTGTACAGACTTTTCATGAAAAGTAAATGCACATGTGATGTCATCACTGACATTTGGGATGTCATGTTTGATGTCTTGGGTGTTAGTCTTAGCAGTGCAAGGTGGTGGTGCGAGTTATGGTTGCTTAGCTTTCCATAACTGACGAATTTCAAGGGTTTTTCGGTTTTACGTTGAACCATAATGTCCCGGTAAAAAAGTTTTTTTTAGTGAATTTAATAGGTTTTTAGTTGCACAACTTAACCATAACGTCCCTTTAATAAAGTGTTTTTTACTGAATATATATATATATATATATGTATATATATATATTACACAGCCACTGTAGTGGCTCTGTAGTTATGGTTAAGTTTCTGTTTCCATAGGAAGAGCACTTTTTGGGCAGCTTATAACTTCGCTCCTCCTGGACGAATCCTCACCAAACTTTGCAAAAAAAGTATATGGGCCACTCTGAATTTTATTGCAAAGTTTGGTGAGGTTTGGTCGAAGGGGGGAAAGGTTATAGGCTTTCTGTCCCAAAACGTCTTTTTTTCCCATAGACTGAATGGGGGAAAACTTTGCGCACGCCTACAGCCCAAACCGCTGGACGGATTTTCACCAAATTTGTGGTAGGAGCAGGAGCTTGGTCCCAAAAGCGTGCTTTTGTAAATTTGGTGGCAATCCGTCCAGTAGTTTTCTTTAAAACGAGCAAAAAGTATGTCTAAAAAAATGAGTGATATCTATGTCCGCTCCGCGTCACACTTCCCTGTTCGCTCCGCGGACAAGATAACGATTGGCTAATGGGTTCGCGTCATGACTGCAGACGCGCGACATGTGCGCCGATTGGCTGGAGTGAGGCGTGATGTGCGTCAGATTGTTCGGATGCACCCAACATCTTGGATCCGCCGACAGTGCGGCGGCGAACAAAGGCAAAATGCAGTTTTGGGGAGTGTTTTGGTGTGTCAGAGTGCTTGGGGAGGTTTAGAGAGTAAGAAATGGGTGAAATACTGTATTTGTTTAGGCGGCAGGTCTAATGATTTATTCACCATACTCGCGCTGTCCGGGATGTTTGTAATTACTGAAAATGAGGGGTCTCATAAGGATAGTATTTCCGTCCGTGCTGTGCGCAGGCAAGTTGAAACTGTTGTAAGGACACGTGTGGTGTCAGTGGTCATTAAAATTGAGTACTTGCCGCAGTTAAAATTTTTGATTGTATGGGTGTGCTACTGAGTTATAAGCCGCCATGGGTGTGATATGCTGAGGTGGTTGTGGCTAGGGCCTAGAGTCATGGGTGCATGGCCGCAGGCCATAGGGCTTAGGCCATACACCAAAGATTCTAGGCCCTGGCCACAACCACCGCTGCACATCACACCCATAATTCACAACCATAGAATCGAATATCGATCTGGTAGGTGTGGGCAGGGCCTAGAGTACTGGGTGCAAATTGAGTATATGCTGCAGTTAAAATGTTTCATTCTATGGGTGTGCTAATGACTTATAAGCCACCATTGGTGTGATATGCTGCAGTGGTTGTGGCCAGGGCCTAGAGTCTTGGGTGCATGGTCGCAGGCCGTAGGCCGTAGGCCACACACCCAAGACTCTAGGCCCTGCCCACAACCACCGCAGCATATCACACTCATACATCACACTCATAGAATCGAATATCTATGAGGTGGTTGTGGGCAGGGCCTAGAGTCTTGGGTGCAAATTGAGTATATGCTGCAGTTAAAATGTTTAATTCTATGGGTGTGACAATGAGTAATGAGCCACCATGGTTCTGATATGCTGCAGTGGTTTTGCCCAGGGCCTAGAGTCTTGGGTGCATGGCCGTAGGCTGTAGGTCGTAGGCCATATACCCAAGACTTTAGGCCATGGCCACAACCACCACAGCATATCACACCCATACCATAAATACATCCATAGAATTGAATATCTATCAGGTGGTTGTGGGCAGGGCCTAGAGTCTTGGGTGTATGGCCAAAGGCCATGCACACAAGACCAAAATTCTGAGTACTAAAGTTATAAGCCACAAGTGGTGTGATATGTTGCGGTGGTTTTGCCCAGGACCTAAAGTCTTGGATAGATGGCCGAAGGCCATGCACCCAAGACCAAAGTTATAAGCAGTGAAGTTATGAGCCAGCATGGGTTTTATATACTGTGGTGGTTGTGGGCAGGATGTAGAGTCTTGGGTGGGCCATGCACCCAAGACGAAAGTTGTTAGTACTGAAGTTATAAGCCAGAATAGGTGATATATGCTGGGTTGGTTGTGGCTAGGGCCTAGAGTCTGAAGTTATAAGCACTGAAGTTATAAGTCAGCATGGGTGTGATGTGGTGCAGTGGTTGTGTGCACAACCTAGAGTCTTGGGTGCATGGCCGCATGCACCCAAGACCAAACTTATAAGCAGTGAAGTTATAAACCACCATGGGTTTAATATGCTGCAGTGGTTGTGGCTAGGACCTAGAGTCTTGGTTGCCGAGCCGCAGGCCGTAGGCCGTAGGCTACACACCCAAGACTCTAGGCCCTGGCCACAACCACTGCACCATATTACAGCCATAGACCACACGTATAGATTTGAATATGTATGAAATGTTTGAAATTGTACTTACTGTTTCATTTGTTGAGGTTTGATATATTTTTTACATGACTTTAGTACTTGGAGGAAATATTCTTTTTCAATTTCTGTGACAAAAGAAAAGGGCATGTTAGTGTATGTATTTTATAAAGACTTATTACATTGCATAATAGACATTTTAGCTTTTTTTTGACCGTCAGATTTAGTTTACAAACCAGTGTAGTGTGTATTTTGCTCAGTTTCTGTGTTTGTTTTTCAAATCATCGGGTCTGAGGGAAAACAAATCAATGTCGTATTAAAAAAAACCTTTTTTTTGCTATGCTACAAACTATTTATTTGTTTCCTTTGAGTGTTCACTTGTTGTTTCTGGTTAATGTTCTATCTGTTGGCTGGTTGCAGATTTTTGACGCAGTATGATACCTGTTGGCGTATTCTAACTGTGTATTTTTTGTTACAACTCAGTGCTATTCATTTATCTGTGTGGTTGTTATACAATCTTGGGCAGTTAGATACCTGCTGGCGTATTCTAACTGTTTATATGCTTTTAATTGCATTTTTGTTAATGTTGAAGTACAGATTAGTTATAAAATTTTGGCTTTAAGAAGATTAAATAAGCGTTTGTAAGATTTGCTGGTAATCTCTGCTTCAGAGTAATGGTACTATCATTACATTCGACCCATGCACATTTCTTTTTAATATATGCAGTGTCCTGCATTGGTTGTGGCTCCTGCGTGGTACATTATACCTATTGTGAAGGTTTTTTTACCAAGTGACACTTGACTGTGTGTGAATCCAGTCAGCTTGCAGTCCTTTTTGGTACCATCTGCATTCTAACGTAGAAGCATTAGTATTACGTAGTTACTATGTGTTTGTATTAGTAAGGTGGAGCGATTATCGGAATTGCAGATCGTACATAATCTGCCATGGTTTGAATGTTGTACAAGTTGTTGAAATGGAATGGATTTACAATTAGGTATGGATACATACACAACGAGCTCATTAGGGATTTGTTCATGTGTCACATTGTTGAAGAGAGTACATGTATGTTTCCACATGTATGAAATCTGGAAGATTTCATGTATTGGTATGTTTTTGTTTTCCAGTACTTGTAGTAAGTACATTAGAAATTCCTGTGGGTCTTCTTGTGAGTTTATAGTGAACCTCACCATTCCAGCACAGTAGTGCAATCTTGACTTATTCTGTGAACACTATACGTGTTGTCAGGATTGTTTGTTGCGTTTCTATGAAGGACTAACATTTGCAAACACAATTGGTCTGTACTGTGTGAGTAAATGTTGTTAACAATTGAAATAGAATATTCATTGCTACATTTGCGTAGCAATTAACACCAGTTACATTTGAAAATTTGAATGGACAAGATAGTTCTGTGTCCGAATCATTTTTTCGGAGTTTGAGTTGCTTCTTTGAAGAAGTACCTGAGTTACTTTCAATAGTAGGTTCTTCTTTGGTTGTGGTAATTGATGAAGTATTAGCTTCTTTTACTCTCTTTGAAGGATTTTCAGTCAGATCCTGTTTCATTTCTGTTTGAATTAGTTTTCTTTTACAACGTTTTCCTTTTTGTGGAACAGGATATGATTTCAGATGGGGGTGTACAGTGAACGTAGTCTATTGTATTCTAAAATGCAAGGAATATCAGCGTTTACTTTACCTGCATCAAAGGTGATTAGAAATAGACCGTCAAGTGTATGTAAGCTTGATAGTGCTACGTAACTCATGCCTTCTTTAAAGACTGTGTTCCCAATATCTATCAGTGCTTTGTCTAAGGTAAGATTTATGAATGGTGACTGCACATGCAAGAGTTAGAGAAAATTGTTCTCTACGTAGATACATGTCTTTGAAGAGAAGGAATCGAGCAGTTGAGCGCCCATTCCTTTTTACTTCTGAAAGTTTGTCAAAGAGAATATTGACAAACTGAATGTTGTTTTCACGTGGGTATGTTTGAAAGCCAACAACTGTACCCAGTGCTCCATTAACTAGTCCTTGCTCCACGTCAAGGTTACATTTAAGCATTACTCTACAATTTAAGGATCATTTTAATATTTTTTCCAACCCAGCTGTGTTGGAGATTGAATTTACTAAGGTATTTAGTCTTGTTGTGGCTTGTTGACACATGGGTAGTGTCATACCATGTACGTCCAGTTTGTCTCTGGAGCAAATTTCAATTATTGGTTGCATTTCTTTTTTTAACATTGTTTCATTGAATTTGGAATAGCTTACAAGAGTTGGCATTAAGGCCATACAATTGACATTTATGTGCGCTAATTGTTCCATAACATCAGTAGCACATGCGTTATCGCCATAAAATTAATGGATGTGCTGGATTTTCAATATTGCCTTTGCTTCTTGAGATAGAACACCAACTCTAATACTTTTTAAAATGTTGGCGTAAGTGAGGTCTGCAGATTGATGCATGTTTTCTGTTAATTCTCTGTATTGGAAATGTTGCCAAAGGTTGACATTTCCTATGCTGCCAACAGTTTTACGGCACAGTTTGTGTTCTAAGGTTTTAAAAATAGGTTCACCTTTTACCGGTGTCAATTGCAGAAGATCTCCGAAAACAATAATGTATTTTCCTCCAAAGAGTTCTTCGTAGTTTGTTTTAAGTACTTCTTGCAATCTGAGGTGAATCAAAGCCAACATTAGGTTGGAGACCATGCTCACTTCATCTATTAGTAGCATTTTCATTTGTTTTAATACTCTGCGTAGTTCCATTGCAACTTCTGTAGAAAGTTTGTAATAGTCTAATTTGTTTTGGTGTTCTACTGGAAGGAGTAGTTATCAGTGTAAAGTGACACCGCCTATGTTGTAAGCAGCAAAACCTGTGTGGGTAGTTACAACAGCTGACAGTTTGCTGTTTGTCAATTGTTGAAGGAACTTGCTGATGATTTTGATTATGAATGTTTTGCCTGAACCAGCATCACCACTGATGTACAGCAGTGTAGGTTTGTAATTTTTGGCAGGTACATTCTTTATTTTCGTGTTGTACACCATGTGCAATTTCTTTTGTTACTTCTTCAAAAATAGTGTGCTGGTCTTTGTTAAGTTTTGATTGTAGTACAGTTAAGTCTTCTGTATCTTCTTCATAGTGACACATGGTGTTTTCTACTTCTGTCATAGCTAATTCTGCCTCATTTGCTATTAGTGGCTGTCCTAGTGGTTCTTGGCTTCCTGTTACAGAAGGTTGACTACTAGTTGGGCCTGGAGTTCTTCTTCGTGTTGTTGTTCATTGTGCAACATTGTTTTGTACTGCGTAAAATTAACATCAGTGATAGTGCTTTCATTTGATTTGAAAACGTCTTCATAGCAGTCATAGTTATCTAGTATCTCTTCTTCTTTTCTCCATGGTTTAAAAAATTGTAGCAGGGACATGTAATATAGTTATTTCTGTTGAGGAGTTTTTAATGACAATTTGACATGATTAATGAAGCTTCGTTTGGTAAGTTTCACTAAGCTGCCTTCACAATCTGTCACTCTATATCTACCTTTGTTTTCATCGGGTTTTATATTATTTTTGTATGCAAAGTTTTGGGCTATGTGGTATAGACACATGGTTTCCAAAGTTTTACTCCTGTTCGGGTAGTATGGGTCTAGTAAATTATTTTTCAAAATGTCTTGGCTGTTGGGATAATTTTTGGCTATTGTTTCTATGTCCTCATATGATTTGAGAACTCTTATTCTAGATTTAGCAGGACCAAGACGTAACCATACTATATTTTCAGATTTTCCATACAAAGCAGTACCGGTTAAACAATCTGCAGCTTCATAGGCGCCACATTCTTTATGAGAGAGCATTTTGTATGCCTAGGCTGTACAATTTCTGAGGTAGATTTCTGTCTGATGATAGGCCATTCCAGAGGTTTTGAAGCTCTGTCTTCTCGGCTTTTGTTAAGTAGGCTGTAACATATTGTGCAACTGCAGTGGAATTGTCTGCAATATACTGCACATCTATTTTTGCATTCCATAAGAGGGCAATGATTGCATTGTAATCATTGATATATTTTGATTCTTCTGTTCTTTTTATGTAATACGTGTTCTTAGGTGATTTACCTTTAACACTATGTCAAACTGAAGACATGAAGTTGTTCACTTCACCTGTTTCTGTAACTGGTCTAGGGAAACCAAAGTGGCATTTGGTGTAGTATTTCCCTTCGTTTTTGTATTTGTGACCACAATATTTGCCACATTTGTGTCTTTGACATTGTACAATTTATCCATGAAGGTCACTATGTCTCGTTTGTGAAGGGATTTCACAAGTGACATATTTTTGGATGAACTGCAAAACAGTGGCATCACTGTCCTGACCAAATTTGGGTGCACCTTTAATCCATAAAAGCATGTGGATATGTGTTGCTCCTCTGGCTTGTTATTCTTTTCTCCAAAAGAAGTGTTGCACTTCTCCGAGGGGAGGAACAGTTTATTACAAATAAAGTGCAGCCTAGCAATGAAACGATGGTGGACATATCTTGAAACATTAACAGGATCTAGAGAGCAAAGTTCTCCACGTGTTAGTATATCTATGTTGGTTTTGTTGTTGTTTTATATGCATAGGAAATTGTGTAAATCTTCCCATGCATATTGTGCACAACTTAATGTAACAAACCAAGTATGTGGTCCAAGGTTTCTGATCATACAACGTACATCTCCGTGACGTCGGAACCAGTATTCTTTCATACCACGCATGTTTGCAAAAAGATTTGTTATGCTTGATTGTAAAATGTCATCTTTTTCTTGCACTTTTTGTATTAATTGCATAGCTGACATATTTTGAAAGTGGGTTCCAGATTTCAGTATGTGTGCATCTCCATAACATAGGGTTGCTAGTTCACTTTCAAACAGTAGGTGGAATATGTATTCCACATTTTGTCTAAATCTGGGATCTTCAGAATACATTTGTAATGAGTGGTATTCTGATGCTGTTATCTGAGTGGGTCTCTCATCGTATCTTCCTCCTTTGCCAGTAGGAAATAGTAGTGGAAAAGCATGTTCTTCTATGCTTTTTTCCCATATGCTCATCTTTGGTTTGTCGCATTTGGTAAGTTTCTAGTGCATCATCTATGATGTCATTAGAGTGCAAGGGATGAATTTTATAATGGTCCAAAAGAGTGGATACCGCAGCAGGACCTAGAAGTTCAAATTGACCAGTTTCTGATGACTCTTGAATTATTTCAGTTGTTTCCCTTAAGGTTTCTTCAATATTTATTTCTTTGTAGTATTCATTATTGTCTTTCAGATATTGCAAGGCTTGTCTAATTTTATGTAAGTCCACGAGTTGTTGCCAAATTTTTTTGTTTTGTCTTTTGTTGGTACACCATTTACTAAGACAATTAAAGATTGCTCTATTGGACGTTGCACTCCTAGAGTGTGCACATTTTCTGTCAGATCTACTGGTTAATAAACTACTTTGCCACAAATGCCTTTCACAAATTCAGAGGGAGGTAATTTTGCTGTTTTTGGTTGAAGGCGTTTTATTGCCTGAAATGGGTGTACTGTTTGAATTATGATGCTCTCATACAAATTGAGTTGCTGCAGGGGTTTTGGAAGTGGGGATAATTCCAAGTTATTTGTGATAGCACGTGAAGGAGTTTGGTTGTTGTCCAGTTTTGTAGTGCAGTAACTGCAACATATTAAGGGTTCACTTATTTTGTATTTGTTTTGTGCTAAAAGGTAGAGAGCTAATTCAAACCATTTGGAGTCTTCATTGTCTTCTATTTTGTATGTTATGTCTATAGTTTTTGTGTTACTTTTGTAAAAAGTTCTGCGGCAACACACACACACATGGTTTGGTACTTCAGTGGATGAACTTACATTTTCGTATTTCTTTTTTGTATGTGTGTAATAGAAGTTTGCCATGTGCACAACTGTTGCTAGTCTGTTCTAAAGCTATTGCATTTTGTAAGTGGCCTTAACTTCCAAAATATTTTCTCTGGATACGGTCGATTTCTTCTTGTAGGTATTTGGGTGTACCATGTAGAAGAGTGTTATTTAAATTGGCTAGTTCTAAAGCAGGACTTTGAGCATAATACAGTTTATACACTAGATTTCTTACATTTGAATGATGTGTTGATATTATTTTGATATCATGGAAGGTGCTTTTGCAAATAGGTCCTGAAATGCAGGCCAATGAATGTCCTTGTAGCCCTGTGTATTTGAGCACAGTACAGCGATCCATATTTTGCAGCACTTTCACTTTGATTTTGTCTTTACCTTTCACATACTGATTGAGGAACTGGCGTAAAGATTTGAAAGATTTGTTGGGAATGTTACACATTGACGTGCACAGCCATTTGTATACTGGACGTTCTGGTTCAGTCGAATGGAGAGGTAATTCTGAGTTTTCTGGAGATACTTCTGTAAGCAGTGTTTCTTGTTCCATGATAGTATTATGGATTTTTTCAGATCCTCGTCCACTGCTATGGATGGCAATTGTGTTTGTTTGGATTTGTTTGTATGCTTCTTCATTAAAATATGTTCTGGGGTCGTGGTGCGACTCCATTCACCTCCACAGATATTTAAGAAGTTATTTTTGTTGACATTCCGTTTATTAAGAAGTTTCTTTTGTAGTTTAGTACTTAGTTTTGTTAGTGGTTTCATCCTATTTAAAACTAAAATAAATAACTTCCTTTTGAGAAGGATTGCACTGTGTAAGAGAGCTTCTAGGATTCATATTCTACGGTAGGTTTTAAGGGTTGTGGATGATTTAACTCCTGTTCTTATTATATTCTGAAGGACTCTGTGGCGGAACATTTTTGCTAAAATACTTTTTTTAGTATGGTTTCTTGCTAGTATATGAGGATTTATAGGAGCATTGTTAGCAGTAGTGGTAGCCGAATTCTTGTTAAGCATTTTCTGTTTTGTTTCACATTTTGATAGAGGAGGTAAAGTTTCTGTAGTTGAAGCTTCTTTTGTTTCGCTAAATGACTGCATTAGCTGTTTTGTTTGAATGTTTTGTACAAACTCTGGTAGAGATAGATGCTTATTTTGGACACTTTTATTTTCATTTGCTCTATTTCTGCTTTGCTTTCTACGGACTTGCTTTTTGGTAGGCATTCTTTGGGGTCTGTTGAAAAAAAAGAAGGTATGGTTTCGTCTGTTTTACAATGTATGTGTGCTGTGTGCATGCGCCTATGAGTTTGATGGGGAAGTTGTTTGTGGTGGTGTGTGAATGTGCATTGGGCAGTTACTGTCATGATGCCTACCTCAGGGCATCCGGATCAAGCCCATCAGCACCGGGAGCAGGCATCCAGGTATTTAATAAAACCCCAGCACCCCTGGCCATAGGCGCCAGGCTCATAGACTTTACTTACCTCATGCAGACCATGCTGCAAATTAATCCAAGCCAACGTGAGGCTTGGATGGGACTATTTTTCTATAGGGACTATTTTTACTCAGGTGTGTTTCTAGGGACTTTTACCTGGAACTACTTTGGAGGCTATTTAAACCACGCCCGAACAGCAGCACATGCTTCGTGTTATTCTGCATCCAGCAGCGTAATGCTCACCGTGCCTGCAGTCAGCATCCAGTCTTCAGTCATGCCCGTCTCGAATCCAGAGCTCCTAGCAATAGAAGAAAGAAGAAGGAAAGGTTAGAAAACAGATATTATTTCAATCCTTACCTGAATTCCGGATCCATCATGTCTTCGAACTTGAAAAGGACATTATTCTACATGCATCGCATCGCCAGCTGCAGCGCCGCACCATACTCACCAGTCCTCACAGCATTTTTCGATCCGGTGCAGCCTTCATCATTTTCTCCGCCGAATTTCACCATCTAGAGAAACATAAGGTGAGCCGAAAGAGCCAACAAATACAACCTCTCCACCATAGGCTTACCTGATTAACAACCGGAGGCATTATTCTGTAACAAACGCAACTTCTTACGCCGCACCTGTAAGGACAGAGAAACCAGCAATTTAAACACACGCATCTTTTGCCAGATAGTGTTGGGTAATACAGACTCTTACCTCAACACCATCAGCTGCCACAAGACAATCTTCTCTTGGACCCAGCTGCAACACAAGAAAGGAATGTACAAGAGTGAACATCAGACATATTGAACTCTTTGAACTTTATACTTACGGGTTCTCACCTGGAACCTCGGAGTCAATATTCACCCGGAACTCTTCCAACGCCCTCAAACCAGTGAAGTAACTGGTATCTACGCGCCCCTGCATTCCACGCAGTATGGAGAGCTCATCATTTACAAACATAAGGTGAGCTTACAGAAAGTGAATATCGGTGGTGATTAGTGGGGAGAACAGTGGGGTGCCATTACTAAAATCCACGGGTGGCTGAATCCCTTTCTCCACTTGCAGGAGAATATTTCTACGGGTCAAGCAGATGAGATTAGGCGGTCCAGTCCAGTCTGTCATCTCTGCACTATGCTTCACGTTGGAGGAGGTCGCAACTGTCCGGGTCCGATCGACGCCCCTGTGGGAGCCAGGTGAGCGTAACAGAACACGAATCCTATCTACAAATTCCCACCCGGGTGTTATGGAAACCTCCGAAACAGACCAACTAGGCCAATTAGTAGGGGAACTTAGGGCGGAAGTGCACTCTGCGCGCCAAGAGACTAATGCCCTCAGGAGAGAACTGCTTGTGTCAAAGAAACACACAGATGATCTTGCTGGACAACTGCTGAAAAATCAAGCTGGGCAAACACCCCTACCTGGACTCGGGGGAAACCCAGCTCCTGGTTCATCGAGCAATCCTGTGCAAGTAATCCTACCAGGGGCTATTCCTTTAGCTCCACCCGAACGCTTTGCTGGGGACCCAAAAAGGTTTGCAGTGTTTATGAATCAATGCTGCTTGCACTTTTTATGCAGACCTGGAGCTTTTCCAAATGACCAAGCCAAAGTAGCCTTTGTACTATCATATCTTACTGGCAGCACAGCTGACTGGTCAATTCCACTAGTCAACCAGGATGATCCTCTTCTACGGGATTTTCAGGGTTTTCAAAGAAGCATGGAAAGATTATTCGCCAGACATTCACAGGGACAGGCCCTGGATAACAAACTTTTATCCCTTCGACAGGGAAATCAGGATCTGCTAACCTATATCATAACCTTCATTAGGTTGGTGGTGGAAACCGGATGGCCTGAGGAGAAACGAATTACATTATTTCATCGTGGGCTTCGGGGAGAACTCAAAGATGTTTTGGCTCAAGTTGTGAACCCACCTCAGGATTGCGCAGAATATATAGACTTAGTGGTCCAGTTAGACCACCGACTTCAGAATAGAAAGGCTGAGCGAGCTAAGTACGAGAGTCGGGTATGGGTTAAACCTAATGTCACCCCAAAGGAACAGATGCATCAGAACCTATGCGGATCGGGGGGGTTAAAGGACCCTTAACTCAAAAGGAAAGAGAAAAGAGACGGCAGATGCAATTGTGTCTGTACTGTGAAACCACAGGACATTTTCTACGGGATTGCCCTATAAAACCACCCAAGAAAGTAGTAGAAGTTGCTGACAAAAGTCAAATAGAGCCTGATTCGGGAAACGACAATGCCCGACAAGCGTAGAGGTCCACTTGCCGAGCTTAAAGAAGGATACACAGACCTCCCACCTAATTATACCAATGGTCCTAATTGATCCAAGGCAGCCATCACGTATGCACGCAGTAAGGGCATACATTGATAGCTGGGCCGTAGGAAACTACATGGACCACGAATTGGCCTCAAGGATGAATCTACCCCTTTGCAAAAAGACTGCTTCGGATGTCATCACCACAGTCGATGGAACTGAAATTGCCTCTGGGCATGTAACTCATTCCACTACTGAGCTGACACTGTTGGGTCAAAATGGGCATCGAGAAACTATTGTGGTTGATTTAATCAAGGCCCCGCAATTCCAAATAATTCTGGGAATGCCATGGTTGGAAACACATAATCCTTGTATTGATTGGCGAGACAAGAGAGTGACCTTCCCAGATTGTGCACACACCTGTTACCTGGAAAAAACCTTGAACAAAAGCCTGGACACCGTTACTAATCCAGTTGTGCAGTTACCTCAGGAATATCAAGAATTTCAGGATGTTTTTCAAAAAGAACAGGCAAATACCTTACCACCTCACAGATCATACGATTGTCAAATTGACCTAGTACCCGGTGCACAACCTCCATGCAGTAGAATCTAGGCCCTTACGGAACACGAAAATCTTCACCTACGACAATATCTGGACCAATACCTTGCTAATGGCTTCATTCGTCCATCCAAATCTCCTGCATCCTCAGCTCTATTCTTCGTGCCTAAAAAGGAAAGTGACCTTAGAACGTGCACAGACTACCGTGAATTAAATCAGATTACAGTGAAAAACCAATACCCATTGCCTCTGATCCCCGAATTACTAGACCAAGTAAAGGATGCTTGTATCTACACTAAATTAGACCTCTGAGGGGCATATCATCTGGTACGTGTAAAGAAAGGCGATGAATGGAAGACTGCCTTTCGAACCAAGTACGGGTTATTCGAATACCAGGTGATGCCCTTCGGGTTGTGCAATTCACCAGCAGCCTTCCAGTATTTTATGAACAATGTCCTTTGTGAACTCATTAATGTCTGTTTTGTCGTATACATAGACGATATTCTAGTGTACTCCTCCTCAGAATCAGACCATGTGAAGCACGTTTGTGCAGTCCTAGAGAAACTACGCCAGCACAAATTATACGCAAAATTGGAGAAATGTGTTTTTCATTCTACAGAAGTTGAATTCCTGGGATTTATCCTGACTGCAAAAGGAGTTCGAATGGACTCTCAAAAGGTGGACGCAATCCTCAAGTGACCATCACCCAGTTCTGTTAAAGGGGTACAAAGCATGCTTGGATTTGCTAATTTCTATCGCAGGTTTATTCCTGAATTCTCACATATTGTACACCCCATCACAGCACTTTTGCGAAAAAACAAACTTTTTTTGTGGACTGAAGAGGCTGAAAGAGCCTTCCAAGAGCTAAAATCGAAATTCACGTCTGCACCTGTCTTAAAGCATCCACGCCCTGAGCTTCCATACATAGTTGAAACCGATGCATCCAGTTTAGCCATGGGAGCTGTCCTGTCCCAGAAGGATCCCGAAACCAGTCAACTTCATCCAGTAGCATTCTGGTCAAGAAAGTTCTCAGCACCCGAATCAAACTATGCGGTTACTGATAAGGAGTTATTAGCCATCAAGTCTGCCTTCAAGGCTTGGCGGCATTATCTTCTCAGTGCCAGGCATACCATCACTGTAATCACAGATCACAGGAATCTGCAGTATTTGAAAACAGCCAAGGCCCAATCATCGCGTCAACTTCGGTGGGCATTATTCTTTGCTGAATTCGATTTCGTGATCACTTATCGACCAGGTTGTAAAAACGGCAAGGCAGATGCCCTATCCCGAATAGGGATGGGAGAAGTTTATTCGAACCCGGAACCAGTGCCTATAATTTCAGAACAAAGAATTATTGGCATAACTACTCTACAGACTCTAGAAGAAATTCATTTAAAAATCCAACAACTTTTCGATCCAGCAGCCATGCAGGACTGGGTAAAGAAAGGCTATGTAACGTTCACCTGATTCCCGCAGAGGCACCGGTCTTGACTGGGTGAATGCCGTATCTTCAAAGGTGATGTGTAACACACGGTTGGCTCTTTGGGCTGGACCTCTGTGCACTGTATGTCTGACTCGAAGAGTAAGATGTCTGCAGATAGAAAATATGGGATTAATGAACTGGGGTTATTGGGTGCCTCTCTCCTCTTCCCTTTCTCTTCTCCTGTAGAACCCTAAAGGTTAACGCCCTCACCTTAGGTAAGTGAACGCCGAGCTCTCCATCTGCCTCGGGGCAGGGTGCCGTAACCAGTTTCTTCACTGGATAAGGGTGCAGGCCTCTTGACCTCAGAGGACTGCTGTCCATCGTTAACTGCACGAACGGTAAGTTCTTGGCACTTCAAATGTCTTAAAAGTCTTTTGTAATGATATCTCTTGTTTTGCAGGGTTCCGGCGATGGCGGATGGCGGGCTGAAGAGTTGAGGATAGAACCCGCGTGAGGAATAGAAGCGCCTGGAAACACGTAAGTAAGCGCTTGTAGCCTGCTTCACGATGCGCACTAACTGTCCGTTTTATCTTGCAGGTACAAGTTCGGAGCTTTAGAGAAGCTGAAGGGTGCTGGAATACCCACTGGATTCGGCGTGGGAAGGAGTAATGGCACGTGAGTAATAAAGTTGCCCAATGTCTTTAAACGCACCTTCTTTTGTCTTTCAGATGCGGGATGCAGCGCCGAAGGCCTCCGGAGCGTGCGAAGAGCTGGTAAGCTTTTGTCTTTCAGATGCCGGAATGCAGCGCGAAGACCTCCGGAGCATGCGAAGAGTAGGTAAGCCTTTGTCTTTCAGATGCCGGAATGCAGCGCGAGGCGTTGGTGACAGCCGATGGACCAGGTAAGAGATGCGCTGCCACTGAAGACCGTAGTGCTAACCTGTTCTTTCTTTGTCTTTACAGGTGCTGCTGAAGACTGGATTCCAGGATGGTAAGCCTTTGTTCCCTTAGGCCCAGGATCAGAAGCAGAAGACACGATGAGCGTTCTGCTGCAGAGAATGCAGAATAACGCAAAGCAAGATTCATCCATCGGGTGTGGTTTAAATAGCCTCCTGTATTGCTTAGGTGTCTCCTTCCACAGCCACGCCTAGGTAAGAAAAGAGTTCCTGCTTTCCAGAAGATTTCCAGTGTTCTGAACCTAGGGAGTGGCTCCTGCCCCACCCAACAGGAAAAGTAGTCCCAAACAGAAGAGGATCAGGGGTTCAACTGGCAGGTAAGTAAGCAGCATGGTCTGCTGAAGGTAAGTCCACCCAAGCATTATGAGCCCGGCGCTTCCAGCGCTGGGACTGGGCATCTTTATGAGCCTGGTACCACTGGCGCCAGGACAGGGTCCAAAAGGTCCCAATTGGGACTGGCTGGCACTCTGAACCGGGGTTATGGGTCTGCTTCCAAGGGAGTCGGGCAAGTCCTGATCTTTTGGAAGCAGAGATCATGACAGCACCCCCCCTCAAGGCCCCTCCCAAACCGGGCTTCTCCGGGGGTTTGGGCTTGTTAGGAAATATTCGATGAAATCTTTTGATTAGACGAGGCGGGTGGACATATTCTGCAGGTTCCCAGGATCTTTCTTGGGGACCGTAGCCTTTCCAGTCAATCAGGTAAAATAGTTTAGATTTGGAGATCTTGGAATCCAGGATGCTTTTGACTTCAAACTCGAGTTCTCCATCAACTAGAATAGGTTTTGGAGATGTAGTTAGTCGGGTTTGATGTTGCACGGGTTTTAATAGAGAGACGTGGAAGACCGGATGTATCTACATGTGAGGGGGCAAGTCCAACTTGACCGCTACTGGATTTACTATGGTAGTGATGGAATAGGGACCAAGGTATCTTGGGTTGAATGTGCGTGGTCCTTTTAGAGGTAGATATTTGGTGGATAACCAGACTTGATCTCCTACTTGATATTGGGGGGCTTCCTTCCGATGTTGATCTGCTCCTTTCTTGTATTGTTCTTTAGCCCTTTGAAGGTGAGAAACGGCTTCCTTAAAGGCTTGGGTGATTGTAGAATGCAGGTGGTCTACTGCTGGTGTTCCAAGATCTTGGAGTGGATCCAACTCCGAGGTTCGAGGGTGACTACCGTATAAAAGAAAAAACGGGGTCTTCCCAGTTCCCGAGTGGACAGAGTTATTGTAGGCATATTCGGCTATCCAAAGGATATCTTTCCAAGTTTTTTCAGTTTGTTGTAGCATGCAGCGCAAATACTGTTCCAGAGTTTGATTGGTCCTCTCGGTTTGTCCGTCGGTTTGAGGGTGGTGGCTGGTCGAAAGTCTCACATCAATTTGAGCCGACCGACAGCAACTTCGCCAAAAATGAGAAATAAATTGACTACCTCGATCCGAAATTAGAACTGAAGGAAAACCGTGCAGTCGGACGATGTTTTCGAGAAATTCTCGGGCCAGAGTTGCTGCTGTTGGTAAGCCTTTGAGTGGAATGAAATGCGCCATCTTGGAGAATAGGTCCACGATTACTAGGATCGTATTGTATCCGGAGCATGGAGGTAGATCGGTGATGAAGTCCATAGAAAGCGTATGCCAAGGGCGAGGCGGGATGTCAATAGGGCGTAAGAGGCCGGCTGGTATTTCCTTTTGACTCTTGTTTTGGGCGCATACCCCACAGGACATTATAAAGTCTCTGATATCTTTTTTCCAAGACGGCCACCAGAAGTAGCACTTGATCTTTTCCGAGGTCTTGGTCATACCGGGATGTCCTTCCATTAAAGAATCGTGATAACAAGAGATTACCTTTTTCTGTAAATCTGTGCTGGGCAGGTATAACTGTTCTTGGAAATATAATAGGTTGTCCTTCACTGTAAAGTCCTTTCCCTGCAGATGCCAATTCTGAATGTCTGCTGGAGTTACCAGTAGCCTGGCTTTATCCTTAACTTCCTCTATGGATTGTGTGGCGATTACTCCTAGAATTCTTTGTTCGGGAATGATAGGTACAGGTTTAGGATTGATCAAATGTTCTTCCACTCCCATCCGAGAAAGGGCATCAGCTTTACCGTTTTTTGTACCAGGTCGATAGGTAATTATGAAGTCAAACTCGGCAAAGAATAGTGCCCAACGGAGTTGCCTAGAGGATTGAGCTTTTGCGGTTTTCAAATATTGGAGGTTTCGGTGATCTGTAATCACAGTAACGGTGTGTCGGGCCCCCAGAAGATAATGCCGCCAAGCCTTAAAGGCGGACTTGATAGCTAGAAGTTCCTTATCAGTAATAGTGTAATTGATTTCAGGAGGAGAGAATTTGCGGGACCAAAATGCCACGGGATGCCACTGATTGGTTACTGGGTCCTTTTGTGATAGAACTGCCCCCATGGCAAGGCTCGAAGCATCAGTTTCAACGATGTAGGGGAGTTCTGGGCGAGGATGTTTTAAGATCGGTGCAGAGATAAATCTAGTCTTCAAATTCTGGAAAGCTTGTTCTGCCTCGGTAGACCATTCAAAACGTTTGTTTTTCTTTAACAAGGCGGTGATGGGCTGGACTATTCGAGAGAATTCGGGGATAAACCTGCGGTAAAAGTTAGCGAAGCCTAACATGCTTTGAACACCTTTTACGGAGGATGGCGATGGCCATTTGAGAATTGCATCGACCTTCTTTGAATCCATACGCACTCCGCTAGGTGATAATATGAATCCCAAGAATTCAACTTCAGTCACATTGAAAACACATTTTTCCAACTTAGCGAAAAGTTTGTGTTGACGCAATCTCTCGAGGACCATTTTCACGTGTTTCCGATGTTCAGTTTCCGATGAAGAATAAACAAGGATGTCGTCAATGAAAACAACAACACACACATCTATGAGCTCTCTGAGGACAACGTTCATAAAATATTGAAAGGTGGCCGGGGCATTGCAAAGTCCGAAGGGCATGACCTGATATTCAAATAGCCCATACTTGGTGCGGAAGGCCGTCTTCCATTCATCGCCCTCTTTTACTCGTACCAAGTGGTAGGCTCCTCTAAGATCCAGCTTTGTATATATGCATGCTTTTCTGACTTGGTCCAGGAGTTCAGGGATCAAAGGTAACGGATATCTATTCTTAACGGTGATCTGGTTCAGGGCGCGATAATCTATACAAGTTCTAAGGTCCCCTTCTTTTTTTGGAACTAAGAACAAAGCTGAGGAAGCAGGGGACTTGGAAGGACGAATAAACCCATTCGCTAGGTATTGATCCAGGTATTGTCGGAGGTGAAGATTCTCAGGCTCGGTGAGGGCATAAATTCTACTACAAGGAGGAGTAGATCCAGGTATCAGGTCTATCTGGCAGTCATAAGACCTATGAGGAGGTAGAGAGTTAGCCTGATCCTTCCGGAAAACATCTTGGAATTCTAGGTATTCAGAAGGTAACTGGGGAGCCTCCGAGGAAATTGCTGCCAGTGCAACACCAGGTCGAGGGTGATAAGTAGAGACACATTCTGGAAACTGAACCGTTCTTGCTCGCCAATCGATCTGAGGATTGTGCTTCTCTAACCAAGGAATTCCTAGAATAATCTGGAACTGAGGGGCCTTGATCACATCGAACACGATCTTCTCATGGTGTCCATCTTGACTTACTAGCGTCACTTCTTGGGTGGTATGCGTTACTGGTCCGGAGGCTATCTCCGTACCATCCACCGTAGTAATGACGTCCTTTAGAGCCTTTGGACAAAGAGTCAGATTCATCCTCAAAACCATTTCATGATCCACATAATTTCCGATGGCACCGCTGTCGACGTAAGCTTCAATCGCATGTAATCGAGCCGGATGTTCAGGGCTTATGAGGACCATAGGTATCACGAAATGCGAGGTCACAGAACTGGTTTTGGCTCCTCTATTCTTGTCGGGCGAGGTTGTTTCCCTGCTCAGAGTTTGTGACCCTGGTAACTGCAGCTCCTACTGCCTTCTTGGCTGGTTTCACCGGACAGTCTCGAAGAAAGTGCCCCGAGTTTCCGCAATAGAGGCATAATTGCAGCTGTTTTCTCCTTTCCCGCTCCTTTTGTGTTAGTGGTCCTTTCAGGCCCCCTATTTGCATGGGTTCCCCGGAGTCTACTCCTTTGGTAGGAGTTGGTGGTTTGGAAAATACTCGAGCATCAAACTTGGAACGATCGGCCTTCCTGTTCTGCAGTCTGTGGTCAATTTGAACGACTAAGTCAATATAGTCCGAACAGTCTTGCGGGGGATTCACTACTTGGGCTAACACATCTTGGAGCTCTCCACGTAGACCTCTATAAAACAGCGTAATCCTTTTGTCCTCAGGCCATCGAGTTTCCACTATCAGTCTGTTGAAAGACGCAATATAAGCCAAAAGTTCTTGATTACCCTGTCGCAATGAAAGGAGCTCATTGTCCAAGGCCAGCCCCTGTGAATGTCTTGCAAACAGTTTTTCCATACTGAGCTGAAAAGCTTGAAAATCATGGAGAACCGGATCATCTTGATTAACTAGAGGGATCGACCAGTCTGCCGCATTGCCACTAAGGTACGAAAGCACGAAAGCTACCTTAGCTTGATCAGTTGGAAAGGCTGCTGGCCGGCATAAGAAGTGCAACCGGCACTGATTAATAAATACTGCAAACCTCTTTGGGTCACCAGAAAATCGTTCGGGCGGAGCCAGAGGTACATTCCCAGGTAGGTTGATCTGCACTGGGTTCGTAGAGGATGTTGAAGGAAGATTTGCCCCTGATGCGGGTAACGGAGTTTGTACGGCTTGTGACTGTAGCAATTGTCTAGCGAGATTGTCTGTTCGCTCCTTGGAAATAATCAGTTCCCTTCTTAGAGCATTTGTTTCCTGACGGGCTGCATGTACTTCTGCTCTTAGTTCCCCAAGTAACTGGGATAGCTGGTCGGTAT
Source organism: Ambystoma mexicanum (assembly GCF_040938575.1). NCBI lineage: Eukaryota > Metazoa > Chordata > Amphibia > Caudata > Ambystomatidae > Ambystoma > Ambystoma mexicanum. Next base: position 976,829,370 of record NC_090929.1, on the reverse strand, counting down.
CCGAGGTTTCCATAGCGCCTGGGTGGGAGTTTTGCGGTAGGCTTTGCGTTCTGTAACGCTCACCTGATTCCCGCAGAGGCGCCGGTCTTGACTGGGTGAATGCCGTATCTTCAACGGTGATGTGTAACACACGGTTGGCTCTTTGGGCTGGACCTCTGTGCACTGTATGTCTGACTCGAAGAGTAAGATGTCTGCAGATAGAAAATATGGGATTAATGAACTGGGATTATTGGGTGCCTCTCTCCTCTTCCCTTTCTCTTCTCCTGTAGAACCCCAAAGGTTAACGCCCTCACCTTAGGTAAGTGAACGCCGAGCTCTCCATCTGCCTCGGGGCAGGGTGCCGTAACCAGTTTCTTCACTGGATAAGGGTGCAGGCTTCTTGACCTCAGAGGACTGCTGTCCGTCGTTAACTGCACGAACGGTAAGTTCTGGGCACTTCAAATGTCTTAAAAGTCTTTTGTAATGATATCTCTTGTTTTGCAGGGTTCCGGCGATGGCGGATGGCGGGCTGATGAGAGTTGAGGATAGAACCCGCGTGAGGAATAGAAGCGCCTGGAAGCACGTAAGTAAGCGCTTGTAGCCTGCTTCACGATGCGCACTAACTGTCCCTTTTATCTTGCAGGTACAAGTTCGGAGCTTTAGAGAAGCTGAAGGGTGCTGGAATACCCACTGGATTCGGCGTGGGAAGGAGTAATGGCACGTGAGTAATAAAGTTGCCCAATGTCTTTAAACGCACCTTCTTTTGTCTTTCAGATGCGGGGTGCAGCGCCGAAGGCCTCCGGAGCGTGCGAAGAGCTGGTAAGCTTTTGTCTTTCAGATGCCGGAATGCAATGCGAAGACCTCCGGAGCATGCGAAGAGTAGGTAAGCCTTTGTCTTTCAGATGCCGGAATGCAGCGCGAGGCGTTGGTGACAGCCGATGGACCAGGTAAGAGATGCACTGCCACTGAAGACCGTAGTGCTAACCTGTTCTTTCTTTGTCTTTACAGGTGCTGCTGAAGACTGGATTCCAGGATGGTAAGCCTTTGTTCCCTTAGGCCCAGGATCAGAAGCAGAAGACACGATGAGCGTTCTGCTGCAGAGAATGCAGAATAACGCAAAGCAAGATTCATCCATCGGATGTGATTTAAATAGCCTCCTGTAGTGCTTAGGTGTCTCCTTCCACAGCCACGCCTAGGTAAGAAAAGAGTTCCTGCTTTCCAGAAGAGTTCCAGTGTTCTGAACCTAGGGAGTGGCTCCTGCCCCACTCAACAGGAAAAGTAGTCCCAAACAGAAGAGGATCAGGGGTTCAACTGGCAGGTAAGTAAGCAGCATGGTCTGCTGCAGGTAAGTCCACCCAAGCATTATGAGCCCGGCGCTTCCAGCGCTGGGACTGGGCATCTTTATGAGCCTGGTGCCACTGGCGCCAGGACAGGGTCCAAAAGGTCCCAATTGGGACTGGCTGGCACTCGGAACCGGGGTTATGGGTCTGCTTCCAAGGGAGTCGGGCAAGTCCTGATCTTTTGGAAGCAGAGATCATGACAGGCTAAGATTATTCAGTCATCAATGACCTGCCTTACTATCAAGGACGTCTATTTCTACCACACAAGGAACTACAAGAACTAGTCATCTCCAATTATCATGACGCCCTTATGGAAGGACACCCAGGTATCGCAAAAACTGAAGCTAAAATTAAAAGACAATTCTGGTGTCCCACCTGGGGAAAGGACGTAAAGTCATTTGTGATGTCTGGTGGTATCTGCGCCCAAAACAAAAGTCAGAAGAAAAAAACAGTTGGCCTTTTACAACCTTTGGATATTCCACCTGCACCATGGCACACCTTGTCTTTAGACTTCATTACAGATCTTCCTCTGTGTAATGGATTTAACACCATTCTAGTTATTGTGGATCTTTTTTCCAAAATGGCCCACTTTATTCCTTTAAAAGGATTACCTTCCGCTTCGATTTTGGCCAAGGAATTTCTCGAAAACATTGTTCGAATCCATGGATTTCCTTCCGTATTGGTCTCTGACCGAGGTTGTCAATTCATTCGCAATTTTGGAAGAAATGCTATCAATTGGTGCAAATCGACGTAAGGCTATCAACCAGTCACCACCCCCAACTGATGGTCAGACGGAGAGGACCAACCAGACTCTTGAACAATACCTACGTTGTATGCTACACCAAACCGAAAGCAATTGGAAAGATATTTTATGGATTTCCGAATACGCATACAATAACTCCGTACATTCAGGAACCGGACAAAGCCCCTTTTATACCATGTATGGACATCATCCTCGAACCTCAGAACCCGATTCGCCTCAACACTTAGAAATGCCTGCAGTGACTCATCTGCACTCTACTATTACATAAGCCTTTAAGGAAGCAATAGAACACTTGAAACAAGCAAAGGAGAAATACAAGAAAAATGCTGATCGACATAGAAGTGAAACTCCACAATACCAGATTGGAGATCAAGTTTGGCTAGCTACAAAACACATACCTCTAAAGGGAACTCGAACTTTGGATCCTAGATATTTGGGACCTTACACCATTAAGGCCATTATCAGCCCGATGGCCATCAAATGGGAATTACCCTCTAATTTGCGGATTCATCCTGTCTTTCATGTTTCACTTCTAAAACCAGTTCAACCTGGGACAAGATTAACCAAACCACCTGACCCCATCCTAATAGATGGAGAACCTGAATTTGAGGTAAAGAATATCCTGGACTCTAAAATGGTTAAATCAAGACTTTTTTATTTAATCGACTGGAAGGGTTACGGACCACAAGAAAGGTCATGGGAACCTAGTGACCACGTTCATGCACCTCGGTTGGTGAAGAAATTCCATCGGAACTTCCCAGACAAACCAGGACCAAGGGGAAGAGCAACTTTAGGAGGGGCCTTGGGGGGGAGTGCTGTCATGATGTCTACCACCGGGCATCTGGATCAAGCCCATCAGCCCCGGGAGCAGGCATCCAGGTATTTAATAAAACCCCAGCAGCCCCGGCTGGGGGCTGTCTGGTTTCAGTCCTGGCGCCTTAGGCGCCAGGCTCATAATAGAAATCAGTCCTGGCGCCATAGGCGCCAGGCTCATAGACTTTACTTATCTCATGCAGACCATGCTGCAAATTAATCCAAGCCAACGTGAGACCTGGATGGGACTATTTTTCTACAGGGACTATTTTTACTCGGGTGTGGTTCTAGGGACTTCTTACCTGGAACTACTTTGGAGGCTATTTAAACCACACCCGAACCGCAGCACATGCTTTGTGTTATTCTGCATCCAGCAGCGTAACGCTCACCTTGCCTGCAGTCAGCATCCAGTCTTCAGCCACGCCCGTCTCGAATCCAGAGCTCCTAGCAATAGAAGAAAGAAGAAGGAAAGGTGAGAAAACAGATATTATTTCAATCCTTACCTGAATTCCGGATCCATCACGTCTTTGAACTTGAAAAGGGCATTATTCTACACGCGTTGCATCGCCAGCTGAAGTGCCGCGCCACACTCACCAGTCCTCACAGCATTTTTCGATCCGGCGCAGCCTCCATCATTTTCTCCGCCAAATTCCACCATCTAGGGGACAAAAGAAACATAAGGTGAGCCGAGAGAGCCAACAAATACAACCTCTCCACCATAGACTTACCTGATTAACATTAGGCATTATTCTGTAACAAACCACAACTTCTTACGCCGCACCTGTAAGGAGAGACAAACCAGCAATTTAAACACACGCATCTTTTGCCGGATAGTGTTTGGTAATACAGACTCTGACCTCAACACCATCAGCTGCCACAAGACAATCTTCCCTTGGACCCAGCTGCAACACAAGAAAGGAATGTACTAGAGTGAACATGGGCATATTGAACTCTTTGGACTTTATACTTACGGGTTCTCGCCTGGAACCTCGGAGTCAGTATTCATCCGGAACTCTTCCAACACCCTCAAACCAGTGAAGTAACTGGTATCTACATGCCCCTGCATTCCACGCAGGATGGAGAGCTCATCATTTACAAACATAAGGTGGGTTTACAGAAAGTGAATATCGGTGGTGATTAGTGGGGAGAACAGTGGGGTGCCATTACTAAAATCCACTGGTTGCTGAATCCCTTTCTCCACTTGCAGGATAATATTTCTACGGGTCAAGCAGACGAGATTAGGCGGTTCAGTCCAGTCTGTCATCTCTGCACTATGCTTCACGTTGGAGGAGGTCGCAGCTGTCCGGGTCCGATCGACGCCCCTGTGGGAGCCAGGTGAGCATAACAGTTACAATGAGTTGGGAAGGCTATTTTTTCTGTTTGAATGTTACTACACTCTAGTTCAGATGAGAGTTGAAAGTGTGCTAGAGGTGAGGAGAAGTATTAATAGTAAACATAATGGTATAAAATTAATACAGTTATTTGTTTTGCAGTACTAACATTCTAAGGCTTGAGTATGTTATTTGTGTTCCAAAAAAGGGGATTTGTGTGCCACTCTGCCTGTTAATCTCTGTTTACTAAATGAGGATTTGTGGGCAGAATGGTTCAGAAATCGATGTTTTTTGGTGCGCAAATTACATGAAAGAACCACACAGTCTCTTTGAGGAACAGTAAGAATATAAAGGTAGTATTCTACTTACTTTTTTTTTGTGGAATGAGCAGGTTTCTTCGGATATGTTGTTTGTAGTTTAGATGCTGTTGATTTTAAGGAGAGTGATCTTCACTGCAATTGTAAAAGGAAGAAGTTAGCAATTTTGTGTGTTTATAGCACTGATGTTAATGTACAAGTAATTTTTATGTTTTGTGGTAGTATTCTCGTTTGATATCTGAACATAGTGTATGCATGCATTTTATTTGATTATGTGCAGCCTTTATCTGTTATTTGCAGTATGTTAGTTCAACCTGCTTCGCAAATGAGTACAATTTTAAGTTCATGAAATTCACTTGTTGTTTTGCAGCTGTGTTGTAGATAGCATAGATGTTTGGAAATGATAGTTCATTACAGTAGATGGGAAACATTTGAATAATTTCATATCATAACTAGACATGCGAATGATCGGGAGCACCTGAGAGGGAGATTTTACCACAGCAATCGGGAACGTTTATTTCTCTCATACGATCGCATTGGGATTAGCATTCATTTAGGTGGGAGACACTAAAAAATGGTGACATTTTTTAATGAAAAATGGAGTTTTGCATGTAAATCGGGAGGGTTGGCATGTATGTATAGGTTATGGGGGAGATAGTAAAAAGTAGTGTGATTTTTCAATGAAAAATCAGGAGTGTCGCACCTAAATCGGGAGGTTTGGCATGTATGTATAGGTTATGGGGGAAATAGTAAAAAGTAGTGTGATTTTTCTATGAAAAACTCGACAGTCTCGTGCTTAAAGCGGGAGCATTGGCATGTATGTATTGGCTATGCAGATTTAGTGGCATTACTTTGTTTATATGGATTCATAAGAGTTGTACATGTACTCTGAATAAAATATGCATACCTGTACTTTGTAATCATGTATGTGGATATGCATGGAGCTGCAAGTAGAAATCTTCGAGACTTGCACAGTCGTTTTTGTAGTAGGTGATTTCCAATTATATGAGACTTGTATTCAGAGTGATCAACAGTACATTTGAAGTGCGGAATTCTGATGATGGAGTTAGATGTAGAGGTCTTGGATGTGATTGGTGGATGGTTGTGTGGCTGCTTAGCTGTGTCCAATGAGGGAATGGATTTGCGAGTGATGTGGAAAGGGTAGAAGGGCTGGCTAAGAGTTACGTGATGCATGGACACCGCGCCTGTCCGCGGGTAGGGCGTGCCACATACAGGGTTTTACAGCAAATTCAGCATGGAAAGGGGACTGTAGGGATCTGCCAATCAGATGTTGACGTTGTTGATTTGTGTAGAAAGAGAGTGTGTGTAGTGAAGTTGGCAGAGGTAGATACAGTCAGGGTATTGGTGCTTGGAGATATGTTTGTCCATGGTTTACAGCACTATTCTCAATGCAGGCATGTGGCAAACAATTTCGATGTGAGAGGAGTAGAGGTGATGTGGAGTGCTTCAACTGACTGCAATGTAGAGGCAATTCTCCAAGTTTGCAGAGATATGCGTAGGATGAACAGTCCCCATGTGGTAGTTTTGCACTATGGTGCTTTCCATTTGGGCAACGTGAGTTCCCCTACTTTGTTTGAAGATTTGGAACAGTTGGTTCAAGCAGTAATCAACATCTTTCCAACTGCAAAAGTAATTTTTTCTGGATTACTTCCTAGAGCAAAATGGGACAACAGTTCTGTTTTTTGTCCTGATCAAAGCATTGCTAGGTGTGCAATCAATCGAGGCATGCATGATTTCAGGCTAAGAGCTGGTATGTTTTTCTTTAGCCGCGAGAACATTGTTTCAAGTAATGCCGCTTATTTCGAAGCAAATGGTGTTTATTTATCTTTTTTGGGAAATGCCATGTTTTTTTGGAATGTAAGGGTTGCTTTGGAGCAGGTTATGTGAAGATTTTAGGAGTAAACGAAGAAGTAAAAAAATCCCCCAAAATTACAAAATAACAGGTGTCTGTCAGGCATCTGCAAAAAATACAAAAAAATGGCTCTTTTCAGAGCCCACCTTAAAGGGGAAATGGAGAACAGTATTTAAATGTACATTAGCCACACTCAGATCTTCTACATGTCTGTGGACATGGCGGTAGTCTGCGGATATAACGTATTACAGATAGGGATTCTGGGGTGGAGAGGCATGCAAATGAGAATGAGCGGAGCTTGGGATTGGTCAGTAAAGTTTAGCGGGTGTGTTGTGTACGGAGAGATTTAGTGAGGAAGTCTTTTTCCTGAGAGGAGAACAGACAGCTATGGCTGTGTGTGCTCGAAAACAGATTATCTGGATTTTGGGAGACTCATGGATACATTGGTTGAAGGTGCATGCAGAACGTTGAGGTATATCTGCAGATCTTGGATTCCCTCATGTGGAAGTGCACTGGCATGGAGTTTGTGTAATGAGGTGGCTGGACTTGTTACCTCTCTGTGCTACCTTACAGAGAGAGCGTCATCCTGACATAATTATAATTCATTTTGAAGGGAACAGTTTAGGACATGTGTCGGAATTTCTTTGCAATTTGCAATGAAGGAAGGACTTGAGAAGGTCATGGACATGTTTCCAAATTGCCAAGTAATTTTTTCACGTATTGCGCAAAGACAAATGTGGCTGCATTCTTCTTCATTTGGTCCACAAATGGAGAAAGCAAGGCGCAATGTCAATAAGGCTGTTTGTGCCTTTCTAAGAGATGTTGGCATGTCGTCTTTCCACAATGAAAATATTATGTTTCGCAGCACATTCATTTTTCGCATAGATGAAGTCCATCTTACATATGCTGGCAATCAGATTGTTTGGATATCATACATATGTATAGAAAAAGAAGGAATTCAAAAACTCAAGAATCTTTTCAGTCCATGAAGTTAATTAGTTCGGATATGAACATTTTGTGGTAATACCACAGTTTTTGGTGCTTGCTTTATGTTCCCTGTATATGCTTATATTTGTATGCATTGAGCTCTCTTTATGTTTGCGTGAGTAATAGTGCAATTATGCAGTAATGGAAGCATACGTAGATACTTATGTTTCACAGTATGTGAAAATCTGTAATGGAGGCATTTATCAATTTAGTATGCAACATGGGAAGATTGCAAATATTGCGCCTCTGTAGTGCATGCTGCAGAAAATCCTTACATTTCGTCATGAGTTCGTTCATGTACTGAAAGAACTCAGTAATGCAATGTTTTTTTTCAGCAATGCATTGCTTAATGAACTACGTGGCATATCTTAGTTCTTCAATCATCTCTGATACTTTTCTGCCAATATTATAATATAATGTCAATCCCTTGTGGGGGCTCTGCATGAAAACTAAATGTGCATGTGATGTCATCAGTGATGTCATCAATGACGTTTGTGATGTCATCTTTGATGTCCTGGGTGTTAGTCTTAGCAGTGCACAGTGGTGGCGCGAGTTATGGTTGCTTAGCTGACCATAACTGGGGAATTTCAGGGGTTTTTCGGTTTTACTTGGAACCATAATGTCCCTTTAACAAAGTTTTTTTACTGAATTTCACAGGTTTTTAGTAGCGCAACTGAACCATAACGTCCCTTTAACAATGTTTTTTTACTGAATTTCATAGGTTTTTAGTAGCACAACTTAACCATTGTGTTCCTTTAACAAAGTTTTTTTACTGAATATATATGTATATATATATTCACTAACAAAAACATTGTTAAAGGGACGTTATGGTTAAGTTGCGCTACTAAAATCCTATCACCTTTACTGAAAAAACTATGCTAAAGAAATGTTCTGGTTACAGTGCCCTACTAAAAGCCTATGCAATTCACTGACAAAAAACGTTGTTAAAGTGATGTTATGGTTAAGTTGCACTATTAAAAACCTATGCAATTTGTAAGGTTTGGTCTTTCATGAACAAATGAGTCTGGAGACAGCCACTGCTAAGTCTTTACGTCAACTCAGGTACAGGGATCATAAATGAAGTTATTATAAGAAGCAGGTCAGGTACAAGAGGAAAACATCCACCAGCTCCCTACACTCTCAGGCCAGTCCCTCCAACTGCCTCTTGTGCAACCTAGAATCAGGGAGAATTCCAACCAGTTCCACAATCCATCCCTATTAACTATGCAGATCACTATATCTCCCCCCTTTGATAAAATAAAAACATAGGTTAAAAGAGCATAATACACCTTCATGAAAAACAACCCAAAGTAACATTTCACCCAACTCCAATTCACCGAAAAGAAACAAAAGCTCTTAAACCCACTCAGACCAGTTCTTATGAAACAAAGAGAGAGAAATCCTTTAAAGGACAAATCCCACCCACACAACATCCTCTAAAAGATTGCACACAATTGTGCACACTTCCAACTTTGCCATCACATACTTCCGAAATGCGGGCTCTGCATATGGCCATTCCATGAAGACCAGCTCTCAATCCATCTGACACAACCAAAACAATATCCAATTGCACCACTCACATGACAATCTATCATCACACAGGTCTCCACAACTACATTGCATTAAACCATCATCATCACCATAACTCCAAAAAATAGTGTATCAACAACACCATTTCCACCAGTTAGTGTAAACATACACCTACCTCCACATCCCCTACATAAGTGTACTTTCTACAGTATACAAAGTTCCTCGACAATAGGGTATAAACGGATCCCTCGAACCATCAAGATACCACAGACTGCAAATTGCCCAACCAGTTTATCTCATGAAGAGAGAACCACCCCATTGCAATTACAGGATGTCCAACATCCTAATTGTAAATCCTCCTAGTCCCCCATATAATCTTGACACTAAGTTGGAGTACAAAACCCCCTTCACCAACGTTGACAATTCTGTAGGAGTTACAAACCCCCTTCAACACTGAACAGCATGTGGCCATAGCCGGAGCGCCAAACTTCCTTCAAAAATCTGAAAAACCTGTGGCCGTAGCCAGAGTTCCAAACCGCCTCCAAACACTTGTGTGGTCGTAGTCAGGTACCTAGCCCCCTCCAAAACTTGTGGCTGTAGCCCGGTACACAAACCCCCTCCAAAACATGTGGCCGTAGCCAGGTACACAAACCCCCTCCAAAACTTGTGGCCATAGCCGGGTACACAAACCCCTTCCAAAATCATGTTTACTCATTAAAATCACAGACATAAATTTCACAGCCCTCACTCACTCTATGAAGCACTCGCCATGCACAACACAATTGTACTGTTGTGCAATTACATTAAATGCATTTTAACTTTACATTACATCTCCATAGTCCATGAATTTCCTGTAGAACCTGTGGAAGACATTTCTGATTGTTCTATTGCATCATTTTTCTTATAATTATCATCTGTAACCCACAGAAGACACAACATTTGACCCTTCTCCCTTACACTTTCACAGAGGCCTCACATCACAACTACAACTATCATTTTCAGAGTTCTCTGTTAGAGATCATCGAATCTTTGAAAAACCATAAAATGTCTGGATCTAACTCTTCCAACACAACCATAAAAATATCAGCTTTTTCTCCAATCAATTCACCACAAGCACGGCAATATCCCCATGTTTCCTCCCAGTGGGGATCAAGTTCTTCAAAGGCAACAAAACAATAATTACATGAAGTAGTGCCCCTGTCACGGTACTTCCAACAGCTTTTTGCATGCACCTTTATCTCTTGCCCTTGTTGTGCACCTACTCCCATTGCTGGTTTCTTTTCAATGAAGTCCTGCTGTTGCTGAGAGACTTTCTCCAAACAAAAATGACTGTGTGTCATAGAATCAGTCTGCCAACATTAAAACCATCCTCCAAACGAGCCGACCCGATCTTTTTTCCATACTGCAAGTCATCTCCAATCCTTTCTCCCTTGCCACGGCATCTATCAGTGCTCTGGTCTCGATAGTTTCATTTGAAACTGCGCCATGACATCCTCTACGTTGCCCCAGCATACTGACATTCTGTTCCTTAGAAAAAGGAACCTTCTTAGCGTGCTTTAAACACCCCTCAGATGTTGGAACACCACCCAACGTCATCATTATTATCTGAACTTTTCAACTTTCAGAGCTCCTCGTCTGGATCGCAGACCAGCCCCAGTGTACAATGACAGTGCACAGACAGAAAGCAATGCTCCTGCCTCTCCTATAGCCCGATTTGGCTATCCAAACTGCTCTCAGTATCTCACAGTTCACTTCAACACTGCCCCTGGCCAGGCAGCGCTCTACTTTGTGACAGTGATCACAAACTTCTCACAACAGCTGATTTCCCTGTATCGCCCCTCACACAGCTACAATCAGCAGTTTATTGATTCTGCCGACAATAAAAGGCACTGGCCTGCTTAATGGGCCTCATTCAAAGCGTCTTCACAGCTGCTAATTGGTAGCTGCCCTTGACAGCGCTCTGGTCTTTCCTTTTGTTTGGGAGACACACACCTCGCTTAAATGTCTCCTGTTTCCCTTCGTTTTATTGCAGCGCAGCCGTGCTTCTTAGCGGCTCTCAGATTATGTCTCCTGAGTGCCTTACATACCCAGGTGCCCCGCACAGCTAAATCCTTAACTCTGGGTAATAACTGGCAAATTTCTGGAGTTTTTCGGTTTTACCTGTAACCGTAACGTCCCTGTAATAATGTTTGTCCCTTGAATTTACTAGTGCAGCTTACCCATGACGTCCCTTTAATAACATTTTTTGTCAGTGAATTGCTTAGGTTTTTAGTAGGGCAGTGTAACCAGAAAGTTCCTTTATCATAGTTTTTTCAGTGAAGGTGATAGGGTTTTAGTAGCACAAGTTAACCAGAACGCCCCTTTAACAATGTTTTTTTCACAGAATTTCATAGATTTTTAAGAGGATACTCTTATTTTGTATAGATGTACTGTACAGCATACTGAAGCCGTTTCCTCCATACTAATAGCCATAGTGGTTGCGAACAGTGTGTCTGTTAGCGGACATCGGATGGCGTCCAACCTGCCAAGAAAGGGAGGGGTGGTCGTACAAAGTGGTACCATGCAGCAAAGACAAGAAACATATACAAACAGCAGCATGTGAGGGAATGGTAAGGGAAAATGCAGAAGGTGCACAAAGTTGGTACTTTCGAAACAAACAGCGCAAAGGCATAGGGTATGCAGCGTAATGGAATGCACCAACAAGAGAAGTAACATTTGGCTTCAGCAATCTCACCACACACCTGCTTCACATTCCAACAAAGGACGAAGCGGCAGAGTTAGGGACACCAACTACTGAGAGCAGAACGTAAGTGCAACGTACTAAGTACACTAAGGTTTATGTTATAATTGCAAAGGTCCTGTAGTGTACAATAGTAGGAAAGCATAATGTTTTCTTTTTTTTGCGCAGCAATGGCAACCACCCTAGAATGGGTGGAAGAGAATTTTCTGCATGAAAAAAATGAATGAGGACGATAACCCCATTGGTAGGCACCGCAGTGTCAAAAGGCAAAGAATTAATGCAAGTGCAATTAACCTAGAATGGCTGGATGAGATTTTCCCGCATGACGAAATGAGTGACCATAGTAACCCCATAGGTAGGGAACGCAGTGTGAAAAGTAACATAATTACAAAACATTTGTTTTTCTTTAACAGAACATACGGAATACAAAGGAGTAGACCAGAAGCGGCACCTCTTCCACAACAACATACAGCCACAGAAACCAAAGGAAATGCTCTAAATATGAAAGTAGACTGCCTGGACGCCAAAATGGATGAATTGCTGAACAATTTTGCCGCCTTGCATAATTTTGTACAAGAACATATTATGGATATAATAAAATACCACTGCCACACCTGCACATGCCCCCCTACCCCATTTCCCAGCCACCCAACTACGCAAATTACGTGGCATGAGAGATGCTTCGATGAGACCTCAATCCCTTCCTCGCCTCACCACCAACTTGTATAAATGCCGAAATCTCCAGTATATGTATCCGTTTCTGGTCCCCCTTCCATTGTGCAAGTAAAGGTTGATATGTAAAGTGTTACTGAATTTATATGTCCCTTTTCTTTTGTTGTAAGAAGCCCATTGAAACTCTGAAAGGCATGCACTCAATGATTTGCCAACAGTACAACCAAAGAAATTGAAATGAGCTCAAACTACATCAACTACCAAAAGCACAGACAAAAGGAGTAAAAAGACAAGACATACCCAACTCCACACACAAAAAAGTGCCTCTTCAAACACACCACGTACCCTTCCATCTAAATACTCAAACACAAGAAACTGGTACATTCAAATTGTCTAATACAACAGGTGTTAATTGCTATGAAAATGTCACAATAAATGTTCTATTCCAAATGCCAGCAATTTGCAAAACATTTATTTAAATGGTGCAGACCAGTTGTGTTTACAAATCCTCATCCTGCACAGAAATGGAGTAAGTAATCCTGCCAACATTTACAGTGTCTCTGGAGTCAGGCAAGAATTGGACTACTGTGCTGGAATGGTGAAATTCATGTTAAACCGACAAGAGAATACACAGGAATTTGTAAATTTACTTGCTACAAATACTGGAAAGGAAAAACATACTCAAATAAAATCTTTCACATTTCCTACATGTGGAAACATACATGCAGTCTCTGCAACCATCTCATTCAGGATCACGTCCCCAGCAAATGCTTTGTGTATATACCAATACCTAACTGTGACTCCATTCCATTACAGCAACTGGTGCACAATGCAAACTATAGCATATTGTGTACATTGTGCAATTCTGATAATCGGTTGATGCTACATATACTCTCACATAGTCAATATGTAATTGTAATGCCCTTAAGATACACTGGCGATAAAACCAAAAACAACTGCAAACCTACTGCCTTCACATATGGCCAGGTATCACTTGGCAAGCAAACCTTCACAACAATAGCCATAATCTACAACGCAGGCGACACAACCAGTGGGGCCACTATACCGCATACATTAGAAAGCAATGCTCATGGTGGGAATGCAATGATACTTCCATCATTCCAAAGTAGAGAGTTCCTGCAAATCTTGCAAATGCCTACTTAATATGCTTGAAGGCAAATGTAGTAATTGATGTACAAAACGAATATACCTTACTCCCCAACACGAACCAGTACCCTTGTAAAGGCACAAATAAAGAATTAACTTCCACAGTGTCTCCCTAAAGAAAGTTACCATACAGCACACATTCAAGAAATGCACTAAAGTGTGGGTTGAATAGTTTTATCCCCAGTGAACCCAATGAGTACACTCAGACAATCAATACATGTACACAAATGACAGTAGCACTATTTTCCACATGATACTTAAAAGGGAAAGTATTAAGTATGATGGTTCAAAACTATCCTCAGTAACCTCTGAAACCACCAAGTACGTAAATGAGTCACCACCTCTCTAACAATACGCATACACATACTATACATATGGAACTATCACTAGATAAACCAATAGTGATACACCACCACTACAGAATGTACACAAATGTGAAAGTAGCAACATGAATGCACAAGCTTGTAAACCTACCCTACAGGAATGGGACACTGTAAACAGTTGGAATACACCATCTGGTGTGTACCTTAAACCATACTCTACCTTAAACCATAATTCTACAATGCTAGTTGCAGGATTACAACATCCCAACTCAACCTTCAACAACCACTGTGTTACAAACATGTCCTCAAACACTTCCAAAGTATAAGCAGTTACAGTACGCCAATAGGTACGTAACTACCGTCACAATTCTGCAGAAGTACATTACAATGCCACAATACTTGCAAAAATGTAACACTTACCTCTGGTGCCCTGCTGGAGTGCCTGGTCCGGACTGTTCTGACGCGTTGCCCCCTCACTCGGGTTAACTGTGCACTGAAGAATACCCCAGCCACTCTCTTCCCCAGCAGTCTGCCGGTGGCTTAACCTCCAGAGGACCGTGAGGCTGGGAGGGACCTGGATGAACTTGGTTCCTCTGGAAAATGGTTTTTGGTGGGTCTGGATTACCTAAAGGTACGTATATGAATTTAGTATTGGTTTATATTGCTTTCTCTCCCTCCTCCTGTCTCTCCCCTTCTTGCTGTTGCTGGCTGGCAGGCACGTTGCGGCTTTTGCTCACCATAATGAACTGAGGACTGAAGGCCAAGGTTAGCTGGTAGATATCCGACTCCAGTTACTTCACTGAACACTAGTGGTGCAGACCAGCTGCAACATACTGGAAACGGATGATGAGCAGGTAAGTTCTGGTGAGGCCTTATTCTAGATCTTGGTCGCTTCTCAATGTGAAACATAGCTTGTATCTACAATGTCTTTGTTGATGCGTTTAATATTAATAGTCTCTTTATTTCGTCACTTCTAGAGTTAAACCGGGTATTGGAACTGGGAAGTATGTGGTATTTCAGTCTCTTACTATTGTAGTTTTCTGATTTCAGGAACCCAGGAGCTGTGATTACTGTGGACGGCAGACGAAGGACCAGAGACAGCGGGTTACCAGGATGGGACGCCACAAGTCTACTGAGGTCAAGGTAAGGATCAAGACCGAACACGAAGCAGAAGCCCGCCGGGGCAAGTAGTTCTTCAATTCAGGGTGAGAATACTACAAACTTGCGTAGGTGCCGATCGCACATGCAAAATAAACAGGAGCGGTAAGCGTAACACTGCTCTGTTAGGAAGCAAACAAAATTCTAAGCGCAGGGAGTGGTCCGGGGCATGGTTTTATACCCGCGGACCGTGCCTGTCAGCACTAGACGACCAAGGATGTCAGATCCAGGGATCTATCCGGTGCCATGTTGTATTCCACAGTGGGTTCCTCTTTGGCAGCCTTGTTGGGATGGGTTGCTGCCTTGTTCCATATACACCTCTGCCAGCTAGCCATCCCACAAATCCATCATCTCCCTACACTGTCATGGGGGGAGATCCTCCTGGCCCTGACCCATCTGCTTTGTACCCACACTGCAATCGTGGCATTGGGGACATGAACAATTTCATATCCTTCATTAATAGGGATATGTAAGCAATGTGTGACCCAATTGTCCAATAGTTATATAATTATTTAGTTTGTGTGTATCCTGGAATTGCCAGGATGTCTTTACAGGCTTAGTTGATAATCATTAAAGTCTTTTGTCAAGAAGAGTCTGCCAACATGTGTGAATTTTCACAAAACTATTAGGGGGACCCGACCACTTGTCAAGTCCCCTAAGTAAAACACATTTTGGCGTTCGACGGTAGTAGTTAAGTGACCTTTCTCAGGGCATATCTTAACACCCTGTAGGGACATATAATTGCATGTCATTGTCACTCTAGACATTAACCTAAAATAGGCAAAAGCCCCAATGTGCACCCTGTGTCACTTACCCTACAGCAGGGAGCGGGTGTTTCCCGAATCTTCTCCCGTGTTGTAGGACAGAAGTGGCAGGGGAGCTTGTACTGCACTCCTAATAACTGTGTGTTGAGTGGTTTGTTCTCTCGTGATTAGCAAAAAGGCATCTGTATCCCTCAGGCACACAGGTCAAGGATGTTAGACCTGGTGAGTCAGAAAAACTTAACATAATCAGGACTGAAGATTTTGAGATTTGTATCAGCAATAAATGTCTACCCAGAGCCAGCATGCATATTGTGTGAGGCTGAGGGCTGATATTACGTGACCTACCTTGTTGCCCCTTACCTCCAGCCTCCTGGACCCTTAGCCTCCAGATTCACCAGGAGATCTTCAGCTGGTGACACTCCCTTGAGGACTACATCTGCAGATTCTGGAATAGCCCTAAGACTGACATCTCCTGCCTCTGGAGATCCCTTGAGGCTATCAACTCTGGAGATCCCTTGAGGCCTTCATCTCTTCAGCGTCACGATGCCTAAGGGTTGCTGCACGCTTCAAAAATGTGAATAAATAAATAAAATAAATAGAAATGCAGGCTTTGCCTCAAGGCAGAGACCTCCTCACACAATAGCCGGACTTCGGAGTTCATTGTGGCATTAGGAGCGATGATATTCTCAGCCAGACGATGAATGTCCCTGCCCATCTCCTGCTGTACCTCGTCCTGTTGGGTGATTTCACGCAGCAATTCCTTCTCCCACTCCAAGTGGGCAGCAGGCACATGTCCCCACATGTGTGTGGCCTACCAAGCTGGGATGCGACACTGCGGCCCTGTCTCACTGAGAGCACGGGAATGGACTTCCTGTCTTCGTGCATCCAACTCCCATTACCCACCTCTGCTGCCTCCAGGAAAGGAGAGGGCAGATACAGTGCTGACAAATGATGCATGCATCTCCACTAGCAGGGGCATGGTCTCCTGTCTCTCCTCAGGCTCAGCATTATCCAAAGGAGATCCATAGGATCGGGAAAGCTGAGTGCTGGTCCTTTCTCATCTGCATCACTATGGCAGCAACATCAGATTCAGCATTCTCATCAGATGATGAGCCTGCCAGCCTCTTATGGATGGTATGAAACAGGAGCAGGTTTTCACCAGGCACAGAACTCACCGCCTGTGCTGGAGGATGGTTGTGTCTCCTCTACCTCTTCCAGACAGCAATAGTCAGAGGTCTATCCAGCTAAACATGTAAGCATTATATTAAATGCATGCAGACAAAATGGGCCATCAAGTGGAGTGGAAAGTGGTCTGCAGTGCCTGCGACCAACTCTGCTCATGTTTCTCGAGTGCTGGGAGAAGCAAAGCTTTGTGTCCAGGAAGTGCAGGTGGAGCCTATTTAACAACACACGCTGCACAGAGCGCAGCACGGAAGTGGAATGGAAAGTTGTCTGCTGTGGCTGCGGGCAACTTTGCTTTGTGTTTTTCGAGTGCTGGGAGAGGCAGAGATTTGTGACCAGGAAGTGCAGGAGGAGCCCATTTAACATCAAACACTGTGCAGAGCGCAGCGTGGAAGTGGAGTGGAAAGTGATCTGCGGTGGTCTGTGGCCTGACCAAGGGCTGACAAACAAAATGCTGCTGGACCTACTGCATGAGTACGATCTCCCCAGCTCCCCTGCTCTTTCCTGCCATTGATTGTGTTTTGAGTAAGCCTTTGGGTGTAAGAGTAGCTCTATTCCCCTTTTATTCTTTAGACCTGTTTCAGTCTTTTAGTGCTTGTTTATGTATGTAGCTCTGGCATCTACCTTTAATTACAATTTAAGCAGTAACCCCTCTGTGAGTCTGATGAGATATACTTCTGTTGAGCTACTTAATGAGACTAATCTTTCAATGGACCTCATATCTACTACCGTCGTGTCTTGTCCTGGTGTTGAGTTAAGGGACTTGGGTGAGGTTTTTAAACTGTTCAATGACAAGGGTGCACCAGACACTGCTAAACAAAAACAAAAGCAAGCTAAAATAATAGATTTGTGTGACCATAAATCCCTTGCTGTTCCTCGGAACGTGTATTTAACCGGTGGAGCCGCAGTTCCTAATTCTACCAATGCATTATATATTGATTTATCTGAATCAATTATTCTAGATGAATCCATTGTTCGAATATGCCAGGATATGTGTGACGATCCATTGACATGTGGTTCTGATAATCTACTCCTACAGACCAATGGAAACAACTCTATTAATGTTTTCCCTGACAAGAATGGTCAGCAACAACATAACTTCCTGGTGATATGTCCATCTGCATTAAAGACCCATTCTAGAGTAAGACTGGATTCCTTATCCTATTTGAAGACACTTGGTCCTTCATCTGTTGCTGTCCTCCTGCATCTTGTTCTTGAATCTATCCTGCACCTTTACGACAATGTAAAGGATTCAGTTTCACAGAATACAGTCTTA
Source organism: Ambystoma mexicanum (assembly GCF_040938575.1). Lineage (NCBI taxonomy): Eukaryota > Metazoa > Chordata > Amphibia > Caudata > Ambystomatidae > Ambystoma > Ambystoma mexicanum. The sequence goes on along the minus strand of NC_090929.1, from coordinate 976,811,155 downwards.
ATAAAGGAGATCCTTGAGAAGCTTGATAGAGGGCAGGTTTCTTCAAAGGGCAAGTACTGCCCTAATTTTCCTTTAAGAGCATTGGACTTGGAAACTTCAACTTAGGCATTGCCTGACAAGGACACCAGTCCTGCTCATGTTCACCTGCCTACAAGTGCGACTCACTTGAGCATGCCTCCGGACTTATTCCAATATCAGCCCGTTGTCGAGCAAAGTGATGGTCCATTTACGGTTGGAGCCATAAATGAGTCTTCAGAGAGAGGTGACTCTCATCCTGCACTTCTAGCGACAATTACCAGCTCACCTGCTAGGCTATGTAAAAAAAAGAACCCACAGTGTCTCTCAACTGCGGAAAACAAAAAATATACCAAACATTGGGGAAATTCAAAGAAATCATCCCGGAAGTTACTTTGTTCCTTGCCAAACAACCCAGAGATAATTGATCTCAACGCACAGGCTCAGGGCCAGGTAGCGAGCTGTGAAGACGATTCCCCATGGATTCTGGTGCTCATTCTCCTGGACCTAATAAATCCAAGAAACACTGAAATAGACCTACACATGTCAAAATAACAAAATTTTTGATTCCTCGTGGCAGTCCACAGCCATCCATCTTGGAATTTCCCTCCTTGGAAGCAAATGAAGACTTGTCGATTTTATGTTTCTAAATCCCCCTGTAGAGGGGAGCTTGACATGCCGTCTCCATTAAATCAGATTACTGAACCTACACTCAATTGTGCAGCAAAATGAAACAGTTTTGATGTTAAGGCACTAGGTGACAATTTATCTCTGAATCAAATTAACACAAAATCAGAATTGGACATCTGAATTATGGGGTTAGAAAACCGCATCCATATCAATGGCTCATTTCCTTTGAATCGTGCAAAGCTATTGGCTATTTTTGCGGGGATTCCGGCGCTCGGCCGCTACTTTTAGGAGTCATTGACATGGTGCCTATACCAAATGCGGGCTATAATAAGCTTGTGATACATTTCTATTCTTGTTTGGTGGCTAAAATGGTATGGGAACATGTTGACCCAATTATACTGATGGGTTTTGACGTAATTTACTACAAAACCACCACTCAAATTGATATGTTTTTGGAAGACCATGAGGATCGAGAAGTAAGCTGACAACTTACAGTGGAAAGAGTGAATGCTAATAATGTTCTCCTTATTACTTCAATTTTAATGGTCACGGGGGTGTTTGCTTAAAATAAAATCAAGCTTCCGATTGGTCTTGTCTTTTGGAGGCTATTTACAAGAACATTATTCCTAAGAACTGTCAACTGAAACTTGAACACTTCTTTGTTAAAGGTTTTCTCATTGAACAGTTGTGGTTATCAAGACTCTTATCAGAGTTTGCTCCTTGCGGGTCGAGTGTGGGTGAATACAATGAGCCTGATTCATGGAACTATTTGTGTGAAAAACGCAGATTTGCACGCCTTTCTGGCCGAAAATCCCTGTTTGAAGTATGGGTTTTTCGGCCAGAAAGCTCGCAAATCTGCGTTTATCACGCAAATAATTCCATGAATCAGGCAGAATATCTATATGTTCCAGGAAACAACGTTAACTACTCCTCCAAATTTGAATGGGTTTTATGTAATTTCCCAGAAGGCAGTTAAAGGTTCTCTGGGAGGCCACGCAGGGTTTTGGCTATAGCCATTGACCTAAGAGTCAAGGTACGGATCTCCTTCCTTAATGACTTGATTCCTGGAATTTTGGCTTTGGGATTGAAGTTGCAAGATTCTGTCCTGGAACTATTGTTAACAAATTTATACTGCAATCCAGCCAGCAGCCAACTAACTTGATTCCAATTTACACTTGTAAGGTACTAGAGACATGGCTAGGAGAGGGGCACAATGTAAATAGTCTGGTTGGGGAAGACTGCAATTCTGCCTGTGCTGTCAACTGCAGGGGCATGGATAACTTAGGGTAATAAAATGAGACATTTCTATCTGAAGTCTGTGGAGAGGTTTGGTGTGAATAACTAAAAATATGGAATTTAAATCTACACTTGAAATAAGGGTAAGTCTTACTCAAGGGTAGAGCACATTTTTGTATCCACCCCTTATGCAACTTTCCTCTTACTTATCTATTTCGGGGCAATTGGCGAGCAACAATCTTGCATTGTCATTTTACGGTCGCTATTCAAACTCCAGCCCTTGAAACATGTATGTGTTTACCCTTTCTTGAGTCTTACAAGAAGGCGACAGGGATTCATTGGAATGTCCAAAAGTTAACTAAATTCATGTAAGAGTGAATAGGATTTTCTAAATAGCTGGCAGATTAGAATTATTTACCTGCGAGAACAAAAATAGCACCATTACCAAATGCTTAAATAAGTATATTAATAAATCAGTACCTTTAACGTCTAAGATCCACGTTCATAAATTCAGTAGTAGAGTGGCCAATGCAAAATAGATGAAAAATCACCTTATTAGAAATCATTGTGGCCAAAAATTGGAAAACATTAGAATGTTTACATTCTTCAGCCTCCTGACTCTTTCTAGATGTGTCAGCTCTGTTTTGCATGACGTCACCAGTTTTCTTTCTCGCTCATTTTCACACTTCCTCTGGAATTTCATTCAAATGGCCATCATATTTTCATGAATGCATATATGGTTTCCTCAGTGGGTACCTCACTTCCATGATTCTTTGCGATACAGGCATTTTCGCTGGCACTGCACATGTCTCACACTGTGGCTCCCAGCATATAGGCAACAATGGAGCAGAGCTTTGGGTGGGGGTACTTGGCTCCTTCTCTACAGCAGGGATGTGTCCTAACTCCTCTTCTTTTCAACATGCATGTGTTGGATATGGACCACTTATGGCATAGTATAGGTTGGCAACGAAATCTTACTGCATTGTCAGCCTAGCTGAATAAACAAATCTTGCAGTAAATGGAAATAAATCGAGGATCATTATATTTTCTAGAAAGCAGAAGCCAAAAACCATGGGTTGGGCTTTTGGTACTGCCCATCTTGAACTTAGTCATTCCATACTCTAATAGCGAGTCTCAATGTGCCTTGCAGAAGTGCTTGTGAGCTAAGTCCCATGCTGAGATAGCACAGATTAAGAGAGTACGGGTTTAACTATGTCAGTTTCCCCTAATTCCACTGTGCATATTCTATCTTGCTTAGGTGGTTTCTGGTAATAATATAAAACGTAGATGTACTACTAACTGATATGGGTCCATTCTTGAACTCGATTGAAGGAACCATCTAGAATCAAATTCTGAACCTTTCATTAGGGATTCTGAATAGTGTAATCAGTCATGAGTTTAGACTTATTTCTAGAGTTCTTTGGGTGAAAATTAGGCTGTTTGTTAAGACCCCCAATCCTCCACCCAAGTCCATGTTTGAAAAGTTGCAAATACTATACTAACGCAATTCTGTTGAGTCATTGGCAGCATTTTGTTTGAATATGCTCTCTACTTTGGATACACTGGGTCTTGATAAGTCTGTCTTTATCACTAATCCTCGCCTTGTCAAGAAAAAGGGTTTTTACTGTGATTGATGTGAGACTGGTGATAGGTTGAGCAGCTATGCACTTTTTCATGAATACAGCAGTTTTCCTCAGGCAAAAACCCTTTTGTCAAGGTATATTGCTGTTTTTCCAAGACATTTATGTCTGATTCAAAGTCAACCAGTTGCCAACTCTGGAGTGCCTGAGTCCCAGGCTACATTTAGAGGAATGCTGTAGAACCTGCTGATTATGTAAGAAACCAGAAACAGTTAAAACAACAAGACATGTTCTTTCTTGTGAAGCCACTCTAAATCTGAAGCACAGGCACTTTGGATACTATAAAGATTTACATACTTATGATGCAGATAATAATATGTAGTCAGACTTAATGGCGACGTACATGAGGAGTCTGAAGTGGCACAGGGCCACATGTTTCAGGTTATGATGGTGGCAGCTAGGTGCTGCCTGGCCCAGAGGTGGAAAAGCCTACGAAAGCTGAGGGAAAAGGAGTGGATTACCAAGGTCTGAGCGATACATGACATGGAGTTTCTGACCCATCCCAGAGATTAATCCAGGTGCAATATTGACGTGCCATTCTTTGACAAGTAGACCTACAAGAATTGCTAATTCCAACTGCCTGCTAGTACCCAGATTCAGACTTGTCAAAATTGGTGGTACCAGCTTCCCTGTGAGAGCTGCCAACCTGTGGAACGCTTTGCCACCTAACCTAAGAGCAAACCAACCTTTCTCACACCTCAGAAGGAATTTCATTAAACACATTAATGCTAACAATGCCTAGACACTGTATATGATTCCACTCCACTGTACGCCTAACCTCTCTCAATTGCACATAGAGACTATCAGCTGCCTTCATTATACGTATAACTGTTTTAACATTGTATGTATACCCCTGCACATTTCTGAGTGTACATGGTAACTACTTAACACACTGTAAGTTTGTAACTATACATTTATGTAATATTGTAAATTTTATTCAATACTGTAAATTGTATTCATTGTAAATTTTATTCATGTAACATTGTAAGCTTCGCATATACTTTTTTGCTGCGCCCAGTAACCTTTGGGTCTGGAGCGCATTATAAATAAATAAACAAACAAACAAACAAACAAGTATGGGCGGCTGGCATGAAAGGGCTGCTAAGATGTGTGAAAGGTCTCCAGAGGGGTCAGGAGACCCCGAGGACATGTTGCTGGTTAGGGGGACCAGAGGGGATGAGGCTGATTCATGGGCCCGGGGTTCTAGCATGCACAGCAGAGACATCTCGTTTTCGATAAAGAGACATTACAATGCACCCGACTTCTTGAGGACGATCTTATTCGAAGGATCCATGACGGAGGGTGGGGTGTGGGACGGGGAGGAGGAAAATGTTATAATCAGGTGGAGTAAGCGTGGAACTATTGTTATTGTGTATTGTTATGACCTAGATGCTAATAAAACTTGATTTAAAAAAAAAAAAACTTAATGGTGGGTAATGGTTTATCTCAACTACTGCATTTTTATTGGTGGCTACTAGAGACATTTTCACACCTGGGGATTCAAATATGAGTAGGGGTGTTGAAAGATTTTCTTTTCTTTTTAAAGATTTCATTTACTTTAATTCTTTAATTCTTAATAGTTTTTTTAATATTCTTATATTGTATTTTATGGAATTGTGTTGTATTACTTTGCCTTAATACTGTGAAAAGGTTTTATTTTCTAAACCCATTCACTAATAAACATCTTTTTTAAAAGGGCCAGCTGCACATGCCTCTGACTTGTAAACTGGCCTTTGAGTCATGTTCAACATCCATGTCACCCTTATCAGAAGCAGTATGGTACCTCTAACACCCCATATTTGACATAAATGTTGGATGTGCAATCGTGATGAAAACGTAATGAAGTATTCATAGAATTTGGACATTTCTGAAAAGTCATCAGGACGTTTTGGGAGACCATTGACAGTGCTATGCAGACATCTATGTAACATTATGTGTGATGCAAGTGCCATTTGCAGACATCTCAGTGCGAGCAGAATTCGATTGGGTATGGCAGAATGCGTGATATTTGTAATCTTTTATGACACCTATTTAAAGCATCATATTACATGAAAAGAGAAAACAATGTGTTTACATAGCAGTTGCAGAGGTTAAAGATAAGCCAGTATTTGGTACGTTTTGAATTTCGTGATCACTCACAATGTCTTATTCAAAGCAACAAACAAGTAGGTAACTGATGTAGGTAGTTGCAGGACATGGAGTTAGAAAGGTCTTGTGGTAAATATGAGGTCTGCGTGCAAGGTGGCAAGAGTACAGCCATTTTGAATTTCAAACCTGTTACACATTGAAACAAAAAACATGTCTTTGTGTGGAACTGCGACTCTGGTTACAGGCAGCCGCCTTGTGCAGACAACAATTGATTGTTTCCAGCTGCACGGCTCAGCAGAGATGGGAATTTAATGTCAAGTCCAGGGAGGACCAGTGGGGATGCACCGTTGAAGGTTAAAATACATGTGAAGAGGGCATGGTGCCCTGTGATGCTAAGGGGCCTGCTGGAGGATTAGAGCAATACTGCCCTCATCTAGAGAGCTGTCATCCCATTTGAACTGCAGGCGGCTGCACTCTAGGGACAAATACATAGATTAAATCCAAACTCCAGAGTAGTGCCCCGATCACGTCATTCGTGGGCACCCGTGTTCCCAGTGAGATAAGGGAGGAGACTTGTCTGGAACATAGCGTGATTTGGGACGAAAGGAGCAGAGGTGATGCCAGTAAATTCAATCTCAAGGTCAAAAGAGCAACTTGTGTGCACCATGGTGTCTGGTATAATGAGAAGGGCTATTCTATGAATGAACAGCCTTGGCCTTGAAACATTTCTCTTCAAACAGGTCCTGTTGGAGGGGTGCACATCACATGATGGTCAAGATTAATTATTGAAACAACATACCAAGTAACCAAACAATTTCTAAGTTCCGATCGTGAGGATGCAGGAGGATGTAGGAGGTTGTGTGTTAAGAGGAATGTGCTTAGATAACGTGTGACCAATAGGGCGACAAACTATAGGTGACCATTGGCATTGTGTAGAGGTGGTAGACAATGAGGATGGTGAGATTATTTTGTAATTTTTTTTATTCTAAGTGTGTGGTCTCCCTCCATGAAACAAGTAATACTTTTGAAACAGACAATGTCCATTTCTGTTTGTTTCTACGGGACCGTCTGACACTTGTGCATGTAATCTAACTTTGTTTTCTTTGCAAAACAGTGCATTGGTCATTTGGCCTTTTTTGGATTGTTTTTTATCATAATGGTTTTGGGACTTTTACCCTACACATTCCCTATTAGTCCCTTTAGCTATTCTAAGAAGGTGTGTGGTATAGTGAGCATTAACCTAAAAGCAGCTCATGATTGTGTACCAATAACACATATTACTCATGCAGGACACCGCATTTATACTGTTGAAGGTATGTCAATTCACTATGGAGAGTTCATCCACAAAGACCTCTGAAAGGGTGGCAATGAATGGGGGCACATCGCAGAGCACACTGTGCTTTACATAGAATGCAAACACTGTACACACTGAAAGGAGTGTACATAACTTGCACAATGTGACATCAAACAGTGTGGTTGTATGTGAGTGAGTTCTGGACTTCTCACAAAACACATATCAATGTCATCTGCAGATGTTGAAGGCACACGTTCCTAAAATGCAATACAGAGTCCCAGCATCAAGGCTGTGATTGGAGGAGTATGTGAACATGCAAACACATTGAAGAAAGGAACACATAATATAGGACTTCAGGAGTACAATACAATAGTTCTGATTCTTGCTTTGCTTCAATATTATCAGTCTGTGCACTCTACCCGTGGTTTAGTTTGTTTGGATTTCTTTCTGTTATTATGTTTCGTTAATAACTGACCTGTCCACGTTTAGTTGGGGTTCAGTGGCTGCATGGCTCAATAGGGACCGATTTTCACCTGTTGGGGGTTCACCTTCACATTGGGTAAATGCTTTATATAAAAAATAATGCATCTCTCAGGGCTGGACTGGGAACTAAAAGAGGCCCTGGAAATAAAGTTCAAAGTGGCCCCATATGACACATTTTCAGCAAGCCCAATGCTTTTCCTATGAGAAAATTTGGAAATACCACAGAAAAGAAGCCCAGGGTGCAGAGGACCACCGGGAAATCTCCAGAGTTCCGTATAGGCCAGTCCACCCCTGTCTCTCACCAAAAAAGTCACTACTAATGTCATACGGGAATACACTAAGTGAAATAACTTGTGTCATAATATGAGTGTGAAACAAAACTGAAAAAACATTAAGTGAATTAACTTGTGCTTATAATATGAATGTGGAATATATTGAATAAAGTGTAAAAACTGTATGAAAAACACTAACAAATGTGTACCTCAGAATCATTATAAGATTTGGGAACCTGTGGTGACAACTGAACTGAAAAGCGCAAAGACTCAGATAGGAAAAGAAAAACACCTTTCATACAATAGTTCTGAGTCCTTCATGAAAACCACTCATGCATACTTAGTGACAACAAGAGTTACACATAGTCTACGAATGACATGTCAAGCATGCCAGACATTTTGGTGACAACATCCAAAACACACCTACTCCATATTGCCCATTGATATTAAGGTGTAAACACGCACATGCATCTCAGCCATCTCTGAGGGAAGAACAACATGGATGTTACATGTGTGCACTCGAATGGACACCTGAGTATTGACACCCCGTAAGCAGCTACAAAATCACATGACTAATGTGCCTGTTGGCACAAAAGATTCAGTGAGTACCAGCACCCTTCCCGCTACTTTTAACTGACATTGTTCCCCTTCCCAGGTCACTGTTTGACAGGAGCAATGATCGATTTACTCAGGCATCAGCCATTCCTGACGGTGAGGTCATGTGAGTGCACAGCTAACTGAGAAAGCTCTTTACACAGGCATGACACTGAAAATATGTGCAGTTACTTGTCATCCAGATATCCACAAAATGGTATTTGCACTTGCCATTATCAACATTGCCAGTAAGGGTTGGTGAAATGTCAATGACTGACAGACTCAGTCATCAAGCATCCAACATCCTCAATGAATATCATGTGATCTGAGTTCCCTTATATGCTTAGCTGGATTGGATATGGCTGGAAGTGATACACCGCGGACAACATCAATGCATTTAGCAGCTACAGTGTTGTACAAATGACAGTAATCAGTCACACATGTTGGACCCTGTGTGTCCATGCCTTCCATGCCAACCAACCCGCTCACTTGTGATGAGGCTACAGGCAACCTTTTCGAATGGAGTGAGTTCCTCCACATGTGATGGGCCACCACCAGTAGCCTGAGGAGAGGCTGCATTGCTATCAAGCTTATCCTTGGTATGCCGAGTGAGGTTGTCCATCCTCTTGTGGACTTCCACTGGTGTACGCCTCTTCATCCCACCGGCATTAATCAAATCAGTGACCTCCTGCCACCTCCTCTGGACCACTGATAGAGTGCTGCCAGCCCATGTGTATAGCTCTGACTAGTGCTCATCCACATAATCAGTAAGTATTTGCAACTCCTCTTCAAAGAAGTTCTTGTTCCTGCTTGGACCTTCTCAGGAACCTCTGGCTGCCCCTGGGTCGTGGGTGTTTCTGTGGCTGCTACCCTTCCAACCCGGCTGCCCCTGTGTCGTGGTGGTGCCGCCTAATACATGGCGGTACTGGTGTCATCCTCCCACATTTAGCTGGTGTGCCCTTCTTATTCCCTGGACTCCCACCCCTGTCAGATGCCCTCTCACTCATGATAAGTGTAATGCACACAAATGTAAATAAATACTGAAAATATGCCTCTACGAGTCGCAAATGCAAGGTGCACCATCTTGCTATACATTTCCAAATGGCAAGAAGCTTGCATCTGTTCAGATCAAGTGATGCAAATGCACTCTGCTCATGCGCCCCCTATTCATAGTGAACCGCACTTGCATCGTGTGTGCGTAGCATGCAACGTAACGCATGTAACTCATGTGCCATAGCCTTTCTTGTACATAACTGCCAATGCTGCCTCAGTGAGCTCCTGCTGAGAACTGTCCTTTATTCTCTGCCTGCATTCTACCTTGTTGTGCCCAATCCTACATATGCGTGCCTTCTCTCTGCAGCAGCTCCTTTTGTGTGCCACCTTGTAACTGGTTGCTCACCACTGCCACTGCCCTGGAGTGCCTGATCCACTGCTTGTTCCTCTGTGTGTACCCTGCAAGACCACCATCTCACTTGTCACCTTGCAGCTCCTTAGTACAGGTGCAATCAGGACCCTGTTTGCCACCTCTTCTAGCATACCCAAGGTGGTTAGGCTGAGGGCTGCCAACTTCTCTGCGGCAGAAGTTGGTATACCAGGGGAACAGTTCCTGAAGCATTTTGACTCCCTACTCTATCCATAGAAGCAGCTTGGAGCCATTGGACGTCAGTGGATCTGGATCTGGGAGGAGAGAGCGGCAGCCATCAAGATGGAGGAGATGGGAGTTTGTAGCCAGACAACATAAAAAAGTACTGGGATGACATGTGGATCCAGAGCAGGAAGAAAGCGAAGCAGCCATCGAGACAGTACCTACCATGGACCCTAGATCCAACGCTTCACACCCAGGTCCTAGACCTGCAGGTCCAGATCCAGGCTGCTGTTAAATTCTCACACGCAAAACGATAGAGCTGTAAAGCAAAAGAGGTGCACAAAACCACAATCATCCCTAAACATGTTTTGGCCTCATCGGACCTCATCAGTTAGGAATAGCTTGGGTCTCTAGATCCAGCAGGGACAGGACCAACGTCTGGGCATACCAGTCCCACTCAGGGTGACAAAAGAAAAACAAAAGAGGTGATGGCTGGAAGGTCTAGACTTAATCTTAGCCTCTAGCTATGCTCTGGGCAACCCTCCAGATCATCATACTTTGCCTGCCAAGCCATTGCAAAAGGGGAAAGATCATATACAAATCAGGCTTAGTCCCACCCCAAAAGGGACAGTCCAGCCCAAACTGCTTGGTCTCATCCCTTTTGCACGAGACCACAAGCATCCCCAAACATGTTTTGGCCTTGTTGGGCTTCATTGGTGAGGAATAGCTTTGGTCTTGTGGGTCTGGGGTTGCTTGTGTTTCTGTGCAGAGGGGACCTGGCCTTGCAGTTTGGGCAGGGCTGCTCCCATTGGTGGCAGTACCTGACTGATTTGCATATGAATGAACCCCATTTGCAATGGAACAGATGGGCTAAAACGGGTGGTGTGGAAGGTTGCCCAGAGCAATGACAGTGGTTCAGATCAAAGCGAAATCTTTCATCAGTCCCCTTTTTGGTTGTAATGTGTGCCTTCTCAATTTGCATGTACATGTGTATGACATTGCCATTCCACACGACGTGTGGGTGGAGGCAATATTAGGCATCACATATCCTGTGGATGTGTTCAGATTCAATATGCTACTTTCCTCCTTCCATGACATGTATTTGACCACTGTGGCAAAAAATGCATGTGTAACACCCTACACATCCCTCTGACAGTTGTAGGGCAGATGTGTGTATGCCCAAGGGTGCTTCAAGCTCAGCATGTACAACAGGTGATTGCATGGAGACATCAGCACAAGTGCCTTCAAATGGAGTGAGTTAGTGATGTGTACATAGTTAACATAATGGGAGACACTGCTGTGTAGATTTGTATCGTGCTCCACTGGTGTACAATTTATTTATTTTTTGCCTGTTAGGCTCTTGTACAATAAGAATATACTGTTTCAAAGCACCCATAGGGCAGGGAGGGAGGGAGGGACATACAAGTTACAACAAAATATTAAGAGCAGAGGGGGAAGAGGGAGAAGGACAGACCTACTATGCCTTGTGAGTATTCAGAACGTGCAAGTGCAGAAAGGAAGAAGGGGGAGGGGGTAAGTGCTGGGGAGTCTAAGCTCAAGGCTGAACCATGGACAGAGTGCTAGGAATGTTGCGTGCTACACAGCCTGGGCAGCGGAAGGTGTAAGTTCGAGTCTCCAGGGCGGAGGGTGTGCTGATGCACGGTGCTGTGGATAGAAAGGAGCTGGGGAGAATTTAATTATTTATTTTGTGTTTCGGCTGTACATCACAATCTTTCAAACTCAAATAACAGCTGTATAATAAACCCACAAACATGATACAATAATATATATCTACATGTTACAATTCATACACAATTCATAAAACTTTCATACAAAATTATTACATTTCCGGGTATGCGTTTAAGATTCCTAAATCCAATTAATCCATTAAAAGAACATCTCCACATTAAGAATCCTTTAGGATACATTCTAAAAAGTCTAAAACAGAAATTGTCATGAAATTACATTTACATTTTTAATTCTAGACCATTGTTGGTCGGCATTGCGAGTAACACCATTTTTCTGCACTCTACTCATTTTCTCTGGGTGCATTTCCTCCAGTGCTACCCAATCCATGCATAGATGTCTCAAAGTTTTTCTCTCTCTGTTACAATAGCCACATGTTCTCAGATCAGGGTCTACACCCACTCTTCTACCCAAAACTTCCCACGTCGGGAAGAGAAGAGATTTAGTTTTAGCCTCAGTGCCATTGCTCTAAAATCCCTTGAAGGATGTTTTTCCAAATAGGGATCTAGGACATTCAAACATTTTATACTGCATACAAAATGATCATTGAAGCATCTATAATTCATCAAGATTTCTCTATTCTTAATCCATTCAGATTGTTGTAGCTTCAACTTCACTTTGTTAGGGTTACATACCAATTCCTCGCATGTGGCTTCTATTCTCGACAGTATTACCTCACAATTCCTCTGCCAGAGTCTTAACAGTTTATATGTACCCTTTTCCAGTTATTTACTCAGTTTAGTGTACATTGAAGCCCCTGGGGATTGTCTAAAAAGTGCATATGCCTAGTGCACCTTCCATTCTGACAGTGATCCCAGCGCTAGAAGACCCAATCAGTTACTTATAGCTGCCATGGGGACTGCTGGGGAGAATTGGTGTGGGAGGTCAAGGCCCCGAAGATGCATAAGGGCCAAGGAAACCGATTCGGTTTTTTTTGGTTTTTTTATTCGTATTTATATAGCGCACAACAGCCCGAGGACATTGTGGCACTTGTTACAGTACAAAGCTTAGTTACTTAGTTACATGGTCATTAGCAATATATATACAGGTTGTAATATAGTTACATAGTCATTAGCAGTATATACACAGGTTACAATATAGTTATATTACATTTGTGTTATATTACAATATACATGGCAGAAGTGGAGGAGGCAGTCCTCCACTTGCTAGTTGAGGAGAGTGGCCTTGAGTTTGTTGCGGAAGACATAGATGGAAGTTTCAGCCCTAAGGATGGCAGGGAGTGAGTTCCAGAGTTTTGGTGCAATATAGGAGAAGCCTAGACCTCCCGATGTGGCTCTCTTTATGCGTGGTATGTGTAGCTGGTTGGTGTACTGAGCTCTGGTGGGGCGAGTTGATGTGGTCCTTGATATTGCTTCAGATAGGTATGCTGGAGCGGTTTTGTTGATGCACCTGTGAGTGATGGTGAGGATTTTCAGAGTAATACGGTCTTTGACCTGGAGCCACCGGGCTTCACGTCTGGCGTGGGATATATGATCTCTTCTAGGGATGCTCATGGCGGATCTGAGGGCATTGTTTTGTGTGGTTTGCAGTCTGTGAATGTTTTTGGCATAGGTGCCAGCTAGAAGGGCGTTGCAATAATCGAGTTTGGCTCCTATAGTTGCTCTAGCTATGGCCAAGCAGTTGGGGGTGGATAAGTAAGGTTTAATGGCATTGATGAGTTTGGTGCTGAACGCTGATGCAGAGGATATGGCGCTGACTTGTTTGGTCATCGATAGTTTTGCATCAATGTGAACACCTAGAGTCTTGACAGAGGATGATACGGAGATGGTTGAGTTGTCTATGTTGAAGTTGTTGTATTGGGAGCTTAGTTTCGATAATCTGTTTGACTGGCCCAGGATGAGAATTTCAGTCTTCTCCCCATTAAGACAGAGCCTATTGATTGCCATCCAAGCTTGGATAGTGTCATAGATGTTGTGAAGGGCCGTGGCGTCTTGGTGATAGAGTCCAGATAGGGGTAAAAGTACTAGAGTGTCGTCTGCATAGTTTGTATATGCAACACCCATGGAGTCAAGTAGGTCGAAGAGGGGTTTTGTGAAGAGGTTATAGAGTGTGGGGGCTGTACAAGATCCTTGGGGGACACTGCAGTTTATAGTGGTAGGATCTGCATTAGTTGTGTCGGAGTAGACCTTCATGGCTCTTCCTTCAAGGAAGGAAGTGATCCAGGATGCTGCTTGATTAGAGAAATGGGCTGCATGGGTGAGGTGGGTGGTGAGTGTTTGGTGATCTACCAGGTCAAAAGCAGCAGATAGATCGAGGAGGAGGAGCAAGGCAGGTTTGCATTTGTCCATGATCTGTGAGATTTTATTTTTTAGGTCTAATAAGGAGGATTCTGTTCCATGCCTGACACAGAAGCCAGATTATCTTTTGCCTAGTATGGAGTTAGCTTCTATGTATGATTGGATCTGGATGTGAGCTGCTTTGTCCAGGATTTTTAGGAGGAACGTAACTGTCGTTATCGGTCTGTAGTTGTTGGGTTGCGCTGGGTCAAGTGTGGCCTTTTTTAGTAGTGGCCGCACCCAGGCTTCCTTGAGATTGTTTGGGACAGTTCCTGTTTGGAAAGATGTGTTAATGAAGGCAGTAATCAGGGGTGCTAGGTCATTGGCGCATTCCTTGATGATTTTGGGATGGTTGAGATTTTTGATGAGATTAAGGACCTCAGGTTCAGTGACGTTTCTGAAGGAGAATTGAGCGTGATTGAGATTACTACGCTTGTCTTGTGTAGGGCGGTTGGTTTTTTGGTTTGGGAGGGCTTTGCAGTGGTTTTGGATTTTGTTCTGGAGGAGTTTTATTTTGTTGAGCATGGTGGACTGAATGCTGGCACACCAAGCTTTGTCTTTAGTTATCTCGTCAGCGGTAGCCGGAGGAGTGACTAATTCATTAAAGATTGCGAATAGTTCTTTAGCTTGGGAGTTGGCCTTTGAGATCTTATCATTGAAGGAGTTGGATTCTGCTGCTAAAATGGCTTTTTTATATTGGAGGGCTATTTGTTTGAAGAGGCTCTCATTTAGATCACTCGGATCCATTTGCCAGTTTTTTAGCGACTGGCGCTTTTGAGCTCAGAGGGTTTGGAGTTCTTCCGAGAACCAAGAGTTGCAGTGAAATGATTTTTTTTCCTTCTTGCTTTCAAGTGGGGCTATAGAGTTTATGGCATTGGTGAGAGTATCATTGAAGATAGCTGATAGTATATTTGGGTCTTGAGAGAAAGGTGGTGCTAGGCAGGGGCTTTTAAGGTGGGGACGCAAGTTGTCTGCGTTGAGTTTTTTAGAACTTCTTATTGTGGCAGGTGGTGCATGGGTGAGAGTCTTAGGTTTAGGGTTGGTGGGGATCAGGAATTTGATGCATGTGTGTTCCGTCCAAGGAAGGGCGTGTTTGAGGTAATGTTGGATGCACAGTTGTGATCCATGACCCAGTCAAGGGTGCGGCCTTTAGAGCGAGTAGGGGTGAGGACTCTTTGGGAGAAACCTAAGTCTGCGAATTCTTTAGCTATGGTTGCAGCGGATTTATCCTTAGGATCATTGTATCCTAAATTTAAGTCTCCTAATAGAAGGATTTTGGAGGACGTTTTAATGTTGTTGCTGAGTCGATGGGAGAGGTGCTCTTGGAAGTCAGCTGGGAGTCTGGGAGGTCTGTATAGGATGTGGATGTTGATTAGATTATTGGGGGAGAGCGTAAGCTTGGCTGATAGGATATCAGCATTACCACCCATGTACTATGGTCTGCTAATCTGATGGATAGTGAATCTTTGTAGATAAGGGGTGACTCCCCCTCCAATCTTATCACATCTATCTTGCCTAAGGATGGTGTAGCCTGTGGGTAGGGCTAGTGCTATGGCTGGGCAGGAGGCATCATTGAGCCAGGATTCGGTAATGCAAAGTAAATCCAGATTAAGTGTGGATAGTAGATCATTTATCTCGAGGGCATGTGCAGGTAGGGAGCGTACGTTCAGTAGTGCACATTTAAGAGGTGGGTGTTGTGTGCCTTTGATGTTTTTGTTTGTACTAGTATGGGGTGAAGTGTGCTTGTTGTGGTGTGTGGTAGTGATACTGCACCTCTCAGATTAGCAGAGGAGAGAAGGAGGGAAGGAGGAGGAAAAGAGAAAAGTCTTAAGGAGCTTCTGGAATTTGAGAAGATCCTGCTCAAGGTGCAAGGAGAGGGGGAGGCTATTCCAAAGGAGGGAGCCCGCAGAGGAAAGAGAGCGACCCCCTGCCCTCTGTTTAGCAAAACGCTTTACACACAAGGGGTTGTGCCAGAGGAGTGAAGTGGTCTAGAGGGAGAGTATTTAGTGAGATAAAGTTGAAGATAGTGTGGTTAAATGGGCAAGTCTATCCTCACATGTTTACAAATGTATAGACCACACAATCATGAAGCTAAATAGGGTCAATCAATTGATATACCTCCTTCACCTTTTCTGGTAACACCATCCAAGGGAAGGCTATTCTCTCAAAAGAGGTGTGAATGTGAGCCAATAGTGACCCAAACCACATGGTAGCACAGTCAAAAATGAAGGGAATGCCCAATCAGGGTTTTATTGAAAAATATGATCACTTTATTTTTAAACAACATTTTCTATTTTAATTAAACATGGCTAATATTTATGTATTGTTGTGCATTTGTTAGGTGCTTATACAGTAAGCCATTTGTGTTTCAAAGCGCCCACAGGGCAGCACGGAGGGAACATGGGCTTGAAAAAACAATAAAAACAGTGGAAGATAAAGACGAACCTACTATGCCTTGTAAGTATTCAGAATGTGCAAGTTTAGCTAGAAGAGGGAAGTGGGGTTAGGTGCTGGAATGTCCATACTCATGGGTGAGCAGCAGATAAAGTGCATAGTATGGTAAGTGTTGTGCAGCCAGAAGCTGGATTGGGTAGATAGTGCAAGCCTACAGGACGAAGGCTGGTGGGTGCCGAGGCAAGTGCTGCTCGGTAGGCAGAGGCTGGGGCGATTGGGTCTGGGAGTCCAGGACCCGGAAGGATGCATAAGGGCCCTGGTCACCAATCACAGCGACTGTGAGATTAGCAGAGGAGGGAGGAAGGGAAGGAGGAGGTGAAAAGGAAAGTCTTGAGGAGCTCCTGGAATTTGAGGAAGTTCAGCTCAAGACGAAGAGGAAGGGGGAGGCTGTTCCAAGATAGGGTGCCAGCTGAAGAAAGTGATCAGTTTTGGGCCCTCTGTTTGGCGAAGCATTTTACGCACAGAGAGTTGGTGCCAGAAGACCGTAGAGGTCTAGGGGGAGAGCATTCAGTAAGATAAAGTTGCAGATAGCGCGGTCCTAGGCCCCAGACATCCTTGTGGATGATGCAGAGGGATTTGAAGAGTATTTAGGGCAGGAGAGATGCGCACCTTGGGCTCAAGGCCACGGATAACTCTTGCTGCCCTACGCTAGTTTAGCTGGAATGATCATAGAGTGGTCAAAGGTAGCTTCAGGAGAAGGCTATTGCTATAGTGAAGCCTGGAGAGACCAGGGCTTTGGTAACATTGAGCTTCTGGAGGAAAGTGAGAAAGAGGGTAGAATTCCTTTGAGAAGGAAGAGTTGGAACTGGGACATCTTGGCAATGCCCTGAGTGTGAGAGAGGAAGGAGAAGGAGGAGTCGAAGATGATTGAATAGACATTCCCACCTCAAAGAACAGGACAGAGAAGATGCAACAGACTGGAGTAAGTTCCAGGGTTGCTAGGTAAGCTACATACATTTGAATTTTGTTTATACCTAACCAGTCTTTAGGGTTCAAATGGCCATAGTGGGCAGTTCAGCGTCACAGTACCTGCATTCTGTTCTTGGTGTACTGACACATCAGAGCCAGGTTACAAAGTTGATGGTAACAGATCAGGCTTAGTCATGCATGGTAGTTCATGGAGGCCTTGGCATCAAGCGGGTGTTGAGCAGGGGAAAATGTGGGGGTTCTGTGCAGTAAAAGTTCACCAGCTCAAGCGATGCAGATCAGGCTGGTCCGAAGTTGGATTCAATCTAGGCCACGTCAAGTCAGGATTTAACCATTGTCAGCAGTCATGCAGTAGTGCTGAAGGGTGTGTCGAGGTGCAAGCAATGAGGCTGCAATTCTCAGGCAGCTGTGCAGAGTTATGCTGGTGACCTCCAGTCCGTGCTGGTGAGTGTTCCTCCAGAGATCCCATTTGTTTCCACCATTGTGTAGTTGTTTGTGTCCTGGACAGTGCCATGCTTGGCAAGGGAACACATCAGTGTAATGCTGGAGAAGATTCTGTGCAATAGTTTTGCTGGTTGGAGGAATGCAGATACCTGCACTGGCACATTCACTATTGTTCAAGATAAATGTAACACAATTTAGCCGCTTTGCTGTAGGCGAACAGGGAGATTGAGTTTATCTGGCCCTCCAAGTTGCTGTGAGGCTTTTGAAATGGATTTGAGAACAGGCTGCTCCACTTCAGGGTTCACTCTTCTAGTACAGAAGATCTGTTACATATTGGTTGGCCATGGTCCACAGCACTGGTCTCTCCCAATGATCCCTGGGAGTGGTTGGGGTACTGATGGTTCTTCTGTCAGGTCAGTCTTGATGACAGATGTGACTTATCTGTGTAAAGCACACAGGTAGCGTAGTTGTTTTGCAGGGCAATGGTCATGTTCCTGTATGCAAGGGAAAAGGAGGACACAATCTCTACTAATTCCTGATAGGCCGCCTTGCCTATTTGCCCTCCAATTGGCCGCCGGCATGCGAAGCCGGCCCACCTCACCCAAGGCCCACAGAAACAAGGCCAGCACCTGTTTGATGCCTTGATCCATTCATTCCATCCAAGCATAGGAGCAGGAGCTCCCTCGACCAGGATCCGCCCCTGCAGGAGCAGCGGGCACCCTGCACGAAGTCCACCTTACCAATGCCAGAATTAAGGTAAGCGCTGAGATCGTAGCGCTTCCATCCAAAATCCCCCTCTTAAATATTGTAACTGCAATATATGAAGAATTGTTATCACTGAAGGAAGACTAGGCTGCCGTGTAGCCTGAATACAGCTGAAACGCTGCTGCCGCACCATAAACGCCATTAAGGTACACAAGGTACTTTAAATGCTCCAAAATGGCCGACCACTCTCCGATGCCTGCCTCCAGAGCCTAAACAGGCCCCAGCAATCTCTACTGATTCCTGATAGGCCGCCTTGCCTATTTGCCCTCCGATTGGCTGCCGGCAGGCGAAGCCGGCCCACCTCACCCAAGGCCCACAGAAACAAGGCCAGCACCAGTTTGATGCCTGTTTTGTGCAGTGTCTGCCGCCTGCCAGACCCCCTGGCTGTTATACTCTACCTCCACACAAGGTAACCTTCGCAGACTATTACAGTATCAACATTGCTCCCAAAATGGGTAAATGTACGTTATTATTGTGATTCCGCCCTGCCATACGCCCACTCTACTGCTATGGTTCTGCCTTGGTTATGCACAAAACTCCGACTACTACTATTTATAATTTATGACTATATCCTCTATTGTCTGTCTGCTCCCACTCAGCCCGTAGCATACTAACGTGCACACACGGCCTCTGCAGCAGCACACATAACCGTTCCAACCCGCTGACAATTCGATCAAAACTACTGTAGCCTCCTCACTAGAGCTCCAACTTGTAGGTCTGAGTGATCATCTACACAATCACCCGAAACGTGCTACCGTGACGATCTGCTCTAGCAACTAGCCATTGCCCACCTATATCTGCATATAGTGTCATAGCTGCATCTAATTAATTTGCTTGAAAACCTTGCTCGATTATGACCCATAGAAGCAAAGCTGCATTTAGACTGACCGAGAACCTGCTTTACTCTATACTATACCCGTAAAATTGCATTTAGTTTGTGTGAGAACCTGTCTGATTATTATCTATATTAGCAAAGCTACATTTAAACTTCCCGCAAATCTGCTTTATATTGAACTTTACTGGAAAAACTGCATCTAGATTATGTGAGAACCTGTTGATTTTATCTATATTTGCTTTATCTTGAACTTTACTAGAAAAACTGCATCTAGATTGTGTGAGAACCTGTTGATTTTATCTATATTTGCAAAGCTGCATTTAGACTGCCCGAGAATCTGCTATATTTTGGTCCATATTAGACAAATTGTACCCAGATTGGAGGAGAACCTGCTTGATTATTGCTAGAACAGCAAAATTGTATTCAGATTGCTTGAGCACCGGCCTTGCTCTGGCCTTTAGCAGTAAAGTCACAGCTAGATTGTATGATACCTGCCTGATAGTCGACCCCCTAGATCACCTGATGCTCACCTTATAGTTGGTCTTGTCTGACATGCTCAACTCTGGTTGGCGCTACCCCTTGCTCGCTAGACTACTTCACGACCACCATGTATCTGCCACCTCTCTACACTGTCCTACTTAGAACTATACTCAACCTGATCACCTTACAAGACTTCAATATGCCTTAGCAACTGAACCAATTACCATTGGCAAGAGCACCCTCTGAGCTCCCCAACATGGCCACCGAACCATGCAGCCTCCAACTAAGAAACCTTAAACTTTGCGCCAGACTCCCTAGAATCTACGATCCTCTAACTATGCCCATGTTGCCACCAACTTCCAAAGGGATACTTTGCCCACCCACAATGTCAATAATGTCCAAAACCAACACCCACTTCAGCTCAACTGTAGACTCTTTAGAGACACTACCTCCTCCTCCAACGGCAAAGACAAAGCTCAATCGCCATCCAATCTACCCCTAATAAAAGGTGCTTTAATAAATGCTTATTCCTTGGTAGCTCATGCCACAGAGATATGTGATTTAATCCAAAATGATAACATAGACCTCCTAGCAATTACTGAATCCTGGCTTCACCCTGCAGCTGGCCCAGCAATTGTGCTTGCCACTCCAGACAACTACACTCTTTGAAGACTGGATCGTACCACATCAAGAGGCGAGGCCTTGCCATAATTGTTAAAAACAGCCTAACACTAAGGGCCTCATTACACGTTGTGCGGTAAAAATAGGAATTTACCGGCCTGGCGTAATTAGCGTGTCCGCCCTTGCAAGAGGCCGCCAATTGAATGCCATTACGAGTTTGCGGGCACGAGCATAGCGCCATGCCGGTAATGATCCTACCGCCGTGCCGCAAAAGTCCCCAAAAAGTCCCTTAACGGCATTGTCGAAAGCGCTGTTAGCACTTCCGACCTGCCGCCACATCGGCATTAGCAGAACCGGAAATAGCGTCATCGCACAGGAACGGGAAACAGCACGGCGGCCATCTATAAAAACACAATCCATTGTCATCCTCCTTATCCAGGACACCTTACCAGGAAACACGTTCGAAAATCCTTCCAGGACACTGTAAAGATGCCCAAGGCCGTGAAAAAATCGTCAGAGCGGCAACGCAAGGAGAAATTCAGCAAGGAGGAGCTCATAATGCTCACTCAGACACTAGCAGAAAATGCACGGGTGGTCTTCTGCAACGACATGCGGCGGAAGACCATCCTGAAGAAGAAGGCCATCTGGGAAGAGGTAGCCCACAAGGTCAGCGCGGTAGGCACCTCCACCCGCACAGTTAAAGACTGCTGAAAGAGGTGGGACGACCTCCGGCTCTGTGTGAGGAACATCCTATCCATAAACCACAACCTGGCTACGGGCAAAGGAGGAGGCAGCGAATCACTGATGAAGCTCAGTGAGTGGGAGGAGACCTGTGCATCGACAATCGGCGTGGAATCCATCAAGGGAGTTGGACAAATGGAGCATGGCGTGGCCCTTTCGTCTGATGGAGGTGATTGTATGCATCAAACAATGCACAGTGAAGTGTGATGGTCCCCCCAATCATGTGTCCATATGAATGCCGTGGATCCAGCCACAAACAAACATGCATGCATCACCACATACCCGTTCAACACAGAGCCATTCATGCATGACCCACCCAACATCCCCATTACCTGCATCCACACTAAAGAGCCCTAAATGCATAGAACGGCATGACGTATTCATTCAGCATTAGGCAGGTCGACCCATAAATGATGATTTTCCCCATTTCTAGCCCGTACAGGATCACACACAGAAACTGAGGAGGCACACACTCCCACACCTGCTCCCACATCCAGCAAAAAACCCAGGAGGGATGCCACAGGGGACACCGCCACATCCTCAAGGGCAGCCAGGAGGAGTGACCATGACCACAGGGACAAAGGCAGCAGGAGCACCAGTTGCACGCAGCCACAGGCCATGCCTGCTGCTATTGTGGCACCCACGGGAGTGTGTCTCCCAGCAAGTGAAGGCAGCATTGAGGGAATGCACTCTGCTGCCACCAGCTCAACGGGTGAGGCAGCAGCCACTGCCCCACTTTCGGATGAGGAGGAAGCACCTGGCATTGAGGATCTAAGCCAGAGCCCCAGACCAACACGGCCCTTACTGGCAAGTCTGAGGTTGTCATCAGGTCCGGGTAGCCAAGGAGAATCACCCACCCCCACCCTTGAAGGGCCATGGAGCCCCCAGGTATTCTCACCTGATGCAAATGCCATGGATCCAGGCGCATCAGCCATCCCACCGGCACCCACCATGCAACATGACCTCTCTTCCATCTTTCAGAGGCAGACCGAGATGACTGGTCTAGTAGGGCAGCATGTGGCTGAGACAGGCCGCCTGAGGGAGGACATCGGTACATTTGCACAGCAGACGAGAGAGGCCATGGAGGCATGCACCAACAGAATCTGCAATGAAATGGCCCAACTCAGGCAGGCCATGAACCGCATAGCAGACGCAATTGAGCGCCGATGCCCACTCCCATCCCAGGATGAACCGGGCCCCACCTCCTCTGGGAGTTCACGGCAAAGTAGCCCCCTACGCCGTTCTCAGCGCAACCTGCGGCGCACCACTTCACAACCACCAGATGCCGGAGCAGGCACTGGCAATTAGGGCCAGCAAGGACTGGGTGCCACATGTGGAGAAGGACACATTCACGCCATGAGGCTCACATGGGGGTGTTGTGGGGGGAGAGGGGTAAGGGTGATTTTGGGAGTGTTGTGGGGGGAGGGGGGTAAGGATGATTTTGGGAGTGTTGTGGGGGGAGGGGGTAAGGGTGATTTTGGGAGTGTTGTGGTGGGAGGGGGGAAGGGTGATTTTGGGAGTGTTTTGGGGGGTGGGGGTTAAGGGTGTTTCACAGTTGGGGCCCTGAACTTATTGTTGTCTTTTGTTCACAATACACTGTTTGAAAGTTTACACTGGCTTGGTATTCATCATTGTGTGTGTGTACTGTATTGGGGAGATGGTTCTTTGTGGTACTGACCACGTGCATCAGGGCAGTAATACCCATCTTTATCCATTACAGTCATACCTTGTATGACATGCAATCTGATGCATCAGATGCTGACGCACATCGTGTCCTGCCTGGACATTGCCACTTGCATGTCCCTGCAGGCCTTTTGAGCCATCCTCATCACCATCCACATCATCCTCATCTTGTGCTTGCATGTCAAGTGGCATAGTCACATTCCGCCTGATGTAATTTTTGTCCCGCAACACACATGCCATGGTTTACTTCGGCACTTTGTCATGGCCGTACAGGAGGGCTTAGCCCAGCATGCTTAAGGACCGGTGCTGTGTGTTGTAGAGGCCGGATGCCTGCTCCATCACAGCGCAGGTACGGCTATGTGCAATTTCCTTGTCTTCTTCCTGCTGGTTCTGTGGTATTTCTGGGTGCCCTGCTGGTGCTTGCTGCGCCTTTCTTGCCCTACTCCTACTCCTACTCCTCCTGCGTCTCCTCTGTGCTTCGTGTTGTTGATGATGCCGCACTACAATCACATCCTCCAGCCCATGTAATGCGGGCAGTATTGGAAGCATTTTTGTGTGGGAAGGGGTGTGGTGTGCCCTTTTGTGCTGCCACAGTCTCCATCCCCTACACCTGTGCTGGATGTGTCCACCTGGGGCAGGTGGACTGCTCAGGTCTCTTAACGGGTCGTTCGCGATGCCGGTATTAGCGCCATGGCGGTAGGGTGTTTTGGGGTCTTTACCATGCCGCTATTACCATGTCCGCCTACCTTGTGATGGGATGCTATTATCGACATGCCGCTATTTCCGACCTGGGGGTCGCGCGCCCACGGACTTGTCGCTATTAGTGCCACCGTACTTAACGATGGCGCTAATAGAGGCAAGTGCGGCTCGTAATTGGATAGGAAATTTAGCGTTACCGGTAACGTTATTTCCTTTCCGCCGTCGGTGTAATGAGGCCCTAAGACTCTTCACACATCAAAATACTAATTCTTGTGAATCCTTTACGGCCAAACTCACTATCGCCAACAATCAAACTATCACCATTCATCTAATATACCGACCTCCAGGGCCTCTAGGTTCCTTTGAGGAAGATCTCACAAACCTACTATCTGACAACTTAAAAAACTCCTCACAATGCATTATACTAGGAGGCTTTAACCTCGGACATAGCGACCCCCTAATCTTGAATGCTGCACTAATTAACAACTCCCTCGAGGAACTAGTATTCACCCAAAAGATCACTGAACCTATGCACACTAAAGGAAAGACCCTAGACTGGATTGCTGAGCACAACTGCCATACTTCTATTACTTCCATAAGGCCTCAGCCCTGGTCGGACCACTAGCTGATCTCCTTCACCATAGAAGCTAGACTCCCCATGAATACTGGTAAGACAGCTCCTGCCGCGCTCACCAGAAATAAAATAAATATAACTCCGGAAAATCGCATCCCCCTTATCCTCCCTACTCTAAACTCTATCTTAGACCTGACTGACCCAGCTACCATTGTACAAGTGTATAATGAAGTGATGCTTGCATCACTAGACATCATTGCACCGCTGAAGGTCAGAAAGAGTAAACCTCAACAACACTTAAACACTTGGTTAACACCCCACCTGAAAGCCATAAAACAAGAAAAACGTCTAAGTGAAAAAATCTGGCGATCAGACCCCTCAGACCTTAACAAAAATAACTTGACCAAACTCTCCACCCTATACAAGAAGGAAATTATCCTAGCCAAACAAACTTCCTACAACACCCAACTCTCCCAAGCTAAATCCAACACCAAAGAATTATTTGCCATCCTAAAAGAAGTAGAATCCCCTATTCAAGCTCCTGACTCCTGTCTGAAGGATACAAACTGGTGCACGAATATACAGAATGCTCTGGCCAACAAGATAACAATGTTCCAGGTGAAAATGAATAATAAAAAAGATACAATTACTACCACTGAGACTGACAATTATGAGAATACCACCAAAACTGATACTTACCCCACATCTCCACTGCAACCCATCCCTACCCCACCCACATTACCTACCCCCAGCTTTAATTTTCGCAAAGTTTCCACCAAAGAAGTGGAGAAGGTTATACTCTCCATCAAACCGTCCAACTGCCATGGCGACCCATGTCCAGCCCAATTTATAAAAGACGCTGCCCGCGAACTCTCCCCGTCATTACCAAACTTATAAACGCCTCATTCACCTCAGGCACCATACCCAGCAACTTGAAACACTCCTGGGTCCTCCCCCTCTTTAAAAAACAAACTCTTGACCCTAATATCCCTACCAACTACTGTCCCATAACCACAGTGCCATTCCTCCTCAAATTTCTGGATAAAGTAGCTTACCTACAAATTCAGCACCACCTGGAACAAAATCACCTCCTAGGTGTTCGCCAGTCTGAATTCAGACCCCAGCATGGTACTGAGACTGCTCTCTTAGACCTTAAGGCACAAATAGATACACTAAGAGACAAAGGCAGCACAGCACTTCTACTACTCCTTGACCTATCAGCCGCATTTGACTTGGTAGACCACTCAATACTCTGCAACCATCTGGTCTCCGCAGCTTGCTTCTCACAGGAAGCAGTCACATGGATCCAGTCCTTCCTTGATAACAGGACAATGCGAATCTTCTCGCCCATAGCAGTGGTGGATCCTAAACCTATCTCATGCGGTGTACCCCAAGGCTCCTGCGTTTCCCCCACTCTGTACAACATCTTCACAAAGCCCCTTTTCGATGATCTAGATGGTCTAGGTATCACCTAAACTAATTATGCTGATGATACACAGATACTCATCCCGTTGATGGGAGATTATGACAAGGATTTGGCCTTTGTAAACAGAGTCTACCTCATCATCCAGGCATGTATGGCCTCTCACGGTCTATGCCTGAATGATGACAAAACAGAACTCCTCATCCAAGGTACACCATCCAACATCAAAAAACTAGGCCCTAACTACGCCTCATTCACAATCGACAACAACAATATCACTGTGGCCAAGGTAGTCAAAACAGTTGGCTTCCACTTAGACTCTACGCTCTCCTTTGGCAAACAAGTTAATACTTTGGCCTCAGCCACTTCCTATACTTGCAAGCTAATCAGAGCAGCCAAGCCCTTCCTCTCGCCCAACAACTGTATCATCCTAGCGCAAGCCTTAATCTTATCCAAATTGGATTATTGCAACGCCTTATATATTGGCAGCAATAAACACATCATCTCTAAAATTCAGACTCTTCAAAACAACGCCTTGAGAGCTGCCCTAAGTCTCCCTAAAAAGGCCCATATATGTGACCTTAGGAGATCAGTCAACTGGCTATCTACAAAAGACAAAATCCTCCTCATAACTGCATCCCTGACACACAAATGCCTCAACCACGCAGCCCCACAATACCTCTCAGACAGAATTAATAGACAAACAGCCTCTCGACCACTAAGAAAGGTCAACTCCAACCTCCTACTAGTACCTAGATTTAGGCTCACCAAGTCCGGTGGGAGCAGCTTCCCTGTTAAAGCAGCTCAATATTGGAACTCCCTCCCCCCTGCTTTAAGGAAAGATCTACCCTAACTACAATTCTGAGCGAGCCTGATCCACTGGCTAAAGGAAAAGGACATCTGACCAGACTATACATGTATCTATCCTGCACCCATTGTATGTATGAGACCATACTGCCTTACTATATTTATGTATGTCATACAGATCTATGCCACACACTGTATACTCTCTTTTTGCCTGCCTATTGTGTCATCTATTCAGCATTGTAACCACAGCTGTACCTATCCTTGTACACTTGTAACCTAAGCTTAACAACCATTTTATGCTTTCGCGCCCGAATACCCCTGGGTCTGGTGCGCAATATAAATAATAAAACAAACAAAACAAACAAACATGCATTAAACAGCTAGCAAGGTTGTTGTCTTTTATCATGCTCTGGGAATGTATCAGACCTAATGGTGTGCCTCTGAATCAAGCTTAGTGCAAGGGCAGTGATCAGTGTAATGTCCTAATTTTTAATGAGAGGTGGCATAGTGGCTGCAGAGTCCTGAGGATTAGGGGTGCACCTTGTTGGTGCAAGTACTTTGATGGGGAAGATCAGTGTGGGATCCTGAGGATTAAGGGTGCACCTTGTTGGTGCAGGTACTTTGAGGGGCAAGAGTCATAGTGGAGCCCTGAATATTAGGGGTGCACCATGTTCGTGTAAGTACTTTGAGTGGGAAGAGTGGGTGCAGAGTCCTGAGGATTATGGGGTGCACCTTGTTGGTGCAAGTACTTTGAGGGGGAAGAGTTGACACAGACTCCTGAAAATTAGGGGTGCATCTTGTTAGTGCAAGTACTTTGAGTGCAAAGATTGGGTGCAGACTCCTGAGGATTAGGGGTGCACCTTGTTTGTGCAATTACTTTGAGGGGGAAGAGTGGGCACAGAATCATGAGGATTAGAGGTACCCCTTGTTGGTGCTAGTACTGTGAGGAGGAAGAGTCAGTGTGGAGTTAGGTGTGTGGGGTGCAGATTGGTGTAAATACAGAGAGTAGGCATAGTGGGTGTAGGTGCACTTTGAATTTGGGGTGCGCACACTGGTGGGTGTACATGGAGTAGGAATTGTGGGTGTAGGCGCACTTTGCATTTGGCGGGCACAGATTGGTTGGTGTACAGGGAGTAGGACGTATGGGTCTAGGTGCACTTTGCATTTGAAGTGCGTGGATTTGTAGCACTAATGGGACTAGGATGCTTGTTGTAGGTGGAAGTAATGCTGATTACTTTTGAGTAATCATTGTGCACTTTTTAATCATTATCGCAGTATCTATTCACATTTTGTGCAAAAAAGACTTCTACAGCCAGACCTTGGTTTGCACTGGCGGCGTGTTGTGGGCGTGTCAGATGCAAACCTATTTTCTTTGTACTGCAGGTTCCTGTGTGCACTTACGTCTGTAAACCTGCTCCCCGCACCATGCATTAGCGTCACACAATCATAGTGCACACACTAAAACTTTTGCATGCCCTTAGTGCTTTTTTTGTAAATCTGGCCCTTTGTCTGTACACTCTGTAATTAATTCAGTGAGATCCGGTTATGACCCTCCTCTCATGTGGCCAGGGAAAGGCAGCCTCTACCTGATCCTGATTGTGTGGGTGGTATTATGTGGAGGATCTCACGGGAGGGGACTCATGACAGGGAGAATTGGTGACCTCTTTAACACATTATTCCCCTAATTTTCCTACAGCCAAGATGGCTTACTGTAAACAAACTGATCTTTCTACTATAAAAACTGCTATGGACTTCAGAGCCCATAATGCCTGGGGCACTGGGACGAGGAGGAGGAACTCAGAGTTAATGAAGATTAAAAGTGTCATGAAACATAATGAGCAGTCTAGTTGTTGTAACAAGCAGCACCTGAGTGGGGCATTTAAATTCAGATCTGACTTTCAGGTGAGGGAAGGAGACACTGATGAAGTGGTAGAAGTGGCAGCAGAATTAGATTCCAAAGAAGCAGAAGAAGTAGCAGCTGAGGCTGACGCGAGAGAATCAGTGCTGCTTTGCAGAGAAGGCGCAGCTGGAAGCGGCACTGGAAAAAGCTGTGCCATGTGAGAAAAGAGCTCATAACATGCCATGAACAGCACCAGGCAAGAAGCAGGACCAGAGGCTGCACAGCGCTGTCAAAGCATCCCTGGAGGAGGGTGCTTACCGCATCAGTCATACAGGATCTGGCAACAGGGCAGCAGACCAGAGGTGAACCTCTGCAGTAACTGTGAGTGAACCGGAGGTGCAAATAAAGACCTTAGAGTAGTCCTGAACCACCAGGCGACACCGGGGCACATCGCGTCAGACCTTTATATGGAACTAATGATTTTGAATAGTGAACAATTGTAATAATACAAAGGCAGCAAGGGTGCAATACTCCTGATAAGGATACCGATTGGGGGATATTTTTTATAACCCACATTGCCAGAAGCCAAGTGGCAACAGAAGAGAGAAACAAAGACAGGCAGGGTGCAATACTGCTGATAAGGGATAGCAATTGGGGGATATTTGTAACCCACATTATAAGCAGCCAATAGGCCGCATAAGAGTAATGCAGAGGCAGCAGGAACACAACTCTGTTTTTATAATACCTCTATGGGGAGAAGCCTATAAACTGCATTGCCAACAGCTAGAAGGCTATAGAAGAATAATCCAAAGACAACAAGGGTGCAACTTCCCTTTCATAGAATACCAATTTGGAGAGCTCTGGAATCCACCTTGTCAAGAGTCAAGAGACTATAAAGAGAAGCAGTTATTGTTCAAGCCTCCTCACATAGGATACTGGTGTGGCGAATCTTGGAGCAAGCATTACCACTGAACAAAATTCTAGTAGTTGGAGTTATTTTCATGGCTGGGGAGTATACCTGAAAAGGGACCAATAGTAGTTTGTCCTGGCAGATGAACTTGTTGATTTCACTTCCTTTGGTGAACTGTCAAATTATTAAAAGTAATTGCTGTTCTATCCTGACAAAAGTGTTTCCTTTGAAGAAGAAGTATGATATGCTAATGATTATTTGGCCTTTTGAAACAAAGACGTGCTTTGATTTATGAACTTGTGTAATGAGGCAGAAACCTTTACTTTGTCAAGCAAAAGGCTGTGGAAAATAACAGTTGTTTTGATTTGCAACCAAACATTTGTGAAGGAGACATTTTCTTTACCAAGTGGAAGAATACAGTGAATGGAAAATACTAGTTGTGCTACGTTGAACAGGACTTTGTTATTGCACAGAACGTTATTGAATCCAAACTTTACTCAAGGTATTCCTGAATTGATCCAGATGGAGGTAGTGCAACCTTGGTCACAAGGAGTACTTTCTGAAACCTTTGAGTTGGAATTGTTATTTTGTTTTGTGGCACTAAACATTGCTAAACATTACTTGAATAATGTTGTGTGTATTAAGGCGAGGGTCTTATACTTAGTGGACACTAGGTCAGTTTCCTTTAGTTTGCCAGGCAGGGCCATTCTTGTTAGGTTGGGAAAGATATGCATTTATCATACCCCTTTTTATTTAGTAAAATGACAATTTTTGAGAAAACAATATCTTTGTGTCCGTCTCACCTTTCTGACCCCTTACATCTCCCATGCCAGATCGGATTAGGTGATATACAGGAACATGTACAGTGGACTGGATTTTGAAACTTGTGGTCGGTGCGCAAATTAATCGCATTTAATGTCAAAGCTGTGCTTGTAGGCATCTCATACAAACCCATTGGCATAGCATCCAGGGGGTTTCACATATTATGGACCTAGTTTCACTTTCCTAATATCACACTGCGCATTCACCCTCAATCTGCACATGCATACACACTGTACACACACCGACATGCTACACCTGCCCACACACTGCACATACAACCAAACAATACACACATACACACAACTACATAAATCTCACAATGCACATACTCTCACACAATGTGCATATACTCAAACACTACACACAAACCCTAACACTACACAACACAGCCATCTACACATTGTACATGCAAGCACACAGTGCATATGTAACGTACCAAAGCACAAACATGCTCACATGGCACATATACACTCACAATGTACATTCATGTTCACACTGCACACACATCCATATAATGTGCAATCACTGTTAGACTTTCCATATACACTCAGACATCAGAACATAATGCCTACATGAAAGCCAACATAGTTGTTTGCCAGCGAATTTGTCATCTTAACAAGTAGAGACATTTTCTTATACTGCTTTTTTTGTAACTCCTCTATATAACATTTGTGTGCAATGTTTAGCAAATCAGTGAATACCAATAGATGAATGAATAAACTTACCTGTGGTGTTTTTTTTTTTTTTTAGAGCAGCCCTAGTTAAATAATGACCACCATTCAATAAAAACCGCAGTGAGCACAGTCAAGTGTTCACAGAACAGTCGACAAGTGCACTTTGCACGCAGTCCGTTAATTTCCATTAACGCTTACAGTGACTCGGGGGCAAGTTAGAACACGACCTACTTCGCACTTGGCTAGCGCATGGCAGCCATTTATCATCATTTCAATGGGGGCCATTTGCAGCGCGACACTGGGAGGAAGCAGAGTTAAGTTCATGGATTGCATTGCCGCCTTGATGCCTTGGCTGGCAAAACTCCTGCTAAACTAAGAGCTGCTACTGTCCTCCCTGCCAACATCTCTCCCACTTACAGCAAGAGGCTGGCAGATATATTTGTCTCACGTTAAACGTGTCCAGGCTGAATACTGGCCACTGACGAATGAGAAAGAGATGATATTTCTATGCATATATTTAGACACTGTGCCGTTCTCGGTGACTTTTGAGAGTTCCTAGAGCATTACATTGACCATTGGCAGAGTAGTAAATCGTTTTTTTTTATTTCCAGTGGGCAGAAGAACACTCCTATTGAGATATATGTTTACAATGCAACATTTGTGACTTAAACATTTCTCCAAGTTATTATTATTGTTGTTGTTATTATTATTATTATTATTATTATTATTATTATTATTATTATTATTATTATTATTATTATCATTTTGTGTACTGCACAAGCTCACAACCATAGTAGTCTAAAAGTGTGCAAGCATTGTCCGATGAAGGTGCATTAAGCCCCTCCCAGGGACAGCAGGACCTCAGTATGCTTAGAATACACTGACTGGAGAATTGTGTTATATAAGAAGAAAGCAATAAAATGATGTGCTGAGCGCGAAAAGGTATGTTTTATTTTTTTATTTTACTTATGTATTTAAAAAGTGCAGGAAGCCCGTGGGCAATGGGGTGCTACATAGACACTATCGGGACTAAACAATTTAAACGGGACAGTCAGAGCTGAAATAGAAAAGGACAAGAGATAATCCTTTGAAAAGGAAGGTTGTTAAAGCTTTCCTGAAGATTTTTTAGATCCAGTTCGAGCCTGAGAGTAAGGGGCAGGGAATTCAAGAAGCAAGCAGCTTTAGCTGCAAAGGATCTGCTGAGGCCTTTGATGCGTTTTGCCATGGGACCTTGTATCAGACCTAGACTGGAAGAGCGCAGAGATCTAGTGAGTTGATTAACAGGACAAGTGGTTTGAGATATTCAGGAATAACGCCGAAAAGAAAGTTGTGTACCATTTTGCCCACTTTGAAGCC
The DNA here is from genome assembly GCF_040938575.1 of Ambystoma mexicanum. Lineage (NCBI taxonomy): Eukaryota > Metazoa > Chordata > Amphibia > Caudata > Ambystomatidae > Ambystoma > Ambystoma mexicanum. The sequence continues at coordinate 976,779,220 of NC_090929.1, read as the reverse complement.
GATACATTCCCGGATGGGCAACCAGTGCAACTTCTTCATGTGGTCTGAAATGTGTGTTCTTCTGTGGAAATTGGTTACAACATGGATCATGCCATTTTGAATCACCTGACATCTCTTAAGGTTGGACAGTGAAGCTCCGCTGGGCAGGGAGTTACAATAATCCAGTCGGGTGAGGATGGTAGCTCGTGCAATTGTGGCAAAGTTTCCCTCTGAGATGTAAGGGCGGATGTTCTTGAGGGAGGGTAGGTAGTAATTATATGTCTGGTTCACATTAGTTTCGGGTGCATCTGCATTTAAGGAAGCCTCTAATTGAACCCCCAAGGTTTTTTTCTTTCTGTTATGTTGTCTTTTATTGGTAAACTATTGTAGTCTAAGCTCAGTTTGTCCTGGGCCTGCTTGGATCTGAAGATCATTAGCTCTGTCTTAATGACTTTCAGACATAGGCAGTTTTCAGACATCGAGCTGTCAATATGGTCGTAGATGATCGACAAGGCTCTGGATTCTGTAGTGTAGTTTCCAGTGAGTCCCAGGACGATTTGGGTGTTGTCATCGTAATTTGTAAAAATGACACACAGCCTGCCGAGGAAAGCACAGACGTATCTGATGTATAAGTTGAATAACACTGAGAAATGGATGTGCCCTGAGGCACTCCACATCGAATAGGAGCCAATCCTCAGCCTCCTTGGAACGGAGGCCTGGGTCTTTCAGGCAAGTAAGGAGGTGTTCATGATTGATGAGATCGAATGCCACAGAGAGATCCAATAAGATCAACATCCCAGCCTTTCCTCTGTCCATGATCTCCAGCATTTTGGTCTGAAGGTCGACGATGGCGGTCTCGGTGCGAAATGATGGTCGAAAACCAGATTGTCTATTGTGAAGAATGTGACTGGACTCCATGAAGGATTGCAGCTGGGAGCTGTTGAATTTATCAAGAATGTTAAGAAGGAATTGGCAAGTAAAATGTTCATTTTTTTGGGATGGGAGTGATTGTGACTTTTTGATGTCGTTAGGTACATAGTTATCCCTGAAAAGAAGCATTGACAAGAAGTGTCAGGAAAGGAGCAAATACATTCCTATGTTCCAAAATCAGTTTTGGGGGCAGGAGATTGTAAAGAGAAGAAGTGCGGAGCATGGATAACAACATGATCGTCATATCTTGGATGGAGATTTGCAAACATTTTAATTTCGGAAAATCCTGACCTATAGGTTGGGAACAATCCTATATCTTGTGAAAGGAATTAAGGTCTTGGGCCATAGTTATTTTGTTTTGGGCATTTGAGATACCTGGATTGCTGTTTGAACCAGAGGGCTTCTAAAGCTTGTTTATGTTTCCTCAGGTGTTTTAACGCCGGGGTAAATCAGGTTTGATTTGTTGGGTTGCCCCAGACCTGTTTAGTTTTCGTAGGAGCTGATTGATCGAGCATTTTAGTAAATATTTCAGAGAAAGATGTGATCATACTGTCAGCACGGTTGTCTGGATTTATTTGGGACATTATGTTACTTATGCAAGGCTGCAGATCCTGGTATGATATTCTTTTGACATTTCTAGCAGTAACAGTTTTAAATGATTAGGAGGCTTAGGTAATATTTGGAGGCTTTGGACATTGAAGCTAATAACAAAGTGTTCTGACCATATGCAGGGGCTGGTTAAGATGTTGTTGACCATGAGTTTCCTCGTCACAATCCTGTCAAGTATGTTATTATTTGCTGTTGTGGGTTCGTTGTTCTGGACTTCATGTCCTATGGTAAGAAGTGAAGACTTTAATGTGATGGCTTCTTTGTCCTGAGTGTTCCCTCTCCATCTGTTTAGATCTCCCAAAAAAAAGGGTAGCCGTGTTGGGACTGGAAAGATTGTTGAGGATGTTCATTATTTTGTCATTAAAGTCAGGCATGGGGTTAGGAGGCCTGTAAATAAGGACACAGTGTATACAACTATTGTTAGACAGTCATTTTAACATGGAGGACTTTGCTGCTGATGCAGGAGACTAGTTCTGGAAAGAGAACTAGTTCTGTTTTGGCAATGATGGCCACTCCACCACCGTAACCAGTGCTGCAGTTAGCACAAGGAAAAGCCAGAGGGAATTGCTAGATTTATGGATGGTCCGCTAGTGTCCCGAATCCAGGTATCGGTGATGTAAAGTATGTCTATGTTGTTATCGGTTACCAGGTCGTGGAGGTCTTGAGCATGACTGATCAAAGATCTAGTATTAAGGAGTGCGACTTTCAATGAAGTTTCCTTAACTATGGGAACATTGGCTTTTGGGTTTTTGCCAGGGTTGATGAGGCTGTGTGGAGATGTTCCGGGGATTGGGCAGGACAGGGGGGGAGGTTGCGCCTCTTGGGGCAAGTGGTTAATGCCATTAAGAAGGAGAGTATCCTGGGGTGAGGAGATGTGGCTTGAAGGCCCTTCATCTTTTAAGTCTGGTAAGTAGGGGACAAAGGCTGGGGGGTGTTCCAAAGGGCTGGTGTGCTTTGAGACTGCTAGATCGGTCTTCAGTGGGGGAGTTGCAAAGTCAACCTGTACGTTGACAGTGTGAGGCGTGAGTATGACAGGCAGAGTAGGCGGAATCTATCTAATTTTGTTAGCTTTAGTTTGTTAATAAACGCTAGGAGGTTGTATCTCAGTACTACCAGCAATAATGGAAGCCAATGCTTACCACGTGTAACCTGGGGAAATAACCCGAGAAATAATCTAAAAAAGATTAAGGCACTGACACGCAGAGTAACCTTGTGGCGCCGTGAACCCCAATGACCGACGAAGACCGGCTTGGTCCAGAAGCACCGGCGCTGAAGCACCTGAGGGATCTGCAAATAGATGCCCGAGATGCCTGGGAAATGTAGTTTGAAAGGTAAATGGAACGTTGGCACGTTCTCAAGTTAAGCAACTGTAACATTTCCAAAAGTTCACAATGTTAAGAATGTGTATGAGAGTGCTTTACCTCTCTGCATGAAAATGGGCCTCATTCCAAGGTTGGTGCTAGTCATGGCGCTACTAGCGCCATGACTAGCACCAATACCGGTACCGTGTCCGCCCTCGTTCAATGGGGACTTACCGGTCTAGTCTGACCTTTGCGGGACCAGTAAGTCCCCATTGAAAAAGCCATTCCTCATTCCCATTTCAGCCCCCATAGGGCTCAATGGGAAGGGGGAAGGCGCTAATAACGGTACCGCAAATTGCGGTACCGTTATTAGCTCTGAAGTCCCTTTGCGGGTCGCATCCATAACGCCTGGTAAAACCAGGCGTTAAGGACGGGGCCGCAAAGGGACCTCGGAATGGGGCGAAAAGTGATTACCGGCACCGGGGTCCTTACCGGTGCCGGTAATCCCTTTGCGCCCACCTCGGAATGAGGCCCAATGTTTGAGCACAAAATGCAAATCATGGTAGCAACTGTGGAAGAGCATGCTTGCCGGCAATGAGGGAACGATCAGAAAACAAATACCACTCTAGTATCACAATCTAAACAGGTGTGCAGAAAACTCGTCACGTGGCATATAACTGAATAGGGAAATGTTTCAGCTGTATTTAGAGGCTGGCGAAGACTGGCTTGGTGCAGAAGCACCTGAGTGATCTGTAAATAGAGCCTTGAGATACCTGGGAAATGTAGTTTGTAAGGCAAATGGAATGTTCTCACCTTCTCAAGTTAAGTAACAATAACGTTTCAAAAGTTCACAATGCAAGAATGTGGATGAGAGTGCTTTATCTCTCATGATGGAAATGTTTGAGCACAAAAAACAAATCACGGCAGCAGCTGTGGAAGAGCACACCCGCCGGCAATAAGGGAACGATCAGAAAACAAATACCACTCTTAGTATCACAATCTAAACAGGCGTGCAGACAACTCATCACGCGGCATATACCTGAATATGGAACTGTTCCAACAGTAGTTATAGGTCAGCAAATACCGGCTTGATGCAGAAGTGCTGGTGCTGAGTCGACTGAGGGATCTGTAAATAGAGCCCTGAGATACATGGGAAATGTAGTTTGCAAGGCAAATGGAACGTCCTCACGTTCTCAAGTTAAGCAACTGTAACATTTCCAAAAGTTTACCATGCTACGAATGTGGAGGAGAGTGCTTTATTTCTCTGCATGAAAATGTTTGACCACAAAATACAAATGATGGCAGCAGCTCTAGAAGAGCACGCTCGCCAGCAATGAGGGAACTGTCACAAAACAAATACCACTCTTAGGGCCTGATTCACAGAAGTATTTTATAATGGCGCAATCCCATAGGAAAACATTCAGGCCGATTCATGGAATAAATGTGCGCCGAAAATCCCGGCGCAGAGGGGCCAATACGTGCGCTGCGCCGAAAATTAGCGAAAAGCGCAGGGAAACCAGCGCACGTCGATTCATGGAAGTCCGTGCGCAAGAAAAGCAGAGGACGTGCGCCGAAAAAGCGCGCGGCGCAGGCCGGCGCACAGGTCAACCAACGTCGTGCGCCACGGCCACTGCGCTATCACTCCGAGCGCAGCGCACAGCTCTAAAGTAGGCGGAACACAGGGCGGGACACTCGGAATGGGGAATAAAATGGGGCACAACACTCGGAATGGGGAAGAATGTGGGCGGCACGGGAAAGTATAGGAGGCAAGTGCGCGGAACGCCCACACGCTCGCATACAACACGTATTCATGGAATAGAATAGGGCAAAAAAGCGCACGCTCAAAGCAGCGCACAGGCACAAACAGGCACAAACACGACCGCCACAAGAAAGCAGGCGGTAGCGTCTCTGCGCCTGCAAGAAATGTGCGCTAAAAGGTGCGCCAACAAATAGCACCTATATACAGACATGATCAATGTCCAATACTGTGGCCCTCCAGGACAAATGACGTACAAAGGGGTACCCACAAACACAGACACGCGCTGAGAGAAAAAATAAACGTGTGCGTGCATACCGGGGTGCGCGGGAAGTTCCACACGCGATATGGCCGGGTACGTGGATTGCAGGGGTGCGCGGGAAGTTCCACACGCGATATGGCCGGGTACGTGGATTTCAGGGGTGCGCGGGAAGTTCCACACGCGATATGGCCGTGTACGTGGATTTCAGGGGTGCGCGGGAAGTTCCACACGCGATATGGCCGGGTACGTGGATTGCAGGGGTGCGCGGGAAGTTCCACACGCGATTAGTCAGGGTACGTGGATTTCAGGGGTGCGCGGGAAGTACCACACGCGATATGGCCGGGTACGTGGATTGCAGGGGTGCGCGGGAAGTTCCACACGCGATATGGCAGGGTACGTGGATTTCAGGGGTGCGCGGGAAGTTCCACACGCGATATGGCCGGGTACGTGGATTGCAGGGGTGCGCGGGAAGTTCCACACGCGATTAGTCAGGGTACGTGGATTTCAGGGGTGCGCGGGAAGTACCACACGCGATATGGCCGGGTACGTGGATTGCAGGGGTGCGCGGGAAGTTCCACACGCGATATGGCAGGGTACGTGGATTTCAGGGGTGCGCGGGAAGTTCCACACGCGATATGGCCGGGTACGTGGATTGCAGGGGTGCGCGGGAAGTTCCACACGCGATTAGTCAGGGTACGTGGATTTCAGGGGTGCGCGGGAAGTACCACACGCGATATGGCCGGGTACGTGGATTGCAGGGGTGCGCGGGAAGTTCCACGCGATATGGCAGGGTACGTGGATTTCAGGGGTGCGCGGGAAGTACCACACGCGATATGGCCGGGTACGTGGATTGCAGGGGTGCGCGGGAAGTTCCACACGCGATTAGTCAGGGTACGTGAATTTCAGGGGTGCGCGGGAAGTACCACACGCGATATGGCCGGGTACGTGGATTGCAGGGGTGCGCGGGAAGTTCCACACGCGATATGGCAGGGTACGTGGATTTCAGGGGTGCGCGGGAAGTTCCACACGCGATATGGCCGGGTACGTGGATTGCAGGGGTGCGCGCGAAGTTCCACACGCGAAATGGCCGTGTACGTGGATTTCAGGGGTGCGCGGGAAGTTCCACACGCGATATGGCCGGGTACGTGGATTGCAGGGGTGCGCGGGAAGTTCCACACGCGATATGGCCGGGTACGTGGATTTCAGGGGTGCGCGGGAAGTTCCACACGCGATATGGCCGTGTACGTGGATTTCAGGGGTGCGCGGGAAGTCCCACACACGATATGGCCGGGTACGTGGATTTCAGGGGTGCGCGGGAAGTTCCACACGCGATATGGCCGGGTACGTGGATTGCAGGGGTGCGCGCGAAGTTCCACACGCGATATGGCCGTGTACGTGGATTTCAGGGGTGCGCGGGAAGTTCCACACGCGATATGGCCGGGTACGTGGATTGCAGGGGTGCGCGGGAAGTTCCACACGCGATATGGCCGGGTACGTGGATTTCAGGGGTGCGCGGGAAGTTCCACACGCGATATGGCCGTGTACGTGGATTTCAGGGGTGCGCGGGAAGTCCCACACGCGATATGGCCGGGTACGTGGATTTCAGGGGTGCGCGGGAAGTTCCACACGCGATATGGCCGGGTACGTGGATTTCAGGGGTGCGCGGGAAGTCCCACACGCGATATGGCTGTGTGCTCCCAGGCATTACCTGTACACCCTCCACGGCCCCTGCAGGCAGCACACACCACAGGGAACTACCCTGCACACCTGCTCATGTCTCCCACCACCCCCACCCCCCATCCACCAGGGACACCCTCCACCAGGCCCCCACCCATGTCTCCCACCACCCCCACCCCCCATCCACCAGGGACACCCTCCACCAGGCCCCCACCCATGTCTCCCACCACCCCCAGCACTGTGGGGAACCTGCCAGCAGGCCCCCACCCATGTCCAACCCATGTCTCCCACCACCCCCACCCCCAGCACTGTGGGGAACCTGCCAGCAGGCCCCCACCCATGTCCAACCCATGTCTCCCACCACCCCCACCCCCCATCCACCAGGGACACCCTCCACCAGGCCCCCACCCATGTCTCCCACCACCCCCAGCACTGTGGGGAACCTGCCAGCAGGCCCCCACCCATGTCCAACCCATGTCTCCCACCACCCCCACCCCCCATCCACCAGGGACACCCTCCACCAGGCCCCCACCCATGTCTCCCACCACCCCCAGCACTGTGGGGAACCTGCCAGCAGGCCCCCACCCATGTCCCCCTGGCCCCAGGTCCTGACGATACACAATCATGGCAGTAATGGCCAGCATACCCAGCACAAACACCCAGGCAAGGATTGCATGCACCCACATAGTGAATGCAATCACATGACACAACCCCAAAGGCAAGTATGCAAAAGAACACATGTCTGTCACACACACATACACAATGGGTGCAAGTGAATGTCAAAACCCATATCATGACATGTAAGAAACCAAAGAGAAAATAACACAAGTGTAAGATAATATAAAAATGTATTAAAAACACAAATCAAGTAAACCAATAAAACATACAACTATGTGGCAAAGTAAATAAAAGGTCCATGTCCGAGAACAAAAATGATAAACCAAAAAACAAAGGATTAAAAAATCAATATAATTTGTCCAAAGCAAAACCATGTAGTAGGAAATCAAAGAAAAACCATTACGTCATGGTGTAAACAATAAAAAAATTAAAAAATGTATCTCCCAAAATATATCAATATATACAGGAATGTTCCAGGGTCCATGAGCCCAACAGCACAAATGAAACCTAATACTAACTAATAAAATAAATATGTACAAAAAAGTGGCCATTGTCCGAGCGGTCCAAAATAATAAAAATAAATAAAGGAAACCTAGCACTAACTAACTAAAAAACTATATACAAAGGCAGCGGGCCAGTCCTGCGGCTCACTTGGTGATGCTGGCCAGGGCATCCTCGAACTCCATGTCAATGTCCTGGAGGCGGGACTCTGTCCTGGCCCCGAGGTCTCGCAGGGACAACCCCATGTGCTCACCAAAATCCCTGCGAGCCTCCTCGAGGCACTCAGCCCGCCTCAATGCCCGATGCATGGAGATCTCCGCCCTGGCCATGGCGAGCCGCTCCTCTTCCGCCCGCTGCCGCTCCGCACCTATCCGCTGGCCAAACTCCTCCCACACGGAACACACCGCCATGCCAGGGTTGCCCTGCCCTCCGGCCGATGCCTGCCCCTCTGATCTTGATGGCCCTGAGCCATGATGCCTCCCACGTCGAGCCCGCTGCTGCCTCCGACGCCACTGCCTCTGCCAGCACGACGGCATCCAGGCTGATGGTAACCACCGACGCCGTCGTGCACGTGCCCTGCCCGATGATGCCGGCACATCTTCCATCTGCTGGGGTCCACTTGCTGTGTCGTCCACCCCTGCTGGACCTCCGACTCCCAACTGTGGCAGGGATGGGATCCCCACCGAGCTGGCTGCATTGGTCGGGGCAGGTCCACAGGGGGCCATGGTGGCATCTGGGCCGGAAGACGGCAAGGAGAACGACCGTTGGATAGCCTGCACAGAGGAGGAGAGGGCCGTCAGATTGGCCAACACATGCAGGAACCCCCCGAACATGGCCGATCCCAATTGGGCCACGTCGGCACGGTGCACTTCGTGATGACGTGCGTGCTCCTCCCGGGAAGCACCTCGTCATCACGAATCACAGCCGTGCGCATCGCGACCCCAATCAGGACCTGCTCCACGCGGCCAGGGGTTCCCACGGCCGCAGGTGGAGGGGAGTCAGTTGACATGGACATCCCCACTACCTGCGGACGGGCCTGGGACGGGGCATCCCTGCTGGTGCATGGTGGTGCACTCACAGGGTCAGGGACAGCGACATGCACAGGCACCTCCACGGTGACCTGTGCTGCCTCCTGCCCCTGGCCCTGGACTGCACCACTTGCACCAGCAGGGATGCTCCCACCAGGCCCCATGTGTGCACCAGTGTCGGCCTCCTCCTCCTCTGTGCAAACCACCAACCTGGATGGCTCCTCACCGTCTCCCGCCGTAGCAGGCCCCTGTGGGGGCTCACCCACCCCTTCCGCTGCAGCCGTGGGGGCATCCCCGCCGCCTTGCTCCACAGCGCCGTCTCCGCCCTCTTCTTCACTAGCCGCTGCGTAGAGGGAGACAAAGGACACAAGCATCAGGCTACTGTAAAATGGTCCCCTAGACAGGAAGCAATAGCAGATGAGCACCCCTGTCAAAGTACACTTCCATCATGTCCCTCCACAACACATGGGTCAGTCCAGGCAAAACACACACAGTAACAGGCATGGTGCATGCCATGCACATTTCCATGCATGTCCAATTGACTCTTGAAACATTCAATGATATGTGACACACATGCATCATGGCTCATGCATATCACATGCACACACTTCACCTCAGTCACATCCATCTGGCCCCAAACACAACGAACACAGGCGAAACAAGGGTTAGTTGGGTGCGTCACAGAATCTGTGCATTGTCACACACATGTGTCATGCATCCATGGCATGCACAAGTCACAGACACGCAGGTCAGGCACACAGACATGGCTACCATATATGTACCTGGCATCAGCACCCATCCTTCACCCCCATCCATGTCCAGGTACAGAGACTGGCATGCTCTCATGTCCTAAATCTGCATAGGGCTCCCCATGCCACATTTCAACACATGCAACAACCATGTGGGTCACACATCACTGGTCGCACATGCATTACCATGATGTCCCTGCACACATACATGCATACAGGGCCCATGGCACACATACAGGCAAGTATCATAGAACCAGCACACCGCAACATGCCCTGTCTCACACAGTAATGCTTGCACACTTACCGCTCAACTCCAGACGGGCCTCCCTCTCAAGGACCTGGGCGTGGAGCGCTGGGCGTACGCGTTCCAGGACCCTCTTCTGGATGGAACTCATGCGGCCCCGGCCCCCCTCCACGAGGCGCCGGGCCTTCACAAGGGTCCTGGACCTCAAGTCCTCCCAGCGCTTCTTGATCTTCTGGACGTTGCGGGTTGCCACCCCCTCCGCGTTGATGGCAACCACACAGTCGGCCCAGATCCTCTCCCGTCCTTCCTTGCTGGCGCGGGACGATCCAAAGAGGGCATCATACTGCCCCAGGACATGCTCCACCAGGACACCAACTTCGGTGGCAGTGAAGCTGGTGCCCCTCTGCCCCTCTGGCCTGGGGTTGCCACTGGTGCCAGATGTCGAAGTGCCCGACATGGCAACCCCAGAGGCAGGTGTGGGTGGGCAACTGGGTCCTGGGGCTGGGCTGTGGAGCGATGTAATCCCAGTCGGGAGTCTTCAGTTCCAGCAGGGGTGGACACAGCAACTGGACCCCTGCAGATGGCTGATGTGCAGGCACCAAATGGCAGGGCACGGTGGCAGCAGGCAGGCAGGCAGGCAGGCAGGCAGGCAGCAGTAGATAGCACGTGGGAGGCTGCTCAGGGCACTGGGGGGGCAGTAATTCGGCCTTCTGGGCAGGAGCGTGGTGTTCCGTGTGTTTTCGGGTGGCCAGCTTGATACGGAGTGATTTGGCACGTGAAATTCCTGCACGTCAGCGTGAAATCCGAGGAAAGGGCCTTAGCGCGTAAGTGCATCAGCACGCATACGCGATTCTATTGGACCAGAGTCCCTCACCGCGTAAGCGCGTCTGACGTGATCCGCACGGGCGTTCCCCACTCAGCACGTGATGACGGAGCACACGTGGAAATACTGCACGTCAGAGTGTCATCGCGTGTAATTGGCCAAAAGTGCGCGTACACGCGATTGGCCAATGTACGTGTATTACATCGCGTGTAATTGGCCAAAAGTGCGCGTACACGCGATTGGCCAATGTACGTGTATTACAGGGGTGCGCGGGCACTTACACACGCAAGTACGTCAGCGCACCTGTATGCCTGCTGCGTGGGAATTTCCACACGCTATTGGAGTGGGAACTAGATTCCAGGGGTGCGAGGGTCACACGCTCGCCTAGAACACGCGCAAGGCATTAATTTGCGCACTTATCAATAAACAAGCCAGATGCCAGGATGAACATACCGTTCCTAGCAGCAGTGGCAGTGGGCTACCAAAGGAGGAGGAGGAGGAGAGTCAGGGCCAGAATATTCACACCCAGAACCAGCCTATTCGGGATGCCTGATGACCAGGTGTATGGGAGGTACAGGTTTCCAGCACACATCATACTGGACCTGGTCAGTGAGTGGGAGGATGACCTCACATCACCCACCCTGTGCTCCCAAGCACTCAGCCCCCTGCAGAAGGTCCTGAATGTACTGCACTTCTTGGCCACTGGATCCTTTCAGCGGACAAGTGCCATAGTGGGTGGTGTGTCACAGGCCACGCAGTCACGCTGCCTACACCAGGTCTTGAACATCATCACTGCACGGCCATCAGTCCGCAGGCACATATATCTCCCCAGGACTCATGCAGAAAGGCGGACGTGCATCCAGGAATTCTATGGTGTGGCTCAATTCCCCAAAGTGCTTGGTGCAATTGACTGCACACATGTGGCTCTACGTCCACCCAGGGCAACAGAGCACATCTATAGAAACCGCAAGCACTGGCATTCCATCAACGTGCAAGTTGTATGCAATGCCAAGGGAATAATCACATCAGTATATGCCAACTATCCCGGGTCCACCCACGACAGCTTCATCTACAGAATGTCTACACTATGCCGGGACCTGGAGGCTGGCCAGCATGGAGATACATGGCTGCTTGGTGAGCATGAATGCCACTGCACATGCATGCATGTCAGATACTGGGTCATGACACAACACCACTAATGATACCCATCACCACCTCCGCAGGGGACAGTGCCTACCCTATCAGCCCCCACATGATGACCCCAATCCGGAACCCCACCACGCCACCCGAGGTAAGGTACAACACAGCCCACATTGCAACACGGGGCATAGTGGAGCGCACATTCGGAGTGCTGAAGTCACGCTTTCGCTCCCTTGACCGTTCTGGCGGGCAGCTGTTATATGCTCCCCGAATAGTGTGCAGGATCATAGTGGCAGCATGTGTCCTGCACAACGTTGCAACACGCCGGGGCCTGCCCGTGGACATGGTGGTGCCCCCACATCCACAACCACATGCACGCCCGCTGCGCATGGGAGGGGAAAGGGCACGGGGGGTGGCAGCCCGTACGCAACTGGTGGCCAACTTCTTCACCTAGGAATCACAGTGCTGGCTAGTGCACACTGCTCTGGCACATACCATCTGACAATCAATGATGACACTACCTGACAATGTCACAAAATTACTCGACAATAAACTGTCAGATACACATCAGCCTGAGATTGTTAACATGGAAGTGTCACTATGTGTGCACCCCTACCTACACATACACCAGCAATGCATCACAACGAGAAGACACAACTCCATCAATCAAATATGCATTGCCACAGGCGATTCACTACATGACAACATTGCCATGTCACCCATTCCCTTCACAGTCCCGCCACTGAGGACACCATGTCATGGTATGTGAGAGCAAACAAACTGGCCATCACAACATGACACCGGTGTCACAAATAGCAGTGCCCCAAATGGAACATAGCCGCACTTGAACAGCTAACCGTGCTGGAGCCACTACTACACACCTGTGTAAGAGTAATTTCAATCAAATTACACACCAACCCACCCTGAAGCCCACCCAAACAAGACACAATGCATGTAATCAATGGTAGTCTCATTACCTGATTGTGCTGGTATGTCCTCACCGTCCAGATGTACAGTGATGGCGCCACGCAAAAGTGTCAGTGCACATCTACCGACATGTAGTCTGACTCCAGAGAGTATGCCCGTGTGAAGAACTGTGTGAAATACCTGCAAAACATGAGCAACATATGTAAGTAGAGGCACATATCAAACCATCATGCATAGTTAGGTGCAACAACAATGTACACTATGAATGTCTACACAGTATTGACTATGGACTGGCCAACAGCTCATGGGAGTCCAATGTCACCGTGTAATTTGCTGTCACTTGGGCACACCCTTTGCAAGCCCATGGAAACGGAAGCAGGAGGGGTGTGGATGTCTGCTACCCAAGCATCTAAACCAAACTCAGGACAAGCCTGCATGTGCCCAGCCACAATACAGTGTATGCCCAGGTACCCACACAAGGCAACACTCTTGGAAAAGAAAAAAGAAAATTGAGAAAAAATGGCCATGAAAGGGCCGGCGGGGGGGGGGGGCCACCTATGAGGTCCGAGGACAGGATGCACGCCACAATCCACCTGTGTGGATCATGGGAAACTAAAACACCCCATAGGCTCGTGGCCCACACGGCTACTCTGTTGTGGGAGATGAGTCGCTATCGCTCTGGCCAGACCCTGCAGCTGACTCAGGAGGTGGGGGAGCTGCCTCAGAAGATGGTGTGACAATGGGAGGCAGCCCACGCAAAGCACGAGTTTGCTCCTCCATGGCTGCAAGCAGGCGGGTCTGGTAGTTCTGGTTCTGGGTTATAATCATGCGGAGGTCCCCATGCAGTAACTCCCGGGATGACCTGACCTCCGCACGAGTTGCCTGCATCTCGGCCGAGAGCGTCCGTGTCAGACGCTCCAGCTGCTCCTCTGTCCTTCTATGTGATGAAGCCTCAAGCTCTAACAGGGTCGACCTGAGGTGACGTAATTCTTCCCTCAGGCCTTCCCTGTGGCGCTGGGACTCCATGGAAAGTGATTCCCGCAGAGTCGCCAGTGCCGCCTGCCTGTCCTTGTTGGACGCCAACATATCCTCCCTGTGTGCCTGGCTGATGGACTCTGTAGCCTGCTCCAGTCGCTCCATCAGCCTTTCTGGGGGGACAATGGAAGTGGCCACCCTATCCATGGCCTGTGCAATCATCTCGGATGATGCTGCCTGTTGGTTGGCCATACCGTAGATGGATTGCTCCCAAGCGGTATTGCCAGGTGGCATACGGCCACCACGTTGACGGGCACCACACCTGCCTGGGGCAAGGCGGACTGCGCCTTGCTGTGCCGGCAAGGCCTCAGGCTGCAGGACTGCATTCCCTCTCTGATCTGCAGCCCCAGGAACAGGATCAGAGATTGTGTGGTGTGGCCCTGCATCCGTAACCACCGGAGGCTGAGCTGCCGACACTGACATCCCCATTGAGGGCAATGGCCCGGCTGCAGGTGGGTCGGACAGAGGAGATTCTCTCCCAAGAACACTCACCTGCGACTGCACATAGGTGTCATCCTCCGAGTCTACACCTGAATACTGCTCGGGGGAGGAACCCCCAGAGACACCCCTCGACAGCACGACCTGCAGCACTTGTGGGTTTTCACCCACAAACACACCACGTCCCTCACTTGTGGAAGGTCGGCCCGGGTTGCCCTCCTGGGACGGCTCAACCACCACATCCCCAGCATCAACAAGTGCTTCGTCCCCTGCAAAGACATGAAAGAGAAAAATGGAAACAGGCATTAGCACCATGGCATGCAACAAGGGCTGATGAACAACAGAGGCAGTAGTTCTACGACACATGTCCCACATGACTGGGAGACCTCCTATGCATTCACCATCACTGGGTCTGTAGGGGAGGCTCAGGGCATACAATGTACAGATTGGAGAGCAACGCCTGCTCACCATGCTGCCTAGCACTGCCATCACACATTGGCCGGTGATTGCCATGTCAAAGGCACATGCCATCACACACATGGCATGTGACATAGCCACCAAGTGAAGAGGGAGAGGAGGGCAACTTTTTTGGATTTCTACCACTCTGGTCCTGACATTGCATCATCACATCAATAAGTTGACATGTTGTACATGGATCTGCTAGTCCAAATTGGCCACGATGCACAGTGCCTTGTCTACATCAACAAAATGCAGTAAACAATGAGATTCCACCTCCCCATCACCTGTAAAGGAATCATATAGCATTCGTGAAGCACCGGTCCAGAAATGTATGAAGGTACAGCGGAGAACTGAGGGGTGGTGGGGCAGTAGGGGATGCCAGTCAACAATCCTACTGGTGCTGGTGTCATTCATGTCACGCAAGTGCAGGGGTGGGTGGCACAATGATGTGCAAGGGGAAGTGGCGGCTGGAAGTGCTGTACAAGGTAAGTAGGACTTAACGTCAAGGGCAGATGGTGTTAGGCGCAGACAAGTGCTGGGGGGGGTGGCCTATAGGGGTACAGAGACAATCATGCAGTGCTGTGGGCTCGGAGGGGACAGGGGAGGTACACACTGCATCTGGCTCGGCAAGGTCCTTGCAGATTTCTATCTGTCCTGCAGAGTTGTCACATGCCGCAGATATGTGCCCTTGGATTGTGGATCTCATCTTGGTGAAAAGGGTGAGGCGCTATTGCCTTTGGAGCATGTGGCAGGCCTGTTTGCCAGAGGATGAGCATGATGCAGGACATTCCCTCTCTGCCACCCGGCACCTGTGGTCTGGGTTCACATGATCCGAGTCATGCCAGGACTCTGCATTGGCATGGGGCTTCAGACAGGTGGTCATGACCGTGGCAAAGACATCCAGTGTACCTGACATAGAGTGGAGCATGGAGTGGGCCCTGTCAGGATGGGAGTGAGCCTAAGGGGGAGCTGGATGGGGGGGAGATTTTGGCAGCATGAGCCTCGACTGACACACACTTCATGGGTTGGAATACCAAGAAGGTGTGTGACAGTGGTGAGGGTGGCTTTGCCTGTGGTGTGGTGAGGGTGAGCTGGGAGGAGAGGAGAATGTGATCACTCCAGGAGAGAGGAGTGCAGAGATGGACGGAGAGGGGAAAGTCAGATGAGATCAGAGCATCAAGAGTGTGCCCTGCAGAATGAGTAGGGACAGACGGGAGTCTAGAGGGTGAGAGGGAGTTGCTGAGGTCACAGAAAGGTCACGTGGGGGGGTCAACAAGCATGCAGGTGGATGCGTACAGCAACAAGGAAGAGGATTTCTGTGTCTGGGGACATGAGTGAGGAGGAGAGGTGAGGACACTCAGAAAGGAAGTAGTACATTTGACCAGTTTTCCCAGACACAGTACGCACAGTTTGTGAATGTCAAGGTGTGGTAGAGAGAGACGTCACACAAGCCATTCCAGAGTGGAGTAGGTCTAAGTAGGAGTGACAGTGGCAGGAATACCCTCAGGGAAGCCAAGGGCACACACCCCCTGCACAGTAGTGGCGGGCAAAGGAGAGGGTCTCCTGAACATCAGGTAGGAGTGTGTGAAGGATGCAGACAGAGCTGGCCGTCAGACATGTTTCCATGAGACCAAGGATGTCAAGGTGCATAACCTCATGTAAGTGACAGATATCGGAGGAATGCCTGATGCAGCCGCAGTGAAAGGAGTGTAATTGTGGAGGAGGTTGACAGCCTTGGAGGACTTACGGGGAGTGCTAGAGATCAGAGGTGCAGCATGTGTAGGAGTTGGAGTGGGAGGCGGAGAAGGATCATGGGAGGGTGCAGGGAGGCAGTGCAGGATTGATGAGGAGAGAGGAGGGGGGACAGCAGGAGAGGTAAGGAAGTTGATGAGATGTGGCTAGCATTTCTCAAGGAGAATGAGGTTGGCCTAAGGGCCTTGGACTGAGATGCTCCCATTACCATGCACATCAATTGTGGCCTCTGAGGATTGGAAGGAGGCCAGGAGTACACCCCAACGGGTCCCACCATTGATGGTGGAAGAGGAGCAAGGAGAGAGGACAGGGACCATGTGAAGGGTCTATGGGACAGGCAAAGGCATGTATGAGCAGATGTCAGTGAGAGTTGGCTTTGAGTAGGCTCAGATGCACTTGTCAGCAATAGGGTGGGTCGCATTGGAGGGCAGGGTGCCCTCATTTGACTGTTAGCAAGCAGGTGTCGTGAGTAGGGCACGATGGTCTGAACTGTAGAAGTCAGGGAAGATAGACCATGAAGAGCAGCATGGAGTGTGAGGGAATGGGGCTCGAAACCAGACGGTACCAAAGCACACAGGTAGGAGGTGGATGTCAAGGCAACATCCACAGTATGACAGCATGTTGGTTGGCATTTATATACAGAGGACGCATTAGCATGTGGTATCATTGCATGTCAGGCATGTGAAGATGAAACTTGATTGGCTGGGGGAAAGTATAGGAATGGTATGTAAGACATCAGATGAATAGACAGGGGAGTATGAGCAACCATGTAGTGACAAAATGACAATTCAAGGGCAACTTCCATGGTGTAGGGCCATATGTGCACTGTTGCCAGTTGGGATAGTGCTGTGGGCAGATGGTGTTGCACTGAACATACTGGATGAGGCACATGGGTGCCACTATCTACTCTGCCACACACCCCCTTGACAGGCACCCAACATGAATGCTTCACACACACACCATGCACATGGATAATACACACATGCATGTGCACTCACCGGATGATGCCTCGTAATCAGGGAGATCTCCCACACCTTGGAGTTGTCCCTCGGTGACGTAGGATCCAGCTACGGACTCGTGTGGTGTGAGTTCTATTTCCTGTGCTGGGGACCCACCTCCAGTCACCAAGGTTGCGGCATGTCTTGAGGCCAGCTTATCCTTTGCCCTGCGCTTAAGGTCATTCCAGCGCTTCTGGCAATCACTAGCTGTGCGCCTCACTACTCCAAGGGCACTTATTCTGTCAGCAATGGTCTGCCAGTGTGCCTGGCGTCTGGCATGTGTGGTCTTGGACCCTGCAACGATGACCATTTCCCTATCATGATCTGACACATACTGAACAAGTGCATTCAGTTCGGCGTCTGTGAAGCTTGGCTTCCTTGATGGGCCGGACTGTGCAGCCGTGCCTGGGGAATCAGCCTGTGCCGGACGTGCACTCTTCCTCTTGCGCTTGGAAGGGGGTGGGGATCCAGAGTGTCCTACGCCGCTGTGGACACTAGGGGCAGGAGCCGTGGTGGACTCAGTACTGGGTGTGTGGGATTGCACACTCAGCATGGGAGTAGGTGCAGGCATTGGGGGTAGTGGGATGGGGTCAGGCCTGATCTGAGGTGCATGAACTAGGACCGACACAGTCTTGGCAGGGTGTATGAGAGGTGGGGTGGATGGAGCCACACCCTGGATACGGGGGCCAGCAGATGACCTATCTGGCATAGATGCGCGTGCCCTGATGACACCAATGTGCACCGGTGCACGTGCAGTGGACCTGCTGACCTGGATGTCAGCGATGGGATCACCCTCGGACAGGTCTGCTGCCACAATGGGCTGGTCCAACAAGGGCTGATCAGGGTTGGTATCAGCCACATGACCCTCAACTGGGGGGGGGGGGGCATGGGTGTCCCTGACTGGTCCTCCAGACTGGGGGGGACAGGGGCACCCTGCAAGTCACAACCACGTCCCCTAGTGGATCCTCCACGGCCACCACGTGTGGCTCGGCCACCTTTGCCACCCTTACGGCTTGCACGCCTCCCAACCATGGCACTGATGTTATTGTGCGTATGGGAGTCGGTGTGCACAATTGTCCTGGGCAATTGGGTGTCAAAGGGGTTGGGTACCAGATGGTATTCGTACCCTAGTGCAGTGGCAAGGCTATATGACACCCCTGGGGAAAGATGACGGGTCACGCAACGCACAGGCACCCCAGAAAAGTTAAGGAACGTGCACAATACCCCTCCTAGACCACGTGTGCTGATGGAAAACCCTGCACTACGCTGTGGCATCCAGTAACACAATGAACGTATGCGTGTCACACGCAGCCTAGAATGACCTCTGAAGGGGTAGGCTACACACGGGGCAAGCACAGAAGTTAGATACGTGCGTGACTCACCGTCTGCCAGGTAAAAGAGCGTGAAAAATGAGCGCGTTTGGTTGGCAACACCCCCGCCAAAAGAAGATGTGTACGCTGTCTGAGGAGACAGGACAACAGTAGAAGGGGACACTGTTTGAGGGAACAGGCCCAGGTAAACCAGTACAAGAGGAAAAAGAGAAAAAGCTGTCAGAGGTAACAGGGAGTACGAACTGGAAACGCCGTGAAGTAAATCGCGTGTGAAACGACAAGAAGTACAGAATTCACCCACTCGCTCTCCACGAAAAGCACGTACAAGGAAATGGTGTTCAACACTACCTTATATACAGGCCCACACGTACAGCGTCACTTACGGCGTGTACGTGCTTGGCCCATGTTCACCAATCACACGCTTTGTCACTTCTGCGTGTGGATCCTTTTTCACCAATCACACGCTTTGACACTCCTGCGTGTAGCTCACTTTTCACCAATCACACGCTTTGTCACTCCTGCGTGTAGATCAATTTTCACCAATCACACGCTTTGTCACTCCTGCGTGTAGATCCATTTTCACCAATCACACGCTTTGACACTGCACGTGCAGGTAACTATAGACGCACATATGCTGGTGACGGGTTTTCGCGCGATTCGCTGAGTGTGGGGTTTTCACGTGCAAAATCACTCCCTATCAGGCTGTCCACGCGTCCAAACACGTAAGACCACGCTCCTGGCCAGGAGGCCGAATTACAGTCCCCCAGAGCCCTGAGCACGCTCCCACCTGCCATCTGCTGCTGCCTGACTGCCTGCTGGCCACGTGCCCCACAGTGCTGGTGGGTGGGGGTGGTGGGAGACATGGGTGGGGGCCTGGTGGAGGGTGCCCCTGGTGGATGGGGGGTGGGGGTGGTGGGAGACATGGGTGGGGGCCTGATGGCAGGTGCCCCTGCACTGCTGGGGGGTGGGGGTGGTGGGAGACATGGGTGGGGGCCTGGTGGAGGGTGCCCCTGGTGGATGGGGGTGCAGGGGGACATGATCAGGTGTGCAGGGTAGTCCCCTGTTTTGTGGGCTGCCTGCAGGGGCCGTGGAGGGTGTACAGGGTACACCTGTGAGGGCCCACCCAGCCTATTCGCGTGTGATAATTCCCACGCACCCCTGTGATACACGTACCCTGGCCAATCGCGTGTTGAACTTCCCGCTACCCCTGTAATACACGCACCCTGGCTGTTCGCGTGTGATAATTCCCGCGTACCCCTGTGATACACGTTCCCTGGCCTATCGCGTGTTCTACTTCACGCGTACCCCTGTAATACACGTTCCCTGGCCAATCGCGTGTTGAACTTCCCGCTACCCCTGTAATACACGCACCCTGGCTGTTCGCGTGTGATAATTCCCGCGTACCCCTGTAATACACGTTCCCTGGCCTATCGCGTGTTCTACTTCACGCGTACCCCTGTAATACACGTACCCTGGCCAATCGCGTGTTGAACTTCCCGCTACCCCTGTAATACACGCACCCTGGCTGTTCGCGTGTGATGATTCCCGCGTACCCCTGTAATACACGTTCCCTGGCCTATCGCGTGTTCTACTTCACGCGTACCCCTGTAATACACGTTCCCTGGCCTATCGCGTGTTCTACTTCACGCGTACCCCTGTAATACGCGTTCCCTGGCTGTTCGCGTGTGATAATTCCCGCGTACCCCTGTAATTCACGTTCCCTGCCTAGTCGCGTGTAGTACTTCCCGCGTACTCCTGATTTGAAGATTGCCCGCTTTGCTTTCCTTGTTTGCCTGCCCTGTGAAGTGGTCCAGGGTTAGCGCAGCCCTTAGCGATGATTTAGCGATTTTGATGGCTTTTCCTTGCGCGAGGGCGTTCTTGGGGGCGTTACTGGCGCTGCTGCAGGCTCGCTGCGATTCTCTGCGCCACGGCTGGTTTGGGAGCATGAAATCCATGAATACGCTGTGCGCGGAAATCAGTTTTAGCGCACGTGCCTGGCGCAGACTATCGCAGGCGCACGCTGTGCGCCAGCCGCGTGCGCTACTTGTGCGCTGGATTCTATGAATTACCCTGATTCTGTCAATATTGCAATCTAAATAGGCGTGCAGACAACTCTTCATATGGAATATCCCTTGTAGGTACGTGTACGTGGGTGATAGACAATCAGAACAAAATGAATAACATATTAAATAACATAATATAGTACTAATAGTCTTTAACTTTTTTCAAACCAAAACAATAAAAACGGTACTAGAGGTCTTTATATTTTTTTAAAAAGAGAGAATAAAATGAGACCCTCATATAACTTTTATTCAGTATTCTGTGGTGGGATACTGTATTGTTTATAAATCAAGTGTCTGCAGGAAAACGTGTGTAAGAATTATTATTGCAACATAAACGCTCTATTTCAATTATTTTTCCTCATGCTAGTGGATATCCTCACCCCTAGTAGCGAAAACAAATGAAAACAAGCTAAAAATATATTCAGAATCTGAGGGCAATAACTAGACACATGGGAAATCCTTTTCTTGTCTGTTGAACATTTTTCAACCATAATGACGTGTTTTGCTTGCTTTATTTAATTGGTGGTAATGTTCTACTGCTCATATTAATCACAGAAAGCAGGCCGTTATTTGCATTTTGTATTTTTATTGAATTTTCAGGGCTCTTGATGCCTAAGCGCTTGACACCTATGCGCATTACTACCGGGTACTGCCCACCAGGTGTGCCATGATAGTCCTTAGCTGCAGTATAGCACCATATGCTGAGTCCTTAATGCCTCTTTCTGGTCAAAAAGGGCCTTAGCATGCACCTGTGTTTTCTCAGAAAAATTCAACTACAGCATAGATGGCCAACATGGAAATGGTGGATGGGGCATCCTGGTAGAGCCTTTCCTTCTGTGGCAAGGCAGCCAGGTGCATTGCCAGAGTAGTTGGAGGATTGGCAGCAGACAGTGGTAAGTGAAGGTGGCTATGCAAGGTCCAACCTTCTGTCAACTTGCCTTTGAGGTTTTTGAACCACTTTACAGTGATTCGAACTGTTTTGTGACTCAACCAATGGGTTTTTGTATGGGGTTGAGCCACAGTTTGAATCTCAAGCTTATTCAAAATTCTTCGATTTAATAGCACCATAAATTGGTTCAGAGCGGCTTCAATCGGCTTGAACATTTACACTGTGGATAGTCTAGTATAAGCAAAGGGTGGCTCTGGGTAATTCTGTTAGCCTGAAAGTTAGTATTCTCTTAGCAAAAGTACATAGATAGACTCCAAGTATCCTTCAATATAAGTTCAATCAAGTAAGTATCTTTCAGCTGAAAGACTACATTTTGGATGCACATTGAAATAATAAATTGCAGTCTATTGAGCACATCAATATACTTGTTTGAACTTATATTGAAGGATACTTGGAGTCTATCTGTGTACTTTTGATAGGAGAAGACTAACTTTCAGGTTAGCGGAATTACCTAGAGTCACCCTTTGTTTATACTTATCTAATTTATGAGGTCTGGAGTAGGGCCTCTAGGCTCCAGGTGTGCAGCCAGCCTCACCACACTTTAGGACATCTAACACACTAATAGTCGGATCTACTCATAGTAATGTATTCAATATCTTTCCGCACAAGTGCTTGATTAGTGTCCGATCACCTAATATGTTCGAATATCTACATAATAGAGAAGAGGGCAGGGCAGCCTTCTTTGTGCCAAGAGGCACAGACAGCAATGCATTTCACGATAGAAACACTACGAGCGAAACGCTAAGAGAAATTAATTTGATTCGAAAGATTATCCAAGAAGGAAATCAACAAATATTGGGAACAAGCATCACTGTCCAATTATTTAGAAAGCAGAAGAATTCCCCGTGGACTTAGAATACTAATATTCCCCAATTTTGAGAATAAAGATGACCAAGACAAAGCCGACTAATAGGAAGAAAGCATCAATCAGAGCTCCAAAATTATGGTTCAATTATTGATAGAACGTGCTAAAAGAGAACATGTCAAAGTATTTGCTGACATTGACAAACTCAAAGGGGAAATTAGCGACATAACCAACCCTGAGACTTCCAAGCAGAGTAATTATAATAAGCTGTATGACATTCTTAAACACTTCCTGGATGAAATCAAACGACGGAAATCAAGATTTATTTTGTCATGAACCTGATTATAGGGAACACATTCCGACCTAAATATGATGTTGTTGCCAAAAACAGTTCTCGCGAAAGCATGCCGAATACTACGCCAGGAAGCTTTGATGTAGAATCTGAAGGAGAAACCAACACAAATGCCCCACCCGAGGCAAACAACATGAGCACAGACAGCAGTAAACCAAGGAGTTTTTTTTTAGAACAAAGACAGTGCTACAAAAAGGGAACCCTACGAGGCAACACAAGACACGTCAGGTTTCAGGATCAAAATATTACAATATAAAATGCAACATCAGGGGCAAGAGGGCTGGGAGGGGCCGGCACAAGTGAAAGCCAAGGGGCAACCAGCAGACTCACCAGATCAAGCTCGAGGAGACTAGTACAAATATAATACCACCAAATCTAGTCATTAATCTTTTCTACAGGCCACTAACTACGCGGATGACACTAAATGTTTCATCCCAATGACGGGTTCTCACCCTAAGATGAAGGTAAACTTAACAGAGTCTACTCTCTGATTGAGAAGTGGATGGTCTCTAACAATTTTGCCCTTAATAGAGGTAAAACTGAGCTGATGATCGTGGGCACTTCATCGATGCTGGGGAAGTTGGACACCGCTTATTGCTGCTTCACGCTTGGGGATGTGAATTCAACCGCACAGGTAAAAGTACAAATTGTAGGGTAATTCTTGACCAATTACTGAATATGAATGCCCCT
Organism: Ambystoma mexicanum; assembly: GCF_040938575.1. Taxonomy (NCBI): domain Eukaryota; kingdom Metazoa; phylum Chordata; class Amphibia; order Caudata; family Ambystomatidae; genus Ambystoma; species Ambystoma mexicanum. The sequence continues at coordinate 976,755,804 of NC_090929.1, read as the reverse complement.
GTGGGCAGCCTTGTCTCTGCAGCTGTCTATTATGTGAAGCTGCTGGCGCATCTTAGACCATTTATTCCCCAGGAAAATTCTGAAACCATAGCAAGAGATATTATCTGCTCTAAGATAAACTACTGTAGTAGTACTATAGTGGGCCTCTGTAAAGTGGACACTAATGGACTCCAAGTTGTCCAGAATGGATTGGTTTGAGTGGTCGTGGGACTGTCTCGCCGAGCCACGTTTCAGCGGCTAGGCGCACCCTGCATTGGCTCCCGGTGGAAGCACAAATTTGTTTCCGCCTCCTGGTCATTACCTTTAAATGCAGTTCGGGCCTTATGCCCTTGTATCTGCAAGACCTCATCCTTAATAAGGTCAATAGTAGATCCCTCCAGTCTAATAACCAGAACTTCCTGGTCTTGCCCAGATGTAGAACAAATAAGGGCGAAAATGGAGCCTTCTTCTCGGCTGCTCGAAGGCTTGGAATCATCTCCCTACGGAGCTGCATGGTTTGACCTCCTTGAACCTCTTTAGGAAAAAATTGAAAACATGGCTGTTTTCATAACTGGATCTGAGGCTGCTCTGCCACACTGCTTCTGATTAAGCTTTTCTGATTTGATATTTCTCTTCAATCTGTCATGGTTTATGTGTCTTTCTTGTATGCGCCATGAGATGAAATGAGTGTCAGCTGCTGCCTTCACATAAACCGTTATCCCATCTTGCCCCCCTAACTCAACCTCTACCACCGACAATGCTCTCAGGAACTTTCACCTGTCCATCACCAACACTCTTGACATTCTTTTATTTCCCCATTCATGAGGATCTGCCTGAAACCCGCCTCTAAGTGTAACACCTGGTACGACTCTGAACTTGCAGCAGCCCTGAAACGAAAGTGCAGAGCGGTGGAACAGAAGTGGCAAACTTCAGGCTCATGCTCTGACAAAATAGTCTGCCGCCGGTTCCAAATCCAAAACAGACTCTCCATCTGTGCCAAGAAAGGAGCCCACATTCAGGCATGGGTAGGTGGTGCATCCAACAACACGGCTTTTCAAAATCTGCAGGGAACTAGCCAACCCCTCCGCAGTCTCCTCCTCCCCTCTTCCTTCCCAGGCCACTTACTTTGCCATCAAAACTCAGGAAATCATGAACAGCCTTGTTAACAATCTTACCAACCCATCCCACAACCCCTTGCCTCCCTTGGCCCCTCACCCTTCTCCTTCCCCCTTCTCCTCCTTTGCCCTTGTCACACCTGATGAAGTCACCAGAGTTGTCTGCTCCATGAAGTTCTCTTCCAAACAGGTTTTCTTTGCTCATCAAGAACCATCAAGGACAACATTGGCTCTCTTGACCCTGCACTCGCTGATCTCTGCAACCACTCCTTTGACACTGAATCTTTCGCTCCTCCATCAAGCACTCCCTTGTGTGCCCCCACCCTAAAACACTGTCAGCAGACCCTACCTGCCCAGCCAACTAACACTGTATTTCGAATCACTCCTTCCTGGGGAAACTTCTGGAGAAGTTGCCTTGCCCCAACTCAACTCTCTCATTGAACTTCAAACAATCTTGGCTAGAGATGTTTGGTCTAACATGGCGACATCAACATAGTTGGAATTGGATATTTGATTCAAACGAAATTCAATAGATTTCAAAAAGTCGTGTCTCACCGGAAAGTGGGTTAAGCCAAGGAGAACCCATTTGATAAAGTAAAGGTATGAAAGATCCAGAAAGAGACTGCTACGAATATTCAAAAGGTTGTTTTTATTGTATTTTCAAAGTGCCCCTTGGTGATGACACGTGTTTCGGTCTCCCTTAGGCCTTTCTCAAATAAGGGCTTGTATTGCTCTAGTGCCCCTATTTCTTATGGAATAGTACCGCCACAATAACCGGGTTAGATCCCTTTGATAATAGTAGCACGTATGATTGCGTGCTGCACTGAACCTCGAGATTCCTGCAAACCTGCACTTTGAAAATATAATAAAAACAACCTTTTGAATATTGGGCGCACTCTCTTTCCGGATTTTTGATACCTTTACTCTCATTGAACTTGTTGGTGTTCTCCACGACCATCAATCTGGATTCCAAGCATTCAGGGGCTCAGAAACTGTTCTTCTGAACACCCCAGATGTCCTCATCCTACTTGATCTCGCCTCTGCCTTTGACAGGGTCAGCCCCTCCATCCTCATGCAAAGGCTCCACAACACCCTGGGTATCTCTGAATGGGCACTGGACTGGCTGACCTCTTTCCTAACTGACCAGGTCACCCTGGGCACCTTCTCCTCTCCTACTTCCTTCTCCACCTGTGGTGTCCCCCAGGGTTCTATCCTCTCCCCTAGGCTCTTTAACATCTACCTTACTCAGCTGGCACTCCTCCTCTCCTCCTCCTCCCCCAACTTCCAGTGTTACGCAGATAACACGCAGCTCTTTTAGATTTGGATAAAATGACTGGTGATGAAATCAAAGTATCCCTTAACTCTTGTACTTCAGCTTCCTAGTGATGACTTTCTTGCAGCAGGAGCCTTGATCTTGGATGCTATTTGTGCCAAGACGGCTCTTTGAAAACCAAAAAAATAAGAATTTCTAAGCCCTGGTTCAGGCAGAGCTTTAGCCCTCTGTGTAGGTCAGTCAGTAGGACCGGCCAACAATGGCAGGATAAACAAAGACTAGAGACTACAAATAGGGCCAAAAAGGCATTAAGGGACTATAAACAAGCTATTTTCCAAGCTAGAAAAGATATTCTTGCTAAAAAGCTAAAAGGCTGCTAGTAATCTTCCTACTGAGTTGTTCTCCATTGTCTCAAAATTTTGCAATCCTACTTGCTAATCTACATTGATTGAAATGTCTTATGTGCAGGCCAATCTTTTTAACTCTTTTTTTTAATGGACAAAATTGAAGGTATGAAGGCGGACATTGCCGCTAAAAATTCAGGGTGCTATTGTGATTCCTCCTAATTTATCAATCAAACAAAACTGATTGATTCAAAGGGGCAGAACATTTTGCCAATTTTTAACTTCCAACAAATAGTAGAAAAAGACATATATCATCTGCTGGATTCACTCAAACCCACTAATGATTCTTTGTTTCCTCTTTCTGTTTATGTAGCTAAACGTTTATCATCAGACCTGACTCCCTTTGTGACCAGGTTTGTTAATAAATCTTTGATGCACGGGACAGCACCTCTCAGTTTAAAACACTCTGTAGTTACACCTCGCTTAAAAAAATCTACTCTGGACTCAGAGATCCTCCAGAATTACAGACCAATAGCTGGTCTTCCTTGGCCATCAAACATTCTGGAAAAAAATGGCTACCACTTAAACAAATGCAAAGACTTCAGAAAGCTCAAAATGCAGCGGTAAGAATGATCTTCAAGCTAGGTAGAACTGCACATGTTTCGCCATCTCGTCGTGCTCTACATTGGCTGGCAGTAGAAGACTGCATTAGATTCAAGGTGGCGTGCCTTATTTTTATGTGCATTAACGTTCTTGCCCCAGTATATTTAATGGAATTGATTCAACCATATCAGCCCTTAAGACACTTGCGCTCTAGTGATTGTCATCTTCTGTCTATCCCCCGCTCTGTGTATACATCCAGGGGAGCTAGAAGATTAGCTGTTTTCAGTCCAGAATTATGGAATTGACTTCCTTTAGGAATAAGGACCCTTGAATCATGAACTCAGTTTCGTAGGACCCTGAAGACCTTTCTGTTTATATAGGCCTTTTCAGTCTATCCTCCTGTTCTGGTTTTCTCCGCCTTTTGGGCTAGACTATGCTTTACATTAATGTTTGCTCCAACTGTGCCGCTATATGGTTTGTTCCGTCATGTGTGAGATACAAACGTAAAAAAATAAAATTCAAATTCAAATAAAATTTCTTTATCAAACTTCCTGCTGACCCTCTTCCACCTTCCATCATCGTTGACTGCCTATCTGCCATCCACGTCTGGGGCACTTCCAATGAGCTTTGCCACAATGCCAGCAAAACTGAGATCCTTCCCTTAGGGACCCCTGCTCCCATCTTCTTCCCTTCACTCTGGACTTCCTCCATGGACTCTCCCCCTGCTGCTTCTTCTGAAGCCAGAAACCTTGGAGTCATCTTCCACTCCTCTCTCTCCTTCCTCCCTCACACTCAGGACTTTGCCAAGAAGTTCCAATTTCAGATCTTCCTTCTCAAAGGAATTCTACCTTTTCTCACTTTCCCCCAGAAGCTCAATGTTACCCGAGTCCTGCTTCTCTCCAGGCTTAACTGTTGCAAAAGCCTCCTCCTGAATCTACCTTCTTCCACTCTGTGACCCCTCCAGCTATTCCAGTATAGGGCAGCAAGACGTATCCTTGGCCTCAAGCTCAGGGACTGCATACCTCCTCCATAAAAAGTTTTTACTGGCTTTGTTTCACAGATTAAATTCAAAGTTCTCTATCATCCACAAGGCTTCTGGGGCCAGGGACCACACTTTCCTCAAATCTCTCTTACTAAATATTCTCCCTCTAGACCTCTGCGTTCCTCTGGCACCAACTCTTTGTGTGTAAAGCGTTTAGCTAAACAGAGGGAAGGAGGTCAATTGTTTCTTCAGCTGGCTGCCTTGTATGGAACAGTCTCCCCCTCCCTCTGTGTCTTGAGCAGGACTTTCTTAAATTCCAGAGCCCTTATGCATCCTCGGGGCCCTGACCTTCCACGCTGAATCGCCCCCAGCTTCTGTCTATCCCCAACACTTGCTTTGGCACACCTTCCATCCTGGAGGTTTGGATTTACCTTACCATGCACTTCATTTGTTGCTCACCTACGAGCACAGGCAACCCAACACCTACCCCCACTGCCCCTCCCTTCTGCACATGCACGTTCTGAATACTCAAATGGCATAGCAGGTTCGTCCTTTTTTCTACTCCACTGTATTCAATTAGTTATGTATTTTAATGTGTCTCATTTCCATATCCCCTCCATGATGCCCTGTGGGTGCTTTGATACAGAATTGACTTGCTGTATTAGTGCCTAACAAGGGAACGTTAAATAAATAAATAAATGGTGACTGAAAGAGAGAGATAGCGTGAGAGAGAGAAAGTGAGATAGAGAGAATGGGAGAAAGAGCGTTGAGCATCCGGCATGTCGCTGTTTGGTGTGATTTCAAGTTGGTGACAGGGCATGGGACTGGGAAAGTGTAAGGGCAAGGGGTCAGAGGAAGGTCAAGCCTAAAATGGGGCTGCTTCCCTCTGCTGCCCCAATCCAGCAGAACCCAGGATAGAACCAAGAGCATCAGTAGCAGTCTCTGCCTCACAATGCTGAGATGTAGCAGCCTCCTCCACTACCAACACCAGTGCCGTAGCAGGGCAGCACTGTAAGATCTCAGACACCAGTGTGACAGGGTCTAAGAGGGGGTACTAACTCAGGAGTATGGGATTATTTTTCCACTGCTGGTGGGGAGTTAACCAACAAAAAGGACACCAAGATGGTGTTCAACCTTGGGTAAGAGGTGGTAGCGAGAGGTAAGATGCTCTGTTTAGGCACTCCCAGCATGTTGAGGGCCCTTGGGAATAAACATAACATTTATGTATCTTTGGTGCACTCCCTCCCACAAAAAGAGAGGCCACAGCTGGCAGGAAAGCATTCCCTCTTGAAGGACACACAGACCAACCAACTGCTGTCCTTGGACTTCTTTGCCCAGGCTTGCAACATTTTTCATGATGCTGTGTCGGTGTATGCAGTAAGGGAAAGGGGTGATGCCAGGGTGGCACACCTCAAAATAAATCATCCTGCCAAATAATCCGAGCCACACTCAGTAATTCCGATTAATTTTTTGGTATCTTTTGACCAAGATTACAATTCCAAATGTTGATCCTTCCCCCTAAAAACTCAAAACCAAAAAAGACATAATTAAAAGCACCCATCAAAAAATGTACTGATAGGAAAAAAATATATAATTTCCAGTTTATACTGCACATTATGCTTGATGCCTCCCATCTGCAAAGACTGAAATAAATCGTGCTATTATTATTGTCACCCATTTGAAATGTAATCATTTTCTCATTACTTTTTTCTGAGAGACATATGAACTCATGTGCTAGTCACTTGAGTGAGAAACAAAGATGTTTTATTTTCAGAGAGACAAAGAAATCACTGGTTTCTGTAAGCTATTTCTTTTGGGACCCAAAGACATATTTGAACCGGGCTGTGTTCAACCCTTGCAGCGATTAGAAGAGCAGCTGCTCAATAAATGTGGAAGGGTCATCCCTTTCACCAAAGGTTTCAGTGAAAAATCGCCAACGGTTGTCTCTAGTACGAAAACCAAGAACAACTGAATGTTATTGGCAGTGAACCGCACTTTCAGCCCAGCAGTAGATTATAGCTGAAAATATGAATGTACCTCAGAAGATGAGCAGCCCAGAACACTTGATATGATATATGATAGGATATGTTATTTGTATCGCGCTCGTACACAAGTGTTTCAGAGCGCGACTAGGCAAGGGATGGGAACAGGGGAGAACACAACACAACAATGATGTTACTAATCCCAGTGACATTGAGAACGTGCAAGTGGATGGGAAAGGGAAAAGGGAAAAAGTGCATGGAAGAGGGAGAGTGGAGAGTGCGGGGCAGAGGAGAAACAGATAAATAATATTAAATAAAAAATAAATCGAAAAAGGAGGCAATAAACTGTGGTAGTGCAGCCAGCAAGTGGCAAGCGCTGTGTTCAAGGCAGCAGGCTGGGTAAGTCTGATAAGTGCAGAAAAAGAAGAAAAATGGGGAGGGGGCTGTATGGGTACAGATACAGTTACCAGTGCAAGGGGTGGCCAGCAGGCAGTGCGGGAAGGTGATAGGGTTGAATTTAATTTCAATCGGGACACATACATGAAAGCCCACAAAGTAAAGGTCTGAAATATTTAAAAAATAATCTTTTTCTGAGGAATAATGCAGAATATGCTAAATTAACAAACGGAAAACACAAACACAACGCTAACATGCTCATTAAAGTGGGATATAAGATATTTTGACAAATCACTGTCACAGTGAAAAAAGAACTTGCTAAAAGCACTCACACTGACATAAAAATCCTCCACTTTCCCTTGTAAATCGAATTTTGCCTTACTATAGCTATCCGTTTCCCAACCACATACACCATGAAACAATCCTGCTTCAAATTTTGGTGTCAGACATGTAGCAGCAACGGTGGGTGACAACTCATCCTTGTCATCGAAGGTGATTGATGTGTCAGCTGTGGGCATCTGGTTTACCATAGCCTTCCACAATAACATTGTTATTCATGTTTAACAAAGTCAATTGTTCTAAATATGGCTCCTCCTGTATTTGGAGACAATGACCTGGGCTGCACTGAACATTATTTGTGACTGAACACTTGCGGTGGGGCAGGATAGCGATCCCAGTGCAACTCTTGCAAGTGCTGCCGGACATATGGGCCGCTTGCTGTTCCAGTACTGTAATGGGTTAACTTGTCATCCCCACCCACAGTTGAAGATTTCCCTGGAAGGGCTGCACATACACTGGTAATGAACCTCTCACCTGGTATCAGTGACGTTATGGCCATTGGTGCAATTGATCTGGACATTCCTGGTGTTGTTGGCAAAGTTAGGGGTGCTTGCAGCTCTTTTTCCTGTTGTGTTCTGCAAATGCTGCAGCAAAGCATTCTTGAGTGCTTTCAAAGTGCATGCTCCTTGCAATAGTTGTAATAAATCCTTCTTCTAGCTAAAACCGGCCATTTACACCTTGAAATGTGGGTCCAAAAAAGAAACTCGCAGGTGCATGAGGTTACATTTAATTCCGGCAACCCATGGATCCCCATGCTAGGTTGTAAGCACGACCCTCACCAGTTGTGCCGCCTTGGCATCACCTTCCAAGTCACAAGCTTTTGATATGTTGGAAAGGTTTAGTTCAAACAGGTATAATGGTCATAACAGAACCTGTAATTGCTGCAGGTCCTTTTTTGCATGCTAATCCCAGTCAAAATGGGTGCTGAACCTTGGAACCACTGCATCATTTTCAGTTACAGACTGGCGTTTGTTAATAAAGCATGTGTCAGTGAGGTGTAATGCATATGCAATGCATGGGGTGTGCATAGTATTGCCAATTCATAAGGTAGCAATGACATTCAATCCATTGTCTGCCATGACAAAGCCTGGCTGCAAATTACAAGGCCCCAGCCACTTTGCTTGTATCTCTTTGACCTTAACCCAGAAATCTACGTCCCTGGGGTGGGTGCCCTAAAGTCACTCCATGCAAAGTATTTAGTTGACTCTGACAAGCATGTTTTGCTCCCTTGCTCTAGTCTGTGACCCTTAGTGCCTGTTTTATAATGGAAAGGCTACCCAGTGTGAAGTGATGGCCATGTAGTCAATGCCCTGACAACTGTTTCACATGCCCAGAATGAGATACATTTTTGGACACTCAGACTGCTCTAGTGCCCATCCCACTGTGGCCATAACATGGTGCAACTTGGGTACCGGCTTGCGTGAGACAAAACGGCAGTTGGGTAATTTCCCAGCAGCGAATGGCAATTCTGAAAAGCCACTGGAATCCAGGATTCCCAGCGAAAGAGTAGGACAAGATGTTTGTTACCAACATAATGTTAAGATTTGTATTGAGCAGCTGCTGTCGGTCATGTGAGCTGTGATATTTTTATCAACGCTGAAATGCTTCTGCAACATTGGCCTGATGCAACAGGGTGCTACCGGTATGCATCACTGAGGTCCAAAAGGAACAAGACTGGCGTTCCATTCCCAAGCAAAGCAACAACAGTAGTATTCTCAGGGGTATGTATGCTCACTGCACACCTGATGCAGGTATGCTACTTGACATTTGCTACGAAGAAGGATGCACTTTGGGCATTTGGCGTTATTCCCATTTCTGTGCATGGTGCTGCAATAAATGTGTTTGCAAAGATGTGGTGCTCAAGATGTTCCTGCCTTTAATCTGCATGCAAATACATGGCATATTTCGGAAGTGGGCAGATTAATTTGCATATTATTCTGTGGGAAATACATACACCCTTTGGATGCTTGTTGTGGTCTAGCACCAGGTAGAGTGAGTACTTCTGAATGCAGTACTAGAGGTGTGATGGTGGCAGAGGTATTCATTTAGATGGTGTCTAATGATATGTTGCACTGTCTGATCTGTGACAGAGCGCCTGTCTTTTAAAGAAGGACGTACACAAGTTGGGTGTGTGCTTTTATGACTTCTGCCTCTGTGGCCACATTGTCCTAATGCTCTTCATCACCAGTGTCACTGCTTTCACTCACAAATGTACTGAACTGCCAAGGCTCTGGTGGATTGTAATATTTATCTTGATCATCATCTTTATCCAGGGCATCCCAAACATCTTCATTTTTTTAAGACAACTCATCATTGGATGGGGGTTGAGGAGACAGAGGCCTGGAACTTTCAATTTGAACAAGTATTTCAGGTGCTGTTTGTTGTTCTGCCACAGTCTTTGTCACATAAGACCAGCTCCTCGCCCTTTGCAATAGTGGATGAAATTGCAAATGCAACCTCCTTTGAAAGTCTAGGTACACAATCATTATGGTCAAATTCCTGTACTTGTACTTGTGCTGCATTCCCCCCGAATGACTTGAGGGGTGGAAGGGGAATTTGTGATAACCCTAAATTGCCCTTGTGATAAGAGGGGGCATGATGAGCAGAAATGTAATTTCTGATGAATTTAGTTTAAATAAGCATGACACCTCTGATTGACAAACACACACACTTGATCAATCAAAGTTTATTTGAGTGACTCAATCATGGAGACCACTTCTTGTGAGTACAAGTTCCAGGTTGTTGAATGCACTCTATCCCAGCCCAAGAGCAGAACCCAACAGTAAGGATTTTTCAGGATGACCACATGGATCAACAGACAGACCGGATGCCAATATATGGTTTAAAAGGTGGTGTGTCTTACCAGTGGCATTTTTGTAGCACGGCTCTATACCACAATGCCTTTGCATCGCAAGTCTTCACTGTGACACAAAAGCCTCACGGGTAATCTGGGTCTAGGGGGCAGGTGGTTCATGGGTGAAAACTGGGCAGTTAGGGGTTGGTTTGAGAATGTAGGGGATATTTGGGGCAATGACAAACAACCTCGAAGGAAGTCCCTGCATGCTGGGAGACTCTGCTAAGTGTGGGGTGGTTGATTGGGACAGGGATACAGGGGGAACCCCGCCTTCATAGCAGCATGAGGCAGGGAGTGGATGGTGAAGGGGGAGCCCTCTCTGAAGATACTGGTTGGGGTGGGAAATGCAGGCATTGAGGGAAAGAGCTCTGAAGTATTTGCTGGGTGTAAAAGACTTGAGAAGTAAATACCAGTGGAGCAAAGTCAGCAGTTTAAAGACTTTATGAAAGTAATTCAACTAAAGAGTGTCTTATTATCACAATGAAAGTGAAATAGTATAAAACGTTAAGGTTCACGGGATGAGAATTAGGACATTTCAAGAGAGGAACACCTTGACTCTAGGATATTCCATTAATCTTTTCTAAATGAAAGTCTCTAGGAGCAGAGTTAATTGGGGAGGACCTCAATTCCCCCTCAGTTTTTCCCTACAGCAAACACAAATGGTTGGGTCACGACCCGGCACCAGGGCAGGCCTGTATGGTATAATCTCAAGTCTTCCTTGTCGAAGTGAAGTTAAGGCCCCTCCCATGTCTTCATCATCATTGTGGTCTTCTCAATGTCCTTCAGCAAAGTCGCTGGTCCAGAAATATTGAGGTAGTGGATTGTAGGTCCAGCCCTATCAACTAGAAGGATCCTGCCCTCCTGTCTTGGGATCTTCATCTTCATATCAGAACATCTCTTTTGGCCCAGCCTGGCCAAGTTCCCTGCTCCACTTTCCACCTTCTCTGCTTCTTATCTCCATAGCCGCTCTGCCTCCTAAGGGTAAACCTCCCCCTCTTCCTTTTCCACTCATTGGTGTACCAACTCTATCATCTACTGTAAGGGTTTACTCAATTCAACACTACAGCTAAATCAATGCCTAGTCTGGGATACTGAATGGAAACCCTTATTGATATATCTTTATGTCCAGTTCATGAGTTCTGGATGACTACCCCTATATAACACCCCTCTCTTGGAATCCCCCTGACCCCACTGAGCCAAGAAGTAGTTCTGTTTTGCAAGTTAAAAGGTTTATTTGAAAACTTAAACACTATATATATATATATATATCACACTTATAATAAATTAATAATTGAATATCACACTTAATCTGAGCAGTAATCAATAATGGATAGTCTGGCACTAGCACACTTCTTTATAATCAATGATGAGTGGTTATAGGATGGATAAGATAGCAACAATACTTTTATGGTTTCAAATGGATGCAAGGTGGAATGAAAATGCAATACGGAAAATACTCAATATGATTTCAACAAAACAATGTAATCACTTTCCTCTGGCAATCCACTCCCCCCTTTATGCAATGCAAGGAAATGGAAGGAAAGCACACAGTTCTCAGAAATGCAATCAAATGTAATTCAGTTCACCCCAGCAAGCTTAGACTACAGAAGTTTGAAACACAGGCCCAAAATGCTTTTATATGTGCTGGCAATGAAGTGAGGAATATGCTGAAAATGGTTTTAATTCCCTTTAGGAGGTTCAGGGTGAGTGAAATATACTTGTGATGAGTTCAGGCTCACTTTAGCAAGGATCTAGGAGTAACTAGCAGGTTAAACAAATTTTTGGCAAAGGAAAGCAAGGAAGCTGCTGTTTTCACACGTGGCTGGATTTTTAACCAAATCGCGAATCGCGGCAAAATTCGTGAATGCGTGAATCACGATTACGGCAAAAGTATGTGGAGTAGCAGGTCGGTTCTAAGCTTGTTGAAAAGCTGAGATTCTAAGCTTTCAGAGGAAAGGTATACCAAGTTCCTAGCCGAAACGGTTCCAGAGATATGGACGATTAAATAAAGGTAGTTTTTCGGATTTGAAATTTTAAAAGTTCAAAGCGACAGGTTACAGCTTGCAGCTAGAAAATGACAGGTGACAGCTTTGCAAATGACAGGTGACAGTTAGGAGGCAGTTCTGGTTAGATTAAAATAGATTGAATTATATTATTTTAACTAAGAGATTGGTTCTGCACAGTTCTGCTAGGTACTCACAATATATTTTAAAATAGGCCTCGCCACGGATCTGGTCAGGTTTTAGACTGGACTCCGGTTCTGGTCTCGCCACTTCACAGTGATCTGGGTCAGCTCTCTGGTTCTGCTAACAGCGGTCTGGGTCACTCTGGATCTCTAGCCTCTGGTTCTGGATACTGGATGTAACACTGCTTTCTGGGTACTGCTACAGGTTCTGGAGATTGATGGATTTGAAGTCTGGATCTCTGGATGTGAAGTTGTCGGTCAGCATGCTCTGCGGCAAATGGAATTGAATGTCCTCTCTAGCTTCCAGTGGCTCTTTTTATGTCTTTTGAAAGTGGGTGTGTGTGCAGCATCACTAGCCAGCCCCTCTTTCAACTTGTCATTGGCCCAATTCTCCCCTCTCCCATGATTGGGGAATGAACTGTGAGTCAGAGTGATGCTGTAGGTTTTATGGGTCAGAGGATCCTCCCCTGGTCAGTTTGCCCACAAATCTATATTTGATCAAAATACACATTCCTCAAATACATAGTGGTTTGTCATTGCATGTACATATTACCTATCACATGAGGTAGTCTCTGTCCCAAATCTGCTCTTCCTGAGGGCTTGCATTCAGAAACGGCAACATTTTCGATTTTAGTGGGTTATGCAACCTTGGTTCTTCATTAAAAATTATACACATATACACGGCCTGTCCATACATACTCCAGTAAATTCCCATGTCTCTAGCTTAAACACAGAGTCTGTAGTATCCATAAATAGCAGGGTTTTGCTCCAGAACATCACACACATTCCCAATGCGTCTTAAAACGTGCACAGAAAATTCACAAGAATTATGGTATCATTTAAATAATTTTGACAAGTCCGCACTGTGAGTTATACATCTTTCTTAGAATCATATTCTGGTCAAAAGGGGGTGTCTTTTCAGGTCACATGGTGTAGAAACCAGTTTATCCAGTTTCTGCCAAGCTCAGAGACCCTGTGTTACTCACCGGTGGGATGAGTGCGAGGAACCAGGAAGCATCCAAACCCAGAATTTTGCTTGAAGGAGCTTAAGTAGGGCCTCTACCTAAGCCTCCTCTCTGCGAGGGAAAATAGACCTTCAAAATGATATGACCACTTGCTGTAGTTAACCAGACAAGGGGACTGATCACCCAGAAGGGCGGAGAGAATTCGTACCGCCACGAACCAGGCTGAAAAGAAAAGAACAACAAGTAAGTAATACAAAAGGTAACGGTTGTCCCTTATAAGCCTTACTAACTGAGGAGTACCTGGGTTCTTGTTTTCCTCCCCCCGTAGGATAGATGAAGGAATTAACCCGGGAATCACCTAAGAGCAGGACAAGATTTAGTATCTAACTGGTTTAAATAATTACACAAACAAAAAGGTGGGTAGGATCTTACCAGTGGGAATTGACTTAGTACTTGAAATGTTAGAACACAACGACAGGGAGAAAATAAGAAAAAGGTAAGGTTAGTAGGGTTCTACTACCCGGGCGGCACGAGGGTCGCGCTAGATCCGGGATGGTGCACTGCTGCAGAGCGTCCTGAAAATGCACAAACCCAATGTTCCGTTTAACACCAAAAGTCTTCCCACTGATGGAAAAAGATTAAGGACGATGACAGTCGGGATGGTATTTCCAGGTGAATGGGTTTTAAGGAGGTAAATTCTGGCAGGATACAGAGCAACCAATCGGAATGATGACTCTTGAGACAGGTAGGTCAAAAACAGGCAAGGTCTGGTACACTGGCTGACAGGAACTATAACAGAACGTGGAGAAGAGGAGTCCAGGAGGAAAGCAGGATTTTCGGTACACGGGAAGGCAGATCAGAAGGTGAGGGAATTCCAAATAGAAGGTCCAGTAAACAATCCGAGTCGAAAACCGTAAGAACCACAAGCACATAGCAATCGAAGAAGGAACTTCTAATTACCGGTAGTAGCTGTAAACAGAAGCAGCGTCTTGGCCGTCTCCGGGAACTAAATAATGGAGAAAGGCGGGGCTAGCCAATGTGAGGCTCTTCCGGTGAACTACCGTACGGAAGCAGGTTTCCTGGGGGGTGTAGTCTCCGAGCCGCTAACTTCCACGGCAACTTCCATCGTGCATAAAACGACGCGGTTTGATGCCGAATCCTTTTGGGGAGCGCTATAAATTTCCTACTGCCTCTGGTAGTAGATTTGGAAACCCGAAGCGCCAGCGGCGTAAGTGACCGGGTTTTGCTGATAGCCGGGGATGAACGCCGACTCATAACAGTATCCTCCCCCAAAGGCGGCGGCAACCCCCTGCGGGCATGGAAGCGGCGCAGAAGAACAGGCGAGTGGATATTGCCCAAGGGCTCCCAAGACCTGTCCTCAGGCCCGTATCCCTTCCAGTCGACCAAATAAAAGGGTCGACCCCTACGGAGTTGAAAGTCCAAAATATCAGCCACTTCATATTCATCCTCGCCATCCACGCGAACAGCACAAGGCCGAGTTGGAAGACGCGTGGTAAGAAGGCATGGTTTGATGAGGCTGACGTGAAATACGGGATGTATCTTCCATGAAGGCGGCAAAGAAAGACGCATTGCCACTGGATTTAACACCTCCGTAATGGAGAAAGGACCCACAAACTTTGGTAGAAGCATACGTTTGCCCGGAATACGTAGATTACGTGTAGACAGCCAGACTTTTGAGCCTACTTTGTATTCTGGAGCGGTAAGCCGATGTCGATCAGCGTACTTTTTAGCCCTCTCCTGTGCAAGTAGAAGGTGGGATCGAACTTCCCTACGGACTGAATCCAGGTCCCGTACACAAGCCTGAGCAGCCGGGTTGTCAATGGGGAGCGCCGGGTCTAAAGGCAATGAACGTGGATGGAAACCATATAAGGCAAAAAACGGCGATACCCCTGAGGCACAATGTACCGAGTTATTGTAGGCGAACTCGGCAGGAGCAAGCGTTTTTAGCCAGGTAGACTGGAATTGGAGACATAAACATCGGAGGAATTGTTCCAGTGTGGCGTTTGTCCTCTCAGTCTGTCCATCGGTTTGTGGATGGTAGGCAGAACTGAAACGATCATCGATGTTTAGTGAAGAAGTCAAAGCCCTCCAAAAGCGGGACGTAAACTGAGGACCACGGTCCGATACAATGATAGAGGGAAGTCCAAAGAAACGAAAGACATGTTTGAGAAACAATGAAGCCAGGACAGGGGCCGAAGGCAAGCCAGCACAAGGGATGAACAAAGCCATCTTGGAGAAGTAATCAATAATAACCCAAACGGTATCATAACCGTCGAGAGGAGGTAGGTCCACGATGAAGTCCATGGAAACCATGTACCAAGGTTTATGCGGTACTGGAAGGGGATGCAAAAGACCTACAGGTTTGGATCTAGAAACCTTGCATTGGGCACACACTGAGCAAGACTTCGCATAGTCGATGACATCCCTAGACATCGAAGGCCACCAGGCCCAACGGCGTAATGACTCCAACGTCTTTTGCTGTCCTGGATGGGCTGCCATCAATGAATCGTGTGACCAAGTTAAAGCTCGAAGTCGTGCTTCACCAGGAGGAATGAAGAGACGACCCTGGATATAAGGCAGATCCTGAACAATGTCGAGATTCAACGATTCGCATTCCTCCTTGTTTGAGGTCACCCAAGATGATATAAGGGCACGGAGCGAAGGTTGAGGAGTGCAAGCACAAACCACCCTTTCAGGCAACAACAAGGGACGATCAGATTTAGAAATACAAGAACTGTGAGGTAATCTTGACAGAGCGTCGGCACATGCATTGAGGCGAGCCGGTCGATATGTGATGACAAAGTTGAACTGGGAGAAGAAAAGATGCCAACGAGCTTGTCGGGCTGTAAGGCATTTCATGGATTTGAATGCAAGGAGACTGCGGTGATCTGAATAAACAACAACCTGGTGACGGGCCCCCAACAGATGATGACGCCATTCCGCAAAGGCATCCCTGATAGCTAACAATTCACGCTCTGTGATGGGATAATTGCGTTCATACGGGGTCAATTTCCTGGAAAAATATGCCACAGGATGGATTTCTCCCGAATCAGGACACTCCTGCGACAGAACCGCCCCAATAGCTGAACCGGAGGCGTCCGCCTCTACAAAGAAAGGGAGGAGAGGGTCCGGGTGTTGCAGTACCGGGGCCGTCGAAAAGGCGGTCTTCAGGATTTCAAAGGCTTGTTGTGCCTCAGGATTCCAAGCAAATGGTTTTTTGGAGCTGGTGAGTGCCGTTAAAGGAGAAGAGATCGACGAAAATGAATGGATGAAACGTCGATAGAAGTTGGAAAACCCCAAGAAAGACTGAAGTGCCTTGACTGATGTAGGAACGGGCCATTCCAGAATCGCTTTGACTTTAGATTGACTCATACGAATGCCACGATTGGTCAAGTCATAGCCAAGGAACTCAACCTCCGGAGAATTAAATACACATTTCTCTGCCTTGACGTACAGGTGGTTCTCCCTTAACCTCTGTAACACAAGACGCACGTGTATAAGGTGTTCCTTCATGGAGGATGAGTAAATGAGAATATCATCTAGATAAACTACAACAAATTGATCCAGATAATCATGGAAAATGTCATTCATGAAAGCCTGAAAGGTGGCCGGGGCATTGCAGAGTCCAAATGGCATTACTAAGTATTCGAACAGACCGTAACGTGTCTTGAAGGCAGTTTTCCACTCGTCCCCGGCTCTAATCCGGACGAGATTATAGGCCCCCCTGAGGTCAAGTTTAGTAAATACCACTGATGAACCAAGTTGATCCAGAAGCACTGATATCAACGGAAGAGGATATTGATTTTTAACTGTAATAGCATTCAATGCCCTGTAATCTATACAAGGGCGCAGGTCCCCCTCCTTTTTAGGGACAAAAAACAACGGTGATGCAGCCGGGGACTTTGAGGTTCGAATAAAGCCTGTGGCCAGGGCTTTATCGATATATTCTTTCAATACCTTGTCTTCTGGTATAGTAAGTGAATAGACCCTTCCGGTTGGTATTTTGGTCCCTGGTATTAGGTCTATCGGGCAGTCGTAGGGCCTATGAGGCGGCAATCGATCTGCCCTACCCTTGTCGAACACGTCCCGAAAGGATTCGTATTCAAGGGGAATACCTGTACTAGGATCCCGAATAATGGCGCCTATGAGAGACACGGAAGCCACAAGAGCCTGGCAAGAAGAATCAGGGCAGACATATGTGTCCAGAAAGCAGTTCTCATTGCACTCCGGAGAAGGAAAACGAACACTCTTCTTTACCCAATCAATAGCAGGATTGTGGTGTTGTAACCACGGAATTCCCAATATGACTTGATATTGCGGAGCTTTGATTAGATCAAACGAGATTGATTCTACATGACCATCTTCGGTTTTCATGCTAACAAGAGTGGTGTTTTGTGTGACCAAACCGGATACCAAGGTTGTGCCGTCCACAGTATGGACCCTCTCAGGTTGAGCCTTTGGTAGAAATGAGACATGGTTCTTTGTAGCATAGTCGAAATCCATATAATTCCCTGTAGCTCCTGAGTCTATAATAGCCAAAGAGGAAAATGTGGCGTCATCGGCAGTGGTAAAGGACACAGGTAGACTAACAGGGGCGGATAAGGTACTCTGTGAGCCCAAAGAAGACACTCCCGGCGTAGGGACTCTATCTACCGCCGGGATTTGGCGTTTCCCGCCTTTTTAACGGGTCTTTTAGGACAATCTTTCAGATGGTGTTCCGAAGACCCACAATACATGCATAAGTTATGCGAACGTCTGTATTCCCGTTGTGCCTGAGTCAAGGGACCCCTCACGGCCCCTATCTGCATGGGTTCGGGATTCGAAACAGAAGGAGGAGCTAAATCTGCCGGAGTGGGTGTAGGGATGGCTGTTTTACGTTCTCCTCTTCTTTCAGACCTTCTAGCATCTATTTGTAAGACTAAGTCTAACAATTCACCAAAAGAGGTTGGGACAACCGGTACTGTGGCTAGGATATCTTTTAATTCTTCAGATAACCCCTGATAGAATACAGCTGATTTCTTTTCTTCGGGCCAGTCTGTCTCCGCAGCCAGCTGATTGAATCTGGTAAGAAAAGAAAAAAGAGAAGAATTGCCTTGTCGTAGACCCAGCAGCTCCAGATCCGAGGCTTGGGATTTATAACGATTGTCAAAGACCCTATTCATGGCCAATATGAGTTCGTCACAGTCATAAAGAACATAACTGTTGGACTCAAGCAAAGGGTTGGCCCATGCAGCCGCTGTACCTCCTAGATGTGAAAGAATAAAGGCTGCCTTGGTTGTGGAGTTTGGAAAGGCGGCGGGCCGACACAGAAAGTGCAATTTGCATTGGTTTATAAAGGTTCGATATTGTTTCGGATCTCCAGTAAACCTTTCCGGAGGGGCCAACGGGAATTGCGTGGCCATCAAAACCGGTGTCGCAGAAAACCCTGAGGCTGAAGCTGAAGGTAGACCAGAACCTGAGGCGGTTGCACCTTCCATGTCTACTCCGAGTGTCTGGGGATTTTGAATATTCCGTAAGCTGTCGATCCTTTGATGCATGGCGTCATGGGCCAATGTCATGTCTGATCGTAACTCAGACACTAAACGAAACAAAGCAGCCAAAGGATCCGCTTCTTCCATGGCTTCTGTTTTTGTTACTCACCGGTGGGATGAGTGCGAGGAACCAGGAAGCATCCAAACCCAGAATTTTGCTTGAAGGAGCTTAAGTAGGGCCTCTACCTAAGCCTCCTCTCTGCGAGGGAAAATAGACCTTCAAAATGATATGACCACTTGCTGTAGTTAACCAGACAAGGGGACTGATCACCCAGAAGGGCGGAGAGAATTCGTACCGCCACGAACCAGGCTGAAAAGAAAAGAACAACAAGTAAGTAATACAAAAGGTAACGGTTGTCCCTTATAAGCCTTACTAACTGAGGAGTACCTGGGTTCTTGTTTTCCTCCCCCCGTAGGATAGATGAAGGAATTAACCCGGGAATCACCTAAGAGCAGGACAAGATTTAGTATCTAACTGGTTTAAATAATTACACAAACAAAAAGGTGGGTAGGATCTTACCAGTGGGAATTGACTTAGTACTTGAAATGTTAGAACACAACGACAGGGAGAAAATAAGAAAAAGGTAAGGTTAGTAGGGTTCTACTACCCGGGCGGCACGAGGGTCGCGCTAGATCCGGGATGGTGCACTGCTGCAGAGCGTCCTGAAAATGCACAAACCCAATGTTCCGTTTAACACCAAAAGTCTTCCCACTGATGGAAAAAGATTAAGGACGATGACAGTCGGGATGGTATTTCCAGGTGAATGGGTTTTAAGGAGGTAAATTCTGGCAGGATACAGAGCAACCAATCGGAATGATGACTCTTGAGACAGGTAGGTCAAAAACAGGCAAGGTCTGGTACACTGGCTGACAGGAACTATAACAGAACGTGGAGAAGAGGAGTCCAGGAGGAAAGCAGGATTTTCGGTACACGGGAAGGCAGATCAGAAGGTGAGGGAATTCCAAATAGAAGGTCCAGTAAACAATCCGAGTCGAAAACCGTAAGAACCACAAGCACATAGCAATCGAAGAAGGAACTTCTAATTACCGGTAGTAGCTGTAAACAGAAGCAGCGTCTTGGCCGTCTCCGGGAACTAAATAATGGAGAAAGGCGGGGCTAGCCAATGTGAGGCTCTTCCGGTGAACTACCGTACGGAAGCAGGTTTCCTGGGGGGTGTAGTCTCCGAGCCGCTAACTTCCACGGCAACTTCCATCGTGCATAAAACGACGCGGTTTGATGCCGAATCCTTTTGGGGAGCGCTATAAATTTCCTACTGCCTCTGGTAGTAGATTTGGAAACCCGAAGCGCCAGCGGCGTAAGTGACCGGGTTTTGCTGATAGCCGGGGATGAACGCCGACTCATAACACCCTGCCCCTCCCAGCTTCTGCCAAGAGGAAGCTATTTTACGGCCACCCTAATAAACCATCTGCCTGGGCCCAGGACAGGCCTTTGTTCAACTCCCTGTAGCTGCTCCACCCATAATCTAATCAGAGAGGTGACAACTCCTTTTGGCAAGGGGAAGAGTGGCTGAGCAGGTTTTAACTCCTGTGGGGGTAGATGTCAGACAGAATTCAGTTTCATTAAGCCAGGTTTCAGATAAAATGTCATTTTTTTGTTCCCCAGTTTAAGTCAAGACAATTTTTACATATGCAGCTAGAATGCTGATTCTAAGTTCAAAACTATGACATTTCAACAGTGACAAACTATGTGACACTCAAAGTAGGTCACTCAGTTAATTTAAACATTTTCGATTTTTGGTAGTTTTAAATCCAGTGTCAGTTAGGCTACTGCAGACCTGCAGAGCTCAGCCAGTCTTGTTATGAACATTGTTTTGGGGCTCTTCAACTTACCAGATTTAGTATGCACACATACTTCATTCTGCCAGATGTCCGCTGGTGTTCAGTGAGATTTTTGGATGTGTTGCAATGTTTGAAAATAGGCATTTTGAGCTGGCATTCAGGGAAACAAAAGGTGATTTTAAAGTGCGGTTTTTCCTTTGGCACACATTTCACTCATGGCACCCCGGCCCATCCTGCTCGCACTGGTGGGTGGCAAGTTAGGGAACCATTTTAGTGTGCACAAACTGCGTGGTTCTCCTAGATTCTGGCGCACATGTGGGCTTTTTGGCCATCTTCGATTTTCTAAGCCCACAGCACCAAATGTTGCAGCATGATAGCTCAAACGTGGGTCAGGACACCCAACAAAGCGTTGGATAGAAATTCCTCTCTGCCAACCTCCTCCTTCTTCCACACTACTCCATTCTGCTCTGTGGTGCCTCTTCTCATTCCACTGGCAACTGAGCCCACCTTTAGTTCCTCCTTTTGAATTACTCCAACCTCCTCTACAAGCCCCTCCTTAGGGCACCGTCCTCCTTCTGATGTGGCACCATCTTCTCCTCAATTATAACTCTATTCAACTCCTGCTGTTTCACCCCCTTTATCTTTTCACCAATCTTCTAATGTTCTAATGCCTCGTCTCTATCTGTACTGCTAATTGTCTTAAACTCCTACACCACCCTGGCGTGCTAATGCCAACCTCCTCTTTAGCATCTTCATGTACTCCACATCCCTCCTAGTGTCCTGCAATCTCTTCTTTTACCTTCTTCCTGACTACACCTCCATCCTTATCACTTTCACCAATCTCTTTTTTCAATAATCCTCCAGCTCTTTCCAACAACTCCCCTCTTACCACCAACAACAATTCTTCAAACATTAGCAACTTTAAATTCCTTACAGATACAGTCTGCTGCACTGGCCCCAGAGAAATAGTGTCCCACTCACTAAACTTCCCAAAGGGATATAATGTCCTGCTCACTAACCTGGGGGCAGGAATATTGTTCCATGATCAATAAAACCACTCCCAGGGATATAGTGTCAGGCTCACTAAACTTGTTCTACACCTTTATGCTATTATCAACTCCACTCCATACTCTGCTCTCACAGTCCCCTTCATATGATTCATCTCCAGCTCTCCATTCTCTCCATTTGCCCTCCTCGCCAGCTCTCTACCAACTGACAGGATTGGGAGCTGCCTCTGTACTGTCTTAGCACATCCCCTGAGGTGACTTCCAAAGTAACAGTCTGCAGGTGTGATTGAACAGGAGTGGTCCATTCATTGATAGTTTGTTCTTGCTTTCTTTGCCCCCTTGGGGTTGGGTCTCACTGCAATCAAGTATATAAGTGGCATGACCATCATTTATTCCACTACAGGGCCTGACTTCTCCCTGTCTGCTAGCTGCCTGTCACCGACCACCTGCTGCAAAAACAGTGAGTCTTGGCTTTCAACTTTACTTGGTGTGTTCCTGGCCATGTATCGTCCTCCATGGAGCTTGGTGGAACAATAGCTGTGTTGGTTTTCGGTTTCCCAGTGGTTTGGTCTTTTTTTGCTTTCAGGGACTGAGACTGGATTTTACAAACTCATTGAGAAGGAAAGAGACTGACATTTTGCCACACCCCATTATGTGAAGGGGGTAGGTTTCCCTTTACTAGCTTCTATAGGTTTTGGAAACCTCTGTTTGTTGATCTACTCTGCCCTCAAACCCTCATACTCCCTGTGACTGTGATATCCTGCTCTGGTTCAGGTTTACATTTTGTAACTAAGAGGGATTATGAGAGTTGTTGTTCTTCCCCTTGTTGGGATGGAAAGGAGCCTATCCCACCCCCATAGGTGCTTCCAGGTAAGGCGAACACCATACAAGGTGATGTAACGTACAAGGGGGGACCAATCTGCACTACCAGGCAGTCACTATAGCGCTTATAGGTATATGCGCAGCAGTAGAAAAAACACAGACCATGACTCCATTTTGTATTAGGCCCAGAAGGTATAAGCTGCAGGCTCACTCTGCTCACGTTCCTAGTTCACAAGGCCTAATTTCTGTACAACATGTTGTCTCTGCAAGAGCCCTGTTCTGAAGGACGTCCACTTCCCCCTTGTTCCTCTAGTGTTGCAAATATTTAGTATCTTCTAAAGGAATGCTCCATGCAAGAGCATGAGACAGCACCAGGCTCCATGCTGTGCCCATCCATCTCCACTAAACTGCCATTATGTCTATAAACCCCACCAAGCCTGGCCGTAGTCAGCCCCACACCTCTGACTCAACCCCCACACCTTAACATTCCCTGATAAGCAGACAACCCCTAGGCCCCAGCACAAATTAAGGGTCCACAGAGGATCTAAGCATGCGCGACTATATTTCTTCCCAGCATGAAAACATGCCCCTTGTAACACAAGGTACAGGGAGGGATAAATTAAAGATCAAAACCCTGGATGGAGACCTTGAGTGTGGGAACTGTGGTATCAATGAAGCCCTGAATATGTGAGTTAGCGTGACTGTATGTTATCCTTCTTTCCCACTGGCACCATTTCCTGTGCCACCCAGGTGCCTGCCACAATGAGTTAATGTTCAGGCTTAGCAAGTATAGTTAAGATAGGAACAATGTATTCATTTGTGGCCCGACCTTCACCACGAGGATGAGCCCATCTGACCCATTTGGATCCAGACTGATGTCAACGAACTAACCAATGACTGACTAGCATACCTTATGGAGTAGGCCCATGTGTAGGGTACCTCCAATCAGTTGCACCCATTTGTACTCTATATTGTGATGCATGTGGTGTTTTTAATCCCCTGTGTGAAACTGTACGAATCAGAGCGCTCTCAAGCAGCAGAGTCCTTTTTGTATTCTGCACAATTAAACCTTGTTATCCTTGAAATGCTATCTTCTAGCCTATTTACCTAGTGGGTTGTCTTTATTCTGGAGTGTGCGTTAAGAGGGACTTGCATTCACCCTTTTGCCTAAGGGAACACCTTAAGCAAACCCCTGTAGGTTTTAGGATCACTATGCTAGGCACCCTAAAATCCCAGCAGGGTACTTCATCACAGGCATCAGCAAGTCCTAAAGACTGATCTTTTGGCAGTTGCTTCTACTGAGTTTTTTCTACACAAACGCTAGTGACTGTGGAGTTCATGATGTGGCAAAATCAGACTTATTAAGTTGTATTTGTAAAATCTTTTTATCACATTTGTGCCACTTAGCTCTCTGAAGTGGCTGTGAGATTACTTGCAGCACTCTACAAACTGACTTAAAATAAAGAGAAGTCCCATCTAGTCCTCAATAGCAGTAAGACAGTCCATAAGACAGGTGACATCTACTATTGATGACTCCTGAGTCATTGCCATGGCTTCACAAGGTATCCGCTGTCACCTCTTTGCCAGCTGGCAGAGGAATTCCTTAGATGATCTGTGACACAAAGTGCACTGTTGTGTCTATGTTCACATGTGTACATTATTATCTTAGCTGTGTCTGAATCTGTTTAACAAACCTATGGACACACAAATGACATCTATAACTAGATGAGGTAGGTTTAGGCTCTAGGAATGGAACCTGCCTGTGCTAAGCTCCATTTGTATTGTGATTGTGAGTTTTAGCAAGATCACTGGAGTGGTTTTGGGGTTTAGCCTGAGCCCCAGTTTGGTAGATAGGAAAAAAGTCTTTTTACTCTCGGCTATCTTGTTTGGAATATCCAAAATAATTATTTGTAACACTCTGGTTAGTACGAAATAATCTGTTTTTTATTGGTGTTTTCTTGAGTGGTTCATTCAATAGATACATTTGTGGGTGTTTTAGAAACACTGTTTAGGACTTGGTTTGCAAGTTCGGTCAGCCGACACATGTTTCGACCCATAGGGTCTTTCTCAAGGCTGAGCAATATTCAAGAGTGCCAGGTGATATGTGGTTTGTGACAATTTTGTGACATGTTACAGTACATTCAATTGTGGTGTTTGAGTGATGTGAAATATTGGTGACAGGTTAAAAAACATGACATCAAAACACATTGATGTGTTGTAATTAGAGAATTTGTTTTCAATTTAGAGGAAATAAGGGTGGAGGAGGAAGAAAGGAAAAAGGTCAGCAAACAGTTGTGTTCAAGTATTTTGGGCATTAACGGATGAGGTAGAATGCCTCTTACCATGTATTATTCGCTGTGTGCCCTCAGTGGGGTTCTGTTGGAATTAAGACTGTCCTTACGGCAGTCTTGGCTCCTGTTGGGCCCTGGAGGGAGAAGTAATCGGAGAAATTGTGAGTGGGTTGCCTAACCCTACAATGGGGCATGGCTGGGTTTTAACACGGCTGAGAAACACACACGAGCTCTGCAAAATGCCCGTGGTGTGATTTCAATGCTGCATAAGCAACAGCAGACACTGAAACGGTTGGAAACACACAAGAGCTCTTCAAGAAAAGCCCTTGATGTATTTTCCAAACCGCCAAAGGGAAATGGCCCCAGCCAGCAGCACTTAGCCTAGGGCTTCCATCATCCACGCTACAATCCCGACAAGGGAGACTCACATGGGGCACTCATACCATGACCAGAATGATGGACTGACCAGACCAGATTGACCAGACCTTGATTTAACTTTGCATGGCTGTTTTGAAACAGCACCGAAAAGAGACTGGCTTTTGTCACCTTGTGATGTGACACCATCCTACTTTTGCTACACTTTGCAGCAGCACTTTTGGGGAATGCCGACTGACCAATTTGAGGCCTCAGGGTGTGGCTTTGTCTAATGGCTGTGCTCTGAGAATGTACCCAGAAAACCTGCTTGCTACCGAATTTCGTGGCATGACAACTATTGCCATGAAAAGTGAAGATCGTGACGGACTGTACAGAGAGAATACACCTTGCAGCATTCTGTGCAAGGAGATAGAGAGAAAGAGCAGTGAAAGATTGTTCAGCAAAGAAAGGAGAAATTCATTTGTGAGCTATTTTGTAACCTGCAGCAAGAATAGAATCCATTTGGAATGCCTTACCTTGTGAACCAGAACCAGACACATGTTTGGGCCTGAGGAGAAAGAGAGAAATGCAGAAATGTGCAGGAAGACGCACTGTGAAATCATTTGAATTCCTGTCTACGTTTGAACAGCAGGGAAGCTTTGTCTCTTGAGTGAAAGAGATAGAGCATTGATCCATGGTGCTTTGAAATTTGCACTTGCGTTCAACGTTGGCTGGTCCCTTATTTGAAGAGCAGGGACTAGCATGGCGTGTCATGAGCTGGAACAACTGGCAACAGTATGACCTGGCAAGGAAGGAGAGAATTTGAAGCTGGAGTTTGGCCTATGGAGAAGGGCCACTGTGCATGGAATTGCCACTTGAGAATTGCCATCTGCATGGTTTTGCAAACACTCTGAATGGCTGCCACGTGAATGCATTGTGCATCAGTGCTTCGTTTCGCCTTTGTTCCCAATTTGAATATGAAATGGGAATGGAGGCCTAGGGGAAAGGGAACGTATGAGCTGTATCAATCTGCATCAAATTGAATGTTCTGACACGCGGTTTTCCCGGTGCTACCATTGCAAAGTGAAGGATCAGTGTGATCACCACATGGGGACAAATGGGCGCATATGGTACCGACACACTTGATGCTTGCTCCTGTCTTTTTGGAGCTCTGTGCAAAATCTGCTACACGTTTGTTGCTGTGGAGAACTTTGCAATAAACATTGAAAACATTTGCTGAACACATATATATGCTCATTGTGACACATTTGTGACCGATTTGTGAACACTTGCTTCGTTGACATGCTTTGTTGACATTACTTGGCTGAACTAAAGCATTAGAACTGAATTTGTACTGACTTGGAATTGTGCACAGATATGAGGACACACATACCTCATGAGTGAGAACCTGGAAATAACTTGGACTGGAATATAAATGAATTGGCCTATATGACCAATACACTGCCATGTAAACACTGAAAATGCGGACATCTGAAATGAGCTTTGACACCTGTGAAAGTGATACTGCATTTTGTGCTTGACACATTGCTAAAAAGAAAACACTTGAATCCACTGTACACATGCATTGATTTTATACATTGCATTTTTCGTTTTCTGCTTGTAGACACACTTTCACACTGTTGGCTTTTGACACTTTCACACTTTTGACTTTTGACTCTTGACTTTTTGCTATGCTATTCTGAATTCTGACATATTTGCAGCTATGCATTTGAATTTTTAGATTGCCAGTGATAGAGTGAAATGCTTGCATGTTCAATGTTTTTTTTTTACATCCTGAATAGAATGTTTTTCCCCTTTGCAATTTTGCTTGGGTTTTAGCATGCCACATTGCTATGTCATGTTTGACATATAGTTACAATGATTACGTAATGATAAAAGGAGTCATAGTAGAACCTGATAGAATGGAGAGGCCTGATTTGTTATCATTAGAGAATCATTACTCTTTGTTACGGAACCATTACCCATTATTACCCCTTTAGGAATCATTGCATCCTGTTTAGTTATCCATCATCTGATTAGTACTGATTAGGAGTACATGAAATAGTAACATTACACTATCCACAATTATTCTGCCACATATAGGTAGCTTTTGCATTTGCTTTTAGAATGACACACTGTCATATTTGAAGAACATGTAGAGCCATTTAGAGACACGGTATATTTGTAGTTACACATGTAGAGATGTTGTTATGTATTGTGTATGCATGTAGAGAGACACGCACTTAGAATATGCAATGAGTTTGCATTATGTAGCACTTGGGTTTGCGAGAAAAAGAGTAAACGCTAGAAAGAATAAGGCATATGGCATTATAAAGCCATTTCTGGAAGGAGACGCAGAAGCGCCATTTGGTTCTGTGCGAAATGTTATGGTACACTGTGAAGGAAAGTAATGTAAACATTTTCTTGGCAGGCACAGATGAACCTTTGTCCGAGTAGAGAGGGCCTGGCTTATCAGCATGGCTTGTGTGCCGCGCAGAGAGAAAAGGTGGGAAGCAGCGCCATGAGCAGCAGGCAGAGTTTTGCATGGAGAGGGAGAGATGGTTTGCTCTCTGAGAGAGAGGGACAGTGAATGGAGGAATATATGGGAAGATGGTAGGATTGCAGGCAGGCAGACAGAAGGCCATGCTAGTAGATATGACGAAATGTCACATTGACAAAGAACACAACCACAACACAGAGTGAAAGTACATGCAAACACAGACTTTCAGGCATTGCTCATATTTAGAAATGCTGACAGAGAAAGAGACATTCTTAGCTTCGAGAACGAATGTAACCATAGGAATTTGTATACGTCATTTTCACTGTATAACCAGGGGAGAGGGGAGTTGCTGGCTCTAGTTGTTGTAGATGGAGATGTTGATGGAGTTCGAGTTCGATGAGATCGAGAGCTTGGCAAAGGCTTGAGGCAGTTCGAGTGACCTGACTGGCTGGTTGCAGAGTTATCGGGAGAAGAGAGACTTGTCAAAGAGAGCTGGAGAGGGGAGAGAGGCACATGCAAATTGGAAGTATGGTTTATGGCCTAAACTGAACTGATTGATTAGAACAGACACTCACAAAGAGCTTTGGGTTTGGTAAAGGGGAAATCAGACAGGGATTGTTTTAGAGAGAGAGAGAGAGAGAGAGAGTGAAGTATGGTGTGGAATGGAGAGGAATGCTGAATGCTGGCACTTGCCATATGTATATTGCATTAGACATTATAGATCCAGTTAATCACAGGCTTGCATTAGAAGCCTGTAAGGCTTATAGTTATCCACTGCATGGTAGATTTGCACCAAAAGTATAAAAGGCGGAAATTTGATGTTTGCATAGTTTTAGTAGTGTCTAGATCATGCATTGTTATGTATGAATAAATGTATTCTATTGTTATAATTGAATCAACTCATGTGTTTTCTTTGTGTCTTATGTTATTGTGTCTATAGGAGTATGTTAGAAGTAGTCTAGGAGTAACACCGTGCACATAGGCCCTGAGATACGAGAGCAGGGGGGGTATATTGATCCACCACCCCTGGGAGATTGGCTAGGGTTGTCTAGGATTGGCTAGAGTTGTCTAAGACTGGTACAGGATGCCCATGGGGTCTGGCATGGATTCACATGCTCATGAATAAAGAATACATAGCAGTACACACATGCACAACCACGGGAGGTGGCAAAGGCTCAACATTAAGCATTACATCAAACCCAACATTAAGCACCTTACCTCCTCACCAGGCTCACCTCAGGCGAACAGGTTGCGCAGCACTGCTTAGCCGACCCTGGACTCCTCCCTGGAATCCCGATCGACGCAGTAGAATTTCGTGAAGGTGTGCGTCGACCTCCACGTAGCAGCCCTGCATATGTCCAGCAGGGGCACACCAGAAAGGAACGCTGTGGTGGCTGCGATCGCTCTGGTGGAATGGGCTCTCGGACGGCCAGGCAGCGGTCGGTTTGCCAACCGATGACAGTACATGATACAGCCGGAGAGCCATCTGGAAATGGAAGCCTTCGAGAGAGCCTTCCCCTGATTGACAGGTCCAAAATTCACAAAGAGTTGTGACGTCTTCCGAAAACACTTCGTGCGGTCCACGTAGAACTTCAGCGCTCTAGCCCCATCCAGCGAGTGCAAAGTCCTCTCAGCCGGCGACGAAGGCGACGGGAAGAACAGAGGCAACACCAAGGGTTCGTTGAGATGGAAGTCCGACGGTACCTTGGGCATGAAGGAGGGGTGCGTCCTGAGCACTACCCTCGTGTTGTGAAAAGTCAAGTACGGGGCCTTGCAGGAAAGGGCCTGGATCTCTCCCACCCATCGTGCGGAGGTGATGGCCACAAGAAACGCTGTTTTCCACGACAGAAACTTCAACGGGGCCAAGTGCAGAGGCTCGAACGGAGGTCCCATGAGCTTGGTCAGCACCACGTTGAGCTCCCACGCCGGG
The DNA here is from genome assembly GCF_040938575.1 of Ambystoma mexicanum. Taxonomy (NCBI): domain Eukaryota; kingdom Metazoa; phylum Chordata; class Amphibia; order Caudata; family Ambystomatidae; genus Ambystoma; species Ambystoma mexicanum. Next base: position 976,726,531 of record NC_090929.1, on the reverse strand, counting down.
GCCGGAGCCTTCACCGGCGAGAACGATCTGAACAGTCCCTTCATGAACTCTTTCACCAGACGATGAGACCACAAGGACGTCCGGCCCGTGGTTCTGGTGTATCGGGAGATCGCAGCAAGATGAATCTTGATGGACGCGTGTGCCACTCCAGCTTTGGCCAGCGTCAGCAGGTACGGCAGTACCTGGGGAGCCGTAATCCGTAGAGGGTTAATCTTCTGTGCGTGGCACCAGACAGAGAACCTCTTCCATTTGTGTCCGTAGCATTTAAGAGTCGAGGACGCCCTGGCCTTTACAAGAACCTCTCTGCAGTCGGCCGGTATGTCGTATCCTCCAAACTCTAGCGCTGCAGGAGCCAGGCCTGCAAGTTCAGCGATTTCGGGTCGTGGTGGAGGATGGCGCCTCCTTCCCTGGAGAGTAGATCCGCGTCCACCGGCAGCTTGATTGGCGGGGACGCTGATAAGTCCAGAAGGTCCGGGAACCATATCTGCCTCGGCCACGCAGGTGCGACGAGAATCATCCTGCACCGTGACCTCTTGAGCTGGTTGACGAGCCGGATTAGCAGTGGCAAAGGAGGGAACGCGTAGAGGAACAGGCCCTCCCAGGGGAACGAGAAAGCATCGCCCATGCTCCTCGCCTGGGGAAACCTGCTGGCGAACCTCCGGCACTTGGAGCTAGACCATGGTGGGAATTGTTTTGTAATCTCACAGTGGTGGGCCAGGCTTAGTTTGCGGTGGCTGGCCTATCCACTGGGCGGTGTGGCTGCAGTTGTCTATTCCATCTGGCTGTTGCTGGGTCGGGCTAGTTGGGTGGTGTGGAGGGAGTGGGGTCACCTCTTTGCTCAGCGTCAGTGTGTTCCTTTATTACAGCTCGAATTGTCGGGACGTGTAATTCTTTTGAAAAGCTGACCTTTTGCTTTCAGTATGCACGTTACTAGAGCCCACACCTCCAAAATGACATATATCTTCCTAGTGGAATCACCGTCCCTAAGGACCCGCTCTACACTTCCTGGTTTGGGGCACCAAAAGGGCCCCATCAAGATAACCCTATATCTTGATTGCAGGATTTAGCCCATACTGAGCATGGAATGACACTTTCATCACCAATAACCAGTCGGAATCGGCTGACTGAGGCATTGACGCTAAGTGATGATGTTGTCTATGGCTTGCCCTTGGGCACCCACACGACTAGTATGGAAAAGGAAAGTAGTCAACCAGGAAGCACCATTGGATTAATGTCCTCCCTGCCCCTGGTTATACAATGGAGAAGCCTACTGTAGAATTATCTTCACAACTACCATTACGGTCGGAGGGACTTGCTGATGGTGAGCAAAGTGTAAAAAAAAAGTGAGCAAATCACTCCTGTACAGTGGCATTGAGTTAAGACAAACATCTGATATGAGCGCAACCAGTGTAAGGACTTTTGTCTATGGGTGATATCTCTGGACAAGTGTGCTTGGCAGCCTCATACTGACAAGATAAACCATTTGTGTCAAATTGACCAAATGCATAACAAGGTAGACCAGGCTTGTCAAACAGTCCAGAAGGATACCAATAACCTGGAGTTTGAAGCTTGGCATGACTCGCAGGTTTTTTCACCAACTCTGCCTAGGGCAGTTGAAGAGCGAGTGCAGGTTTTGACATCTACACTGTCTGCTGCAGCCGCAGAGCCAAAAGACCCTTGTCCTGCTCTGACTGATGTACCAACTTTAAAACTGAAAGTGTTATTCCTAAAAGTGCATGTGTTAGTAAAACCCATATGCTGGAAATTGAGGATAAGACCCTAAATTGCCTGGTTATGTATCAAAGATACTTTATTCCTCAGGGCTTCCTGGGGCTCATTCACTGCCAGCTTCTCTGCATCTGGGAAAGATGTAGAGAAGCCAGCAGTGAATGAGCCCCAGGAAGCCCTGAGGAATAAAGTTCTAGCTTGGCTACGACAAAGGACTGGACCTGGCGTTATTAGAACCACTTACTTGAAAGTTCTTCAGAGGATTAACTCAGATAGCTGGTGTTCTCTGAAAAACAGGGACTGCATATTTGAGGGATGTGGGGGTAGTAACCTACCACTCTTTCTGAGCATTTGCAAAAATCTTTTCACGGGTTCCTCTAATTTGAACTTTGAAAGTTGATACTGAGCAGAATTTCAGCATAGTATGGAATGCATCACCTAGAAAATGTTCCTTTCGCTCTGTATTATGTTTATACTTTGATCTATGCTTGTCTGTTTAACTCTTCTAAGTGATCAGCGTTTCTTCTGCCGCTTTGCCCGCACCGCTGTGGTTTAATGTTTTCAATCTTGTGTGTATTCTTTATGACTTTACTCCTGTGCCCCTTCTACCTTTTGTTAGCTAGTTTTACCTCTCTACTGGATTTCAACTGATATTGGAATACAAACATAAATAGAAAACAAATAATTTAAACATGAGGTGTGAGTGGATGTGTGAATCAATGTATTACTTTATCAGAGGGAGTATTGTGAGATTGTGAATGTATGTCTGGTCTATCCACAGCCAGCGGTAGAGTATGACCGGTTACATGGTAGTGACAGATCATATAGCCATCTGGTCGTCTCCCTCTGTGCAGGACAACTTTGTCTGTCCTTCCTAGTAGGTGTTAGATGGGAGCATCACTCAAGCACAATATCAGGGGCATTCCTGGTCTGCGTGTTTATGCAGTCCTTGCTTAGTTCAACATGTTCTTATACGGAAAGCTTGACTCTTGTTCCACAGGTGCTTTATGAGCATATCTGACAGCTGAATTTCAGTTTTCGTTTTATATGACACTAATTGCATGATCGATCTCCATATGTGCTGGGTCCTTTTGCCAGAATGGTTCGCTCCGGAATTGGTGGGTGTGCTATGGTGTTTGACATCACTGTGTCCTGCTCATGTGGCATAGCTACCTGCTATGTTACTCAATCAATCAATTCATCTTTATTTCGGCCAAAAGGCCGAAAAACCAGTACATAAATACAAAAGGACAAACATAAGCTTTATTAAAGCATTCAAGTTGGAATATCACATCTGCCTTTCACACATTTTAAATAACATAAAAAAACATTGCTTGTAATCATAAGCATCTCTACAAATAGTATGAATATTATGTCTGAATCTTAGCACCTTTATCATTTTCCAGAAGCCACATGTATGTAACACATTGACAAATGAAAAATGACTATAATTTAGCTTTTGTTTAAACATGTCCCTCATTCGCCATGCATGGTAAATACAATGGCACGCCGCACATATCACATCTGGGTAAGCATTACATGTGCACGATACCTAATCCCCCGCACTATCGTGAGTGGGGGTTTAGATTATATTAAAGACAAGGAGGTGAGTATTATGCCAACAATCTTTACTACTCACATAAAAATAGCAGCAAGAAAAAAATGTTTTGTTAACATTAACTTTTTTCATTATAACACGAAAAACACAAAGTTCAAAGAACACATTTGAAACTCCCAATCCAAGATGGGGCTAGCCCATAGCCCAACATCCAATCACGATGAACCCACACCCATATATGTCTTTTCCTCTAACGGCAACTCCTCTTCTGAAGCTGCAATGACGCTTGAACAGCAAAACATAACACCACCAGGAACCAAAGAAACAGTCCAGTAAACATCCAGGCGTGGTCTCCAAAGAACCGCAGCCGAAGAAGGCACCCAAGGTAATGAACCCGAAGCTGAAAAAAGGAGATAGATGTTAAAAACCTGGGTGGGAGAGCGGGATAATACTCGCCTCCTTGTCTTTAATAGAATCTAAACCCCCACTCACGATAGTGCGGGGGATTAGGTATTCTATGGCACGACAAGGAGGCTCATATTATGCAAGTTTAAAGCCCTTGCACCACATTAAAAACTACATGATCAATCCGTTTATGATAAAAAGTTTTAAAAGTAGATTCCCTGGACCAGTCAGCCGCTTTGAGAATTTGCTCCAACCCTCCCCCAAGGAAAGCGGCCTTAAAGGCCATGGCGCCTCTAACTGAATGAGCCCCAAAACAGGAAATGTCAATACCAGATTCCTGCATTATCCACCTAACCCACCTAGCTAGGGAAGCAGAGGACACTGCCTTGTAAGGCTTACGATATGAAATAAGCAGCTGAGAGGTAGCAGGGAAACGCAAATCCACAGTTTTATCTTCAAAACATTTTAAACAATGAACTACACATAATTTGACATTTTCAGGAAATGCTGGATATGAAACAGAAGAAATCATATTTTTAGTTCTCCTAGTAATAAAAAAGGTTACTCCCTGTGGCGAGAAAATTGTCCACATCCAGTGCTCTAATATCCGACACCCTCTTAATAGAGACCAGGCATAAGAGCATTGTTAACTTTGAAAAAAGCTGTTGTAGGGATAAATCTTGATTATGAGGCCATGATATAAACAAATCCAGAATCTTACTAACATCCCACAAAACTGAATACCTAGGTTTAGGGGGAACTTTAACCCTAATGGACTTAAGAGCCTTCCTGACCAGGAAATGTTTACCCACAGGTTCTCCCTTAACCAGAACATGACCAGCGGAAATCGTTGATCTAAACCCATTAATTGTCCGATAGGCCTTACCCTCCTTAAACAATTCTACCAGAAAGTTTACTACTTCTACTGGAGGAGCAAAAACGAGATTGAGGTGCCTAACCAAACACCTGCTAACCCAGCGACCCCATGCTGATGAATAACCTGCCTTGGTGGAGGCTGCCCAGCAATCCCTGATGACCCCAATAGAGTCCTGCGAAAGACCTCTGAAGCACCAGGACGTGCTGAAATCTTCCAAACCATAAGGGAAAGATGTCCCTGCAGGACCAGGTTGTGAGGGAGACCCGCCGGGTCCGTCAGGAGGAGGGGATGAGATGTCAAGAGGCGAGGGAAATCCACTGCCAGCTCTAGGAGAGTGGGAAACCAAACCTGAGAAGGCCAGAACGGGGTCACCATTACCAGGGAAGCTCGCTGTCTGCGTATGTGCACCAGAGCCCTGGCTATCATGGCGAAAGGAGGGAAGGCATAGGAAAGATGGCCCAACCAATTTTGAAGAAATGCATCGGTGGCCAGGACTCGAGGGTCTGGTCTCCAACTGTAAAAACTGGGAACCTGACAGTTGAGACGGGATGCAAAGAGGTCCATGTGAATGGGGCCCCAAAGAGATTGAATCAATGCAAACACCTGTCTGTCCAGCATCCAGTCGCTGCTGTTCTGAAGGTAACGGGAATTCCAATCCGCCACAGCATTGCTCGACCCCGGAAGGTACTCTGCCTGGAGTAGAATGTTTCTGTCTAGGCAATAGTGCCAGAACTCCCTTGCAAGATCCGCTAGAGCCTTCGAGCGGGTCCCCCCCAGATGGTTGATATATCGAACCGCTGACACATTGTCCATCCGAAGGAGGACACAGCAATTCCCCTGATACTTTAGAAGGCTCTTGACTGCAAAGGAACCCGCCAGTAATTCCAGGCAATTTATATGAAGTAGAGATTCCTGATTGGACCATTTCCCCCGTGGAAATGTGACCTACTCTGGCCCCCCAGCCGGATCTGCTGGCGTCTGTCTCGAGAACCACATCCGGAGAAGGCCCAAAAATCGCCCTGCCATTCCAGGCGTTCACATGATTGAGCCACCACATTAGTTCCAATCTTGTTTCCCGATCCAGTTTTACCCTCTGAGCATAAGACAGGCTTTTGCGCAGGTGTTTTCCCTTGAGGCGCTGAAGCGCCCTGTAATGCAGAGGGGCTGGGAAAATCACCTGAATAGATGATGATAACATCCCTACCACCCTTGCTAACTGACGAAGGGAAACCACCCCCAGCCTGAGAATGAGGAGGATTTCTTTCCGAATCTTCAAAAGCCTGGAGTCCGGGAGAAGAAGGATGCACTCTTTGGAATCAATATCGAAGCCCAGAAATTGGATGCATTGAGTAGGAGAAACAATGGACTTCTTTGCATTTAGAACAAACCTAGATCTTGCAACAGGGAGATTGTGAGATCTAACTTGTCCTGAAGGGCTTGGAGATCCTGAGCTAAGAGGAGAATATCATCCAGATAAATGATGCTCCTGACCCCCTTCGACCTGAGAAAAGTCATCACCAGCTTCATTAGTTTGGTGAAACACCACGGGGCTGATGAAAGGCCGAACGGGAGAGAGGCGAATTGCCAAAGGCGACCACCCCAGTGAAACTGAAGGAACTCCTGATGAGGGGGAAACACAGGGACTACCAGATACGCGTCCTTGAGATCCAGTTTTACCATCCAATCCCCAGGAAGCAGAGTATCTCTCAGAAGGTGAATACCCTCCATTTTGAAATGATGGTAAACCACAAAGGCGTTGAGAGCCTTCAGGTTTATCACCGGACGAAAACCCTTGTCGGGCTTTGGGACCAGAAAAATCGTACTGATGAACTGGGAAGCTCTGAATGTGGCCGGGACCACCGCACCCTTGAAAATCAGATCCTGAATCTCCGCATCCACCAGTTTTTGCTTTTTCTGATTGAACACCAGAGGTGGAGGGGGAAAGAGCTGACACGGAGGGGAGTAGAACTCTATCTGAAACCCCCGCACTGTCTGCAAGACCCAAGGATCTGCTGTAAGATTTTTCCAATGCTGAAAAAATCGCCCCAACCTGCCCCCCAAACCTCTGTGGGAAGAAACTCTTACGAGACGATTCAATACCTGGAGCGGATCTCGCTCTACCGGAACCTCTGCCGTTCCGACCTCTCCATTGATTTCCTCTTTGGGGGTAGAAGGTCTGCGCACCTCTAGCAGAGGAGGAATGATGGGCCCCTCTGGAGGCATATTGCTGAGGTCTGACAGAGCCCCTGAAGGAGGAACGGCGAGAGGAGCGGGCTCTTCCTCTTCCGGCCCTGTCAAAAATTCGGGGTGCAAAAACCTTTCTAATATTCGTCTGGGCCTTGTCCAAGGCTGTGAAAGTATGGACGTAAGCTGACAAGTCCTTTATAAACTTGTCTCCAAAGAGGTTCCCTTGGGCTTTGGGACCGGCCTCCCCCTCCGCCATATCCTGAAGTTTGGGGTCAATGCGCCTTAGTAGTAGCCTCTCCTTAGAAATACATGAGTTAGCATTGCCGAGCAGGCAAATTGAACGCTGAACCCAGCCTCTGAGTGCTTCAATGTCAATTTGTGACTCATGAACTGCTGCTTCCTCTGCCAGTTCGAATATTTGGTTCAAGGGCCCTAATACATCCAGAAGTTTATCCTGACAGGTCTTAAGAGCCCCATCCACCCCTTTTTAGGATCCTTACCCCTTTGGGAAAGAAAGGCCAACATGGACTGATCAATAATGGGGGTTATCGCCACCTTATCCGGGATGACGGGACGGGGACATTCTGAGCGCAGCTTACTCCTATCCTAATTGGGGAGAGCCCTCCTAACCAAATGATGAAGGAAAGAGGATACTGCCTCTGATGGACGCCACTCCGCCGAGCGTGGATGTTGAATTAGAGAGGGGTCAAAGAACGGAACACCACTGCCATCTAACAACTGTTCCCTAACAGGTTGTGACACATCTGGAGCGGCTACTTTTCTTTTTCTCCTCTTAGGAGGGGAATCAGAATCCTCTGAGGACTCAGGTGATGACAACGGGGAAGAAACCACTCTAATAGGGGCAGAAGTCTGGGACACCCCCTCCCCAAACTTACATTTGAGGGTCCTTACCGGGGAACCCGGGGAAGAAGAACTTAAAACCGGGCTGGATTGCCCTTGCAAATGCTTGGTTTTTGAAGTGCACTTCCTGGGGGCTATCGAAGGTCCCTGTACAGGGCCCGGATGGAAATCCGAAATTTTATTTATTAGCCTGTCAAAGGCTGAGGCAAGGGTAGAATTTAAATTCCCCAGAGCCAAATCCATAGAATCCCTTATTTCTCTAGAGACCGAAGGAGGAGGAGCTACTAAAGGGTCCCCAAACCCCCTCATAACCTCTTCTTCACTGGGCTTGTCTGTTTTCTTCGAAGCAACCCTGACCTGGGCACACGCATCCCCATAAGGCACCCCATTCAGATCCCTTTGTAGACTGCATTATTGAAAAAGGGAAAAAAGTAAGAACATATATATATGGAAACCAACTCAATCACAACCCCAGTGCACTGTGACTAAAAGAAGGACCTAGCAGGTCTGACAGAAAAATTCCACTTAATTAATGTGGAACGTTATAATGTGTACACACACATATGCCAACTACCAACTGGTGCTGGAAAAACCTGTGTAAACAGGCACAATTCAAAACTGGAGGCAAAGCCACACAAACACGCGTGTGCAACGCGGTATAAAATATCAACAACCAATTCAAGCAACGCCGAGCAGGCGAACGCTTCCAGAAGAGCTTCTGACCAGAAGCGGGACTACGCCACTTTGTTGTATAACGCTCGGAAACGAGCGGGGAGGAAGCAAGGGATTAACAATTGTACACGCGCCGAGCAGGCGCGAACAATGCCCTGTGTAAAGGAGGCGCAAGCAGCGCTTGGCGGCACACGCCTCGCCGAGCAGGCGAGGCTGGAAGGGAATGTCGGGGAAGGAGGGGCAGGAGGCGGGTAGGCCGTACAAAGGGGCCGGCTCAAGGCATGACAGAGGCGGACTAAAGCCTCATGCCGAGCGGCTCCCGAATGCAAAGAACGCTCGAACGAGCGAGCGGGAAAAGTACAAAGCACTGCACAATAGAAACAAGTAACACTGTAACATAATAACACAAACTCTCATTAAAGAAAGGACGAGAGCGTGTTGAGGACTTATCTTGTTGCGTCAGCAGCAAAGAAAGAGGAGTTGCCGTTAGAGGAAAGGACATATATGGGTGTGGGTTCATCCTGATTGGATGTTGGACTATGGGCTAGCCCCATCTTGGATTGGGAGTTTCAAATGTGTTCTTTGAACTTTGTGTTTTTCGTGTTATAATCAAAAAAGTTTATGTTAACAAAAAAAAATGTTCTTGCTGCTATTTCTATGTCAGTAGTAAAGATTGTTGGCATAATATGAGCCTCCTTGTCATGCCATAGAATTCGTCAGCTTGCATTCAATTTCGCACTCCTTGTTTCTCCAGACATGGCAGCACATTTCTCCTTCTAATACATATGTAAGTTCGCAGCAGGACAAGAAAGAACAAGACGCTGTACAGTTTCAAAACAGTCTGAACAAAAAGGGTGCTAATCTAAAGATGCTTGCTTCCGCCGTGCTCTAAAGCAGGCAATGGAAATGTGCCTAATGTACATGTTAGCACGAGGGTTCTGGCGTATTGGGTTTTCAATCAGTATCAACGTCACTCAAATTCTACACAAATATTCATCCACATTTACAGTATACTTTTGTGCCAGGTGTCTTTGTTGTTGCCCCTTTGAGTCATTGTTATTGCTGACATAAACATGTTTATTTTGTGCATACCAGTATCGCATGATGGACATTTCTTGCTGGTGACCGGGTGCATCATATTAGTGCTTTTGGCCGCGTGCTTTTCATTCATGCATTTTGCTCTGACTGGGTCGTTTGCTCTCAGGTGGTTGCATTATTGTTCTGCTCGTGTTGACGTCGACAATTAGGCTGGCTAAATGCATGCAAATAATGAGCTAATTGCTTCATTCTTGAAACCTCATTTAACAGTAAGTGTACATTGCATACAGGGGCTACCGATGCGAGCCCCGTGGAATCCTCTGCGTGCAATTGTAGACATTCACTAGGTGGAAGGGAGAAGGAAAGAGTAATAGATGGGCACACGTGCGAAAAAGTAAACACCGGATGCAGCTACGCTTTGCAGTTGGTGCTAACTAATTAGTTCCTCTGAAATCCACCTGGTGTTCACCAGGTGCAAAACTACCATTGATTCTATGTAAATTAATGTGCGGTACACCGGCATGAAAACCTCAAGCAGGCGCACAATGAAACGCACTGACGAGGCGGAGGAGGAACGCACAGGGTGGAGATCTCCGCCTCCTCCTCAATGTTTGAAAATGGGCTGGTAAGTTAAATAGCGGAACAAAAACAATACGCCTTGGCTTTACACCTCCAATTAATGCACGACTCTATTCAAAGGGAGAGGGTTCATCTCTTTGCCGTGATTGGCTCTGGCATGCTTCTTTGCTTCTGCGCAGGCGTGATTATCGCCTACATGTGGCGATTACACAAATGATTTAATGCAACTGTTGGCATGCTGGTTTCAGAATATAATTTCTGGTGCTTGGCACAAGTTATTACTATCTCCTTCTCCCGAAATTCTAGTGTGGAGTGATTTGGTAGAGTGCCAATAATATCTCGTGTGTAGATGGCTGCTTCTGTTTGCTGGTTCAATCCTACTAATGTACAGATATTAAGGTATGCGACTGGGCTGGGGCTCCCCGGGGGCATGTCTGTACACAGCAGTACTGCACGCTGAACTGTCTGAAACATGCATTTTTATCTCAAGAAGTGATGGGCTTACATGAAAACTTTGCAGCGAGGGGGCTGGGGCGGGGTTATATTCCCACTCCCATTCTAAACAGTTTGTACTTATTGTTCCACCCCTCAAACATGGGGGAGAGTTTTTCTTTTTCTGTCAGCTAGATATATAATGACATAGAACACTTTACTCCCTGCGGACATGGGCTCCTTCCAGACAGGCTGTGGGAGTCCCCCTGTCTTTCACTCACCCCCACTCTCCTCCCAACATCATGCTCTCCCTTGGGTATAGTCTTTGTGGATTGAATTACCCGCCTTTAAGACAGGGAGGGGTCAGGTGGAGTCTGAATTAGAGTTGGATTCCAGTCAGGTAACCTGTCCCTGCAGGGCACATATTTGATTCCATGGCATGTTTGTTAACATATCTTGGGGCCTCGGCGCTTCAGTTGATATTCTAAAGATGAGTCAGTGCCAGTCATTTGCTGGTACACACAGACAAAACACAATTACGTTACCGTGCGTTGAACGCTTTGAGGCCCACTTAGGCCGCCTGTTCAATCCTCTTGAATCCGTTGCTAACTTAGATTTCAAATCCTTTAGACATTTCGAAAATTGTCTTTTTTCTCTCCCGGAATCTGTTTTTTTTTACAAAGTTATTGTTACCTGAATATCCCACATGGCAATTACATCAGTCAGGAAAAAGCTTTGGTGTTCTAATGCACCTTTTATAGAGATCTGTTAGCAACTAGAAGGCGACAGGATTGAATCCTACTTGGTCCATTGAGCCCTTTTTTAAATGTTAAGGTATTGATATTGATATTTTGTTTCTATCACACTCGTACACAAGTGTTTCAGAGCTTGACAAGGCAAGGGAGGGGAACAGGGGAGAACAAAACCGCGAGCTTACTAGGCCCAGTGACATTGAGAACGCGCAAGTGCATGGGAGAGGGGGACGGGAAAAGTCCATGGAAGGTGGGAGAAGTGGAAAGTGCGAAGCAGAGGAGAAACAGATAAATAATATTACATAAATAAATAATAAAGGCAACAAACAGTGGTAGTGCAGCCAGCAATTTGCAAGGTAAATACAGTACCATGGCATAATAGTGCCACCCCTTTTAGTGCCTAGTGATGGTTCAGTCCTTAGAGTGCACTATGCAAGTGTTGTCATTGAGTTTGTTTTTATGAAAACAATGGAGTGGTACAAGCTTCATTATTCTTTCGAAATATCGGAGTGATCACCCGCATCAAATTGGTGAATGGCAATATGCTATGTGTAAATATGTAAACACCCCCTCCACCCCCCGCTCCCCTTCCGATGAGGGCTCAAATGCTCAAATGGACTACTGTGTGCAACTATTTTAGAGGGAACACAAATAGATTAAGTATAGGAAGACTGGAGTTGTTATGCTGAGATTACAACCCGCCTGACAGTAAACTCAGGGCCACGTGGTAGCACTCCATCATAAAGACAGGCATTTACTGTCAGGCAGGGTGGTGTATGTAGCCTGTTCAGAACGTCAGGCCTCCAGCAACAAATCCATTCTTGTTCTGTTCTGTGTAGCAGTTGCTTCAATGTGGCAAGGATTCATGGCTGCACACGTGAGTCAATTTCAATACTCATTTGAAAGGTTAAAATATAGTACATTAAATATAGTCTAATGTCATTCACCAATGTGCTGCTGACCATTACTTCAGGGTCTAAAAAGGAATATAGAACCTGGTGCCACTTCTTCAAGGGATTTCCTTCTCAGCAGTGCGTTGAAATCTAGACATTCTGTTTGATGCTGAATCCAAATTATATTATCAACCTGATGGGGACATTTACCAATCTGGGTGCTCAGAAGGCGGACTGTACTGTATGATAAGGACCTGCATTCCAAGCAGCCTGGGAAGCCAGCTCCCCTTCCCCACTCCCCCTTTCCTACACAGGTGCTAGTGTATTTTTTTTTTTGTGTGTGTAACTAAAAAAAACATACCTTGGCTGCGTGGCCCGATGCCAGCCACGCAGCACTGCTTTCACTGAAGTTCGTTTTCATGTTGAGAATGTCAAAGTCATCAACACTGAAAACAAGTCTTCCAGGGAAGGTAAGTTCCTTTTTTTATTTAATAAAAAAAAAACACCATTATCACCAGTTTAGAGAACTACACGGGTGTTCTTGGTGATATTAAACAAGGCAGCGGGCCGACCCTGCTGGTAACGGGACTGCGCCCGTTTTAAGGGACCATTGCTGCGCTTGGGCTCTAAACTTAGAAAGATCAATATGGCCACTCTGAAAGGTTGCCCTGTCATCGTGCACCTGCGACCCGAAGCTCTTGATGGCCGTTACCTGCTCCTGATCGCCCTTCAATCTGTGTCCACTAATTCATTTCTGATACCGGACAGTGAGGGCATCTGCAGGTGCTATGCAGAATTTCCGAATGCAGCATTGTTTTTCCAAATCTGACAGAAAGAAGCTCCTGTGGGTCATCAGGTTGGAAGATGGCAGATGCCATGTGGACAACGCCAGTGTGATTGCATGGGAGCGCACTGATATCAACGGGTTTGCGACATGGAGGGCCACTGCCTTCACAACGGCAGTGTGAGAGATCTCCTGCAGCCTCCACATACTGATGGAGGTTGCTCGCAGCTTAGTTGTGCCAATAACTGAAGGCTGCTGTTGCGCTGTCTCCCCGGTGAGTGGCAGTGGCGGACATTTTTTGGCAGGACTTGGCAGCTTACACCATACTGCACCTGTGATTGGTTGTGCTGGTGCTCTTGTGAATGGACCTTGTGTTCCCCAGAGTCTTTGCCAGACCTGGCATGGAGTGCCTAGAGTGTGGGCAGTTCACTGTATTTGCCCCTACTGTTGATGAGTTCTCACCCCACTTCTGATCATTTTGCCGCTTCGTCGGTTGATGTTGGCAGTTTCCAGTCACTGAGGCATCCGAGTAAGTTGTGATCATCACATGCCTGGCGTCTGGCCCGCTTGCAGCCTGTATCACCGATTTTCAGCAGTCTCAGTCGTTGTATGCCATGAGGTTGAGGCGGGAGAGGGGTCGGTGTGTGGGTGGGCTGTCTGCACCCTGCATGCACTGGCTGATCCCCGTCCCCGGGGTTTCGTTCCGAGGCTGACCCGCAGAGGTAAGAGTCCGAGCTGCCACGAGATGGAGCTGCGGTCCCCTGCGGCTCCTAGGAGGTTGTCGTGTGTCCCTTTGTCGTGTGTCCCTACCTGTTACTGGCTTGTTGCCTTCTCTGTGGCGTGGATCCCACTGTTTGGCTCCCCTGTGCACTTGCAGAGTGTACAAGGTTCAACTCTACAATGCTGCTGTCAGAGAACCAAAATATTGTGGAGATAAAATCGTGTGATGTTTGAGATAGTCATGTTATGCCATTAGAATTGGATAAAAAGAACAAAAGCTTGATTAGATCAACTAGAGAATTCAATTTCTAAATCAGCAGGTCTACAAGCCGTTTTAAAACTGTGCATCAATGCACCAGTAATGTTAAAGAGGAACTGGAATGTAGAAATTGGTCTAGTGAATGGAGCGATGGGAAGAGTGATTGCATTTCACACTTTTCCACACAGTACACATATTGAACATGTTAAAGTTAAGTTTGATTGTGTAGAAGAAACTCATTTGATTTTTCGGACCTCTGCACGTTTCATGCTTTTTTGGGAAGCCTTTGTGAAAAGAGCCCAATTTCCATTGTGCTCTGCATATGCAGTTACTATTCATTAATCGCAAAGCTTGACTTTAAAAGCAGCACTAATTGACATTTGTCATCCAGTGTTCAAAGAAGGAATGTCATATGTAGCTCTGTCACATGTGAGAAATATTGAAGGTTTATTTTAAATAAACTATGATGAAAGAAAAGTGACAGCTGACATGTCTTGCATTGAGGAATATAATAGGTCATCTGTACTGTATGCACCTTACCTTATACCTGTACCTGCTAAGCACTTAGCCAGGAAACACAAGAAATCTGTGAAACTACATTCAAATAAAATCATTCCTCTTAAGACTAAAGAACAAGAAAATCTACTGGAGTTAGAAAGTTATTCCAGTATGACATGCTCCCATTGTAGATTTATTATTGAAACAGGAGTTAAATGGTATTTTAATGCAGCTTTGTTTATGTTGTTTCAAATGACACCATTAATGCAAGAAATAGCTTCCTCAGAAGATAAGCAACTATGTGTGGAACCTTCATTTCTAAAGATATCTGTAGATGAAAAATCACACAGTATCAATCCAAAAAGTAGTAGCTGTAGCAAGTGGATATCAATACTTTCTCAAAATACTCAGGAAGATAGTCAAGATCGAAGATAGATAGATATGTAGGAATTAGTTACGAGTGGAATCATATGTGTTAACAGTGTAAGAAGGATTACAGTACTCGAGAGATTTCTGAATTTTTGTATATATGTTTCTATTCCAGATCAGAGAAGTGTACATTTTTGCTGATCTTCTAATTAAAGCATTCCGTGACATGCAACGCAGTGACTGTGGTTGTAATTTACAATCTACACTGCAAAATCTAGTTTTTAATAAGTATGTATTGATTATGTTTCAAAGATACAGTAGAGATGGTAGGAAAATTAACACGCCATAATGAATTTGGTAAATAATCTAGTTTCTAGTAATAAGAAACATTTTAAGACGTGTACAATTATATTTCATTAGGGGACCGCCACTCACTGTGGACGTAGATTGCCTTGTCTGTAATGACTCTCTAGTCGCACACCAAACTAGATTGCTAAAGGGTTTAAAGAATGCTTACTTGTGTTAGAATCAACGTTTGAAAATATTTGTTTTGTATTCTTTGTGAATATAAACATGCAAAATAAAGCTTTAAAATTGCAGAATATGCTAATAAGTTTTTTATGTAAAGTAGACGATAGCTTGTTACTAAGATGTATTTTAAAATTAGTCTGAAAGAAATGTAGAGATAACATTCTGAAGATTACATAAATTAGAAGAAAAAAAACAGAATTCTGCAATCTTCTACTTCTGTTTTATTGTGTAAAACAGTGTATATTTTAATATGTATAATTGTTCCCTATAAGTACTAGGATACATAAGAGGTTCCATGTACATTATTTTGAGTGTCAGGGTGTGTAGAAGTTCATGAGTGTTTACATATGAAACAAGTAAACAGTAGGATGTAGATACAAAAACATGAAGTGCAATGTTTCTAAAATAAATGATATCTAACTACAAATTAGAGTTTTAGGGAAGGATTTAGATATATTGGGCCCAATTCATGGAATCGGATGCAGAAATGGCACAAGGGCCGTGCGCTGAGAAGGACCCAGCACGAGCCGTGGTGCAGAAAAAAACCTGCGCAGCATGCGTATTCAAGCGGCAATACTAGCCATTGTGCAAGTAACAACAAGTTGCGTGAGGAAAGGCCCCAACACGCCCTCACGCACAGCAAACAAACAAGTTAAAGGACTAACATGGCGCACGCGCAATCCATGGCACAGCATTCAGCACCCCAGTGAAATCGTGCGACAGCACCTCGCATTCCCAGGCCGCACCCCACAGAAAACGTGTGCGCTCCCTCGCAAGCCCAGGCCATATACCAGCAAAATCGTGTGAGAACACCTCTCAATCCCAGGCCGCAGCCCAGAGAAAACACGTGCCCTCTCTCGCAAGCCCAGGCCGTACCCCTGAAAAATTAATCAACAACGCCTCTCAATCCCAGGTCGCAAACCAGAGAGAACGTGTGCCCTCCCTCCCTTGCAAGCCCAGCCGTACCCCAGAGAAATCGCGCAACAACACCTTGCAATCCCAGACCACACCCCAGATAAAACGCGTTCCCTCCCTCGAAAGCCCAGCCCGTACCCCAGCAAAATTGCACACCCTCTCGTAAGTGTAGGCTACACCTGTTACAAAAACGTGAGTTCCCCCTACACCCTCGGCACCCAACCTGTCCACATATCCCCCTACTGCACATGAACCACTGTAGTACACACACTACCCCTAAATCCCCTCACCTGTGACACCCCTTTTAAGCTGCCCCTCCAGAAGGGACACCCCCGCAGGCTGCCCCCTCCAGACTGGACACAACTGCCAGTCCCCCTCACCTGTGACACACCCCGCAGGCAGCCCCCTCCAGACTGGACAAAACCCCCAGCCCCCTAACATGTGACACCCCCCACAGGCAGCCCCTTCCAGAAGAGACACACCCCACAGGCCGCCCCCTTCAGAAAGGACACCCCCACAGACTGCACCCTCCAGACTGGACACCACCCACCAGCACCCCTCACCTGTGACACCCCCTGCAGGCAGCCCCCTCCAGAAGGGACACCCCCCACAGGCATCCCCCTCCAGACTGGACACCACTCCCCAGCACCCCTCACCTGTGACACACCCTGCAGGCAGCCCCTTCCAGAAGGGACACCCCTCTCAGGCAGTAGCCTGACACTGTAACACAACACCACTGCAATGATGGTCTGTTGCTCACCTAAACCTCTGTGGTGTGACCGCACCATGAATTTCAACATTAACATGTATCCTGCAAATCCAAACAACTGCAATCACCAGAGCTACATCCATGAGTGGAGCATCTGCTCACACACTCTTCCTTGCCTTAATCATCCCCCAACATACATATGTGACAAGTGATTGCTAAAACAGGTGCATGCTGGCTATGCCACATTGCCGTCATCAAAGCACAGTGACCAAATGTGTGCCCACGACAGAAGCAAGCAAACCAAAACTTTGTGCAAGATCCACAAACAAAGGGAAGGCGTGACACAGCGTGAGCTGGGTGGTAAAAAACTTGTCAAGGAACTATCACATGACCGGTCCATGCATGGGTGATGGTAGGACAGCCAGAGAGAGCATGACTCACAGAGACTGGTGATTTTTGCAGCCACTCAGGAAAATGAAATATGTGCCACTACTGCATCCCAGTGGTAGAGGTTGACCAACAACTGAGAGAAGGCATTGGGTGATTGCACATGCTGCTGAAGGTGTATGCACAACATGTGTATTACACAGCAATAACAAAGTTAAGAGGTATCACAGTGACCATGGAACACTCCCACAGTGAGCCCACCTGCCTCCACCCCAACCCCAGTGATGCCAAACACAGAGTGATGCAGCACAGGTCAATGTAAATCCAAATAGACAGTGCACCCCAATTTGTCTGATTGCCATACCACCACATGTCAGGCGCATGTGAATCCTGCCATCCGCAACGATCCCAGCAACAACAATACACAAGCATGCATGCAACAAGACACATGACTTAAAATGGAGAGATGCACTATCTCAAAATAGAACTAGCAAACAGGCCGACACACACATGAAATGCATGAAGCGTGGAATGTATCAAACAGTAAGATATATATTCAGTAAATATGTACATGAAAAATTCACAAATTAAACTTAAAGGTGTCCATGTAAAATGTTACAAGAAAAAAAACCTTATGCCTAAATAACTATATACAGTAAAAAAGGGGAAAGAAAGTCTGAAAATTCTGGTGATATTAAAAATCAACTAAAGGAAACGTACACCTAAATAACTATATACACGGGCAGCAGGCTAGTCCACCTCCTCATCCTCAATCTCACTCAGTCTCTCCACCAGGGCATCTTCCAGCGCCACGTACACTTCCCCCAGGCGGGCCTCTGATGTTGCCTGGAGGGCTTGCAGCATATGTGTCTCTATCACCTCCACTTCCGTGCAAGTGGCCTCCAGGATGGCAGCCCGCCTCCTTGTCTGACGTAGTGCAACCTCAGGCCTGGCCATCAAAACCCTTGCCTCCCAAGCCTGCAGCCTCTGTACTCTGATTTCCTGCCCATAGCACTGGAACACGGAAGACATCCTTTCCTCAAGATTCACGTGTTCCTCCCACCTCACATCTCGCACCTGCCCCCTTTCGATGGGCCCTGAGATGAGTAGCCTCCTCCTTAAAGCCTGATGCTGCCACAGTGCCCGGTGCCTGCTTTGTGTGTATGCCCTCCGGGCTGATGACGGTACCTGGGGGCGTACAGTCCGTGCCATGCTTCTGGGTGTCTGCTGTCCCTCCATTGCCGGTGACCCTGTTGGTGCCTGAGTAGGCATGGCGAATACCTCAGCCGATTGACCTTCGACTCCAAACTCGGGCAGGGATGTTGGCTCCACCAGACTGGGCAATCTGGGTTGGACTGGTGCACAGGTGGCCCTGGTGTTATCTGGGCCGGAAGGCGCCCGGAGCATAACTGGTGCACAGAGGAGGAAGATGTGGAGGGGGTTGCATTAGTAAACAGCCCACGCAGCAAAAACTCGACCAGGAATGTTGCAAGCTAGCTGAAGAGATGGCATACCTCATCATGATGATGTGCAAGCAGTCTAAGTGTGGCCTTCACATCATCACATATGATGACTGTGCGCCTTGCCACCCCGGCCCGGATATTACGTATCCCTGAATGGCAACAGAAGATGGTAATGGGGTGTCGGTCTGTGTCGGCACAGCCGACACCAGGGGCTGGGCCTGGGGGAAGGCATCCCGGCTGGTGCATACAGCTGCATCTGCTTGCCCAGGGACAAGACTTTGCACAGGCACATCCAGGGTGGCCTGCACAGCCTCATGTGCAAGGCACAGGACTGCAGTAGTCACGTCCACCTAAACACCCCCACAGGACCCCATGGGCTGTGCTTCAACGGCCACCTGCTCCCCCTCCCCGGCCAACCTAGGTGACTCTGGGGCATCTTCCATAATGGATGGCCCCTGTGTGGCATCACCTGTCCCTCCCACTGCTGAGGAGTCCACTCCCACCTTTGCCCTCTTGGATTTACCCCCATTAGCATTGCCCGATGGTACCCGCACGGACCCAGTCACCTCGCTCCTGGAGAATGTGCTCCGATGGGGTGTGGCTTGCCCTTGCACCTCTGCCCGGTGGAGGCATCCCTGCTACCATGCTCCACAGCACTGCGTCTGCCCTCTTCATCCGATGCAACTGTGGAAAAGGAGACACAGAACAGAAACATCAGTGTACTACACCAATGTGTGCGTGGCAATACCAACATTCATATGAACTTGACCAGTCAAGGGAACAACCACCATTCTCCACCCCCAGACACATGGACATGCAATCCACATCCACGCACATACATGCGTGTCCATCACTCAGACATTCACATCAGACTATGTGCCACTCTCATGACCAAACAATTGCATATGCTACACACATGCATCATGTGCACATACACGCGTCATGCACACACATCAACAGAAAGTCCACAAGCAGTGTGATGATGAATCACATCAGAGTCCCGTCAACTGTAATCCCGCTACATGACTACGTCAGACATCGAATTGCATGTGTAGCATCCAGCCATGAGTGATGGCCAGTCACACATTCCCATCTTTCCCACATACACATGAATATCATGCATGCACATGATGCGGGCAATAGTACCAGAACCGTCACACTCTCAGACACAAGTAACAAAACATGTGCACGGTCTCAAAGGCAGCAGTACAACACACAATGGAACTGATATTTAACTCAAATTACATATGGTCCATTGCACACATGGATAGCAATTTCTGGGGCATGCACACAGACATCCGTCTCAGAGGCATACTTGGCAACCCCAGAGGCAGGTGTGGGTGGGCAAGGTGGTCCTGGAGATGTGCTGTGGAGTGGTGGTGGTGGTAAGGCATGGTGGTAGTCTGGTGAATCAGCTGAGGTGGTCACAGGGCCAAGGACAGGAGCACTAGCAATGGCTGGACAGCAGGCACTCAAAATGCAGGGCAGTTGAGCAGCAGGCACACACACTGGGCAGGCATCAGTAGATGGCTCAGTGGGAGGCAGTTCAGGGCAGTAGGAGGTATGTTAAATGACTCAGAGGCAGGAGTGTGGGTCTTCCGTGTAGAATGCGTGGGCAGCCGAAAACAGAGTGATGGTTACTTTGCACGTTTGAAATTAGTGTGGACATGTGAAAATCAAGGAAAGGTCCTCAGGCCGTAACCTACGTGACATGCGCTGGCGTTGAACATGCCAGATTTGGGGATTCATAAGTATGCGTAGAAGCAAATCCGACCATACTTGTGAAGTGGAGTAGACAGACAAGTGGAATACTGTTATTTTTGGGGTGCCACACAATTCTATCACTTCTGGGACCCTGCAAACGTTTTATTTTAGAGGGGAATTTGCCTCCACGCATACATGTGTCTACATTCGCTTTTTCAGAGACTATCCGTGAGTCGTGTATGCATTTTTCCCACTCTGGGTGCCCCTGTGTATCGCGTACCTCTATTCTTACCTTAACTTTAGCTTTCCGGGGTTCACGTATGCATTTTATGTGTTGCAGTGTGCCACTGCGTATCACATAAGACTTTTTTTGTACGGAAGCTATCCAGGGTGCGTCACGGATGCAATTTTCCTTTTTTGGGGTTACCTGTGCGTTATGCATCCCGTATTTTTGTCACCTGGAGTACTTTTCAGCCTTGCTGGACCACAGAAGTATGTTTTCCATCACATACACTGTCCCCTCACTATAATTGCCCAGGAAATTTGCTGTACCTTCCATAATTCTTTTACACCTGGAACATGAGTGGGCAGGCCCCAAGAGGGAAATGTGGCCGAGTAGGCCGGTGCCAGGGTCGGGGACGTGCGGTGGAAGCTGCTGTCCCAGGCCCAAGGGTCCAAAGATGTCCTGCAGAAACTGCTGTCCCAAGCCTAAGGGTCCAGGGACGTGCTTTGGAATCTGCTGTCCCAGTCCCAAAGGGTAAGGGTCGTGCAGCTAAAGCAGCTGTCCCGGCCCCAGTGGGTGATGCCATTCCCCAGGGCACTAGTGGTCTGGTATGTGGGACCCAGAGTAGTTTCAGCCACACAGGGTCAACACCAACACCACATGCCCATAAGGCAAAGCCTGCACAGCAGGAAGAGAGTCAACCCCATGGCACGGCACAGGACACTGCCATGTTGAGGAAGAGGAACTTCGATGAAGAAGAACTCCAGATCAACATGGACTACATGATAGAGCACCACCATGACATGTGCCTGCAACCAGGGAGCAGACATACACCGGCTCAGCGTATGGTGCATTGGCAGCATGTCACGGATGAGATCCATGCTTTAGGGAATGAGAAGCGCACTGCTGCTCAGGTCATGAAGCACTTTAATGACCTCACCCATCGCACCAAGTCCAAGATGGGTGCCAATCTCGCCTCTGCTATGGCAACTGGAGGGGGGTCACCAGAGGAGGAGGTGCTCACCCTGCATGAAGAGGCCATGAGCCAATTCATTCTACTGGAGCAGGTGCAAGGCTTGGGAAGCCTGTCAAATTACGATGGCATGTGTAGTGAAAGATAAGAAAGATGTATGATTGTGTTGCGCTTCTGCCAGCATTTGAATGACTGCCCTGGGTGAAGCATGACGTGGTGTACTGCTCAAGAGTGGATACAACCCATGTGTTGTACCTCAGTTGCACATGGCTGTGTGACAGTACCCATCTCGTGCTAGCATGACCAGCCAACATCTGCAACATGATACAACAACGTGCCATCTTTTTAATTGCATCAGTGGTGTCAGTCACTCTGCCTGGCTAGACATGTGCTTGTGTCTGAAGCACGAGTTACACTTCATGCACTGCAGGGTGTAGATTATATGTTCACACAAGTAGGTAGGTACTTCCATGCTATATGTACCTTCCAAGGAGACTACAAACAAGCCTCACGGCGTGCCATGAGTGAGTCTGCATATTTCTAGACTGTGCACATCCACCCTGCCACTATGACAATGACTCCGGAGTTGATTTCCTGTGAGGCCTGATCCCTGTTACCCTCCCACACTCACCACACACTCCATGGGTCCATACCCCTGTCCCTCTTGTGGGTCATTGTACCTTCTTCCTATCTCCAACTGCATTTAATTACTCTCTCCACATCACAGACCTTGGCTAGGTGTTACTCTTACAGTCATACTTCAACTGGGACTTTTTCTTTTTTTCAACACTTAGGGCATATTTTCATTGTGTGCAGTCCCTGTGCTACTTCAACACTGGTGTGACATGTGATGGATGCGTAATAGGGTGTCAATAAGTGCGTCTGCCTGTTGACATTGCATTTAATAGCATGTCACTCAGCCACATGACAATGCCCATTTCACAGGTATTTGTCAATATGTTGCAGTGCCATGTGCCAATATGTGCTTGCTAAGAAGCATGTTTGTTGCCAATGTGTCCACTGGCTGCATGGGCCTGAGCATGTAATGTTGTAGCCAGTCTGCATATGCCATGATGAGATGGCTTCTTGCACATAATCTGTGTATGCTGCTTCTCTCATGGTGACATGCCCTACATTTTGTTGCATGACATTAATGTGATACACATGTTTACTGTAGACACTTTTCACATGATCTCTCATGTCTTTTTCTGTCATCTTGTAGGTGAGGAGGCACCAGATGCAGAGGAAGAGGAAGAGGAGGAAGTAGAGTATGTGCCGGTCCAGACCACCAGTGGAGGACGTGGTGTGGCAGGTCAGGACAATCCACTGGTGCTACAGACTTTCCTGGGACTTACGGCACACAACACTGACTCTTTTGACTCCAGTAGTTCTGGTGCTGAATCAGATGTGCAGGCCTCAATGCTGGGGGAGGTAAGTGCACCAAGTGTTGGAACAGTTGGGGCCTGTGAGTCTGCAAAGGGTCAGGTGCCTTCACAAGGCCCAGTCATTGGTGTCAGTGCCGTCTGTGGTTGTTACAGATGCAAGGCCACGCTCCCATGTGTTGGTTTCTGGTCCTGGGACAGATGTCCAAGGGAGAGTTAGAGTCCTGCAGCCAGAGACAGTGGCATCAGAGCAAGGGCCATGTTCCCTTCGGTCAGGCAGGCATGGGCCCCGCACACGTGGGGGACGTGTGCAGCCTGGGCAGACCAATTTGGAGCAGCAGATGTTGTGATCCTGGCCGTAGTGATCGCCACAAGGAAGGCGATCGTCCACGACAAACTTCAAAGGGGCTCAATGCATTGGTTCAAACGGAGGCCCCATACTTTAGAGAGTACCACTAAGGAGCCTTCACTGGAGGGAATGTTCTGAAGAGGGCCTGGAGGAACTCTTTAACTAGCCTCTGTGACCACAAAAAGTTTGCCTGGGGTCCATGTGTAATGGGATACGGCAGTCATGTGGACCTTGATGGAGGCTTGGACGAGGCCAGCCGAGAGCAGGTACGCAAGAAGCTGTGGAGCAGTCATTCACATCAGCGAAATCTTCTGCGGTCGGCACCACACTGTAAAGTGCTTCCACTTGTGCTTGTAGCAAGCCAATGTAGAGGGGGCACTGGCTTTTGCTAGGATACTGCTGCATTCCAAAGGCAGCAAATAGTGTCCAAATTGTAAGGCTGCAGGAGCCAGACCATGAGGCTCAGACGCTGGATCCTTGTGCAGTATGGACACTTCTCTGGAAAGGAGGTCAAGAAGTGTCGCACATGTGATCTCACATTATTGATTTTTATTTATTTATTTATTTGCATACTTTTGATCACACCATGGCCGGATTTCGGCATTTTATTTTTAAGTTGCCCTTTCCTGGTTTTATTTTTTTGTGTTATATTTTCCTTGAGGTGTGCTGTTAACATCTCAAGGCCATGTGGTTTGCAGTGGTGGACATGCAGGCATGCACAGTGAGGTCAACTTGCATGTTTGCATGGTGGTGCACAGGATGGCATGTGCAGGTAATTATGGTTTATGTGTTCCATGGCACATGTGTGCTGTGTGAATTGCACTACAATGTGCCTGTTGTAATGTGTACTTACATGTTGTTTCAGTAATCTGTGCTCTGGAGGTGACTGCTGTCCCAGGGGAGACACCCTGCAGCCTTTGATGTCCATGATACCCATGCCCTCCACCAGGCACTGTCCTCCTGTACCTGATTAGGAGACACAGTTCTGGGTGAAGGTGATGTTGGAATCACACCATGTCGATGCAGTCAGCAGGTAAGCATGAGCACTTTCTTGCATGTTGAGCATGCGCCGTTGGTGTGCACGTTTGCTGCATGTCTTGCTGAACTTATATGTGCTTTGCATGCTGACATGCCGGTATGGTTATCTAAGTGGTGCTCTTGACACTGTGTTACCTACCTTGGTGAATTCCTCTATGACTGCACCTACTGTGCTGTAGACCATGTCATTCTCCATCTCCAAACTAGGCAGTGCACTCCATGATGTGGCATTTCCTTGGCCTTCCCTGTCAGTGTGACTCTCTCTCTCTGTCCGTTGTGGTACTTTGCACTCATGGGCTGATCACAGTCTATTTCATCACCCTCGGCATCCTGTGTTTCTCCTGCAGTGGGTGGTCTCTGCATATTTTGTGTAGAAAATCATGTGGTGACATTGATGTGCATGTTGTTTCTGCTGTTAGTATGAATATGATTGCATTTAACAGAAGAGTCTCATGATGGTGTGCATTGTATGCAAGGCAGGTGTGTACCCTGTACAGGTAAGTGAAGGGCATTAGCAGACACTTATGTGGTGTTTGCATAGGAGTCTAGCACACTTGGGATTGACTTGTTTTGTGGGCCACCAGTACTTCTTAATGTGTGCATGTTTCACATGGTGTGCTTCTGATGATGGGTCTGGGCATGGTGTAGTTTCGATGGATTGGTGGGGCAACTGTTTTCACATTCTACATTCTGGGCTTTCTAACTGTGTGAGCCTTTCATGGGTGTTTGGTAGTTGGTAGCATGGCCGGATTTTTGTGGCCTGTGACAGGTGTTGCTGGTTGTGATGATGTATGTATCATGGTACTTCCATCATGTGTAATGAGTAACACATCACCTCCTTTGCAATGTTTGTGGGTTTATGGATCAAAGGCACATATGGGCTGTCTTGATTATGGATCAACCTTAACGGCATGCAGCACCAGTTGGAAGAAACAAACATCTGGCTACCTATGCGCATTTTCGGGATGCTTTGTTGTATACCAGCACATTAGGGTTAGTGATGTTGGTGCTTTTTCATGCATGTACCATGCATGTTTCACCATGGTGTTTGCAGCTTCAGGTTCACCCAGCTGGGTGCATGATACTGCTGCATTCGATTGAATGCAGTATTTGACCATTTGTATGCTGTGACAATGAAGTCTGCATTCACCATGCTGTTTTGATTTGCATCCTACATTTAGCATGCATTTATCCTTCGTTGCTGTATCACATTGCTTTGTGTTGTCTGCTCATGTCTTCCATAGATGTGGCCAGCATTCCATTTGGACATCGGCCTCTGTGCATTTATGCATCAAGTATGGTCCTGCCGGGAGTGCAAGAGGTGAGTATTTGTGTACTTGCATTCTAGTGGTTTGCATCACGGCTGCAATTAACGAAATGTGCTGTCAACTTGCCAACCCATCCACTCTATCTTCTGCACCTACTCCTTCACAGTCCCTTTATAATGCAATCACATATCATTGATTTTCAAGAAGCCAGGACCTACTAAACCTCCTTGTGACAGGTTCTTCCAACACAAACCTCCTCCCTCTGCCTTCCCCACCACTGACCCCCCTCATTCCTCTCTCTCATCCTTCGCTCCTGGCACCCCTGAAGAAGTCACCAGAGTTATCAACTCCATGAAGGTCTCTTCCAAACTGGTGGGCACATGTTCATCCAGAACGATCAAGGGCAACATCTCCTCTCTGGCCCCTGCTCTTGTTGATCTCTGGAACAACCCCTTTGCCGCTGTTTCATTTCCATCCTTCCTCAAGCACTCCCTTGAGCACCCCATGCTTACAATACCATCTGCAGAGCCTTCCTGCACAGCCAAATGCCGCCCCATTTCAATCACCACCTTCCTGGCCCCCAAATGGACGCCAATGACGTACTTGTTGGCGGTGTACATGTACACCCGTGTGGATTCAAACCTTCCTGAGCCACAGACACTGCTCTCCTGAGCACCCATGAAGAACTGGTAGCATCCCTCAATTCATAATCCCCTGCTGTCCTCATCCTCCTTGATATCTCCTCTGCATTTGACACAGTGAAGCATTCCATCCCCAACTACATGAAGGTCTCTTCCAAACTGGTGGGCACATGTTCACCCAGAACCATCAAGGGCAACATCTCCTCTCTGGCCCCTGCTCTTGTTGATCTCTGGAACAACTCCTTTGCCGCTGTTTTGTTTCCATCCTTCCTCAAGCACTCCCTTGAGCGCCCCATGCTTACAATACCATCTGCAGAGCCTTCCTGCACAGCCAAATGCCACCCCATTTCAATCACCACCTTCCTGGCCCCCAAATGGACGCCAATGACGTACTTGTTGGCGGTGTACATGTAGACGAGTGTGGATTCAAACCTTCCTCAGCCACAGACACTGCTCTCCTGAGCACCCATGAAGAACTGGTAGCATCTCTCAATTCATAATCCCCTGCTGTCCTCATCCTCCTTGATATCTCCTCTGCATTTGACACAGTGAAGCATTCCATCCCCATTAAAATGCTCCATGAGTGGACAGTGGGCTGGCTTTGCTCATTCCTAACAGACCATTCCTACAAAACCATTCTGTTCACTTTCTCCTACCCTACTTCCTCCTCCACCTGTGGCATCCTGCAGGTCTCCATTCTTTTGGCATGCGTCTTTAACATATACACTTCCCTGCTGCATCGCTTCATTGCTTCTCCCACAAATTCCAGTGCTATGCTGATGGCATACAACTCTTCAAAAAAGTTCCTACTGACACACTTGCACCTTCATTCACCCTGACTGCCTCTGCGCTATCCTGGCCTGGTACTCTGCAAATGACCTTGGCTTGTATGCCATCCGAAGTGGAAGTCTCCCCATTGGATCACCTGCACCCTACTTCTTCCAATCACTGTGTTCTTCCTCCATGGACTCACCCCATGCCCCCTCATCATATTCTGCATATTGTCAAGAATTCCCACTTTCAGCTCTTCCGTCTCATAGTAACTGTACCCTTCCACACCTTCCCCCAGAGACTCAATGTTATCCATACTCTGGTTCTCTCCAGGCTACACTACTGCAACAGCCTCCTCCTTATTGTTCCTTGGTCCACTCTGTGACCCCTCCAGTTTACCCAGATTAGGGCAGCAAGACTTATCATTAGCCTCAGGCCCCGGGACCGCATCTCTCCTGCACTACAAAGCCTTCAGTGGCTCACAGTCACAGCATGGACTACATTGTAATCCGTGTGTATCATCCACAGGGCTATCTGGGGCTGGGTACCACTCTATCTTCAATGCTTCCTGATCAAATACTCCCCTTCTAGACTCTTGCGTTCCTCTGGCTACAACTCCCTGCATGTGAAGCACTTTGGTATGGAAAGGGCTGTTGGTGTATCCATTTCCTCTGAGTGCTGCTTCTGTGTTATAGCCTCGCTCTCCGTCTCCGTCTTAAGCAGAACCTCCTTAAGTTCCCAATAATCCTCAAGTCCTTTCTCTTCTCCTCTTCCTTCTCTGCCTCTCTTCCATGCTAATCATACAGTAGTATGCCTTATGTAGAGGGCCTTTTTGTGTCCTCGGGGCCCTGACCGCCCACATGTATCATCAAAACAACTGTGTATATACTGTACTTGATCATCAACACGGGAGGTTGCACTTACGTTTATCTTTTATTTTCTTAGCACTTCACTGCGAGCTGTTCCATATGAACAGATCCTACCCTTTTCCCTTGCCACCCTCCCCTGTACACTTGCACATTGGGGACACTCAAAATGCATAGTAGGTTCATCTCCCATCCCTGTTATTGCCATGATTTGTTTGTAATATTGATTTGATTATTTATCTCTGTTAGTAATTTATTGGCTACATTCCCCTGTCCCGCCCTGTTGCCCTGTGTGCACTTCAAAACATTTGGGGTAATTGTACACGTGCCCAACTAATGTCCAATACATACGTTTATTAATAATGTACTCCCATGACTGTGTTGAGCGCATTGTCTCAATACTACTGTAAGAATATTCAATTCAACACTACAGCTAAGTCAATGCCGAGTCTGGGAAACTGAATGGAAACCCTTATTGATATATCTTTATGTCCAGTTCATGAGTTCTGGATGACTACCCCTATATAACACCCCTCTCTTAGAATCCCCCTGACCCCACTGAGCCAAGAAGTAGTTCTGTTTTGCAAGTTTAAAAGGTTTATTTGAGAATTTAAACAATATATATATATCACACTTCATAATAAATTAATATCTGATAGTACACTTAGACATATGATGTTGATCAACAATGGGTAATCTGGCACTAGCACACTTCTTTACAATCAATGAGGAGTTAGTATAGGATGGATAAAGTAGCAAAACTACTTTTATGATTTCAAGGGAAAAGCAATGAGGAATAAAATGCAGTACAGAAATACTTGATATGATTTTAGCAAAAGATAAAATAATCACTTTTTCTCTGGCAATTCACTCCCCTCCCCTATGCAATGTAAGAAATGGAAGGAGATGGAAGTAACAAACACAGTTCTTAGGAATGCAATCAAATATAATTCAGTTCACCCCAGCAAGCTTAGACCACAGATAGAAGTTTGAAACACAGGCCCAAAATGCTTTTAAAAGGTAATGGCAATGAAGTGAGAAATATGCTGAAAATGGTTTTAATCCCCTTTAGGAGGTTCAGGGGGAGTGGTAGCTACTTGGTATAAGTTCAGGCTCACTTTAGCAATGATTCAGAGATGGTGATTAAGAGGCAAACACATTTTTAGCAAGGAAAGAAATGAGTGCTGATGGTTACACGTGGCTGGATTTTTAACCAAATCGCAAATCGCGGTAAAATTCGCGAGTGCGTGAATCGTGATAGGCTTGTTGGAAAGCTTAGATTCTAAGCTTTCAGAGGAAAGTTAAACAAAGTTCGTAGCCCAAACGGTTCCAGAGATACGGACGATTAAATAAAGGTAGTTTTTCGGATTTAAAGTAAACTCAAAATGACAAGTGACAGCTATGCAGCTGCAGAATTCACAAGTGACAGTGGTGCAGCTTTACAAAATGACAAGTGACAACTGTCACGACTCGCTCCCTTCGCTCCCGTTCCCACCACTTGGGGGCATGATTTGGGGTTTATTCCCTACTGGACTTTTCCTCCGAACTACAGTGCTGTGATGAATTGGGAGCGCTAAATCCCTATTTTCCAAGCTACTTCCCTTCCGGATCCATTCCAGGTTTTTGGCAGCCAGCATGCTTCTTTAACCAAATGACTATGCTTCCCAGAATGCCTGGCCCACTGCTCCACCTCCACCCTTGCAGGACAAGGTTGGGTGGAGGATAGGTAACAGCTGTGGCTGCAGGTGCAGCAATCAGCACACCTGAGGCGTGTGCTCGTTAAGCAGCTTTAAAAGCCTCAGTCTTACTTCAGTCCAGCGCTGGTCATCGTTTGCAGTGTTCCTGTTGTGACTAGTCCCTTGTTCCTTGCCTTTGTACCTAGTTCCTAGTTCCTGTTTTCTTGTTCCTCCGCCCTGAATCTCGGATTCATGCGCTAATTGATTTCTGCTCCCTTGATTCCCTTTTTGTCTTCCTCTGTTTGCAGGCAGCATTTCTCAGTGCTTTCCCCTTTTAGATGCAGCCCAGTTTGTCTGTGTTCTATATTTCTTTGACTCTGTCCTTTGCTGCTGTAAACCCGTTTGCCTTAGCCTTCCTCTTAGATTAGCTTCCTGTCTTTTCCTTGGAGGGGTAGGGAGAAGTTTGCATTGGTTATTTCGTTTTTCCCTGCTCCTGATCCTTACTTTCTATTGGGATCCATTCCATGTTTTCCATTGCACTTCTGCATTTATTTCCCATTTGATTATTAGGTGTGGTGTGCGGTTGTAGCTAGCTCCTGTGTGAATGCTTATGTTTTCCTCACTAATTTGTAATCACTATTCCAACTTAGGTATTTAGTTTTCCTCCCATTGCTGTTCTAGCCTTTCGGGGTCCCAGTTTCATCAACAGGATTCGTGGGCTAGCTGACATTCAAGAGGTTTATCTCGTCCTCGTGAGTACAGTTCTTTAGTTCCCTTATTTAATACCATCAAGAGTGTTAGTTCACTGATCCTGTCATTGCTTGCCCTCCACGTGGGTTTAGCGCTGTCAGTACCTGTAACAGCAATTGGGGGTAAGGCGCTTGCCGACTTTCCCCGCGGTCAGGTGCTTACCCCACATCCCTTTTCATATATTGGTTTTGATGTCACACTCTATTTGCACTCCTGGGTTCTAGCATACATGAGTCGTTGTTCCTGTGTGCACATTTCCCTTGCCATATTCGCTGCCTTTGTACTCGCCTGACTAATCCTGACAGAATGACCAGCCCAAAATTCCCATTGAATATGGCAAGTTTAAGAAAGAAAGGCAGCAAGGCCTCTAACAAGTTTGTACAGAAAGCTTCCCCTACATTTACCTGTGACAATCAAATCACTAGTCCTGACTTAAATGAACTCCTTGTCACGAATGGGCATTTACGTGCAAAGTATTTTTCCCATAGGATGGCACATCCTACATTGCCTGATCCTAGTTCTATCTTTTGTTTTGATCCCGATTCTATGTCAGCGCAAGCCTTAGCCGCAGAAAACAACACACTGTTAGACTTATTATACAAGAGTACCTCTGTTGTTGAACCCCATGATTCCAGTTGTGCTTCACCTCAGATAGAACAGTTTCATGATACAAGCATAAAGAATGGAGGGGTTCCTTGCATAACTTCTGTTTTCTACCCTCAGTCTAAAGCATACTCCTTTGCACAGGTACATACTGTAGTCCCTAATGCCAAGAGGTCTAATGTCAATAGTTTGCTTAAGGGAAACACAGACCAAGTTGGTAAGAGAAACTATAAATCACAGAACCTGCAAGCAGTAGAGGACAATGTACAATCGGTGCACATCCAGATTGCTAGTGCAGGATCCAGCCCTGATGCCACTATGCCTCCCCCTGTGCCTACTGATAGTGATGTACAGTTAATGCAGGGCATGCTAAAAGCTAAGCTTGAGGAGTTAAGACAAGAATTCATTTCTTTACAAGAGGAGAATAAAACCTTGCACTCTTTACTAAATACACCTCAGACTTTATCTGTTGATGTTGAGGAAGTGAACACTGTTCAGCCCCTGAGTGCAGAGACTTTGGTAAACCATGATATTTGTCAATATGTTAGATCTATTGGGAGTGAAGGTCTTTCGTCTAGCACAGTGCTTAATCTGGGCACAGTTTCTAACAATTGTTCTGCTGTTTGTCAGGGATTGCAGTTAGCTGAAGATTTACAAGCCACTCCTTTACCTAAAATTTCCTGTGTAGCAGTTTGTCATAATTCTGAGCTAGCACACATACAAGCTTCTGATTACCAAACACAATCCACAATGGTGGCATACACAGATTCAGTCACTACAATAGGCTTAGGCCCTGCTCTTGATACAGCTGCTGAGTCTGAAGTAGATGTTAAAGCTGATGTGGAAAACGATGTTACCTCTGGGTTCACTCTTCCTTCTGCCAATTCTGATCAATACGAACAGTCAGAGACAGTACAGATTTAATGCTCTGATGGACTCATTCCACAGTATACAGAACCAAAAAACCGGCAGGCGATTCCTGAACTGTTGATTGTTAATCTGCCTCTTTCAGAAGCTAAAACAGAGGAATGGACAATTGACGAAATCCTGATTAACAGAGACTTTACTATGGTGATTCCACTGATTGATTTTGACTTCTACAAAGAAAGAGACTCTGTGTCACCCACTAAAGAAAGGGACTGCAAGGGTACAGCTCAGTCTTTGGTTACTGGTGCCAAGGAGTCTACTGCCCTAAAGGTACCCTCCACTCCTGAGCCACCAATGGGTCTGTCAACTTATGAGACTTCTGTCTGTCCTCCTACAACCATTGACTCTTCTATGATCCAATCCACAGCCCTGCAGTCATCTTTGGCACACTTGTCTTCAACCAATGAACCGCTGCCATGTCTGCCATTTACTCAAGAGCCAGTCCCAAAGACCTGGACATGTTTGTATCCAGCAACCGAGATTGCTTCAGCTTGCATGCCTTCAGCCTCAAGGTTTCCCCTGGCCGGCCTGTCTTCAGCTACAGTGACTCATCCTGCAGATCATCCTTCAGCTTTAGAGCCTCCGGTAGTCCATCAAAAGTGCATGTCTTCAGTCCCGGAGTATACTGAGTATTTGCCTTCAGTTCATGAGACGCCTGTATCCTGCTTAGCCTCGCTGCCAATATCAGAGGTATACCTGTCTACACCATCAGATCCTGCTGTATTTTCTTCTGCTCCAGCGATTCCTCCTGAATCCCAACGATTTACTGTCGATGAACGTCTAGCTTGCCTTTCTTTTGCTTCAGGAGGAGCACCAGAATGCCTGCCTTTTCCACAAAACGATTCTCCCAACTGCTTCACTTTAGCATCAGAGCCTCCTAAAAATGCAGCATCAGAGTTTGAGACTTTTGCCAGCTCCCGCTTCAGAGTCATCAAGCTGGACCAAGTGGTGAGTCAGAACCACTCACCTGGGTGTGCACAGGGGGTGGTGCAGACCGGCGTATTACCTACAGGACTTGTGCAACAGAATTCCGCCAAGAAGCACCAGTTG
Source organism: Ambystoma mexicanum (assembly GCF_040938575.1). Taxonomy (NCBI): domain Eukaryota; kingdom Metazoa; phylum Chordata; class Amphibia; order Caudata; family Ambystomatidae; genus Ambystoma; species Ambystoma mexicanum. Next base: position 976,693,693 of record NC_090929.1, on the reverse strand, counting down.
GGTGCTAGTAGCCAAAGGAAGGGAATGACTGCTGCAGTTCAAAATGTGTCTGTTATTGCTCCTTCTGCGAGTGTGCCTGAAATACCAAGTACTGCGTCTATCACTCCTATCAGTATGCCAAACGTCCCTGCTGTTGTATCCCACGTGCAACAAAGTGGCTACACGACTGTCACCAGGAGTACCAGCCTTGTACAACCCATTGGACTTTCAGGTCTCCAAGGCGTAGAACATGTGCAGTCAAACCTTAGTCACTTTCAACCACAAGCCTTTTCCCAGATGATTGACAGAAGAAAATCTGAACCTCTACCTCAGCCGCCACCTTCTCTAATGGCTGAACATAAACCTTTCTTGAAGTCAGCAATTTCCTCACCTCCCGCATGTCCACTCTCGGCAGAAAGGCTAACAGGGCTTCTACCATTGTCTAAGGCATGTTGCACCAGCCTGCCTCCCTCCTCAAAGACTTATGAGGGTCCACTCCCAGTGACTGAGCTTCCTGGACCTTCCAACTCTGCTTCAGGTCCTGCAAGTCCTTCATGCCTTTCTTCGAACCATGAGTCTCTTCCTCACCAGAAGCCACCGTTTCCATCAGTACCACCTCCAAAGACAAAGCACTCCTATCATGGAAGTCCATCTGCCTTTGCCCACAGGCCACCATTTCCATCAGTGCCACCTCCAAAGAAAAAGCACTCAAATCATGGAAAGAAGATGTCTCGTGCGGGTGGCGGGCACCCGAAGACGGCCGTAGGAGGGGGTATACTGTCACGACTCGCTCCCTTCGCTCCCGTTCCCACCACTTGGGGGCATGATTTGGGGTTTATTCCCTACTGGACTTTTCCTCCGAACTACAGTGCTGTGATGAATTGGGAGCGCTAAATCCCTATTTTCCAAGCTACTTCCCTTCCGGATCCATTCCAGGTTTTTGGCAGCCAGCATGCTTCTTTAACCAAATGACTATGCTTCCCAGAATGCCTGGCCCACTGCTCCACCTCCACCCTTGCAGGACAAGGTTGGGTGGAGGATAGGTAACAGCTGTGGCTGCAGGTGCAGCAATCAGCACACCTGAGGCGTGTGCTCGTTAAGCAGCTTTAAAAGCCTCAGTCTTACTTCAGTCCAGCGCTGGTCATCGTTTGCAGTGTTCCTGTTGTGACTAGTCCCTTGTTCCTTGCCTTTGTACCTAGTTCCTAGTTCCTGTTTTCTTGTTCCTCCGCCCTGAATCTCGGATTCATGCGCTAATTGATTTCTGCTCCCTTGATTCCCTTTTTGTCTTCCTCTGTTTGCAGGCAGCATTTCTCAGTGCTTTCCCCTTTTAGATGCAGCCCAGTTTGTCTGTGTTCTATATTTCTTTGACTCTGTCCTTTGCTGCTGTAAACCCGTATGCCTTAGCCTTCCTCTTAGATTAGCTTCCTGTCTTTTCCTTGGAGGGGTAGGGAGAAGTTTGCATTGGTTATTTCGTTTTTCCCTGCTCCTGATCCTTACTTTCTATTGGGATCCATTCCATGTTTTCCATTGCACTTCTGCATTTATTTCCCATTTGATTATTAGGTGTGGTGTGCGGTTGTAGCTAGCTCCTGTGTGAATGCTTATGTTTTCCTCACTAATTTGTAATCACTATTCCAACTTAGGTATTTAGTTTTCCTCCCATTGCTGTTCTAGCCTTTCGGGGTCCCAGTTTCATCAACAGGATTCGTGGGCTAGCTGACATTCAAGAGGTTTATCTCGTCCTCGTGAGTACAGTTCTTTAGTTCCCTTATTTAATACCATCAAGAGTGTTAGTTCACTGATCCTGTCATTGCTTGCCCTCCACGTGGGTTTAGCGCTGTCAGTACCTGTAACAGCAATTGGGGGTAAGGCGCTTGCCGACTTTCCCCGCGGTCAGGTGCTTACCCCACATCCCTTTTCATATATTGGTTTTGATGTCACACTCTATTTGCACTCCTGGGTTCTAGCATACATGAGTCGTTGTTCCTGTGTGCACATTTCCCTTGCCATATTCGCTGCCTTTGTACTCACCTGACTAATCCTGACAACAACTTCTAGGAGGCAGTTCTGGTTAGATTAAAATAGTTTGGACTAGATTATTTTAAACTAAGAGCTTATTTCTGTCACAATCTGACCTAAGTACTCACAATATATTTTGGAAGGACTGGACCTCGTCACGGATCTGATCAATCAGGCTAGCGGCACTTCACAGCGATCTGGTCTCTGGGTCTGCGGTTCTGCACGGCCTGGTCTGGTCTGGCACTGGTCTGGTCTGTCCGGATACAGCGGTCTCTGCACGGCTCCTGGATCTCTGCACTGGTCCTGGCAAAAGTTCTTGGCAAGGGATTCAAGCAGCTCGCCCGGCTGTGAGTAGCTTGCAATGATTTGAGGCCTGCTGCAGAGAACTCAGCTTGTGGTTTTAGGCCTCTGATTTAGGTTCTAAAGTATAAGTTCTAGGTTGTGGAGTATGTAGCTGGAGTCAGTCTGGAACTGGTATCTTCTGGATGTTGTGTGGTCCGGCAAAACGCTCCGCAGCAACTGGATTTGAATGTCTCTACCTGTCCCAGCAGTCTCTTTTTATGTGTTTTGGAAATGGGTGTGTGCCTGGGCCAAGCTAAGCCTGCCCCTCTCTACTTGTCATTGGCCCAATTATCCCCTCTCCCATGATTGGAGGAAGGAAATGTGAGTCAGAGTGATGCTGTAGGTTTTATGGGTCAGAGGATCCTCCCCTGGTCAGTTTGCCCACAAATCTATATTTGATTCAAATACATATTGCACAGATACACAGTTGTTTAAAATGACATGCACCCATCACATATCACATGAGGTATACTCTGTTCAAACTCTGCTCTTCCTGGGGGCTTGCATTCAGAAATGGCAACATTTTGCGCTTTTTAACTGGTTTTGCAATATCGGACATTTACCCAAATTTACACACATGTGCGCAAGGAGTATGGACATTAATTGATGAAGTGTCAGATTTTTAACATGCAGACATTTGGAGTGAGACCCTATTTTCCGCTAGCAACCCCCCAGAATACACCACAGGGTCCTAACGCATCTCAAAATGTTCATAGAAAAATCACAATAATTATGGTATCATTTAGATAATTTTGACAAGTCCGCACCATGAGTTATACATCTTTCTTAAAATCATATTCTGGCCAACAGGGGTGTGTCTTCCCAGGTCACATGGTGGAGAAACCAGTCCATCCACTTTCTTTAAGCTCAGCCTGTCCTCAGAGGGGGCTGCCCCTCCCCGTTTCTGCCAAGAGGAAGCCACTTTTACCACGCCCCCAATATAACATTTGCCTGAGTCCAGGACAGGCCTTTGTTCAACTCCCTGTAGCTGCTCCACCCCTAATCTAATCAAAGAGGTGACAACTCCTTTTGGCAAGGGGAAGAGTGGCTGAGCAGGTTTTAACTCCTGTGGGGGTAGATGTCAGGCAGAATTGGAATCTCTTTAAGCCAGTTTTTAGCTAAATGTCTTTTTTTTGTTCCCAGTTTAAATCACTTACGATTTTTACATACACATTAAATCATTACTTCCTTCAAGTCATTTCAGAATATAGTTTTACATTGTATCCACCTCTTAGCAAGTCTTTCCTTGGTCTGGTTTTGTTCCATTTGTTCAGTTTTACACAAAAGTCTGGTGGTTTTAAAACGCCGGCTTTCTGATAGTGGTGAGTACTGGTAATGCAACCATTTTTGGGATTTAAGAAAATGAATTCCCCACAGTTCTAGGTTGCTTTTGGCAATCAGCATTGCCATTCCCAATGGTTTCAGGCTACTGTGTGGGTAGCCCAATGGTGGTTTTAGGCAGTGCCCTCCTGTGCTCACAACATAGGCAAAAATGGGTGGCAGCCTATTCTTCATGCATTTCCCTGTGCATTTTCTGGGAAGTTCTGGCCATCATGATGTTTTCCATGCCAGTACTGCACAGTTTTCCTATTCTGGCGTACATGTGGGCTTTTTGGCCATCTTGGATTTTCTAAGCCCACAGCACCAAATGTTGCAGCATGATAGCTCAAACGTGGGTCAGGACACCCAACAAAGCCCCCCCACGCGACTGCACTTTGAATTTGAGTCGATGGGGAGTCGAGTGCACAGAAGGTTTTGACCCACGCACTGGTATGTCCGCATAGTCTTCTTCCAATTCTGCAAATGGCACAGTTCAGCATCTTTTCCTCCCTCGAGTCGATCAATCAGTTCTCCTTGCTGGTCCTGATGGGAGGATTGGGCGGTACCCTGGGCCCCTTGGGTCTCTGCTCCCGGTCTCCGGATCGTCCTCCTTAGCCAGTCTCCAGGTTTTCTTTCTTCTAGGAAGACAAAGGAAAAGCGGCAATACCTATTCATGGACATTTCTCCCCCACCATTGATATAGTGGGGTGGCATATATATTTTAGAACTCAACAGATATGAACATGCACATTTTTTTAAATTAAGCGACAGGAACACATAAACTTGAGAAACACAGAATTTGATAGGCTATATGTAGGATATTTTAGGGTTGGAATTGAATTACTCTGGAGCGGTACCCTCTGGGATTACAGAGGACTCCTCCAGTTGCTGCAAAGTGTGCCTGGGATGGCAACACTTCAACTGGTTTATGTGGACCCACTTGTCTTCCCCCTCTGCCAAACCACCTTTGGGGATGCAGATCTTGTAGGCCACAGGGGAGATCTTGTCTATAATCTCAAAGGGTCCCTTCCATGTAGGCAAAAATGTGCGCTGTCTTGCCTGGTTTCTTTGGAAGTTGTATAAATAGACCCAGTCCCCCACCTGATATTCCTTCCTGGAAGTTTTCAGGTCATAATGGGTCTTCATACTCTCGGCTGATCTTTCTAGATTCCGCTGAGCATAGGCAAAAGCATGTTGAAGGTGTTTCCTTAAATTCTCCACATACTCATGAGTTGTGGAGGCATTTATCAACGTTTGCTCTTGGGTTCTGTAGAGCAAATGCTGGGGAAGCACCATCTTGCGTCCAGTAATCAACTCAAATGGTAACATTTTGGTTGCAGATGAAGGGGTAGATCTGATGGCCATTAGGACCAGAGGTAATCGGATATCCCAACTTGGCCCAGAATCTGCCACAAACTTCTTTAATATGCTCACAATGGTTCGGTTGTATCTCTCCACTGCTCCAGAAGAAGCTGGTCTGTAAGCAATGTGTAGCTTCCTTTTAACCCCCAGTATCTCCCACATCTTTGTCATTACTTCACTGGTGAAGTGGCTACCCCTGTCTGACTCAATCCTTTGAGGTAGACCAAAACGGGAAAATATGTGGTTAATCATCAGGGCAGCTGCTGTTTCTGCCTTGCAGTTTGGCGCTGGGAGACATTCCACCCACTTGGTAAACAAGCATGTAACGGTCAACATGTACTTGTTTCCTCTAGACGAGCGAATCACAGGGCCTACAAAGTCGATTTGCAAATCTGACCATGGCAGTGTCATCCCCCTCTTTTGGAGAGGCGCACGGTGTGTGAGAGATGATGGCTGAAATTGTGCACACACAAGACACCCCTTCAAGTATTGGTCGAGGTCCTGCCCCATGTGTGGCCAGTATGCAACCTCTCTTAAGATTTCCAGTGTTGTGTGAAACCCCCTATGACCGGCGGTGGCCGCATCATGGGCGTGACTTAACATCAGGCTTCGGAATGAGGTAGGAACCACCCACTGATCATGGCCAGCTTGGGATTTCCATACCAACAAACCGTCTTGGATTCAGAACATTTTTGGACATTTCATCAACACTCTTAGGTCCTCTTTCCCAATGTAATCGGTATCCGTCAGAGGAAAGTTCTCAGGGTCCTCAAGGTGTTGGTAAAACTTACCAATAATTGGATCCCCCTTCTGAGCTGTAATCAAATCAGCATCAGGGGTCTCCTTGCTCCATTGGGCAGTTGAAAGATCATTGTGAGCATTTGTCTGGGGCCTAGTGATAGCGGTGACCTGGATTTCCCCCAACAGGGACTCTATTTCGATTAGATCCCCTTGGATGGCCCCGGTTTTGGCCAGCTGATCAGCTAAGTCATTTCCAGTTTTGTCTGGTCCCTCTACTTTGGAATGACCCTTGATCTTTTTCCAGTAGATGGTCATCCCATTCGAGGTGACCAGATCATCAATGTTTTGGATTAACTTCCCATGTTTCAGGGGTTTGTTATTAGCGCATAACATGCCTCTGGTTTTCCAGTTGACCAGGTGCTCCACGAACCTGTTCCGTACATAATCCGAATCTGTGATTATGACCAGTTCGTGGAGTTGATGCTGGACAGCAGTGAGAATGGCCTGATGCACATCCATCAATTCTGCCACCTGACTACTTCGGGGACCAATTTTGTATCCAGCGGAGGGTTCTGGGAACTCCTTCACCCATGCATTCCCTACGCCAGCCACCAGTTCTTTCTCCCCATCGTTGTCAACATGGTAAGAGCATCCATCCACATAGACAGTGGGCATTCCCTCACACTTGTCTTCTTCAAAGACTTTGTGTGGGGTATTAAGGTATGCCTCCATGTTGTCCTTGATTTTTAGACTTTCGTCCTCGAGACAGCTTTCTCCGGCACAATCATGCAAGTGAGCCAGACCTTGCGCAAGGGGACTCTTCTTGTTTTGGCCATATCTGACCTCCACAGGAAAGCCTTGCATTGACAGAATCCAGGAAGTAATTCGGGAATTACTCACATTTCCGGCCCGGATTCTGTCACTTTGGAGATATTGCAGAGGCTGGTGTGGAGTCTCCACTATGATGTGTTCCCCATGGATAAACGGGCGGTAATTCTTCAATGCCCACACCGTTGCCAGGAGTGCCTTCTCACAATCGTTGAATTTTTCCTCCACAGAGGATAAAGTTTTGCTCGCATAGGAGATTACTTTATTGACCTTGTCATGCTTTTGGTATAATACTGCCGTCACGCACGTATTAGAGAACCCTGTCTCCAGGAAGAACTCCTTGTTTCTGACAGGGTAAGCTAGGCAGGGCGCTTGTGAGCGACTTCTTTTGAGTTGTCTTACTGCCTCGGCTTGTTCTGGACCCCATTCCCACTTGACCCCCCCTTTCAGGAGATGAATCAGGGGTCTGGTGATCTCTGCGTAGCCCTCAATGAACTTTCTGCTGTAATTAGTCAGTCCAAGGAGGCTCCTTAGTTCCCGCAGAGTTGTGGGGTCTTTCAGTTTCTGAAGTGCTACCACTTCCTTTTCCTGGGGACAGAGACCCTGAGGACTAATCTCATGCCCCAAGAAATTAACACGGGTTCTACACCACTGTGCTTTCTGAAAGGAAAGTTTTGCTCCGGCGGCCCTCAACTGGGTCAGAACATAACGGATCTCCGCTATGTGTTCCTCCACAGATGAACTTTTGATGAGGACATCATCTACATAAGCCAGGTTATCCCTTGCACCCAGGTCGGGCATGGCCTAGTGTAGGAAAATGTTGAATTCATTGCCGGAGTTGAGGTATCCGAAGGGAGTCCGGGTCCATGTGTACTGCTGGCCCCCAAAGGTAAAAGCCAGCTTGCATTGGTCCTCCCTACTGACAGGCACAGTCCAGTATCCATTGGTCAGGTCTATTGCAGTGAATACCTGTGACCCCTGGATCTGGGCCAGCCCTTGGTCAATGTAGGGCAGAGGCCATCGGAAAGTATGGACCCGTTTGTTGAGCTCCCTGAGGTCGGCGCAGAGTCTCCACTGGCCGTTTGGCTTCAATATTCCCAGCACCGGGTTATTGAAGGTGCTGTGAACTGGACGGATTATTCCCCGGGACTCCAGGTTCTTAATTATTTCAGTAAGGGACTCCATTGATGCGAGAGGCAAGCGATATTGCTTCACAAACACTGGAGTCATGCCAGGGTCCGTGGGGATTGTTGTTGTGTGGATGTCGGTGCGACCACAGTCATATGAGTCTACCGCAAAGAGATCTTGGAAATCCAAGAAAACTTGTTTCAACTTTTGCTTCTGTTCCAGAGTCACACAGGCATCAGCTAGGTTGACTCTCTCTTCCACCATCTGCCTGAAGCCTGGAAAGACTTCTGGTTTTGCTATCTCAGCGGCCTCCTCCAGCTGGGTGGAGAAGTCCCTGGTCAGAGTGCTGATTTGGACTGGAGGCTTCAGGTGGGAAAGGCATCCCTCATGGACCTGGAAAATCACCTCATCCTTCCTGAAGTCACAAGTCACATCTTCCTTACCATAAGGGCAAGACGTGTACACCAGGAAGTTCCCCCCATGCCGGGTGAAAATCCTGTCTGGTGTTGTATTGTCCTCACTGTCACTGTCAAAACAGTCCTTGGGGATTGGTCCTAACAGTTCATTTCCTAAATCAATGGAGAAATGTCGGTCATCAATCGCCATTCCAATAATGGTGCCTGCGGCTAGAGTAATACTCTTTAAGTCGCTGTTATCCACCTCTATTGGAATGGTGTCATGTTCTATGTTGACTAATGGTGTTGGGTTTACCCCCAACCCTTGCTGTTTGAGAGAAGCATTTAGATGTATATAAGCATCAGGGTATTGCCATTTTTGTCCTCTTTTAACTTTCACTTCCAGGGAGAATTGTCGGGTCCTTTCTGGGATGGTGACTTCCTCTTTGATCTGAATTTCAACTGCATAAGGTAGCAATTGGGCTGACCTAAATGCTTTTTCTGGATCATCAAAGCCCATGGGATTATCCGCTAATCGGGACCAAGCTTTGAAGTTTATTAGGTCCAAACTAATGGCAAAGCGATTGAGAATGTCACTGCCTAGGTAAAAGGCGGCAGTGACGTCTCGTACGACCCAACAATTATGGACTATGCTCTTGTTGCCAATGGAGATTTTGAGCATACACCTGCTTGGCAGGAGATGTTTGGAATTAGGTGCTTCCAGGTCCATTTCCCATTTGTCTATCAGTTTGAATGTGGGAATGGCTGGATCTTTTGGGAGTTGGCGGAACATGGCTTCGCTGATGAAGCTCTTACCGTTGTTCACACACACTCGAGCGAGAACAGAGTCCTTCCCATCATTTAACTGAACAGGGATGAACAACTGCTCTCCAATTTGCTGAATATCAGCCAGGCTCTGAGCTGATTTCACATCTTTCTGGACTATAGGAGTGGGAGTTTCTGATTGTGGATTGGTAAAGAATTTCAGAGTGTTTCCTTCCAGTGTGGAATGCCACCTTAAACTGGAAGGAAGGTTGATTTTGAGAAATAGAGAGGACCCCCCATCACCAGTCTGTTGTCCTACTGCTATTACTGTCACGTCTGGAGTTTGGTTGTTCTGGAAGTGAAATTCTACTTGGTCAGATTTGTGTTCAACCATGTGGCAGGTGCCGTTTAAACTAACATGGTTGACACTCTGTTTTAATTTTATTGGTCGGCTAGTCTGGGTCCAGAGGACCTTGTTTACACAATCTATTAGGGGTGACAACCTTCTCAGGAGGTCGTTCCCTAGTAAACAAGGGGTGCCCTCTGGAGCCACTACTATGACCGGGTGTTTCACCTTGTGTCGCTCAATTTTAATGTCCAAGTCTGCAGTCCCCTCAACGGGAATTTCCTTCCCTTCAAATTTCTGCAGTTGTCCATGAAGAGAGGTGAGAGGAATTCGGTAATTCTCCCCCTTCCTGCATTTAGTTCCTCAAAGGCCCTTTTGGACAGAAGGGTAGCTTGGGATCCAGTGTCCACCAGTGCCAAAATTGTACCCTGCCCCTGTACTTGTACCGGGGCATAGTATCTTCCCTCCTTCTCCTCAAGGGGGCACAGATAATGCACATTTTTGGACAACTGGTGGGCTAACTTTCTGGGTTTGGACATTGCTAGCGAAGAGATTTGGGCAGTATTCTGTGGAGAACCTTGGGAATCTGAAAGAAAAAGTTGGCAACTGGAGATCAGAGCCATTGTGGGTTCCCCTGGTTCCGGTTCTGGGCCGCCCCCTCCCTTTTTGGAGGCAGTCACCAGGATGGGTTTGAACCAGGGGATTTCGGTATTGTGGGTTCTGGGATGAGATGATGGGCGGCGGTAGCTCAGTCTCCATATCTCCCCAGTCTGGATTGGAATCCCTTGGGACCCATTTTTCTTTGGGAGGAGTTCCCCCATCTCTGAAGGATAAGATCCTTTTCCCAGGATCTTCTGAGGATCCCTCTCCCTCAAATTGGAAGACCTGTACCTCCTCCACAAAGTGGGTCTGTTTGGGTCCTTTGTTTCTCCTACCCCCCCTCTGCTCCTTGGGAGGCAGGCTTTCAGGGGCAGGAGATTTTGTTTCCGGTTCCTGGTTTTCCAGGGTCTGTTTACAAGTAGGGAAGGAAGCTTCCTCCAAGGCTTTACACCCCCCTTTCCCTTGTGCCTCCTCCATGGGAACCGGTGGGTTATCGGGGTGCTGCCCCCGTCATTGTTCTGGAGCACCAGGTCCCGAGTTTGGGGCATTCTGCGGTGGCATGCTCATCTGAGGGTTCTGTTGAGCCCTCAGTATGTGACCCAGATCTCGTGCCATATTTTGGACCTGGCGCTCAAGTTGTGAAAACCGCTCAGGCTGATACGGGGCTCTATTTTCTCCCCTGGGCTGATCCCGGGAAGGGTAGCTATCCCTTCTCTGGTAGTACCCCTGGTTGGGAAGATTTTGGTACCCCTCCACCCTTGGCCTCCCCTCTCCCGGATTAGGTTGTCTGGGCTCAGGGAATTGGGGAAAGAAGGATGGATGATTTTGGGGCTGGAAATTGGGTGGATACCTGGGGAAAAAGTTCTGCCCAGGATTTGGAGAATTTCTGCCCTCCTGTGGGAAGTTGGGAGGGAAGTTCCCTGGGTTAGGTGCTTGGCTGGATCCCCCCCCCCTTGGGCTGGAGGAGTCCCCACATAACCCAGGATTGGTCGGTTTCCCTTATAGCGGGGACTTACACAGTCAGGGGAGCGGGGGACCCCATTTGTGGGACTACCTCCTCGACTCCCTGTCTGTGACTGGCCCGAGGGCCTTCTGGGCTGTGAATTATTTGGTGCAGGCAGGTTTTTAGGCCCCCCCATCTCCAAATCTAAAACGGGGGCAACCTTTACCTCTGCCACCTTGGCAGCAGCAGGGGTGCTGTTGGTTTTGGGGTTTTTTGGCACGTTATTTTTATTTTCGATAGGCTTCTGCACCTCATAGATCCGGGTAGCCTGTTCAATGACCCAGTCTAAAGATCTTTTCTCATGAAAAACTCTCACAAGCTGGTTCATTATGTATTTGGGTAAGGCATGGAAAAATGTATTGATAAATTCTCTGCTATCCGTGCGCACCCTTCTGGTGGTCTGCGCAAAAGCACGCTTTAATTCTTGCACAAACTCTTGTGGGGCCTGATTCTCCCCACATTGCAAATTGTAGGCTGCCTTGCGAGCCTCTTGAGGATTTCTGTGAACAGAAAAATGTTTCAAGGTGGCCGCCTTATAGGTGGACCATCTTAAATGATTTTGGTCCTCCAGCCCCGCAAAGAAACTGGAATATTCTGAGGAGAATGTCCATTTGACGTACTGGATGCAGCTACTGCTGTTCTTCAAATGGAAAGTCTCTATCATTTGCTCATAGAGCTCCAAGTGTTCCCAAACGGAATACTTGGCGTTCTTATGATAAGGCGTGATGACACTCCTTATTGCCTTTATTTGCTTCAATGGGTCCTTAAGCAAGGCCCTTTTTGCCTTATTGGGCTTTTTGGTTCAGGTAACCGTGGTCCTTTCATCCTCTGACTCAGAGGCACTGCTCCCAGAGGTTCCTGTCTGCTCTTCCAGGTTTTCCCGGATTCTGCGAGCCTGGGAATGGCTGGTAGAATGTGGGGACCTGGTCTCCTGTGTCCTGCGCCGTTCAGAGGAATCTTCAGATTCCTCCTTGCTGCCAGGATTTGATGGGTACCCCCCCACTGACCTAACTGGGCAGAAGTTTTCAGGATGCCCTTAATGGGCCTACTCTCCAGGGGTTCCCCACTAAATTGCACTGTGCTTGGGTGCCCATACCCGGATGCCCGCCCCTCCATTCCTGGGAGGTACTGGCCTATGAGCCCCATACTTCTGGTTGGATAGTAATCTGCCAATTCCGTGGTCCTGGGCTCATGTGCACGAGGGGACATGGGGGTGGCAGAGTCCAGGGACTGAGAGATATGAAGGCCTCTGGTACTAGGGCTCCTGAGGTGATGCTCAGGAGTCTCCCTCTCTCAGCAAACCTGGTCTCTATCCGCCCCTGCTCCCTGTTGCAATGCAAGAGCCTGCGCGTTCAGTTGCTCAGTTAAGGCCTTACTAGACTCTATCAGTCTTTCCTGCATCGCTACCTGTTGTTGGAGCCTATCATTGTGCTGACAGAGAGCCTCATTTTCTCTCTGTGCCTCCTGATTGGTCCTGGAGTACTGGGCCAGTCTTTGCTGCAGGAGGGTTACCTCGTGAGTCCCTTCCCTACTGGCCCGCTCCTTTCTTGCCAGAGCCTCCTCCACCCTCCTGGTGTGCTCTAACAAGTTCTGGTGTTCTTTTTGGAGGTCACCCAGTCCCTGGAGGGCCAGGTGATTTTCGTCCATTTTCCGTTTTAAATGGCAGACTTCCTGGCCTAAGGTGTCCCTTTCCTGACTAAGAGTCTGCATCTGTGCCGCCAGGTCGTCCCTTTGCCTTTGGAAGGCACCAGCTCTCTGGCGCTCCTGATCAAACTCTGCCTGGGTATCCAGGTCTTTCAGAATCAATTTATTGCTTTCTGCCTTTTCCCTATCTAGGTGGCTTTGCAGGGTGACTACCTGCTCAGCACATACCCTATTGAAATCTAATTGTTGCTCCAGCTTTTTCTGGCTCTGTAGTAGGGAGTCCAAACCTTCTTGGTACTCCTTTTGCAAGGCCAGAAATCTGGTATCCTGGTCAGCCTTTTCCTGTTGCAGAATGTCCATATCCTCTTTTATTTTAATGATATACTGCCTACTATAATTTTCTAACTCCTGGCTCCTCTGCAGCCTCTGCTCAGAAGAGACCAGGTCAGATTGGACCTTCTCTAACGCCGTCTGTCGCCTATTTGCCAGATCTTGGCTTTCAGTACATTTATCCTGCATGTCTCCCATATATAGGTACAGGTATGCCGCTATCCTGGCAATCTTATTGTGTTCATCTTTGGCTTTAGGAGCCATATATAGTACACTCAGGGCCACATGTAATGGACCCTGATCTCTCCATATGTCTGACCCTGTTTCAGTGACCTGTTGCGTGATGGCCTGCAACCAGACCGTTTGGTCCTGGTGAGTCTACTCACCTCTCACAAATAGTTTATGTAAGAGGTGCTCCCTCGCTATTTTCATGTCTACCAAGGTCGTCATTCTAGAGATTGATCTCTGTCCTGACTTACAGAAATTAGTATTTTATTTTTGCAAAACAGACCTTTTCCTTAGAGTGTCCCTTTGAAGAGTGCTTTACAGCGTAAAACAGCGTGGTGATCTGACCGGATGTATGTATCCCGTCAGTTAGCACACTGTATTAAGCTGCACAAGTGATAGATCTAACCCAGACGTCCGGCTCGAGCCCCCAATTTGTAAGAAGATTCAATTCAACACTACAGCTAAGTCAATGCCTAGTCTGGGATACTGAATGGAAACCCTTATTGATATATCTTTATGTCCAGTTCATGAGTTCTGGATGACTACCCCTATATAACACCCCTCTCTTAGAATCCCCCTGACCCCACTGAGCCAAGAAGTAGTTCTGTTTTGCAAGTATAAAAGGTTTATTTGAGAATTTAAACAATATATATATATCACACTTTATAATAAATTAATATCTGATAGTACACTTAGACATATGATGTTGATCAACAATGGGTAATCTGGCACTAGCACACTTCTTTACAATCAATGAGGAGTTAGTATAGGATGGATAAAGTAGCAAAACTACTTTTATGATTTCAAGGGAAAGGCAATGAGGAATAAAATGCAGTTCAGAAATACTTGATATGATTTTAGCAAAAGATAAAATAATCACTTTTTCTCTGGCAATTCACCCCCTCCCCTATGCAATGTAAGAAATGGAAGGAGATGGAAGTAACACACACAGTTCTTATGAATGCAATCAAATATAATTCAGTTCACCCCAGCAAGCTTAGACCACAGATAGAAGTTTGAAACACAGGCCCAAAATGCTTTTAAAAGGTGATGGCAATGAAGTGAGAAATATGCTGAAAATGGTTTTAATCCCCTTTAGGGGGTTCAGGGGGAGTGGTAGCTACTTGGGATAAGTTCAGGCTCACTTTAGCAATGATTCAGAGATGGTGATTAAGAGGCAAACAAATTTTTAGCAAGGAAAGAAATGCGTGCTGATGGTTACACGTGGCTGGATTTTTAACCAAATCGCAAATCGCGGTAAAATTCGCGAGTGCGTGAATCGTGATTGCGGGAAAAGTATAAGGAGTAGGAAGTCGGTTCTAGGCTTGTCGGAATGCTTCAATTCTAAGCTCGTAGCCCAAACGGTTCCAGAGATACGGACGATTAAATAAAGGTAGTTTTTCGGATTTAAAGTAAACTCAAAATGACAAGTGACAGCTATGCAGCTGCAGAATTGACAAGTGACAGTGGTGCAGCTTTACAAAATGACAAGTGACAACTTCTAGGAGGTAGTTCTGGTTAGATTAAAATAGTTTGGACTAGATTATTTTAAACTAAGAGCTTATTTCTGTCACAATCTGACCTACGTACTCACAATATATTTTGGAAGGACTGGACCTCGTCACGGATCTGATCAATCAGGCTAGCGGCACTTCACAGCGATCTGGTCTCTGGGTCTGCGGTTCTGCACGGCCTGGTCTGGTCTGGCACTGGTCTGGTCTGTCCGGATACAGCGGTCTCTGCACGGCTCCTGGATCTCTGCACTGGTCCTGGCAAAAGTTCTTGGCAAGGGATTCAAGCAGCTCGCCCGGCTGTGAGTAGCTTGCAATGATTTGAGGCCTGCTGCAGAGAACTCAGCTTGTGGTTTTAGGCCTCTGATTTAGGTTCTAAAGTATAAGTTCTAGGTTCTGGAGTATGTAGCTGGAGTCAGTCTGGAACTGGTATCTTCTGGATGTTGTGTGGTCCGGCAAAACGCTCCGCAGCAACTGGATTTGAATGTCTCTACCTGTCCCAGCAGTCTCTTTTTATGTGTTTTGGAAATGGGTGTGTGCCTGGGCCAAGCTAAGCCTGCCCCTCTCTACTTGTCATTGGCCCAATTATCCCCTCTCCCATGATTGGAGGAAGGAAATGTGAGTCAGAGTGATGCTGTAGGTTTTATGGGTCAGAGGATCCTCCCCTGGTCAGTTTGCCCACAAATCTATATTTGATTCAAATACATATTGCACAGATACACAGTTGTTTAAAATTACATGCACCCATCACATATCACATGAGGTATACTCTGTTCAAACTCTGCTCTTCCTGGGGGCTTGCATTCAGAAATGGCAACATTTTGCGCTTTTTAACTGGTTTTGCAATATCGGACATTTACCCAAATTTACACACATGTGCGCAAGGAGTATGGACATTAATTGATGAAGTGTCAGATTTTTAACATGCAGACATTTGGAGTGAGACCCTATTTTCCGCTAGCAACCCCCCAGAATACACCACAGGGTCCTAACGCATCTCAAAATGTTCATAGAAAAATCACAATAATTATGGTATCATTTAGATAATTTTGACAAGTCCGCACCATGAGTTATACATCTTTCTTAAAATCATATTCTGGCCAACAGGGGTGTGTCTTCCCAGGTCACATGGTGGAGAAACCAGTCCATCCACTTTCTTTAAGCTCAGCCTGTCCTCAGAGGGGGCTGCCCCTCCCCGTTTCTGCCAAGAGGAAGCCACTTTTACCACGCCCCCAATATAACATTTGCCTGAGTCCAGGACAGGCCTTTGTTCGACTCCCTGTAGCTGCTCCACCCCTAATCTAATCAGAGAGGTGACAACTCCTTTTGGCAAGGGGAAGAGTGGCTGAGTAGGTTTTAACTCCTGTGGGGGTAGATGTCAGGCAGAATTGGAATCTCTTTAAGCCAGTTTTTAGCTAAATGTCTTTTTTTTGTTCCCAGTTTAAATCACTTACGATTTTTACATACACATTAAATCATTACTTCCTTCAAGTCATTTCAGAATATAGTTTTACATTGTATCCACCTCTTAGCAAGTCTTTCCTTGGTCTGGTTTTGTTCCATTTGTTCAGTTTTACACAAAAGTCTGGTGGTTTTAAAACGCCGGCTTTCTGATAGTGGTGAGTACTGGTAATGCAACCATTTTTGGGATTTAAGAAAATGAATTCCCCACAGTTCTAGGTTGCTTTTGGCAATCAGCATTGCCATTCCCAATGGTTTCAGGCTACTGTGTGGGTAGCCCAATGGTGGTTTTAGGCAGTGCCCTCCTGTGCTCACAACATAGGCAAAAATGGGTGGCAGCCTATTCTTCATGCATTTCCCTGTGCATTTTCTGGGAAGTTCTGGCCATCATGATGTTTTCCATGCCAGTACTGCACAGTTTTCCTATTCTGGCGTACATGTGGGCTTTTTGGCCATCTTGGATTTTCTAAGCCCACAGCACCAAATGTTGCAGCATGATAGCTCAAACGTGGGTCAGGACACCCAACAAAGCCCCCCCACGCGACTGCACTTTGAATTTGAGTCGATGGGGAGTCGAGTGCACAGAAGGTTTTGACCCACGCACTGGTATGTCCGCATAGTCTTCTTCCAATTCTGCAAATGGCACAGTTCAGCATCTTTTCCTCCCTCGAGTCGATCAATCAGTTCTCCTTGCTGGTCCTGATGGGAGGATTGGGCGGTACCCTGGGCCCCTTGGGTCTCTGCTCCCGGTCTCCGGATCGTCCTCCTTAGCCAGTCTCCAGGTTTTCTTTCTCCTAGGAAGACAAAGGAAAAGCGGCAATACCTATTCATGGACATTTCTCCCCCACCATTGATATAGTGGGGTGGCATATATATTTTAGAACTCAACAGATATGAACATGCACATTTTTTTAAATTAAGCGACAGGAACACATAAACTTGAGAAACACAGAATTTGATAGGCTATATGTAGGATATTTTAGGGTTGGAATTGAATTACTCTGGAGCGGTACCCTCTGGGATTACAGAGGACTCCTCCAGTTGCTGCAAAGTGTGCCTGGGATGGCAACACTTCAACTGGTTTATGTGGACCCACTTGTCTTCCCCCTCTGCCAAACCACCTTTGGGGATGCAGATCTTGTAGGCCACAGGGGAGATCTTGTCTATAATCTCAAAGGGTCCCTTCCATGTAGGCAAAAATGTGCGCTGTCTTGCCTGGTTTCTTTGGAAGTTGTATAAATAGACCCAGTCCCCCACCTGATATTCCTTCCTGGAAGTTTTCAGGTCATAGTGGGTCTTCATACTCTCGGCTGATCTTTCTAGATTCCGCTGAGCATAGGCAAAAGCATGTTGAAGGTGTTTCCTTAAATTCTCCACATACTCATGAGTTGTGGAGGCATTTATCAACGTTTGCTCTTGGGTTCTGTAGAGCAAATGCTGGGGAAGCACCATCTTGCGTCCAGTAATCAACTCAAATGGTAACATTTTGGTTGCAGATGAAGGGGTAGATCTGATGGCCATTAGGACCAGAGGTAATCGGATATCCCAACTTGGCCCAGAATCTGCCACAAACTTCTTTAATATGCTCACAATGGTTCGGTTGTATCTCTCCACTGCTCCAGAAGAAGCTGGTCTGTAAGCAATGTGTAGCTTCCTTTTAACCCCCAGTATCTCCCACATCTTTGTCATTACTTCACTGGTGAAGTGGCTACCCCTGTCTGACTCAATCCTTTGAGGTAGACCAAAACGGGAAAATATGTGGTTAATCATCAGGGCAGCTGCTGTTTCTGCCTTGCAGTTTGGCGCTGGGAGACATTCCACCCACTTGGTAAACAAGCATGTAACGGTCAACATGTACTTGTTTCCTCTAGACGAGCGAATCACAGGGCCTACAAAGTCGATTTGCAAATCTGACCATGGCAGTGTCATCCCCCTCTTTTGGAGAGGCGCACGGTGTGTGAGGGATGATGGCTGAAATTGTGCACACACAAGACACCCCTTCAAGTATTGGTCGAGGTCCTGCCCCATGTGTGGCCAGTATGCAACCTCTCTTAAGATTTCCAGTGTTGTGTGAAACCCCCTATGACCGGCGGTGGCCGCATCATGGGCGTGACTTAACATCAGGCTTCGGAATGAGGTAGGAACCACCCACTGATCATGGCCAGCTTGGGATTTCCATACCAACAAACCGTCTTGGATTCAGAAAATTTTTGGACATTTCATCAACACTCTTAGGTCCTCTTTCCCAATGTAATCGGTATCCGTCAGAGGAAAGTTCTCAGGGTCCTGAAGGTGTTGGTAAAACTTACCAATAATTGGATCCCCCTTCTGAGCTGTAATCAAATCAGCATCAGGGGTCTCCTTGCTCCATTGGGCAGTTGAAAGATCATTGTGAGCATTTGTCTGGGGCCTAGTGATAGCGGTGACCTGGATTTCCCCCAACAGGGACTCTATTTCGATTAGATCCCCTTGGATGGCCCCGGTTTTGGCCAGCTGATCAGTTAAGTCATTTCCAGTTTTGTCTGGTCCCTCTACTTTGGAATGACCCTTGATCTTTTTCCAGTAGATGGTCATCCCATTCGAGGTGACCAGATCATCAATGTTTCGGATTAACTTCCCATGTTTCAGGGGTTTGTTATTAGCGCATAACATGCCTCTGGTTTTCCAGTTGACCAGGTGCTCCACGAACCCGTTCCGTACATAATCCGAATCTGTGATTATGACCAGTTCGTGGAGTTGATGCTGGACAGCAGTGAGGATGGCCTGATGCACAGCCATCAATTCTGCCACCTGACTACTTCGGGGACCAATTTTGTATCCAGCGGAGGGTTCTGGGAACTCCTTCACCCATGCATTCCCTACGCCAGCCACCAGTTCTTTCTCCCCATCGTTGTCAACATGGTAAGAGAATACAGAATACACCACAGGGTCCTAACGCATCTCAAAATGTTCACAGAAAAATCACAAGAATTATGGTATCATTTAGATAATTTTGACATTTGACAAGTCCACACCATGAGTTATACATCTTTCTTAAAATCATATTCTGGCCAACAGGGGTGTGTCTTCCCAGGTCACATGGTGGAGAAACCAGTCTATCCACTTTCTTTAAGCTCAGCCTGTCCTCAGAGGGGGGCTGCCCCTCCCCGTTTCTGCCAAGAGGAAGCCACTTTTACGACGCCCCCAATATAACATTTGCCTGAGTCCAGGACAGGCCTTTGTTCAACTCCCTGTAGCTGCTCCACCCCTAATCTAATCGGAGAGGTGACAACTCCTTTTGGCAAGGGGAAGAGTGGCTGAGCAGGTTTTAACTCCTGTGGGGGTAGATGTCAGGCAGAATTGGAATCTCTTTAAGCCAGTTTTTAGCTACATGTCATTTTTTTGTTCCCAGTTTAAATCACTTACGATTTTTACATACACATTAAATAATTACTTCCTTCAAGTCATTTCAGAATATAGTTTTACATTGTATCCACCTCTTAGCAAGTCTTTCCTGTTCAGTTTTACACAAAAGTCTGGTGGTTTTAAAACACCGGCTTTCTGATAGTGGTGAGTACTTGTAATGCAACCATTTTTGGGATTTAAGAAAATGAATTCCCCACAGTTCTAGGTTGCTTTTGGCAATCTGCATTGCCATTCCCAATGGTTTCAGGCTACTGTGTGAGTAGCCCAATGGTGGTTTTAGGCAGTGCCCTCCTGTGCTCACAACATAGGCAAAAATGGGTGGCAGCCTATTCTTCATGCATTTCCCTGTGCATTTTCTGGGAAGTTCTGGCCATCATGATGGTTTCCATGCCAGTACTGCACAGTTTTCCTATTCTGGCGTACATGCGGGCTTTTCGGCCATCTTGGATTTTCTAAGCCCACAGCACCAAATGTTGCAGCATGATAGCTCAAACGTGGGTCAGGACACCCAACACTACGCAGGTGATGGCATGCCTTATCATGTCATTGGTAGTCTTCCAGGGGTGTAGCAGCCTTTTTGGCGGGATCAATAATCCGCATGTGTGATGTTTTGCATTTTCATGCAGCATGTTGACTGATGCGTGCATTGTGTATGTGCCATCGTCTAGTGAATGGGGATATGTGACATGCACATTTGCTGCATGTCATTGAGGGTTACAGGCATTATGGGGGATGTTGTTGTTTGTTAGTGTGTGTGTTATGTGTGTTCGATTTGCATGCAGTGTGCAGGTGCTTGTGCATGTGTGCTGGGACACATGTTGATGGTTGTCTTGTGAGTTGTTGTTTGCATGTGCTATATGTCACTGAGGGGTGCCAGTGGGGCTTCATTATTTTGGGGCATGTATGTGTTAGCTGCACTAGGTTTCATTTTGTTCTTTGTCTACAGATCCTTCCATCAGGGAATGATTGATATTTCATGCGATTAAATTTGACTGTCAATTGCATTCCAGGGGACAGGTAAGATGTTCATTTATATTGAACGTTATGTAATGTTTGAGACCTTGTGGGTCAATACTGCACTTCTTTTCTACCCCCCACAATTTGTCCTCACTAAGAAGAGAGCTCACATCCAAGCCTGCATTTATGTGTCATCTATCAACTCGGCTGAACTGTTTAAAACCTGCAAGGAGCTGGCCAATCCTGCTGCAGTGTCTCCGTCTCCTGTCCCTATCCAGGCCCTCTGTACAGCCCTGGCCTCTCATTTCATCTCTAAAACACAGGACATCCTGGCCACCCTCTCAGCTTCTCCTGCTTCTCCCTCCAAACTCTCTTCTTCCTCCGGCCCCCCTGCGGCAACCCCCACTTCCGTTCTATGCCTTTCCTCTCTTTTCCCCTGATGAGGTTTCTAGACAAGCCTGATCTATGAAAACCTCATCAAAATAGGTTCTTCCCTGTTCTTCCATAACCATCAAGGACCACATTGACACCGTCACACCAGCCTTTGCTGACTTCTGCAACCACTCTTTTGCCTCTGGAACCTTCCCCCCCCCCCCGAAGCACTCTCTTGGGCACCCTCTTCTCAAACAACCCTCAGCCAGCCCCTCCCGTCTGGCTAATTATCGCACAATTTCTATCACTTGTTTCTTTGGCAAACTCCAGTAAAAGCTGGCTGTCTCCCAGCTTTATCTTGACACTGAATCTGTTGAGGGTCTCCATGAGCATCCATCTGGTTTCAGAGCAGCAACAAGCATGTAAGCGTGTGCCGAGATTCTCCTCATCGGCACACCCACACCCTCCTTTCCTGTCACTCTCTGGCCGGCCTCTCTTGGCCCCCTTCCTGCTCCCACCTGTGAGGCTAAAAACTTTGGGGTCATCTTCAATACCACACTCTACTTCTCTCCTCACATCTCTGACGTCTCTAAGAAGTCACACTACCAGCTGTACCTCCTCAGAGGTATTCTTACATTCCTCTCCTTCCCCCTGAAGCTCACTGTCTCCAGAGCTCTGGTTCTCTGTAGGCTGGACTATTGCAACAGCCTCTTTCTAAATCTGCCTGCTTCTACTCTCCGCCCTCTGCAACTCATCCAGAAGAGGACTGCAAGACTTGTCCTTGGCCTCAAGCCCAGGGATCGTATCTCTCCAGGACTGAAATCTCTGCACTGGCTCCCAGTGGCTGCGAGAATTAAGTTCAAAACCCTCTGGATTGTCCACAAGGCCTTCTTGGGCCAGAGGCCTCAATAACCTCAACTCTCTCTTCCTAAATATCTTCCTTCTCAAGCTCTTTGCTCATCCGCCTCCAAATCCCTCAGTGTCAGTCGCTTCTCCAAGCAACGAGTTGGTGGTAGATCTCTTTCTTCGGCTGGGGCCTCCCTCTGGAACAGCCTCCCTGCCTCCCTGAAACTTGAGGAGAATCATCTCCAGTTCCGGAAGCACCTCAAAACCTTTATCTTTGCTTCTGCTTTTTTTCTGCCTCTCCCCTGCTGACTTCCGGGCTGAAACTGAAACTGCAGTGGTTACCTGGCCACCTTCTGACCTCGGACCCATGTCCCCTCCCCTGCCAGTCACACATCTGTACTGTCTTCCTGGCAACCCCCGCACTTGGGGGCTGTTGTCTGGATCCCTACAGTCCCACTACCAGCACTTGACACCTGATGCCTGCACTTACCCTTGCACTTACCACCTGCTGGCTGTACATTTAGTTATTGTTTATTTATTCTATTATCCCATGTACTGCACTGTCCCCTCAGCTTTGCCCCTACACTTTCCCCCTTCCCATGCACTTGTGCGATCTGAATGACACCTGGCCAAGTAGGAATGCTGTCTGACTTCCCTTTTTCCCCCCTCCCTTGCCTCATCGTGCCTTGAAACACTTGTGTATAGGACCGTTATACATGCTACATCATAACACATCATATCATATGATATCATATCATATAATATCATGGAAACCGCTCTCCTAAACATCAGTGAAGACCTGCTCCCTAACCCTGATTCTAATCTCCCCTCTGTCCTCATCCTACTTGATCTCTCCTGTGCCTTTGACACAGTCCACCATGCCATCCTGCTCAACCGACTCTGTGATAACCTGGGTATCACTTATCAGGCTCTGGCCTAGCTAACTTCTTTCCTCTCTGGCCGACCCTCCTTGGTCCAACTTGTCTCATTCCTCTCTTCTATCTCTCTCTCCACCTGTGGTGTTCCCCAGGGGTCTAACCTTTCTCCATGTTTGTTCATCCAATACCTGGCACCTCTCACCCACCGCATTGCTGCTCTCTGCTCCAACTTCCAGTGCTATGCGGATGATACCCAGCTCACCTTCAGGCTCCCCTCTGCCGTCTCTTCTCTCATCACTCACTGTCTGTATGCAATCCAGGAGTGGTGCGTCGCCAATGATCTCTGCCTGAATGCCAGTAAGACAGAGATCCTCCTCATCACACACCTGCACCCCTCTTTCCCTCCACTCTCTGATGGGCCTCCCTTGGCCCTCTTCCCCCTCCCACATGTGAGGCTAAGAAACTCAGAGTTATCATTGACTCCACACTCCCCTTCTCTCCACACATTTACAACGTATCTAAGAAGTCAAATTACCAACTGCACCTCCTCAGAAATATTCTTTCTTTCCTCTCCTTCCTCCGGAAGCTCACTGTCTCCAGAGCTCTGGTTCTCTCTAGGCTTGACTAGTGTAACAGCCTCTTTTTATGGCTTGTAGCTCAGACATGTTTCTGGATGTATAGATGTGTACACATTTGACCGGTATGTTACTTACTCAGATCCGCCAGAGCAGAAGGGGACCACTACACTGGGTATGGTGCACCGTGTATTTACCTTTTTACATTACATATGGGATGGTTTTGGTGAAACAGAGGTGATTTAATTGAATGGTTGACATGGTGGTATTGGGGTACTCCCTCTTTAATGTGTTTCTTTTGGAAACACAAGATTAAATGTGTTTTAGTTCTGCACACAATTTAGCACTTACAAGGGCACTTTCTCAGGGAGGTTTTGTGGGCACAGTGGATTGGCACATTGCCATCATTGGATGGTACCTGGGATGTAGCAGGCTTGTGTGCACTACACAGGGGAGGGATTTTAGGTGAAATATGATTCCACAAGCTGGGAACGTGCAGCCTATCCATGTGCCCTTTGCCCAGCCATGCGCAAGCGGTGGGAATGTGGGTGTGGATGGGGTGCCACCACCATGTCCACCGGGATGCCACACCGTGTTGCAACATTGTGCAGGACATATGCTGCCACAATGATCCTGCAGACTACTGGTGGTGCGTATATCAACACATCACCAGAGTGGTCAAGGGAATGTGACTTCAGCATTCCGAATGTGCGCTCCACTATGCCCTGTGTTGCAATATGGGCAGTGTTGTATCTTACCTGGGCAAGTGTGTTGGGACTGCATATTGGCGTCTTCATGCATGTGCTCAGAGGGTAGGCACTGTCCCCTGTAGAATGGTTGTCATTGTCATTTGCTGATAGTGTCTATTTGTCTGTGTAAAACATGCATGCATATGTCCATTCCTACTCACCAATGAGCCATGTGTTGCCGTGCGTCGCAGCGTCCAGGGCCCAGTGTAGAGGGGACATCCTGAAGATGTAACTATCATGGGTGCTGCCAGGATAGTTGGCATAGACTGAAGTAATGATGCCCTTGTCATCACACACACCCTTAACATTGATTGAGTGCCAGTGTTTCCAGTTGCAGTAGTTGTGCTCTGTTGCTCGAGGTGGACATAGAGGAACATGGGTGCAATCAATGGCACCTAGAACTTTTGGGAAATTCTGGACCACTGCTTGCATTTCTGCAGGTGTTCTGGGCCAAATAGAAATGGCGGCGTACAGAAGGACATTCTGTTATTATTGCCAACACCTGGTGCAGGCAGCATGACTGCGTGGCCTGTGAAATGCCACCGACTATGGCGGTGGTCCGCTGGAATGAGCCAGTGACCAAAAAATGCAGTACAGTGAGCACCTTTTTGCAAGGGGCTCACTGCTTGGGAGCACAAGGTGGGTGATATGAGGTAATCTTCCCACTCCGTGACCAGGTCTAGGATGATATGGGGGGGGGGACCTATACCTGCCATAGACCTGGTCATCAGGCACCCCAAAAAGGCTGGTCCTCGGGTGGAAGATCCGGGCCCTGGCCATCCTTCTCCTCCTGCATTTTCCCAGGATGACTGCTGCAATAAATGGTGCATTCATCTTGCCTTTCTAGGTGCGTTTTGTGATTGTGCATGATTTTTATACATTTGCTTGTGTGCGCGTTGATGTTTATGCTTGCTATCGCGTGGCACTGGTGTTTCGGGATTTGGGTGTTCTTTTTTGCGCAATTCCATGAATACAGTTGTTTTGCGCATGTATGGGCGGTGCGATTGTTGGACTTGGAACGTCCCTCGTAATGTCCACCTTTTCACTTGTTCCTCCTCATTCCACGTGTTCTGACCCCTTTTTAGGTGGCTGCACAGGCCTAGCCGGCCCTTTGCTTGGAGTCACGCGCAAGGCCTTTGTGGTGTCGCAGTGATCTGTTGGACGGGCGTGGATTCCTCCAAAGTAAGTCCAGCGCATTGTGTTCCATGAATCGACAAACGGGGACTTGCGCCCGATTTCATGCAAAAGTCCCTGATTTTCTGCGCAAATAATTCCATGATTCGGGCCCATTGTCTCTTACTTGTTATGAGTGTAGGTTGCCAGAATAAGGATGCACACACCATTTTTAAAAAGTATTCCAATTCAATTTAATAATGCAAATCGCCTATTTCAAGTGTTAGTTTGCTTAATGTTTAAAGTTGTGCTATTTGCAGTTTGGAAATGTTCAGAAAGGTCGTGCACTGTGTTGTCATTACACAATGGACATGTTTTTTTTTTTTTTTATAGAAGTTTATACAGAATTGTCATTAGCTTCTTAAGTGTGTAGGTAGCCAAAGAAATGTAGAGATACTTTTAAAAACAACTTTGATTTCATTACAAATAGTGTTTCACACTGCAAAACAACTATCTGTACAAATAAACAATTCCAATTTTTTTTAAAAAAAGTCAAACATGATGTGTACATTTTCAGATGTCATTATGAACCTCTTATGTGTGTATGTGGCCAAACAAAGGATGCACACATATTTCACAAGAAGCATGGAAATAACATTTGTTAGGTTCTTAGTGTAGCTTTTGGTAAGTGTTAATACATTTACACACACATGTTTTTATTGTCTACCTATTATTTGGAATATTGTTATGACCAGACTTTAAAAAGATTTATACTCAAAGTGATGTTACAATGTTGGCATGTCTTCATACAATTATTTGTCAAACTGAAGTCATACTTAGGTTATATGTCTTTGTTTACTGGTTAGGTTGCATACATTAATCCGCACATTTTTCATCATTTAACATTTAATGATTTTTATACAGAATTGAAACACAGCTTCATTGTTGTAAAATTACTTTATATGTGCACAAACTATTGACATTGTAGGCAATTCTATTTAGAATTTGCTGATGCAAAACCAAGTTTGTAGTTACCTAAATGGTTAGTGTAGTTGGGATAATCACACATTTATTTTACCTATAGTACACCTAGATAGTGCTTCTCTTTTAATTGAAACTGTTATTCTTTTAAGTTGTTATTTAGCAATACTTGCAAAGTGAGATCATTTGTAAATATACATATATTTATTGTTAAATATTTTATATACATGAAAGAGGTTTTCTTTCTCTGACGAGACATTTTTTTTCGCTATTTTTCCTTTGAAGCATGATTAATGAATGCAACCTTTATTGGTTGTGTAGTAGGAATACTTTCAATGTACCATTATGAAAAAAATACAATATTATTCCTTTTATTTTATTATAAAATACATTTCATTCTGTTTCCAAATTACTATTTTATAAAAATATAAATTGACAATATAAAAAAGGTATGAGGTAAGACATTTTTAAAATATAATATGTATGTACAATCCACACATATACACACAAAGATTTGTATATTTTTTTAAATATAAAATATATAGCCACGGCTATTTATAGGCGCGGCTAAGGCGAGCAACGACTGGGGTAATTCTCTCCGTGGAGACCGGCTCACCCGGCAGCATTGTAACCATGGAAACAAGAACAATTTGGGGGATTCTGGTCACTCAAACAGCATACAATAAATTACAATACATATTGTAATATGTTTTTGCAGTCTGCGTTTAATTTAATCTATTTTCGTAACTTAGAGGGTGGTCCTTAAAAGGGCTGTTTTGGGGGAAGGAAAGAGAGGGAGGTGGAACAGGGAAGGAAAACACATAAAGATGAAACATATATCAAAGGTAATTAAAATAAAAAGGAACATATATTTTGTTTTTATATTTGTTATATTTTTTTTATGAAAAATGGGGGGAATTGGTGGTTAAAATCAAAAACTAAGGGTGACAATTAATCTGGTGCTCAGGCATTAACTTGTCCCAATCCTTAGTTGCGGCACCTCCCACCCATTGGTGGCATAGATCACACATGACTCTCATAACTGAGACATTAAGAGCTGGTAAAAGTGGAACATGCGGAGATGACACTGCTGCCGAAGTCGAGGGTTCATTCAGTATCGGTGGCAATGCACTGATGGAATCAGGTGCTTGATGTGATGCCGATTTATGCACACGTAATGCATGAGCCCCATGCATTTTAGGTTTGTGGTGTTTGTGTGTAATTTACGACATGTGTCATCCACATCATCCCAAATCACTTTCACCAGATGATTGATCATCACAGATGTTCCAAGGCTTTGCGACGGCTCATTTGATGGACCACGCCTTAGAGTCATCATGCACAATGTGCACTGTACATCCTCTTAACCTTTTTAGAGCAGTGCTCTTTAACCTTGAAATATCTCCAACTGTCTGCAGGGGGTTTTATTCCTGTGGCTTTCTTCCTGGGTGGTGATGGATTGGGGATCCAAATGACATCATCATTGCTGCTGCTGCAGTTGTCATGGATAGACCTGTTGAAATGTCCAAGTGGGGAGCAAAATGTAAAATAACAAAAAATGACAACACTAAAAAGACAATGCCACAAAAATGAAAAAGTTTATTTAAAAAAGAAGAAAAAATGCAAAACAACAAATAGACAAACTCAACAAATCACAAGGGAAAAGAGGATTAGGTGAACATTGGGTAGAAAGGAGGGAAAGGTAAAGGGTTAAAGCACTAAAAGTTCTTGTAGTTACTTGGTACACTTTTCATCAACAAACACTAGTAGCAATGATCAATATATAATAATTTTTTTGTGGGTGGGGTGATTATTCGTGGCTATACACTTCCATGTGCTCTGATTGATCATTTTCACACATGCAGATTTGATCATACGGTGTGGGTGTAGGAATCACATGTAGATGCACAACCGCAGGACGTGATCTGATTGGCTGGTGCAACAGGCAAGAAGACAGCTAGCCGCGTCGACGTAGCTCCACGTCCCATTGAGCCATTTCACATGTGCAGATTTTGTCGTACGGCATGGCCATAGCCATGTCAATATAATGCAGTGTGAGATTGGGCCATTTGTTGACGCGATTAAGCAGGGGAGCACAGCCTGTGATTCGATTGACTGTTTAAAAACAGGTGCAAAGTTACTCAGACGATTGGTCAATAATTTAGGTGTAAACACGCCATTGAACTTGGGCATACCTATGCATACGAAAAACACATTCCGGATGGCTATATCGCATAAGCACAATTATATCCCTCTCCCAAGGACCTCTTTTCTATTTTCTATCATTGCTTTTTGTCCCTTGGTGGGTGAATTTCATTGCGAGCCTTTAAGAACTTTTCAAAAGCAGTAATTCCTTTTATCCATTTCTTGTTTACCTTTCTTCTTCCTATACCTTTGTCCTTTGTCTTGTGCTTTGTAGTTTGTCGGTTTTTTTTATTTTATCTTTTTTTTATATATTAAGTGGCAGAGTCCTTTTTGAGTTGTGTATTTTTACAGTCCTGCATTTCAAAATTACTACGACCAGCAGTGATGATAAGTTGGTGTGGGTGGCTTCAGTTTTACCACCACGGAAGAAGCCATGTGCACATAAAAACTTAGCTGACAGTTGGTAATACTTATGTGTAAAGGACCAACACAGCAACAAGGAGTTTGAGGAGGTCATGTGTAATTTCTGTGGTAAGGTTTTACGGAGGGGACTTTCTTACCAGCCATCGTAAAGTTTGGGGACATACATGTTAATTCAACATCTTGTCCGTGTTCATTGGGATGAAGTGGATGAATCATATAGGAAGGCTCATGTGAAACATAATGTCAAAGGGCATGGAGCAAGTTCAGCAAAGCAGTATTTATCATCTGCGCCACAGACTCCGAATACGATTACTACCTATTTTCCACCAACCAACACCCATCCTCAGTCCATCCTGCATGCACCCGATCTTTCTAACTTCATTGTGATGTGCAAAACCTGTCACAGCTTGATTGGGGTGGGAGGTGGCACGCTAGATGCTTGGGGCAAGGCTCTTTCAGAACATAAGGGCAATTGTCAATGCTAGGTATATTTTTGAAGTGTCAATTGTTTTTACCCCATTCTTGAGAAGAAAAAAAAACAAAAAACATGTACAAAATATGAAATGCAGAAACAAATATATGTTCTTTGTTTTTGCCTTTTGTTATATGTATGAATCCCAGTGTTTTCCCCTTCCCAGTTTTTACCTCTTTTTTCCTTATCACCCAAAACAGTCTTTTTCAGAGCCAACTTTTCAGTTCTAAAAATAGGCAAAACAATCACATACTATATATATGGATCAAAGACCTTTATTTGATCCTTTCAATACAGTGTGTGTTAAAATAAAATTACATATCCTTATGTATTTCATTTTAGCTGTGGAAGCTGCAGTTAAACCTCCCCAGTTATTGTCGCATTTAGCCGTGCATGCATCCTTGTTAGCCGCTTGTTAACAGTTTAAAAAATAAAGAAAACATATCTACATATATGTGTGGGTAGTAGTCTTGTAAAGATTGATTTTCGGATATATTAAGTGTAGTGTTTGTGCACAGATACAGTAACACTTTAATAACTTTATATTCATCAACAGTACATATAAATGTAAACACTTTAAAAAGTTAAGTAAATGTGCAAGCAAAGTTTTTAAAGGACAGGTTTATTTGGGTGGGAATGTGGTTGCACAATTTCCTTTTATTCTACTTTCTACAGATCGTACATCGTTTTCATTAGCCCAATTGTCTGTATTATTGTCAATTATGTATGTAATAACAAAACCCTTGAAATTCAAGGAAACATTTTTAGTTGCAGGGACGTTAAGGTTAGAACTTAACGCAACAAAACCCTGAAAATTCATCTAAAGCCACCTTAAGTTTGCGCCCCTTGTTGAGCAGCCTATGACCACAATGATGACATCACAGTTCACATCACTGATGACATCACTAATTACATTACATCAGTAACTGTCATTAAACATGGCCTTCAGCCATGATCAGTGTGCATGGCCAAATATATTTTAAAACATGAATGGGTACTAGTCATGGCATTCAGTTATGGACAATGGTCACAACCTTCACCCATGTGCACTGTATATTTTAAAACACTAACAGGCAATCTACCATAGATTTTGGCAGCTACCACCCATGTCGACTGCATATTATAGACACTGATCAGGCACCAGCCATGGGCTTCACCACAATACTGGTCAGTGGCCATAAACTTTGGCTGTGCCCTCTATATATTCAAACATATAAATGGGCCACTAGCCAAGGCCTTTCATCTTCAGTAGTTTGTACATCTTCTTCCCATGTACACTGTATATTTTTAAAATAATAACATGCAATAGTCTTATACAACACTAACCAACCACTAGCTATGGCCCTCGGTCTTGCCCTCTGTATATTATATACACTAACCAGTCACTAGACATGGTTTTCAACACAATACTAGCCACAGTTCACAGCCTTTAGCTGCACCAACGGTACATTCTAACATATTAATGGGCACAAGATATGGCCTTTAGCCATGGCCCAACTTTGCTCACTGAATATTTTAAAGCAGTGATGAGCTACTAGGCATGGCTTTTAATCAACCATGCACATTTTGCTAAACTAACCACTAGCTATGGCCTTTGATGATGTCCAGTGACTACAGTCTTCGTCATGGCCAAGTTCACAGCCTAAATGTTTATTAAGATAACGTTTTTATTGGCTATTTTTTTTTTAATTATGTTATGTCTAATGCCATTATTGATGTAATCAGTTATGAACAGTGCAATTAGTGTTGTCACCCGTGATTTCACCTGTCATGCCATCTATGATGTCATCCTTATGGTCATAGGCTGCGCAACAGTGTGTGCGAAGTTAATGTGACTTTAGCTTAAATTTCAAGGTTTTGTTGTGTTATGTTCTCATCTTAACGTCTTCACAGCATATGTTTTCTTCTTGAAAAAAATAAATATGTATATATTTATTTAAAGCTCCCCTGCTGTGCACCCATCTCCAAAAATTGTAGGCAGTGTACATTACAAGAAAAGTAGAGTACAGCAGCTATAGCAGGAGCAGCAGGTAACATTGCATACTCTTCTTCAAACATGGTCCGTTGAATTAGATAAGCTGATAGGGTTAGAGGCACAGAAAATGTGTAAGTCTGGAGATTCATTGAGTACGAGGTTGAGTATACCCATCAATGCTTGGCTTTATAATCAAGACGCATTGAACGTTTGCATCACCAGTAGTCGGTAAGAAAAGGTGTGAACACGTTGCAAGAGCCCACGGTAGTATTATGTATCTTGCACGAAGTTAACATCTCCTTGTCAGTGGGACACCATAATGCCACAGCGACTGAACCTAAAATTCAGAACAAAGAAATCAAAAAGCTGCCATATAACAGTAGCACACATGTCCATAAAGCAGCATGTTTTTTTATTATGTAGTAATTAAAAAGTGTGAATGTTTGCAAAGAGTGTACTTGTTTCTCCAGTCGTATAACACCTTCAACCCATGTTGCCTATGAATGGGTTTTTAGTATTTGTCGGCGGGGGGGGGGGGGGGGGGGGTAAACAAAACAACAAAATAAAATGCAAAACAAAATTGATTCAAAAAGGCATTTGAGGAAATTAGATTAAAATGCAGCTTCCATGTCTGCTTCCTTTTCGGACGTAGTGTACAAACAGTTCACAACCGATGCAACAACTGTAAAGCTGATAGAAATGTACACAAGCTTTAACATAGCCATCCAACTTATCGTATCTCATCATGTGCTTGGCTTGGTCAAAACCTAGCAAGGGCAGTGTGGTTAGCATCTAGTGCTAGACTCTAGAGGGAGTATATTGGTACCTTTTCGTTTGTCTATTTGCCTTTCGATAATGGGAGCAAAAGAAATATATTTGTCAGAGGTCTCTCGATGAGGCAAAGGATACATCACATTTTGGCCGATATTACAAATGTAGATGACACGTAGTGTGTGGTTATATGTGTGTTTCTGACGTGCCTTGTGAAAGCATAATTTAAGAAATATCACCATTATTTTCTCTAGCGAAGTGGTAAGCCAGGAAGAGAAGGATTACATATACACACACTTCTCCATCCAGGCACATTTTTTAACCGCCCATTTGTGCTGACAGGCATTGATGCACACTTCTAGCACCCTGAAACAATGCAGACATTGCAACATAGCACAGAACAGGACAACCGCTTGTCCTCTCATGTAGCAGACCTCTTGATCTCCCTTCACCCTGCATGAAGGAGGTCCCTTCTTCGCCCCTATGCTCAGTAAGCTGTGTACTTGTACCTGGAAGTTAGGCCGTGCACTTTTCCTCCACCTGCAAGCGCATCCACATGAGCATGACAAGCCCAGCATCCATTACCCCTTCGGGCCTCCTCTAGCCCTCCAGCTGCCTGCCCCGTAACACGGGATTGGTGTTCTCCAGGGTCACGGGACACAGACAGAGTAACCCAGCTGCAGCACAGAATCCCACTCACACTACACTACGAAGGAGGTCGCCTCATTACCTCTGCACTCAGTAATTTGGTTACTTGTACCGGGCCTTAGGCCATCAATTTATCACTCTCTGTGTGCCCCTCCACCTGTGAGCACATCCACATGGGCACATTAGGCTCAAACTCCATTCCCCCTCCGATCCTCCCCAGCCCTCTGTCCACCCTCTAACATAGAATTGGTAGTTTGCAAGGTCACAGGACCCAGTAACTTCATCCTCTTGATGAGGGAACCTCAGGGCAGCCTTGCCTGGGCAGCTGGCTAAGGGTCCAGGCAAATTGCACCTTCTGGGTCCCCTCCCATACCTCTTTGCCTGATTGCCCTGGCTGACCCAGCTCCTGAAAAACCCTGAACCCTGTGTGCTGAAACAAGCAAGTACGAGCCGCTTATTATATTGTAATACTGTTGAAGGTTTGCATTTTAAATCTCGCTGTTGATTTGTGCCACTAACTCGCGCCACTTTCCACAGGGATAGTGGTGTAGGTTTGCAATTTAAATCTCTTACTGGAACACAGTCAAAATACGGGTAGTTAAGGGCCCCGATGAGTCACTTGAGGAGACAGCGAGACAGTACCTAGCCGCATGGAATGGATTCCGGTCGGGCAGTATGAGACAGTCTGCATACCCTCATTGCAACTAGATATCAGCCTTGATTCTCTGCTTCGTATAGCACTCCATCGCAATGGAACATAACTGCATCCCTCCCAGGGCAGGGCCACTAACCCACACCCTTCTGCAGCAATTCACAACTCGACTCCATAACTAACATCACCTTTGCTATTAGAATACAGCTGAGTCCCATGAAAGAAACTGTGGTCCAGCTAGACAACTAATCAGTCTCCTTGACTCCCCTACTCTGCTGACAGTCTGTCACAGCACCAACCCGCTAACCAGACCTCCATGGGTGACTAGCAGTGACAAAGCCACACTTCCCTACCTTTGTGCTGGCTAAGATGCACACGCACAATCTAAAAATGTTTTTTTCAATTTCTCATACCTCAGACTTTGATCAATACAACGGTGCTCATCCCACAGCGCTTTGAGGCCATACTAATGGCATTAGGTGCTATACAACATAACTTCTCCATCGCATGGAGTGGGCTATGTTCCTAGTGACCTCCCACCTCCATTGAGTAACAGTGAGACCAAAAGGTGCCCAGAAAATCCACACAGAAAATTTCTGTCTTCAGCCTGGTTCTGTTCTTGGCAGCTTTTAGCCTTTCACTAAATACGCTGTAACACCAAAGCAGCTTGAAGTGCCGGTAGTGGAAAGTGGCAGGCCATTATTACATGGATCATATTCCCATTCAAACATGGTCCACACCACAGAGCTTAGCAGGATCTCTGCCCTAATTTCACCCTGTCCCGTAGCACTACCATTGTAAGGATGGGACAATGGCAAATAGCACTAAGTAGGAGGTAGGAACTTTACAACTTTGTCTGGTCATTAAAGACAACACAAGTCTCAGTAAAAGCAAACTACACACAGAGTTAGAGGGATGACCCAAGGTATTGCATTATGTGTTTGGTTTGGAATTGTTTTATTCATGCTGTGTGCCTATGATTATTCTCTTCCTATTACAATTGCAGGCCCACACCTACTATGCACAAGCACACAGATATTTGCATGTTCTAGTCTCCTTTTGCATGCCATGATTATTGTGCTGCCCTGTTTGTGTGTTGTATTTATTCCCTAGCCTCCTGATCTCCTGGCAGATGTGGGGTTCAAGGTCCCGGAGCCATGTTAAGGCTTCGATATCTCCAGTTATCTGGAGTCAGAGTAGGGCTCCCGTCTGCAATGATGGCCTAAAGGATTGGTATGTTATTGTACAGGCATTAAGTGTATGTTTTTATTCATTATGGCTATTTCTGGAATCCCCTTTCTAACGTGCAATGTTACCTGGATTGGAATGGGTACTGTGCTCGTGTTTCACTGTATTTTGCTGTGTTATTTGGTCAGTTCCTCTTTTTAGGTTGCCTCCATGCAGCTTTGTTGCTACACTGTTCCATACCGCTACTGACTCTAGTCACCCTATGGAACTGGGCTAAGTCTGTTATGACTTAGAAGTTGTTTTTGTATGCACTCTCTGTGTTGTGAAGTTTAAGTCAACCCCAATGGAGGTTAGGGCATCCTGGTGCAGAATTTGGGTTGAGTGGTCAGTGGTTCCTGCTTGTGTGTGATGGCATCCTTGCTTTCTATCAGGTTTAGTTACTTGCCAGGAGCATTGCGTTTTCCTGGGTTTTAGCTCTTTTGGGTAGTCGTAT
The DNA here is from genome assembly GCF_040938575.1 of Ambystoma mexicanum. NCBI lineage: Eukaryota > Metazoa > Chordata > Amphibia > Caudata > Ambystomatidae > Ambystoma > Ambystoma mexicanum. The sequence continues at coordinate 976,659,048 of NC_090929.1, read as the reverse complement.
GGTGTTGGGTGGGTATTGTGTTGGCTATGTGTTCCAGTGTTGTGGTTTAGTTCTGAGCACTTCCTATTGTTGTGAGTATGCTGTTGAAGATGGCATGGGGTTGGTATTGTCCCTCAGTTGAATTGCGTGTGATGCCAGAACACTAGTGGAGAATGGGTGTAGGAGGTCCTTCACATGCTTGTGGTGCTTTGCATGTGTTTCGTTTTGATAAAAGTGCTGCTTGGTGCGATTATGGTTTTTGCTGCGCATTCCCTTGCTCAGGTTTGTTAGTCAATGTTTAGTGTGTTCCTAGTCTGTTTACCTGTTCTGTAAAGAGTGAGATGAGTTGGGATCTGCTTCCTATCTCGCCTGAATGGTGTGCAGTGTGCTTCCCTCGGAGTTTGAGGTCTTGGCTGTTTTGAGAGTGAGATGCTGTGTCTTTGAGCTGAATGAGTGTTTTGAGAATGACAGTTGAAGAGTGGCTAACTGGGAGTGAGGATCTACCAGGGTGCTTTCTACATACTAACTATCTACTGCCTGATCCGTGCCTGCTACCTACTTACCTGTAACAGGACAACAAGATTAAAGATACTTCCTTTTGTATATTTGATCTCATGAGTTCAAGGAGACCTCCACCTTGACAGGCTTTTTTTTTTCTGATGGAGAGGGGTATAGAGTTATGGATCATGAAGATCCACAGAAGTCATGCATCCCTGTTTGGGGAGACGCTTTGATATCAAACTCCACTAAATCCATTCAGAAGGTTGTTCCCTTCTAGGAAAGTATGTAATTCATCTGCAACCTTCTCAAACAGTAGGGGTCTAAAATAAATGTAAAAAAATGATCGTCCTGTGCAGGAGAGAGATTGCTCACTTCCCAGCCAGGCATGCATACTTTGCAGAATGACTCATGACTTCAGGGGATGTCTGGGAAGGCTGTAATTTCTCAGAATGCCAAATATTGTTGGTTCTGAGAAAATGCTATGGCATAACCCTAATGAACCACTTCTCGGACCCGGCAATCAAAAATGGAATCTCCCCAGTTGTTTTGAATGGAGCCTTTGTCCTGTGCACTGCTGGTTCCGACAAATAATCACGATTTCTGCAAAGGCTGTTCAGGAAGGGAAAGACAAGGAGCATATTGGATGGGTGCCCAATCACCTTGAACACTTTAGACAGCGGGGCTGGATAACTGTAAGACTGGAGCATGAGGAAGAAATCTCCCAAGAGGAATGCACCATCATGTGTAAGACTATGTCAACTCAGAATAGGCAGCTATCATTCTTCAGCTGCATGATTTATAAGCTCTCGAAAAGGAATGCCTTCTGGACAGAATCTGCCAATATGTAGCAAAACCATCATTGACACCTACCTCAATCTCAAGACTCACATACCAGAACCACAGACTCCAAGGTACAACAGACTTATCAGAAAGGAATTGAATTTGGTTCTCCGTCAAAACCAACCTGTGTGAACAATCATAGGCAGTGGAACAGTGTGTCCCAAAGAATGCTCAAAGAGAAGAAGTAAAGATCCAAGATTTAAGGAAGACATCTAATTTGGGATTATGTCATTGTTCTTGGATCCCTTTTCTATTTCGGGGCACTTCCTGTCTCTCCTTGTTTTTGGTCTTATAATTGCTTTGTCTCTGGACCTGCCTACTTCATCAGAGTACACTGTATCAAAAGTCTCACAATTAGTTTGTGGGCATTGGAAGGTGTGTCTCTGTATCCCAGAGTACAGTGTTTGCTCTTGTCGTCTCTCACACTCGATTCTTTATCCCTGCAATAGTTCAGTGTACCAAAGTTCTTTCTCTTCTGATTCTAAGGGATTTGCCTCTGTATCCCATAATGCAGAATCTTGCTCTCATGTTTTCTCACATTCGACTCCTTCACTTCTCAAGAGTCTACTGTATAGAGAATATTTCTATTCATTTACCAACACTTAGGAATTTTGTATTGTATTCCAGAATGCATCATCTTACTTGTTTGTCTGCATACTGCACTCATTTCCTTCACTAAAGAACAGTGCCTTTAATAAATTGTTTCCTGGGGATTCCGGTGTTTACTGGACATTATCTCCCTCTCATGCACTCTCTCTCTCTCTCTCTCTCTCTCTCTCTCTCTCTCCCTCCCTCTCCCTCTTCTCTCTCTGAGCATGCACTTTTACTCTCTGTCCTAGTTACTTTCTGGCTTGTGTCTCTCTCTGTGCCCATCACCAAAGGTTCTCTTGCGAAGAGTGCTTGTCAGTTGTCTTGTTAGTTAGCTCTTCTGGTTTGCATGCCCCTCCACTGTGCTGGGTATCTCATGCCTCTGTTTTTGGTTTTGGGTGCTAGGTTTCTTTTTCCATGATCACTTTCCTGTCTCTGAGGTTTGGGTTCTCTCCAACATTTTCTCTGTCTCACACACCTTCACATCTGAGAACAACTGTCTTGGTACGCACTCCAGTCTCGTAATTTCCCAGTCTATGCCTATGGTCCGTTAGCTATTCCCCTAATTGAGTTCTCCTCCTCTTACTCACCTCTGGAATATTCCTCTATAGGATGGCCCGCTTCCCAAAAAATGGTCTTAGTGTATTCAGGAGTAGGCATGTGGCATCACTTCACTCCAGCCTTCATACTTGCTCTCTTGGCTGACCTTGGAATATTTCTCTGTCCCCTCAGATTTGGTCAGTACTTCAGTGTCTGACATGCACCGCTTGCTCTCTAGGCACATCTTGCTATCAGTAGCCTCTGCTCCAGAATCCCATGTTGCACTTCACAGCTGATCCTCGATGCTCACATTTTGACTCCTGCCCCCACCCTCCTTTACATCTCTGCCTCCTCTCCTTTATGCAGGCAATGTATCATTTTTCTGGCGTGGACAACATACAAATGCACCACTGAAAATGTGTTTCATAAATCAAATATTGATCCGAGGACCGTAACGTCCCTTTAACAATGTTTTTCACTGAATTTCATGTTTTATTAGTGCAATTTAACCATACCGTCACTTTAACAAAGTTTTTTCATTTTTTGGCCAGTAGTGCACCTGGCTTACATGCAGCATTTAGCTGGAGGTAACCCAGGTGCCCTACCGGCACTCCCGTAGTCGGGCGGTCCAGTAAAGTGCCGGTATCCTCGGATACTGGCATTTTTTTTACCAGACCACCCAACTCTGCATGAAGCCCATTGTCCTCATTTTCTTTTTGGCGCTTTAAAACAGAGTTGGTATGGTCAGAAAGAAAAAGGTTGTCTGCATACAGTAGACACTTTATCGAGTCTTCATCAAACTTTGCAGTCTGTGGGGACGGAGGGGCGAGAGGGGGGGCGAAGCCCGCAGACTTCTAATAACTTTTGAAATTCCGGCCATATCCATTACTTCAATCAAAAGTTATTAACCATCGAATTTGTAGGGGTTCCTATGTGTCTCCAACTCCGAGCTATAATACATATATATATTTCAGTAAAGCAAACTTTGTTAAAGGGACGTTATGGTTAAGTTGCACTACTAAAAACCTTTGAAATTCACACAAAAAAATGTTGTTAACGGGACGTTATGGTTCCAAGTAAAACCAAAAAACCCTTGAAATTCACCAGTTATGGTAAGATAAGCAACCATAACTCACGCCACCATTGTGCACTGCTAAAACTAACACAGAGGACATTAAAGATGACATCACAAATGTCATTGATGACATCACTGATGACATCACAAGTGTATTTATTTTTATGAAAACTCTGTAGAAGGGATTCTTATTATAATGTTGACGAAAAAGTGTCAAGGATAATTGGAATAAATATAATGTGCTACTCAGTGCATTAAGCAATGCATTGGTATTAATAGCATTCTATTATGAAGTTCTATCCAGTATACTAAGCTACATAGGCAGTGTGTGCAGCATACATGATGAAGGTGCAATATTCATAATATTGCCATGTTGAATAGTAAGGAAAAAAGCAGCAGTAGTAGAAGAAAGTGTTCATAACCTAACTGATTATCTTTATGCAGAGAAATCATTGCTCTCTTTCAAAGCTGCTAATTACCCTATGCATATTTTTCACATCATGTGACTGGACCCTAAGGAAAGTAGCGTGAGTACAATGTGTACAAATATGAGCATATACAGGGAAAGTACAGTAATAAAAAACAGAACTATCAGAGTGCTGATAACCCTACTGATTATCTTCATGCACAGAAAGGATTGATGTCTTTCAAGCTTGTGTCTTCCCCTATGTATACGTTTCATATGATGTGACTGGACCCTAAGGGAATTTCTGTAAGAAAATACTTGAAGGATAAGTCTACAAACCTAGTACATTTTCAATTTTTAGTTCCTGACTGTTACTGAAGAAAACCATGTGGCATAGATATGCCAGTAAAGGAAAAAAGGGGGAGCCAGGCATGTGATGTCATCAGAGATGTCATCAATGACATTTGTGATGTCATCTTTCATGTCCTGGTGTTAGTCTTAGCAGTGCACAATGGTGGCACGAGTTATGGTTGCTTAGCTTACCATAACAGGTGAATTTCAAGGGGTTTTCGGTTTTACTTGGAACCATAACGTCCCGTTAACAAAGTTTATTTGGGTGAATTTCATAGGTTTTTAGTAGTGCAACTTAACCATAATGTCCCTTTAACAATTGTTTTTAATGAATTTCATAGGTTTCTAGTAGAGGCACGTAACCATAATGTAAACGAACATCTGACTTCATTGCACACCTTCCGAAGAATGCCACATGACCATATGCTGGCGCACAGCATGGTGAAGTGTCCGAAAACCTGTACACACTTCACAATAAGATCGTTGCCTCATGGACAGTGTGGAAGTACATTTTGTACTGCTGAAGGAACTTGCAACTTCAACATTTCCCTTGCACAACTCCAACACCTATTCGTACTCAGCCAGTAACAATCTAGTACACAGTACATACTTTTAGCAAAACTGCTATTTATCTTAAAACAACATCAGCTAAGGCCATCCTTCCTCCCCAAGAAACAGCACCACTGCTGTAATGAAGGAGCATGAGAAACATTGCCCCTAGCTTACAAATAACACATGCACAACATTTTCCCCCGTCCACCTACCCCTCCACATTACTGTTGGTGTCTCTTTCCTCAGTTCCGTCCGCAACTTTCGTTCTTAGCTGTCCTCCCAAAAAAAAGCCATCCATAAACAAAATAAATGTTTTTTTTTGATCCACCTTTCACAGTTAAAAAATGGAACAAAAAAATAAATGCACAGACTCCATATACTTTTTATTTCCTAGTAAAGTACATAGACACAATAAGATTTTCCAACATTTCCATTTGCAGTTTGTGTTATGCTAATGGGAATATTGTATAGTTCATCCTCCGTTCCAGGAACTGGAACGGTGGATAAAGGGCCAGCAGGCCAAGTTATCATCCCAATCGAAGCGAGAGTGCATAACGAGGTCTCTGGATCATTACCCCCCTTTCACGCCTAAAATGGGGGATGAATGCCATTAACAATCTTGATTTCCAAAGTAGTAACCTGTGCTACTAAAAAAGATGATTTTTTTGTCCTAAACCAGGACGCCTCTGGCGTCCCGGTTTAGGAAAGAAAATCCTTTTCCAAGATGGCCACCATAGAAAGGGAAGGCGGGTGTTCCATAAAGGGCCCTTCTTCACTTTCCATTGCAGCCTACAAAAAGCAAAAAGGAAACCCTGTCACCATATCACCATGAGCACATTTTTCTTCCCTTTCGAAATGTATCCTAATATGGCACAACTTTACCACAAAGCCAGTCCCCAGAGGACATGACCACTTTTATCCTATGTTTTGTCCCTTCTGGTAATGGCCAGTAGCCACATTGTCTGGATCAAGACCTTATACCATGACCCCGACATTCGGCCTACTGCCCATGGCTACAGCCTACCCCTCAGTGACTGAAGCTATACCGCTATTTTTTTAAACTACATTATGACACTTGTCAAATACGAAAACACTGCCACATCTCCAACACCATACTTTTCGGTCGTTGCCAATCAGCCTTATGCAAATTTACTTTAAATCCACCCAGGTTTTTTTTTCACAACTGTCAAAAGAATACACAAATGATTCGTCATATTAGGTGTGCACAAAATCCCAACAAACTTTGTAAACTCATTCGTAATCACGTCAGAAGTATTCCAACCATCAGCATTAACCCTCACCTCCCCACACATTATTTCATAAGTTTCACAAGTGCAACGGTCAGAAAATATTATTATCCCGAGGGTTCGACCATGTATTTTTTTTACAAATGTTGATCTATTGCAAACATTTTCAGTGCACCTTACCTAATTTTTCCTCTTTTAAAAACATACGAAATCTGACAGCATAGCACGTCCATCTTGTGCTAATCTTGTCCATTGCTGCATCTGATTAAGATAAATTGCCCTGACGTCATTAGTCATATGGCCCGCCCCTGACCCTCCTATAACCAACCCTAGTGATATTGAAGACCTTTCTCGATGACATTCCTCTCCAGCGTAGCCAAATGCTCCCATGAGCATCTATGTGCCGTGATGCAGAACCTAAAAATGAACACACATTGACTTACAACATAGCACATCACAATTTGAAATAATAAACCATTTTTTAAAAGAAAACAGGAACACTTTACAATTTGTAAAGTACTTTTATTTCACAATAAAGTGTCCGAAAACATCAGACTATTCCCATATGCAAGCAAATTGCAAAATTGTTTCTGCGCTCGTGATGGAAAATGTTAATCGTGAGGCACAGGTTGTTCTTTTCCCATACACAAAGCATTTGTTTTCGATAAAGGAACCGCTTCGGTCGCACACTGAATTCCAAGGCGTCGGCATGAACTTGGGCCTAGACCACAATAAAAGATGTTATGTTAATCCTAAGCGCCAGTGCAGCGTAGGAACACATGGGCCCTGCGCGTTCGTCCCACAAAATAGTCACAATGATCCAGCCGTTTATGAGTACGTGCACCTGCCGTACAAAAAATCCATCACTTACCATCTGGAATCCATGGCATTCGAAGTAAGGCAGCAAGTAACTATTTGAAAAACATAACAGAAAATACATATCAATACCCAACCTTTATTACAATACATCTATTGATTTCTTAATTCGGCATACAGTTTAAACTAACGATTACTACACACAGCAAACAATTTCAAAAAAGACAAAGAAAACATGCAAACTGATACACAAATCGATGTGGTCATACATGACATTTTAAAGAAATATTAGCATTGAACATGGGTGACTCTGGTGATAGTCTACAAACACCGAGAATCTGCACTCTCCATAACTACAAAAAATGACAACTACACAGAAAGATAGTACTTCAGTTACATTGCCAAAATTAATGTTCAGGTAATAAAAAATTAAATCTCGTTCCGGTGTAGAGTCATCAAAAGCAAACTTACGCGATATTGACGTCTCCATTCTCTTCGTGAAACTCAGACAGCAATATGCTTGCACCAAAGAGTCTCCATGAACTGATATTAAATGTGCCTTACAAACGTTTGGAATGCATAACCTTATCAAATGTTCCTTTTTGCAAACTTTCACTCCCTGCATTCTTACTGAATTTTTCCTTTCGTTCAGGGTCAAAAAACAATTGACCCTTATGGGTTCAGTCGCATGCGTGGGCCTCCTGAGCTTGCAACATAAAAAAGCAAAGCTAGTGACCTTCACGCAGAATCCAAATACATTCTCACTTTGCAACAACATGTCACAACGCATTCATGAGAACTGGTACTCCCATACACTTGCAGACCCCCTTTTTCCATCAAACACTGCAGGTGGCTCGCTCAGATTTCAAACTCTAGGGCGCCAGTCTGACTGCAATATTATTTTAAATACATTGTAATACAGACACAGTAATTCTTCGCCTGTACTTTACGGACATTATATTGAGCAACAACTTCAACCGTATGACTTTCGTGACAAAAAAACACAATTTTTTTTACTTCCTGCTGCCACATCCCATCCCAGCCTCATCAACCCTCACCTTCCGAGACAGTATTTGATACGTTTAACAAGTGCAATGTTGTGTTGTTTTATATGTTTTGACGGAGATGTCTGCGTACACCAAAACACGAATGAAAGATGGCGGGCGCATCGAAACAATCTGACACACTTCACGCTCTTCAAAATCCAATCTGTGAACTCGTCACATGTCCGCGGACATGACGCTGCCGATTAGCCAATCGTTATCTTGCCACGGAGCGAACAGGGAAGTGTGACCACAGAGCGGACATAGATATCACAAATTTTTTGAGACATAATTTTTGGTCGTTTTAAAGAAAACTACTGGATGGATTGTCACCAAATTTACAAATTCATGCTTTCGGGACCATTTTCCTGCCGCAAATTTGGTGAAAATCCGTCCAGCAGTTTGGGTTGCAGGCGTGCGCAAACTTTTTCCCCCATTCAGTCTATGGGAAAAAAATACATTTTGGCACTCCCCTATAACCTTTCCCCCCCTGGACCAAACATCACCAAACTTTGCAAAAATAATTATATTACACAGCCCGCAGTAGCGGCAGTGTATTTTTTTTAAACTCTATTGATTTCCAATGCTTACCCCTGCCACCCTGCATATGTGGATATGTGTGCGTGTGTGTCTGTCAAAATGTGCAGCAAACTTACCAACATGCTACAAACCTGAAATTGGCATTTGGGTAGGTTCCATGGTGTAGACAATGTAAAAAGTATAAGCTATCCACTTTTCAATTTTATTTTAAGGAGGTCTGCAATGCTTACACCTGCCATACATCGATATGTGTGTGTGTCTTTTTGAAATGTTCAGCATACTTCCCAACACGTTACAAACGGGAAATGTGGCTTGTGGGTAGTTTCCATGGTGTAGACAATGGGAAATGTATAAAATATAAACTTTTAGATTTTATTTTCTTGTTTAAGCGGCCTGCAATGCCTACCTTTGCCATATGTGGATATGTGTGTCTGAATGTTCAACATACTTCCCAACATGCTACAAAGCTGAAATTTGGCAAGTGGGTATGTTCCATGTTGTAGACAATGTAAAAAGTATAAAAGATAAGTGGTCTGTAATGCTTACCCATGCCATATGTGGATATGTGTGTGTGTGTGTGTCTGTTCGAAATAATCATCATACTTCCCAACATGCTATAAACCTGAAATTTGACATGTGGGTAGGTTCTATGGTGTAAACAATGCAAAAAATATCAAATATACATTTTTTAATTTGTTTTTTTAAGCGGTCTGCAATGCTTACCCCTGCAATATGTGGATGTGTGTGTGTCTGTTTTAAATGTTCAGCATACTTCCCAACATGCTGAAATCTGGCATGTGGGTAGGTTCCATGGTGTAGACAATACATAAAGTATATCAGCTGTTCATCGTGATTCCCCATGAGGCCTATGTCTTAAAATGGCTGCCGTATCATTTTGTTTATAGGTTGCTAACTAACCGTGATATCTGAGCTGCAGCCCGACCCCATCGGTTTGTTCATCGTTTTATCCCGGCTTCAATCACCGGAAGGCGAAGCTGGCCGTTCCCATCTAAGGCACTCCATTCAAGGCCAAACCTGTCTGAGGCTGTCTACGCCAGGTGTGCCGGCCTTCGGCCCCCCACCCTACCCCTGGTGATCTGTAAGTACATTCCTCTGTTTATAACCTACGCGCAATACTGGCATTCGCATTCGTATATTAGCGGCTTCCAGCCCTCTGCCTTTCCCCGCACTCTCAACAAAAATCATTGTGGCCTCCCATTGAGACTCACATTCATTGTGCCTCGCAATGCTGACATGTAAGCCTTGCAGCTGCACACAAACAACCACATGCCCGGACCGGCGCTTCCAATGTACTCTAATGCACACTAAGGACACATTACTATTTGCTCCGTTCCTGCCGCCACACTGCATTACCTACAATTGCAATAATCTGCATTACATATCTGGACTTGTTCTTCTAATAACAGTATTGCCATTGCATCTATGTCCATTTGGCTGCTGGTTCATTTGTTTAGCCGCACTGTTATAGAGTATTGTTGTAATACTCCATGTCATATGGATTATCTGTACCTATCCCAGTAAGTACTATTACAACGTTAGGTGATATGATCCTCTCTCGACCAGACTACAATAACTGCCTACTGAGTGCTACCCCAATGTGCCCGTTCATGCAGTATAGCTACTACCCAATGCTCTATCTTAGTCTACTGTAAAAATTGTAACTTGAGTATGTACATTGTTTTAATACATGCAATCCATTACCTTGCTAGACCTGTGTATATGACCTGCCCACATTTGTTATCCTAGGATATTCTATAACATCTGTGTTCTGCAGCCCGACAATTACTACCAGCACCCCTACTAGCTGTGATTGTTGCTGTGATTTTACGTTGTTATACTGTTACGGCATAGGCCCCTACCACACCACCATTTCTGCCTATCCAGGACTACCTCAATGCCCGAAGCACCATTAAAAGCTCAAAGATCTTAGTGACTACTAAACTAACACCATTGATCGATCTGGAGCACACCCTAAATATTAAGGTCGACTTAACCACCTATCCGATTCAGGGTACCACTAGATTACATCGCCTAAGATCACGCACCAATTTTACCCCCAATAATATTAATTCAGCATATGCTCTGCCCAAACAGCCTAAGCCAACCCCTTGCCTAGAACAAACAACACACAGCGCCCTCTGGAGTCTCTGCCAAATATCCTGCTAGAAGCAGAAGAAAGCAAATTCCTTCATAATGAAGATCTGAAAAATGCCTGTGTTAAACTTAAAGAAATGAACACAGCCCTTGACCTTTTTATGGCAGCAACCCTAGAAAAGAAATATAAAAAACTGGCCAAGGATATCAAAAACTTTAAAATTGAAAATGTGTACCCTTATCTGGCAGCAGACTATAAAGATAAAAAGGGAAAGGAAAGAGTAGCCCATCTGACAGGGTCCAACAGGAACAGACGAAAATGGGTCATGTTCTCTGACACCTCCAGTTCGGAGTCCTCAGACGACCAGTCACAGAACCAAGGAAGACACCAAAATCAAAGGCACTTTCAACCACCACCACCCCAGGACCCTCTTTTAGGTAGAGAGGGCCCCAGAGGACCATTCTGGGGCCCGCCATCACCCATGCCCAATTACAATTACCAACAATGGAGGCAACCATACAGGAGACAACACAATGCTCGGATGTATTAAAGGACATTCTGATCTTCAATTTATCAGGTATTGAACTAACCAAAGCTGAAACATCGGTCCTGGAGAAAGGACTATCATTTGTACCCTCCAGTACTACCAACTGGTTCCAATTGGATCAAGAACTGTCCAACTTTTTCAGAACCATAGGCCGTAAAGCATATTTTAAAGACAGAGACACACCGGAGCAAGAAGAAGACTCAGGTCTACGGGTTACATCTCACTTCAATCCCAGAGAAAATGATATTGCAGCATCCATAGTGTCCTTTGAAAAATGTAATGTAAAGAAATGACAAAACTACAAGAAACCCCCCAAAACTGAGGCACAATCTGACCTTTGATGAACACAAAGCTCTTAAAGATCTTTCAAGAAACAAACAAATAGTCATCAAAATGGCTGATAAGGGAGGGGGCATCATAATCCAAAATTTGAATCAATACGGAGACATAATCAAGAACCTCCTCGATGAAACAACAAACTACAGGAAACTGAAAAAGGACCCCACCACAGAAATAAGAGGCAAAATCGAGGAGATTACCAAGTTTGCCTTCGGCCGCAACTGGATCACTTAAAAGGAGGAAACATTCCTAACCACCTCGGAAGGTAGAACACCAGCATTTTATGCCCTTCCCAAAGTGCACAAAGATAAACTCCATCCACTAGGTAGGCCCATAGTGTCCGGTTGTGGATCAATATTGGAACCCATCTGTAAATTTGTGGACCATTTCCTCACACCCTTAAGCCAAGAAACACTGACGTTCCTGAGGGACACAATGGCTTCTATAGCTATATTTGAAAACCAGCCTTTCAGTCCATCAGAAGAAATACTGGTCACAATGGATATTACAAGCTTGTACACAAGCATTCCGCAAGACTCCGCAATAGAGTGTATCCGGCACCATCTCACCCACCACATGAGACAGAAGAGAGTGGCGAACAACTTCATTGTGGAGCTCCTCAAATTGGCTCTGACGAACAATTTCTTCTCATTTGATGAGGTTTTTTACTTGCAAATCAGCGGCACGGCAATGGGGGCGGCATTCTTTATGTCTGAGTATGAGCAGCAACATATCTTGAACACCAACAACCCCTTTAGAGACAAGGGGCCTCATTCAGAGGTTGGCGGTAAGGGGTTAACGGCGCTGGTAAGGGTTCCGGTGCTGTTAACCCCTTACTGCCACATTACAAGGTCCTTTAGCGGGTCCCGCTAAGGGTGGCTGGTTTTACCAGGCACCTTAGTGGGAGCCGCTTAAGGACCAGGGAGCTAACAACGGGCCCCTTATTAACAGGCCAGTTGTTAGCTCCCTCCCCATTCCCATTAAGCCCTATTGGGGCTCGAATGGGGATGGGTTCCCTGAATGGGTGAAATACATTGTCCGCCAAGGTTGGAATGGCCCGGTATTTCCCCATTAAGGGAATCCGGACCCGGTATGCGGTATGGGGATAGCCATGGCGCTAATAGCACCATGGCTACCTCCATACTCATAATGACCCCCAAGATCTCTTGTTGGTTTTGGTATATAGATGACATAATTTTCATTTGGCAAGATAATGATGCCACCCTGGGTAACTTTTTGGACTGGATCAATGAACAAACGCATGAAATCAAATTCATACTGAGTAAAAGCAATCAAGAAATCAATTTCTTAGATCTTGTGATTGGCACAAGGGAGAACAAACTTACGTGCTTACTTTACAAAAAAGAAACAGATGGGAATACACTCCTCCACTATAGGAGCCACCATCCAAAGAACCTAAGGGACAACCTACCATACGGTCAGTTCCGCCGGCTAAGGAGGAACTGCACAGAACTAGACAAATACAAAAAGCATGCCAATGAGTTACAAATCAAACTACAAACAAGAGGGTACCCCAGGAAACTGATTAAAAAGAGCCCAATACACTCCACGAGAGTCTTTACTCACACTGAGAACACACAATATGGAAGATGAACAACTAATGAATTGTGTTACCACTTCTGGACCCTTTACTACCAAAATGAAGTCACTGATTAAAAAATTCTGGCCTCTTGTCCAGCTCAGTCTACTGGAAGAACCAGTGCCAAGAACGGCACTCAAACAGGGCAAGAACTTGAAAGACGTACTAATTCATGCTAGAATTAACAAAAAATCACAAAGGTCAGAACTGTGGAGTATGAGAGAGATAGTGGGCCACCATCCATGCGGTACCTGCAATGTATGCAGACTGACCAAGAAGACAACTTCCTTCATGATTGAAGGCAAAGAATGGAAAATCAAGCATGTCTCCAATTGGAAAACCACCAATGTGGTCTACATAATTGAATGTCAGTGCGGGCTAATATATGTCAGCCAAACAAGAAGAAAGGTGAATAAAAGGATTGGGGAGCACAGATCGCGGATCAGATGCAGAACACACTCAGCCCCCCTGGTATCCCACTATCTTGAACACCAACCTAGCATAGACGACAGTTCTTATCACCACAAATGACACCAATGCATTAAATCACAAAGAATCCTGGTGGATCTTTAAATTAAAATCTTCCCCCAGATGGCTCAATGAAATTTCACCCACAGTGTCTTCCTAAGAAATTATTTTCCAGTAACCACAAGTCTCCATTTACACGCAGAACAATTGGGGTACTGTCCATATTGTGTCTTGTCCCCCTGGACATAATGGTGACTGTAATCTGCATGAGCATCCGCACCTGTACAGCTACATAAGTGCTGTCTACAATCGGGGGGGCTGCCTACTACCAATGGTACTGTGCACATGGGTAATGTTGCTGTGATACATTTCTATTCTCATGTCATGCCAGTATTTATGTCCTCTGACTGCAGGAGTTTGCATATATTAGTATATGTATTGTGCATGCACTCCTAAATGAATGTTGCCCTAAATGTTTACAGGCTGCCTTGTTTTGCTTTGCTCTCATTTTTAACACACTGACCTAGAGTGGCTCTTTTCCTGCATTGTATCTGGATCCCATTACGCATGCCTCACATGTTGTAATATGTGGGCGGTCTAGCAATTGGCATATGTACTATGCATGTACTTTTTATGGAATGTCGCCTAGATGTCTACAGGCTACCCTTTGTTTGACTTGCTTTTGCCTGTACTCATAAACACACTGACCACTAGTGGCCGCTACCTTCCTGCATGCATCAGTACCCAATCTCGAATTACACTTTTATTGTATCATGTGAGGTGCCTTCAACTTCAATTGCTGGACATATTACAGCAATATATGGGGCTGTAGCCACAGCAATTACCTACAAGAGCTGCTACCTTTCCAGACTACACAACCATAGAAGCACGCTAACCAGGCTGTGTACATGTCACACAGCCCACAACACCATTCAATGCCAAGGCTGTAGTATACAGCTTGCACACCACGCACACAGCATTCTTATACATCCATCCAGCTTACGCACCTTTAGTGCTTCCCCCAGAGGGCCCCCCACGTGCAGGGATCCCATGTTTACTCATTCCCCCCTAAGCCAGGATTTACGGCTGCTTAGGCTCTGTCAGCTCTGTTTTTGCAACCTCATCTCCTCAGAAGCCTACCCCCACAGTGTGAGCTCTCCGGGCCACCCATTCCGGCGTGTCACACATCGACGTGACGTCATCGGCATGACTTACATTCCAGGTAAGCCAAATGCCCGCACAGGACCACACCTACAACTGTGCACTGTGAGCCGTGTGTGCACAGTGTTCTAGCAGTGTACAACCACCCGTGGGGTTAGCACACTACCCAAGCTTATACTTACCTCCTTTCCCCACAGTGAAGGACAAATCACTCATGAGACCTTGTTCTCTGTTCCAGTGAACCATTAGCACTGGACTTACTCTGCAACTACAGTTTTTCGCCTACCATCAGCCCGTACCAAGGTACACTTGGCATTTTTCTTCTTTTTTCTATTTTTGTATACCACTCTCCAGTGTCAAACAGCTCTGTATGCCCCAGCACATTGAGGCTGCCATTTTACACAGCACTCTATTCACTTATCTATTGCCCAGGCTGCTACTATACTCTGCAGCCCTGCTGTCCTCACCTGAAGCACTCCAGAGTACACGGCCTTCATTGCACAAAGGGAGCGCAGGTACCTTTTCAGTCATTCTGCTGCCTCCTTGCTAATCTAGGGATTTTTCCCATTCCGAGGTTTTTGATTCCTTCCAATGCTTCTTGTTCCACGTTTACCAGCACCCCTGTAGCAACGTGACTACCAGGTGCAACTTCAACTAAAAAGATGCAAAACCCCACGCTTCTTCACCCCAGGAAGCCATATTAAAGCACAAATCAGATCAGGTCAGTCATCTGTTGGCTTGTCCCTGTATAATAGGAAACATTTGTTTCCATATTTATCCAGCATACGGCTTTTTAATTGTATATTTTAGTACATGTGTATATTTTAGCCATTTGGTCGTACATAGAGAAGCTGCACACTAATTTAGTTCACTGTTATATGTTCCCCTCTCTATGTAGACCCGGTCTAGGCCCATGATGAAGGCTGTCTGACCGACTTGCCAGACGACAGGGGATGGAACACCCTAAGTATTGGAACTGTCCCTCTGTACTTTCTAGTACGGTTTATCTATATCTAGAGGTAGACTGCTGACTCGAAATACTAACACAAGCCTGAAAATGCAAATGTATTTGTGTTCAGCACTGGAGTGCCCTCTACTATACTGATTGTGTGTTTATGTTAAGAAGGCGCACTCCAATTGGTGACGGTACCAAAATATCTATTGTACCTGTATATATTGTCACGTGTAGTATTTTGTTTCTCCACTACGATATGTACTGAATATATTTGGTTTTACAATTTACAAAAAAGAGTTGAATAAGAGTTGAATAAGAATGCAACATTGATTGATAACCCTTGTCATGAATAATGTAAAGAGTTGGGTCACAACTGCATCAGTAACACTAGATAAAATATTAAAAAGCTATGTGAACTTGTTATTTGCTGTTGCTTCTCGATCTCCTAATTGACTTCAAGCTAGCACATAGCAGTCTCTTTCTGCAACAGTATAAAGCATGTTTAAATTGGTGATCTTGATGAAATAGATGCCAAGAGAAAAATGTATGTGGTAGGACGCCACCTTCTTGTTTCAAAGACTTTTAGTTCATAAGTACTTCCACAAATCTGAGCTGTCCCTCCAGTTACTTAAATATCCTGCTAGTGCCATTGAGGATCAGATTCCAATCAACACTTAGAGCCTCCAATAGAGCCATCATGTAACATTAAGGTGCCCTTATTAATGCCCGCTCATTAGGAGCCCACCCCATTGATATCCATGACCTCATTACCGAACAACAACTGGACCTGCTAGTAGTCTTTGAAACCTGGCTGCACCAAGCCTCGGGACCCCTACTAGCTCTGCCCATCCCACCAGATTACAATATCATTAGGACCGATATATCCAGTGCTCAAGGCGGTGGTGTGGCCATAATACCCAAATCCAATCTACAAATGAGATCTTGCCCCATAGAAGAAATAGTAGGTTACAAACTCCTCTTAGCCAAATTCCCTACTGACCAGAAAACCATGCTCAATTTCCTGGTCATTTACAGATCACCCAACAGCAATACCCATCCGGACCTAGACATACCTTTGCTGCTAGCTCCCCATATCAAACCTAATACCAAATGCATCATCCTTGGCAATATCAATCTAGGTTTCAATGACAAGCAGGACACTAGCGCAGAAGCCCTACATGCTCAAAGACATGAACTTCAAACAGTTGGTGAATGCCCCCACCCATATCAAAGGTCGAACTCTGGACTGGATACTTACGCTTAATTCCACAATATCCATCGAGTCGATTGTACCCCTTGATTGGACCGACCACCACAGCATCAACTTCTCCCTTACCAGAAAGGAGACAAGCCCTTCAATGGGTAAGGCAATGGATACTTACAAAACAAGAAATATTCTAGCTAACTGCTGAGAATATAGCCCCCTTTATAACCGATGCGCTATCCTCCAACATGATTACTAGCAACAACCCCGGTCTGCTGGCAGAGTCCTACCAGAAGTGCCTTACAGCCACTATTGACACAGTAGCATTGTTCACAACCAAAACACAACGTGCGGACAAACGAAGGACTTTCTGGTTTAATGAGGAATTAGTCTCGCTAAGATGAACTAAAAGATCACTCGAACACATCAACAAAAAATCCCCTACAATAGACTCTGCTAACGCCTTCAAAGCTGCTACCAAAATCTACAAAGCTGCTATTATAACCCACAAAGCCAAGGCATATAACACGTGTATTAGCAACACCACCTTCAACTCTAAAGAGCTCTTCTCCATTCTTAAAGAACTGGAAAACCCAATCCCAGTCACTACTCCTACTAACTCCAGTAACAAATGGTGCACTACCATACAAAATGTATTAGCCGCCAAAATTGATCTTCTCCAAAAGAAAATCCTATAAAAAAAATATCTTAGCCGAATAAAATGTGTCAATTACCAATCTCAATAAAACTAAGGAAAATGTGAATTTGCAATTCCAATTTTCCCCAGTGACTGAAGATACAGTGGCAGAAACTATCTCTAAACTAAAAGCCCCAAATTGCAAAGGGAACAACTTCCCAGCCCACCTAGTTAAACTCTGCACCCCTCTCCTCACCCCAATTATTACTAACTTTGTAAACACCTCATTCAACACAAATACAGTCCTGGCAAGTATAAAAGTACCATGGGTGATCCCACTGCTGAAAAATCCATCTCTTGATTCAACAGTACCCACCAACTACCGACCAATAACCACGGTACCGTTTCTGCTCAAGATTATTGACAAAATAGGTTACAATCAAATTCAAGCCCATTTCAAACAAAACTGGAGCTAGACAATCTGGTTTCAGGCCCAACCACAGCACAGAAATGGCTCTCTTGGATCTGAAAATCCAGATAGACACCATCAGGGACTCAGGTAAACGCTGTATACTACTGCTGTTAGATTTATCTGCAGAATTCGATTTAGTGGACCATGACAAACTATGCACCACTCTAGCCAATGACTTCTGCTTCTCTAAAGATGCCACCCTCTGGGGGAAATAATTTCTAGCTGAACGCACATCCAGAGTAAGCATTGGTAAAGAGGCTGCAAATCCCATACCAGTCCACATTGGGGTACCCCAAAGGTCCTGTCTCTCGCCCACCTTATACAATGCATATTCTCTGCTTCTCTTCTCGGCTTTGGACGCCATGGGTGTCATCTACACTAACTTTACATATGACACCCAGATCCTCATACCGATCTCAGGGGATTATGTCCAGGATACGATGATCATCAACAAGATATATGCAATAATCCAAAACTGGATGGCTTTGAATAGCCTCTGCCTCAACGATGATAAAGCAGAGATTCTCATTGTGGGCGCCCAAACCAAAATCAGCACCCTTCATTTAGACTACTCAGCTATCAACATTGATGGCTCTCTGATCCCGTTTCGAAGCAGGTCAAAATCCTAGGAGTTTATTTAGATGCTAATCTAACAATGACCAGACTTGCAAGCACGTTATCGGCATCCACATCCTACACTTCCAAATTGATTGCCCTGAGTCACCAGTACCTCACGCCTATAAACTGCATTACTCTAGCCAGAGCATTAATACTATCTAAGTTGGACTATTGTAACAGACTCCTATTAGGGACCTCCAACTCCAACTTAGGGAAACTACAATTAATGCAAAACAAAGTGTTATGAGCAGCCCGAGGAATCAAGAAGTCTGACTATGGGCCTCATTACGACCCAGGCGGTAAGTTACCGCCTGGGCCGTACCTTTACCACCATGGCGTAAACTATGTTTACGCCATGGTGGTTGGCGGACTTACCGCCCCATTCCGAGGTTGGCGGGGCGGTAAGTCCCCAATCCCCATTTACCCTTCCCCATTCCCATTTTTGCCCTATAGGGCATAATGGGAGTGGGGAAGGCGTTAATTACGCCACCGTAAATTACGGTGGCGTAATTAACAACAAGGTCCCTTAGCGCCATGGATTTTAACACCTGCTAAAAGCAGGTGTTAAATCCTCCATGGCGCTAAGGGACCTCGGAATCAGGCGGTAAGGGTCGGCGCTGTTTACGCCGCCGTAAACTCCTTACCGCCTGGGTCCTAATGAGGCCCTATATCTCCAACATTAGGAGGGAGACACATTGGTTACCCATTAAGGCTAGAATCATCTTTAAATCACTGTGTGTTACCAACAAATGCCTTATCAGCAAAGCTCCCATCTACTTAAATAACTCAATAAGCAAAAAAGAATCAAATAGAACGCTCAGATCCAATAAAAAGTCGCTCCTTGCTGCCCCCGTTTCAAAAGCTCCAGAGCAGAAGGTAGCAGCTTCCTAGTCATGGCCCCAAAACTCTAGAACAAGCTCCCATTAAACATCAAAAATGTAGAGTCCTTCCAATGTTTAAAAAAACTATTAAAAACCTGGTTATTCAACCAAGACTAGTTAAACCGTACATAATCCAAACACCTACCCGCTGTAGGCCTAGATAGATGTCTCCTTAGGGCAGACCATTACCAGAATCTGTAAACAGCGAGTTATCATGTAATGTATTAACCTATGTAATTGTGTACCACAGTTTTACTGGATATTTCTTGGAAAACGATTGAATTTTATTGTAAAATGTCTGCAACAACGCTGTGATACCCAAGGGTTTGGGTGTTTAACAAATGTAATAAATAAATAAAAATAAATAAAATATATATAAAATGCTATAAACCTGAAATGTAACATGTGGGTAGAATCTATGGTGTAGACAATGCACAAAATATAAAATATACATTTTTTGAATTTGTTTTTTAAGCGGTCTGCAATGCTTACCCCTGCCATATGTGGATGTGTGTCTGTTCTAAATTTTCAGCATACTTCCCAACATGCTAAAACCTGAGATTTGGCATGTGGGTAGGTTCTATGGTGTAGACCATGTGAAAAGTATAGATATACTTTTTCCTATTTTCTTTTAAGGCGGTCTGCAATGCTTACCCCTGCCATGTGTGAATATGTGTGTGTCTGTTCGAAATGTTCAGCATACTTCCCAACTTGCTACTAACCTGAACTTTGGCGTGGAGGTAGGTTTCATGGCGTAAAAACATAAATTGTGTTAATGTAATTTATTTAAGCATTTTATTTACGCGTTCTGCAATGTTTGGATATGTGTACGTGTAACTGAAATGTTCAGCATACTTTCCAGCAAGTTGCAAACCTGAAATGTTGCTGGTTGGTTGGTTCCATGGTGTAGACAATGAAAAACATATATAATATACATTTTTAGATTTGTTATCTTGTTTAAACGGTCTGCAATGCTTACATATGCCATATTTGGATATGTGTGTCTGTCGAAATGTTCAGCTTTCCAACATGCTAGACACCTGAAATTTGGCATGTGGGTATGTTCCTTGGTGTAGACAATACAAAAAAGTATAAAAGATAAGCGGTCTGCAACGCCTACCCCTCCCATATATGGATGTGTGTATGTGTGTGTGTTTCTGGTTCAAATGAAATGATCAGCATACTTCCCAACATGCTATTAACCTGAAATGTGGCATGTGGGTAGGTTCTATGGTGTAGGCAGTGTAGAAAGTATAAAATCTACATTTATTTCTTTTTTTTAAGTTGTCGGCCATGCTTACCACTGCCAAATGTGGATATGTGTGTGTGTCTGTTTAAAATGTTAGTCATACTTCCCAACATGCTACACACATGAAATTCGGCATGTGGGTAGGTTCCATGGTGTAGACAATGTAAAACATATGAGATGTACATTTTCCTATGTTCTTTTAAGGAGGTCTGCAATGCTCCCCCTGCCATATGTGGATATGTGTGCGTCTGTTTCGAAATGTTCAGCATACTTCCCAACATGATACAAACCTGAACTTTGGCATGCAGGTAGGTTGCATGGTGTAGAGAATATGAAAATCATAAAACATACATTTTTCTAACTTATTTTATTTAAGCATTTTTGTACACATTCTTCAATGTTTGGATATGTATGTGTGTGACTGTTTGAAACGTTCAGTATACTTTCCAGAAAGTTACAAACGTGAAATGTTGCAGGTGGGTAGGTTCCATTGTGTAGACAATGAAAAATGTATATAATATACATTTTTAGATTATTATGATTTTTAAAGTGCTCTGCAATGCTTACTCCTGCCATATGTGGATATGTGTGTGTGTCTATTCGAAATGTTCAGCATACTTCCCATCATGCTAAACCTGAAATGTGGCTTGTGGGTAGGGTCCATGGTGTTGATAATGCAAAAAGTATAAAAGAAAAGCGGTCTGAAATGCTTACCTTTGCCATATGTGGATATGCCTGTGTGTCTGTTCGAAATGTTCAGCATACTTCCCAACATGCGACAAACCTGAACTTTGGCATGCAGGTAGTTTCCTTGGTGTAGACAATGTAAAAATTATAAAACAAACATTTTTCAAATGTATTTTATTTAAGCTTTTTTTTTACACGTTCTGCAATGTTTGGATATGTGACTGTTTGCAATGTTCAGCATACTTAGTTTCCTTGGTATAGACAATGTAACATTTATAAAACATACATTTTTCTCATTTATTTTATTTAAGCATTTTTTTACACATTCTGCAATGTTTGGATATGTGTCTGTGTGACTGTTTGCAATGTTCAGCATACTTTCCAGCAAGTTACAAACCTGACATTTCTCAGGTGGGTAGGTTCCGTGGTGTGGACAAAGGAAAACGTATAGAATATACATTTTTAGATCTTTTAAGTGCTCTGCAATGCTTACCTCTGTCATATGTGGATATGTGTCTGTGTCTGTTCGAAATGTTTGACATACTTCCCAACATGCCACAAACCTGAAATTTGGCAGGTGGATAAGTTCCATTGTGTGCATAATGGGAAATGTGTAAAATATATACTTTTGGATTTGTTTTCTTGTTTGAGCAGTCTACAATGCGTACCCCTGCCATATGTGGACATGTGTGTTTTTTCGAAATGTTCATCATACTTCCCAACATGCTACAAACCTGGAATTTGGCATATGGGCATGTTCCATGGTGTAGACAATGTAAAAAGTATAAAAGAGAAGCGGTCTGCAATAGTTACCCCTGCCATATGTGGATATGTGTTTATATCTGTTTGAAATGCTCAGCATACTTCCCAACATGCTACAAACCTGGAATTTGGCATGTGGATAGGTTCCAATGAGCAGACAATATATAAAGTATAAAATATACATGTTTATAATTTTCTTTTTGTAAGTGGTTGGCAATGCTTACCCCTGCTGTATGTGGATATGTGTGGGTGTCTGTTCAAAATGATCAACATACTTCCCAACACGCTATAAACCTGACATTTGGCCTGTTGGTAGGATCTATGGTGTAGACAATGTAAAAAGAATAAAATATATATTTTTTTAATTTGTTTTTGTAAGCGGTCTGCAATGCTTACCCCTGCCATATGTGGATGTGTGCGTGAGTCTGTTTGAAATGTTCAGCATACTTACGAACATGCTACACACCTGAAATGTGGCTTGTGGGTAGAGTCCATGGTGTAAATAGTGCAAAAAGTATAAATGAAAAGTGGTCTGCAATGCTTATGTCTGCCATATTTGGATATGTGTGTGTGTCTGTATCTGTTCAAAATGTTCAGCATACTTCCCAACATGCTACCAAACTAAAATCTGGCATGTGTATAGGTACCATGGTGTAGACAGTGTAAAAAGTATAAAATACATATTTTTAGATTTTATATCTTTTTTAAGCGTTCAATGCTTACCCCTACCTCATGTGGATATGTGTTTGTGTGTCTGTTCAAAATGTTTGTCGTACTTCCCAACATGCTACAAACTTGAAATTTGGCATGTAGGTAGACTCCATAGTGTGGAGAATGCAAAACATATAATATTTACATGTTCTAATGTTTGTGGTCTGCAATGCTTGGATATGTGTTTGCCTGTTTGAAATGTTCAGAATACTACCCAACATCCTACAAACATGAAAATTGGCATGTGGGTAGGATCCATGGTGTAGACATTGTACAAATGATAAAATGTACATTTTTGTATTTTATTAAGCAGTCTGCAATGCTTGGACATGTGTGTGTGCGTGAATGTTCAAAATGATCAGCATACTCCGAGACATGCTACAAACCTGAAATGTGGCATGTGGGTAGGTTCCATTGTGTAGACAATGCAAAAAGTACAACATGTCTATTGTTCTATTTTTCTGTAAGCAGTGTACAGTGCTTACCCCTGCCATATGGCTCTTTGAACCGTAGTTCTGACGTAGCAGTTCATTGTCCCTAAACTTTCCACACTATCAGCATTCTAGCTGACATTAGCGGCACTCACATTTGAAGTCATGCGGGTGACATAAAACAGTGATTTTGTAGTGATGCTGATGACAGGAAACGGTGCATGTCTCCTCAATAGTGTCCGCAATGACGTTGTCTGTCACATTGTGGCAAATCTCTCATGGTAATTACAGGAACTTCATTTCCCACAGAAGTTGATGAATGCATGCCACCTCAACAGTACGAAGCTTACATGCTTGAGCCATACACGTACACATACAGGTACGACACTTCAAGCTCACACTCTTCAGCCTTAAGAATTATTGTGCAAAGCATGGGTACACCTGCTAGTATATATATATAATTTGTATTGATTATTATTGGTTATCGAAAGTTTGTAAACAATTAATAAAATATCTTTCACCTGTTATAAATGTTCTCTCATCATGATTTTTTTTTCATTGTAGTAGCTGAATACCACGTTGGATGTGGCATTGAAACACAAGGGATGAAAGGCCCAGTTCGATGAGTTACTTTACTATGCGGCTTCTAGTTTTGACAATTGTTACTGAATAAATGTTCTTTAAATGGCCCAATTAGCATCACATTTTATCAAAAAACTCCCCCTTGGATGCTATTTAGTCCGTCACGAAAGGAATGAATTGCCCTTTGCATTTGTGGGCTGCTTTCCCATTGGTGCCTGAGACAATGTTATGCCCTAGTCCAACCATGCCTCTTGGTGCTAAGCACACTGGTTTAGACAGGATATGAATTTGTACCTTTGTTTAAGGCCAGCGACATCGCGGACCAGAGTGGCTGTATTAAGGCACTTGAGGTAGATCAGGAGTGTCCTCAGAAGCGGGGCCCCAATTGCAATTGGAACAGATTTAATTCAACATCAAAAGGTATCAAACCCAAAAATGTGTCTCACTGCTATTAAGAAGATGAGCATTAATCATAGTATTTGTGATGTTTTAAATACATAAATAGTAAAGAATAATACACAAGGAATTGTATCACATTAACTTTTTGTGTGGAATAACACCAAACCGGATCACAAAACGTGTTTGCCCATTCAGAATTGTAGGCACTGATAACTTCGTACTATTAGTGTTCCTGTTATGTTCATGTTTAAACAAATGTTATTGAAGGGGGAAAACATGATTTACATGTGTTCATACAGTCTTCTTAGCTGAGTGCCTGAAATACAGACTGAGTCAAGGGCCCCATCTGGCCCTGCCTTTTCTTTCTCTACATTTTCATCTCTCTTACGTTCTATGCATCTTTCTTTCTTTTTTCTTCCTTTGTTTCATCTCCCTTACTCACCATCTCCCAACCTCTACTCAATTTTCTTTCTTCCAGTCTTCTTCCTTTTGTTCTTTCATCTTTTTTTGATAGAAGAGAAGAGAAAGACAGATTGAAAGGAAAAAAGACTGTGTCAGGAGCTAAGTTTGATATGGTATCTTCTTTGACATCTGCGACCCAGTGGTGGGTGTGGCGCTGGCCCTTTAAGGGCTTGCACGCGACGGGGTGACGTTCACTCTGTCGCGTGCCTCGTATAAATAAACGGGGCGTTCCTGGTGGCGTCAGAACCACCGTGGAGCCCACACGAGTATCACCTCTGTCTCTGTTCAGCGGGGGCGGGGGGCTCACGGCGGTGGTAGCGGAGCACCGCTAACAGTGGCAACGAAGACCAGATCACTCCCTGGGACAGGCGGCGAAGTTCGCTCGTTGCGCAGATGATCCAATGTGAGCGCATCAGGCGAAATCTGACTGCGGAGAGGGGAGAGACACACGCGGCCGGCGGCCATTTTGTTGAATAGGCCTCGGATGATCACGGCTTCATAACAAAGTACCCGTGAGCCATCCAAGCCCAATTTTTGGACAATCCAGTGGCGGATAGCCATTAGAAGCAGCACGTGTCATTTCATAATGATTTATTGACAGTTTCACTGTTTTCCACCAAGTTTGTGGGTGAGACCCCCAAGAAGGCCTGCTGGATGCAAGTTGGGGGCCCACCCTGCTCAATTTTGGACTCTCCATTTCTGCCTGTTTGCCCAATCTACGATTTGTGGATCTGCATGTGCCTGGCTACACTGGAAGATGAGTGCCATCTGTGGGCGGCCTGTGGACAGTGTCAAGAGACTATCTACTGAAGAAGGTGTTGGCTGTGTCTGGTGGTGAGTTGCGGCCCCATCACTCGGATATCTTTGGGGTGCCTGTGCGCTTACCACCATGAGCCAAGCTGCTGCGGCTGCTGCACAATAACAGGCTGCTCCCGCACTTCAGCCTCCGCCCATCCTGCCGCCAAGACCTCTGCTCAAGCCACCTGGCTCCCTACAACCAATGCCTGAGTTTGATATCTTGGGCACACCATCAAGTCTGGGATCGAGGTGGAAGATGTGGATGGACAGACTTGAGATGTACTTCAGGGCCACGATGGAGACTAGCGATGACAGTAAGTTAGCCACCCTCCTATATTCTACAGACCCGGTGGTACATGAGATATTTCTGTCCCTGCAACCAGGGGATGGGTCGTTTGCGGCAGCAAAGGATGCGCTCCACAACCATTTTCTGCCGATGGCAAATGCAAATTATGAACGTTTGCTTATGGGGGCTGCTCGACAAAAGGACGATGAGACTCTTGATGTTTTCTATGGGCGGCTGCGCAGACTGGCGGCGCCATGTGCGTGGAACGACCCGGAAGTCATGATTCGTAACCAGCTCATACAGGGGTGTGCCTCTGGCAAACTGCGGCGCCAGATACTGTGAGAGCCTGGCATCACCCTTCCCCGCATCCTGGAACTTGGAAGGTGCCATGAAGTGTCCGAGCTGCGGGCAACTCGAATGGAAGCGGGTGTGCGCACGGCAAGGTGGAGGATGTCTGCGCAGTCAGCAGAGGCCTTGGATCTAGACGCCACATGAATACCCAAGGTCCACGACCACAAGCAGGACACTCCTCATGCCCAAAATGCAGGTACGATCTCCCGCACCCAGTGGAGTGCCCAGCTACGGGAGTGAAGAGCAGCCAGTGCAGGGCTGTAGACCATTTTGCCAGGATATGCAGGACGACAGCTCTGAAGGTAGTTCCCAGGGGGCCTGTCGGGGCCGGTTTCTTCCGCCCCCAGAGGGCATCTAACATTGCTCAGGTGGACCAGGGTGATGAAGGGGCACCTCAGGAGGGTGAGGAGGAAGAAGAGGACGAAGAAAATGTTTCTTTGTGTCCAGTGTGGGCATGCTGAGAACCCACTCCAAGAGACAACCCAGGTGCAACGTGTTGGTCAAGGGGGACTCGATACCAATGCTAGTGGACACCGGTGTATCAGTAAATGTGATGGCCAGACAGCATTACAATGCGATGCAGGCCCCGCCAATGCTGGCTCCACCGAGGGCACGCATCTTCACCTTTGGAGGCGACCAGCCCATTCCCCTGGATGGTGTGTTCGTGGCAGAAGTTCAGTACGGCGAGTCGTTCATCCGTGCCAGATTTTATGTCACACCGGTGAGCAACAACACGCTGCTGTGCTGTGAGGCTGCAGAGGCCCTTGGCATTGTGACATTCGCTTATTCTGTGTACCTGGACGACATACAGGTGCTACTCGCCAAACACATCTCCCTGTTTGAAGACATTGGACAGTTGGTGGGTGAGCCTGTGCGGCTACACATTGATGAGTCGATCCAACCAGTGGCGCTGAAGCATCGGCGAGTACCTTTTCATCTCAGAGATCTGGTGGATCGAGAGCTGGACAACCTCGTAGGTTTGGGCATCATTGAGAAGGTTGAAGGCCCCACTCCATGGGTCTCGCCCATTGTCATTGCACGCAAGCCCAAACAGCCCGACGCAGTGAGGATCTGCGTGGACATGCGACTCCCCAACAAGGCAATAAAGAGGGAGTGGCATTTAACCCCCACCATCGATGACATTATAGCGGAACTGCAGGGGGCGAAGTTCTTCTCTAAACTGGACCTAAGAGCAGGGTATCATCAGGTGGTCCTACACCCCAAGTCCCGCTACATAACGGCTTTCACCACTCATCGGGGTTTGTACAGATATAAGAGACTGAATTTTGGGGTATCTTCTGCGGCGGAGGTGTTCCAGAACATTATTAGGAGGGCGTGGCGGATCTGGATGGAGTCCCTAACATCAGCAATGGCATCCTGGTGTACGCCAAGTCAGAAACGGAACACCTGGCACGCCTGGCCTTGACCTTCGAGTGCCTTTGCTCGCTGGGGCTCACCCTGCACAAGGGTAAGTGCGAATTTCTCAAAACCACTATTGAGTTTTTCGGATTTGTTTTCAAGGCGGATGGGGTGTCGCCTGATCCCCGCAAGGTGAGGGACATAAAAGAGGCTCGACCGCCAGAAAATGTCGCTGAGGTGAGGAGCTTCTTAGGCATGGTCACTTATTGTGGCCGCTTCATCCGGAATTTGGCGTCCCGCTCAGAGCCATTGAGAACTTTGACGAAGAAGGACACTGTATGGCAGTGGGGGCCCTTTGAACAAGCGGCGTTCGATGACATTAAGAGTGCTTTGGCGGCAGAGGACACCATGGCGTTCTTCGATCCGAGCCTACAGATGGAGATCATCGTGGATGCTAGCCCCTATGGCCTGGGGGCGGTGCTCACTCAGGTGGGGAGTGACCAGGAGGTCCGCCCAATAGCCTACGCAAGCAAGGCGCTCTCCGATACCGAGCAACGATATTCTCAAATCAAGAGGGAGGCTTTAACGGTTCTGTGGGGCTGTTGACATTTTTGCCTTTACATCCTGGGGCGACCTGTAACCGTGGTCACAGACCACAAGCCTCTGTTGCCAACCACGGCTGGCTCTTCCTCCAGACCACCAGTGAGAATAGAGCGCTGGATGCTCGCACTACTCTAGTATGGTGTATCGTTAATATATCGTCCCGGGACCAACAACGCTGCAGACTACCTCTCTAGACATCCAAGAGGGGGCTCTCATGCATCCACGTCAGCAGAAGAGGCCGACAAACACGTTCGCCTGGTCGTAGAAACGGCCTCCCCTAACTCCATGCAGGTGGAGGAGCTGGAGCTGGCGTCAAAGAAGGACGAGTGCTTCGCCATACTGAAAGCGGCCATGGAACAAGGTGCCTGGAAAACGGTGTTGGAAGCCTTGGACCGAAGAACGAGTGAGGCCAGATTGGCTCTGGAGCAACTATGGCGGGTGCGCGAAGAACTGACATTCTCGGAGTCGGGGCTCTTACTGAAAGGAGAAAGGATCGTGGTGCCCAAGACCAAAATCCCACAAGTCACCGCCCTGGTGCACCAGGGTCATCAAGGAGCCCCCAAGACACAGGCTCGTCTCTGCCAGAAGGTGTGGTTCCCGGAGCTGGAGCGGAGAGTGGAGGAGTTTGTGGCATTGTGCGTGTGGTGCCAGGCCGCGTCACCGGCCCAGCGCGAACCTTCCATCAAAACAATGCCAAGAGGTACAAGACCATGGGAAGTGGTGAATACGGACTCTGGATCCACATCGAGGGGCACTCATTTCCTGGTGGTGGTGGATGAATGGTCTCGATATCCTGAGGTCGAATTCATAGAGTCGGTGGCATTTGATAAGGTGGTGATTGCACTGGAGAAAATTTTTCATGGCCTACCCTCTGTTCTGTGTTCCGACAATGGGGCACCATTCCAAGGCGAGAGGTTCGCAGATCTCATGAAGGACTATGGCATTCAACACCGAAGGGTCACCCTGCTCTGGCCTGCCTCGGGCCAATGGAGAGGCAGAGCGCATGATGCGCACACTTAACAAAGTATTCAGGATCGCCCAAGGGAAAGGCGAGTCTTTACAAAGGGAGCTGTATGTATTTCTGCAGGGATACCGGACTACACCCCATTCATCAACGGGTGTGGCACCTGCAGAGGCTCTATTCCAACGATGCCCGAGAGAAGTCATACCTGAGGTGGGGGATCGGGAGCCGACTGTCATTGACAACGAACAAGTGGAGGAGGACAGACGGGCAAGGACGCAGATGGAAAATATCCGAAGAGGTCTAAGACCAGGCCTGGACTGGCCCACCGGGACACCGGGACATCCCCCGGTGGGCCTCTGGCCGCATAGGGCCTCTTTTGGCGGAAGGATACACATGACATGTCCCGTGATTCCGCCTGGGTGGTTTTCTTTGAATTGGCTGCCTGCTGGCTGCCACCACCGACCAAGGCAGGCGCTGCACTTTTTTCTTCTTCCAAGCAGGCCTGGGCATGGGCAGCTGGGCTTGCGCCTGAGGACCTGGGCCCCGGGGAACGCACGTGCCCTGCACACAACGTTGCGCAGGTCAGGTGCAGGGCAGGCTGCAGGCAGCAGCCGGGCAGCAGCTAAGTGCGTGAGGCCTTCGGCTGGATGTCAACTCGAAGGTAAGCAGAAGCAGATGCTTTTATTTATTCCCCAAATAAAAATGCCATTCTGCATGCCAGAATATACATCCTGCAAATGGCACCTTTTGGCAACATATTTGCTGATATGAAATGTGCGACTTTGATGGTATGGCGCGTTGAGGTGGTCAATGAAAGCAGTGCAGTGTGCCACGAAATACACAGGTCCTGTGGGCTACCTAAGGGTGCAATCATGTTACTGAATTTGCGTGTCAACTTTATAGATATGTTAAACTCCATTCCCTTTTAAAACAGTACTGATTTTCTTTTCCGTTAGTGAACATACTGTACAGCCATGTTCCAGTAGGCCGTTTTTAAATGTACAAAGAAGCTTTTTATTGGCTTTTAAATTTGGCAGCTACTCATAATGAAGCATATTTCAAATGGTGGTACAAAATATTCAATGAATTTGCAATGTTGGCTTCATATATTCTGATGTCTGAATGCACTGAAAAAGCCTACGGAATGGCGCTGAAAGCAGACGCTATGATATCCCTTTAAATACTGTGTTGCATAAATGTACAAAGTCAGTCTCCTTAAAGAATGTACCGAGGGTACAGCTTTCCAAAACAAATGTGTCTATAAGCTAGAAGCACACGTTCCTTCCACCTCACGAGATGCTATACATGCACGGAGATGCACAGAAATGTGTATAGGCGTGAGCTCGCCATTAGCTGATGAATTTAGAAGGTGCCATGGCCATCGCATCGTGATAGGATGCAGTGCCTTGGTGCCAATGCAGTTGAGTTGACGTACAATACTTGTGCGTAATGGGCAACTTGGTATAATGTACACGCCGGCCATGCCGACATGTGTGTGTACGACAATGTCAATATTCATTCCGGTTCAATGCGAACATTATCAATATGTTACCTGTTAAATGTCATAAATAGAGAACACGTGTATCACGTGCAAAAACACATGTGTATTATGTATGTTTCTGCCCAGTCTCCATTGCTCACAGATGTTTCCGCCATTTTCATTCGTAATTATATGCCAATCGCGTGTTAGAGCATGGAACTCTGCTGCACTTTTAGGTCCCAGCCCATGACCGGTGTAAAATCTCTTTCATATCACCACATCACAATGACCAGGCTTGTAGCAGCGTTTCGCCTATGTCTTGGATGGGTGGGTGTGTTTGTGTGCGTGCTTTCCTTCTTTATATTGCATGTTTAATAAAGCGTTACAAGACATATACAGAGCGACCCCATGATAATATAAAATTAATTTCATGTCTAGACATAAGACGCATTGCCCCCTAAATAGCCATATTCCTGTACATGAAGTGAGCGCACCGGCCGTGATCACAAGATGTACATACATGCAGCTGCCTACTTGGCCCTGCAGCTGTACACATGTTCAGCGCTGGTGACACAGACAGGGAAGGGGGTCTGCAGCATATCTACCTGGGCCCCAACACCAGTCACTAACTCACTTACTCACTCAGGGACAACTGATTCCTTGCTCCAATAGCGCCCAACCAAAAGCAACATTTATTGACAATGCTAAACCTCTGCATGAAGCCATGCAGGCCACACAACCTCAAACCGGCTTATGTCCCCCAGACCGATACAAGCAATGAAAAGCTTCTGCCCACCTGCCCCCACATTCACATCCTCCCCCGCAGGTTAGAAGTAACAATACTTTAGACTACTTTTTCCTTTGTAACTCACTTTCTCATCGAAATCTCTAAGAGGTACTTAGATAAGTAATGTATAATAGATTACAGATACTGCTTCGAAATGATTCTCTTTTTTTCTTTTGGATGAATTGCAGTCACGTTTGATGATTTGTGCACAGCTAATCCGCTGACAGTGTGGAACCAAGAGTAAGTCAAAGGTTAAATCAAGGAGTGCTTTTGATTTCATTTGTCTATGCACGCAGCTTGGCTAAATCACAGTGGATCTCATGTCCCCCTGTCAATCAGGGCTGGACTGGCATACAGGGAACTCTGAAGATTTCCTGGTGGGCCTCTTCACTGTGTGCCTCTTCAGTATTTAATCTTCAAATGTTATCATAGGAAAAGGGTTGGGCTTGCTCAAAATGTGTAACATGGGGCCACTTTGAAAATTATTTCCAGGGCCCCTTTTGGTTCCCAGTCCACCCCTGTCTAAAACCCCCAACTATCGCCCGGGGGGATGCGGTGCTAGCGAGGAATCACCACCCACAGGGCAAACTGTCCCTCACGTATGAACCCGCTCCCCTGGATGTCATGGCGGTGAAGGGATCTATGGTGACCGCCTGTGACGGGACATCATCAGTGACCAGGAATGCCAGCTTCTTCAAGAGACTGGGTGAGCCGAGAGTCGAAAGCATTGACAACAGAGAGGGTGAAGAGGCACTGGACGAAGGTGGGGGTCAAGCCCCTGCAGTAGACTCTCCTGCTCGTGGAGGACCAGGCGATGGCACACCAGCCAGAGACGTCGGCAGAAGGTACCCCCTGAGAACAGGGCGTGGGAAACCTGCCCGTCTCACTGACTATGTGACAGACTGAACTGGAAGGCTGGCTGGTGGACGTGTTTGTGCTGTTGGAAGATCCAGGGTGGCTGTCAATAAATGGGGGATTATTAAGGTTGTATTGTGTGCTGTGAAATGTTTGATAGTTAGATCCTCTCTTTTTCAAGTTTTGTTGTTATGGAAAAGGAGGAGTGTGGCGCTGGCCCTTTAAGGGCGCGCACGCGACGGGGTGACGTTCACTCCGTCGCGTGCCTCGTATAAA
The DNA here is from genome assembly GCF_040938575.1 of Ambystoma mexicanum. Taxonomy (NCBI): domain Eukaryota; kingdom Metazoa; phylum Chordata; class Amphibia; order Caudata; family Ambystomatidae; genus Ambystoma; species Ambystoma mexicanum. The sequence goes on along the minus strand of NC_090929.1, from coordinate 976,626,530 downwards.
TGAACTGGGCATTCCCGGTGGCGTCAGAACCACTGTGGAACCCACACGAGTATCACCTCTGTCTCCGTGTCTCTGTGCAACGGGGGTGGGGGGCTCACGGGCAGCGGTAGCGGAGCAACGCTAACAGTGGGGTGGTTGAAGGTGCTCGGGTATCGTATCTGAAATAAACTCTGCAAACCAAATATATGCAAAATAAGGGCAGTGAGACATCAATGTTTTAAACCGTAAAAATAGCAGCATGAAACATAGTACTGTAATCCGGACACTGGGACACCACATCTAGACTTTTATTTTATACTCGGACAATCTTTGGATACAAATTAATTATCAGCGTTAAAAACTCGGTTTAGTGATATAAACACAACGTAGGCCGTATCTTTCGTGACTCAGTGTGCAAGCAAAACCCATCCTCAGAACAGTGAACGTTGTGATAAAGAGATCAGCTGTGACTTGCTCTCTCCCTCATCACATTTACACCCTCTCATCTCTGCCTCCGCGTGCTTAATCTCATCAACACGTCACCGCAGCATAAGATTGCGCCGTCCGTTCTGTAAGTAATAAGAACGCAGAGCTGTTTTGCCATTTTTCAGACAGCCCCGGAAAACTAGATCTTACAAGAGCCAGATCACGCTTATTTTTGTCCAATACATATTTTCATCTTTACTAGGATTCAGTTTTACCTTATTTAACAAGATTTATAGAAAGTTCGAGGTATGTTTTAATGGGCATGGAGCTGGGCCAAGAAGAGTCTGGCAGCGCACCAGCGCTATGAATAATGCGCGTAAAAGAAGAGCCGGTGAAAGAGAGCTAAGGTGCGGGTGTGAGATGCATTCCAGATGACCCCTGTCCTCGTGCTGTGCCTGCCTTCCTTGGCACTCACTTCAGCTGAGCTAGGGCTAATTATGGAGACACTTCCTGATTACACATTTATGTTTTGCGACTCTTCTTCGCGACCTTGCCGTCGTTGCAGCCACCGACACTTCACCCGATTTGTTTAGAGGCCACCATGTACGCTTTTGTACAGCAATACAGATACTACAATCATTCAAGTTTCTGGTCAAAGCACGTGCAAATGTTTTTCAGCCCACGCCGTTCAATATGCGTCGCATAGCCAAGGTTCACTGAAATGAAACATTCTGATTTCCCTTCCCCAGTCAAAGGTGGGTGTGTGATGAAATTAATCACCCCGGCGCTTGGGCCCACCCCTCACTTTGGTCCTTTTTTTTCTTCTTCCGCCATAGACCATGGTCTCGTTACTCTGAGCAGGACACAATGTGCTAATTTATTAGACAAGTTCCAGCACTGTAAGGCCACTACTGTGCTGATTGATGCTGTATAGCATAATGTAGCATATAAAGAATATCCATACCAAGCCAAATGCATAAGTAAAAAACACGGGTATACTGTTTACATCTTTGATTTTATGTTATTAGGTATGTTAGTAGTTCCCAAACCCCAGTGCTTGGTTATTCCACAATCCATGAGAGTCTGGAGGGCGACTACGGGATTTAAGGGTTAATGCCTGATGAAAGGATTAAAAACTGGAGAAAAAAAAGCAATGTGGATTCAGAGAGGTGTGCCTTCACCAATATTCCGACTTTTATTGGATCTGGTGCAGTGCAGGTGGGAAACAGGAGACAGCAGAGGGGGCTCATCCATAAGGAGTTCTAGGGGGCAGTGACGACACTAGGGTTGGGGACACCTGGTGCGGTAACTCCTGGTGTCACCTCCTCCCAGGGGTGTGGGGAGGGTGGTGACACCAAGAATTACCGGATCTGGTGTCACACACATCAGTCACCGCCTCAGCAGCGCCGGCCGACCCCTGCTGCTACATTTCATTAGCAGGTTACGGGCCAGGCAGGGTTATTTACTTCAATCAGCGGTGCCAGCCCAACAGTGAAACGTGCTAGCCTGCTAATGAAATGTAGCAGCAGGGGTTGGCCGGCGCCGCAGAGGCGGTGAAACGGTAGAACTGTCATCGATAAAGGCTGCACCTTTGAACAATTGCGTTTGTATTGCTCAAAGGTGCAGCCTATGCAGTGGCTTCAATACGGGGGTGGGAAGGCATACTCGGTGTGCCTGGTGTCATCCCTGTGAGTGGTGTCCCCTGTGAGTGGTGTCACCTGGTGCGGTCTGCAACCTCCACACCTCCTTAGTGGCGCCACTGCTAAAGTGTTTCCCTCCTTAATTATCAGGACCTCCTATGTCCATAAAAGTAATCAATAAAAAAACTTGAATTATAGAGTGATTGATTTTAACATGCTCCATATTGCAAATGTAGTGTTGCTTTAGTAAGTTATCTAAAATCTTTAAGATTATTTGCAAATACAAAGACTGGTGGTGTCCCTAATGCCCTGCACAGCACTGCCGTACATGGGTACGGGCTGGCGAATAACATTTCTATGCCTTCACTCATATCCAGCTGAAGTGAAATCCTTTGGGAGACCATCTGTAATGTCACACCTTTCAGTAGCCTTCAGGAAAGAAATCAGGTTTATGTAAGTTACTAAAGGCCTCTTCACCTATCCTTCTGCCTGTCTCAGTAAGTGGGGGCGGGGTCACGATGCTGCACGTGCCCTCAGCCGGATTGAATAACAGAAAGATGGGATGAGGGGTGTCTTCTGACTCTCTTCCACAAATGGAGGAGAAGATGGTATCCAGTGATTTTAACCAATTGAAAACATAGAATGCATTTAATAAATCGCTAATAACAAAAAATTTCAAATTTCTTTTAAATATACATATATGGGTGGTGGGGTAAGGAGTTAAAACCGGTGGGGAAGGGGTTGGTGTGGATTTAAAAGCATAGGGAAATGGGGGCCTTGTGGAGGGACCACCCAAATTAAATAAATTATGTATTTATTTATTTATATACACATTTTAGTTCATTAGAACTTTTCGTATGTTTACACATATACACAATACAACAACTTATAAAACATATATATATATTCAAAATGTCAATACGTTTCATGCATTTCAAATCTTTATAAACTGTAGCCAGCTACAGCACCTCTAAATCCGCATCCAGTAAATCATATACCAGGATACTACTAAAATTGAACAAATTCATACAACCCAAAGGAACCTAAAAGAAGGCATCATATTTACATCTCAGATCGCACCATAGCCTCTCTTATACTACCCTCATATAGTTCATTTCAACAATCGACACATACATCGTTAGATCTCAAATGGTAGGTGCAAATTCATCTATTCAAAATTCAAATTACTATACCCATACTCTTAGTGGCTGAAACAGTCCTTATTTATCTTAATTCATTATTCAAACCGGATCTTAATAGCTTCCCAAATCTGCTATAGAGTTATAAGAGTTGAGGTAGAGTTTGAATTTAAACATTGGGTTCAAAGGTCCTCATTCAAGATCGTTTCATATTTGCATATTTTTTAGTTATAAAATGTTCATTGTTAATTCATTCTCTGTTATTCAATGCGGTAAAGTCACATAGATCCGGAGAATATTACTGCTTCTGTGGCCAAGGTAAGCCTTTAAAATAAAAGAAGGGCATGTTGTGTAAACATGATTTTTGTATTCATGTGTGTTGTGATTTGGAACTTGTGAGCATTCATGTTACAAATGTGGTGGGGAGGATTCTGGAACGGCAGGGGAATGACGGTTGCAGGACACAATGAAGTGGAGTCAGTAAGGGGCTCCGTACACTATATCTTAATTAAATACAAACTCCACTTGCCACGTCTCTGCCTCTTCCTTATAATGATGACAAGAGGGAAATTGGTCTGAGGAGTGTGGCTGCAGCATCTCAGTTGTGCGAGGCGTGAAGGATGCAGGCGGGGTGGGCCCAGGCCGATGTGGCAACCATAGTGAACAGGTGGTGCAAGACGGCTGGCAGTGGTGGAACCAGCAGCAGGCAGTCACGGTAGGTGTGTTGCAAGGAAGGAGACACATACACTTTTGGGGTAGTGTGCACGAGCTGCCGCGTTATGTGTTGCTATGCAGGAGAGAGTAGAAAGAAAGTAGCAGGTTTCTATACAAGTTTCAGATGGATATGGATATGGAAGAGGACGAAGAAGATTCCTGACATGAGCTTCACGCGGTTGACGCATGTGGCGAATGGGAAGTCACAGCCAGTTCTGTTGGAAAGTGCAGGCAGATTTGGAGTACAGCCAGTTAGAGTGGAAAGTCTGGGCGGATTCACTAAATCACTAAATATTTTCAAGGCACGGCCAGTGTGGTGAAGAGCCCAAGCAGATTTTGAGTGACATATTGTGGAGATGAGGCATTAAAGATGGTGGGTTCTGGGATAACACAACCTGCCAGATTTTTGAGAATCCTGGAGAACCAACGACTGAATGGGCAGAGTGCGAAGGGCTTGTTTAGAATGTATGTGTTTCCCACACGAGGAGACAGATATTCCGATGAGTGGAAACATGCAACGTTGATGAATTGTTTGTATAAGGAGGTGGTGAGGATCAGAAATTATGTACCTGATCCCATACAACGGAGGGATAGTGAGGGAGATGGCACCAACAGAGGGGACATGTACAAAGCAATGTGGAAAATGGAGGTTCAATATCGTCATCGTACAAATATTGTGTTGGAGAGATATACATTTTTTCTTCGAAACAAACATGCCTACATAACAGAATTAAGAATACTAATAGCATCTTGCCATTTCTCTGGGATTGAAGATGAGTGAATTAGGGATCAACTGGTCTTAAAGACATCAGATACAAAGCTGCAGGAAAAGATATGGCAGGCGATGACAAGAAACCTGTTTTGGGAGATGTCTTTGAGATAGCCAGGAGCATGGAACCAAGCAAGAAATGTACAAAACACGTAGAAAAGCAAGAGAGGAGTAATTGAAACAACAGCAAGGAAGTCAGTGTCACAGGCAGTGGAGGAAGAGAGCTGTAGCGGCGGTGGTGCACAAGAAAAAGGAGTTTTCAAGTATGCAGGGGAACAAATTTAGGTAGAACAGGATTTAAAGGTGCTTGTTTTAGATGTGGAATGTTGGGCCATGTGCCATCTGATCCTGAGTGTTCCTCGATAAATGGAATGTGTGTGTCGGTGCAACAAAAGAGGGCGTTTTGCAAAAACCTGCTGTGCACCTGATGCAGGGAAAAAATAAACAGGATTGGTTAAGCCATATATCAGTTCAGTGAGTATGGAAGGATCAAAAGACTTTTCAAAGGTGATAGTACAGATCCAAGCAATCAACAGAATGACAGCCGCAGAAGAAGAGGAAGAAGAAGGACCATATAGACCCCTTTAGCAAATATTGCAATAGACAATAGTCCGGTTCAGATGTGGGTGGATTCAGGGTCACCAAATACATTGGTACTCCCTTCCAAATGTGAGCCGAAGTTGCGGAAGGAGGTGGGAGATTTAAGGAAGAATTATATTGATCCTTCTGCATATGGCATTGTGTTTATAACTGTTTTTGGATATGTTTGGTGCAGTATAAGTGTAGGAGATCAAAGAATTAAAGGAAAAGTGAATGTCACAGAGAAGGTGGATGATTGATGGGCTGGTGACACCACAGGCGTCTTAAAATGGAGCTTAAACTGGGGTAAGATGAGCATATACATGCTGTGGTGACGATTGGTTCTGGGAGGGAGTATGGGCAGAACATAGTGAAGAAGTTCCCTGAGGGTTTCAACAATGCCATGGAATGTTGAGAGGTTTCAGTCACAGGATCAAGTTAAAATGGGGAGCACCAGGTGGGGTTGCATCCAGATTCAAGACATATCACATCACTTATGATGCTGATGGGTGCATACCAGTATAAACACATGGTTTGGCGTCTGCAAGTACAGTGTTCCAGAGTGTGATGGAAAACGTGTTCAAGTGGTGTGAAGTTATTCATTTTCTCTAAGATAATATTTTGGTATATGAGTGGGAAGAGGAGAAGCATGAGTTGTTGGTACAGTTCTGGAGACATTATGTGAGGCAGGCTTAATGGTGAAGAAAGAAAAATTCAAATTTAAGGTAGAAAGTATGACCTATTGGGGCATGTATGTGAAGGATTAAAGTCTAAACCAGAACAGGTGAATGCAATAACGGAAGTGAAGGAGCCGGGGAACAAAGAGTATTTAAAGCCTTTCCTAGGACTTGTGAAATTGTATGCAAAATGTATTCCAAATTATTCTGAGAGAACAGTGATATTGAAGGAAGTTCTAAAAAGGGAGAATGTGAGTGGCCGGTTTCCATGGATGGTGAATTCTGAGGTATCAAGGAGGCTATTGCAAGCACTCCTACACTCTATAGATTTGAGATGGGGCAAGAAAATGTCTAACAATGGATTCAAGTCATCAGAGATTGGGGGCAGTACTGAGCCAATACCGCGGTAGGGAGGAATTACCTATTTCATTTGCTTCAAAGGCACCAAATGAGTGTGAGAAGACATTTTCAGTGGTTCAGAATGAGGCATGGGTGTGCTGTTAGGCAGCAAAGTACTTTAGGTCTTACTTGTGGGACGTATACTTTGTGATTAGAAGTGATCAAAAGCCAAAAGTGCATTTGTTTTCCCCCAGGGGGTCAGGCATGGCTACACCCTGTATAACAAAGTGGTTTGCAAACACACAGGAATTAAATTTCAGTGTGTAACATGTGCAAGGGAGAGACAATGTGGCAGCAGGCTGCTTTTCAAGATTTCATGCTAATATAAGGGGTTGGAGAGGTAGGAGAGGAATACATTGATTTATGGGTGGCGGGTATACAGGAGTTCGTATGTGCTGTAGTGTCAGAAGGGGAATGGGTGAGAGCGATGGAAGATGATGAGGAGCTTAATTGGGTTAAGGAGAACATACAAAAGAGGTGGGCAAGTGTGATGCTGGAAACGCATCAGAGGGACAGGGCCTCTGAATCCTTGTCCTTTATTGCTTTTTATCATGTGTTCTATCCTGCTTTCCACGCAGGAGTTCAAGTAGGACTCCTGGCGGCGCAGCTCTCCCTGTTTTTGGTTTGGTAAACAGACCCTGGGAAACCCTTATGGCACCCATGGGTGGGAGTACAACACTGAACTCCGAGTGTATGTTTTTGGGCACCTTTGTGCGGCCCACAAAGTAGGATGTGGGTGGGTGGCAGCTCCGTGCTGAATTGACAGGTGCCCTGAGCGTCCTCCATTTTGGGATGCCCAGGCTCTGTCATTGGAATCAGTGGATTCCTGATAGGAAACAAGATGGCCCCTGTGCCTCTTGCTTTCTATCACCTGATACCTCACTTTTCCTGAAGTCCGGGAAGCCCTGACTATGTCCCTTCCCCCTGACTGGCTGCTGGGTGGAAGTTCCATATATGGTAGTTTGGAGAAGTCCAGACTGGCTGGAGCCTTCCCTATGACTGTATGTTGTGGGTCAACCCGTGGGGTGGGACCTGGGTGAATGGAGTGGGTGACGAAAACGCATTCTGTGTTTTGGGTGTCTAGGATCTGGTGGTTGATTCAATGACTGAGACAACCTTGCCCGAAACTGGAATAAATGCAGTGTGTAATGCTGAATGGCAGAGTGCTTGTCTGAATCCAGACTCTGTGTTGTGTCTGGATGGATAATAATGGCCTGAATGCTCTGTGAGCCGATTGGCTGCCTGACTGTCTGAATGCCCTTCTGAGTGATTGGTTGCCTGAGTGTGACCCAGCAGAGTGAACGGGAGATCAACAGTATATCTGGGGGCTTCTCACTGCTAGAAATCGTTCGGAAGCTGACATTGAAACTGATGCTTTACTTTGAAGCCCACTAGTAGAAGAAGAACTGCTGCTGCTGTCCTTCGCTAATCTGAAATCTGCTGTGCCTTCAAGGAACTGATCCAAGAGAGGACCTGGCTAGGAGACCTCTCCCCGAGCTACAAGGGACCATCGTGCACCAGCTGATCTTTGCCAAAGCTCCCTGGACATCAGACCCTCGAAAGGCTGCCGACCGGAGAAGAAGACTGCTGAGGAAAATGAAGAAAAGTACCGAACAGCCATGCACCATCGTCAACCGCCGTCGCTGACCAGAGCCACAGTGCTCCCTTTGCCTTACAACATTTGATCCAAGGACTCCCTTGTTTAACCGCGTTGAACACTTTCATCCTGCTGGAGAAAGTCAAGGCCACCGACGACTGAGGAGAATATGCCGGTGGGTTTCCTGCCACCAGAAGACCTCAGAGATGCAGACGAAGCTACTGAAGCCAGCCGTTGTCCCGTCCCGTTCACCGACGCCAGACACTGATGGCTTGACGTCCTTGCTGAGCCAAAGTTCTTCATTGACTCTTCGTGGCAATGTACACTCATCTTTGAGGTGCACCACACGCCTCTTCTTCACAGGACGTTCATGAGCTTTTGTCAATGAGCACCGCGAAGATCGAATCTGCTCCCTCTATGACAACGTTTGCCCTTTCTTCACTGAATCTCGATGACCCGTGGCTCCTTCCTGAAAGGGAGTGCGCTCAAGAAGGGCCTGTCCATGACTCACCGAAGAACTCTACAAAACCAGGTACTTTGGGGCAGTAGAACCTTTATACAAGGAGATAAGACTCAAATAGATAATATATGGACTGGGTTTGTAGTGCATCTTCATTTACAGGTTGCCCTGGTGGGGGATCCTCATACAGAACTGTGCCTATTGGTAGCGGCCCAGTATTCTGCCTATTGTCTAACCAACTTATTTTCCTCCTAAGTCTATGGTTGATATCATTTTGCTGTGTTGAATCGTATGCTATTTGAACTGAGTACAGTTGATGCATTTTAATGGATTCAGAGTAATCGTGGTACCATCTA